>NC_045972.1:22023256-22623256 GCF_010909765.2 Amblyraja radiata | reverse complement strand
TTCTCTAATATTTCTGTTGAGGTCTTGGGAAGATTTATTATCAAAATAAGCTGTGATGTGTCGTGATGGGATGGGTTCTACAATGTTTTGTAAGAGTTGTTGGAGACATATTGGCAGATTAGCCACTGGATGGCAGTGCAGGCTCACCAAGAGCAGAGAATGGAGTTAGGTTGTGGGACTTTACAGAAACAGTATGGAAACAGGCCCTTTGGCCAACCGGGTCCACGCCGACCAGTGATCAACCCGTACACTGGCACTATCCTAAACACTAGGGACAATTTCCAATTTACAGAAACCAATTAACATACAAACCTGCGATAGACACAAAAAGCTGTAGTGACTCAGATTCAGATTCAACTTTAATTGTCATTGTCAGTGTACAGTACAGAGACAACGAAATGCAGTTAGCATCTCCCTGGAAGAGCGACATAGAATATGATTTCAATAAATAAATCTACTTACATGTATACAGACATAGTGTTTTTCCTGTGGGAGGAGTGTCCGGGGGGGGGGGGGGTGATTGGCAATCACGAGGTACATTGTTGAGGAGTGTGACAGCCGCAGGGAAGAAGCTGTTCCTGGACATGCTGGTCCGGCAACGGAGAGACCTGTAGCGCCTCCCGGATGGTAGGAGGGTAAACAATCCATGGTTGGGGTGAGAGCAGTCCTTGGGGATGCTGAGCGCCCTCCGCAGACAACGCTTGCTTTGGACAGACTCAATGGAGGGGAGCGAGGAACCGGTGATGCGTTGGGCAATTTTTACCACCCTCTGCAGTGCTTTCCGGTCGGAGACAGAGCAGTTGCCATACCATACTGTGATACAGTTGGTAAGGATGCTCTCGATGGTGCAGCGGTAGACGTTCACCAGGATCTGAGGAGACAGATGGACCTTCTTCAGTCTCCTCAGGAAGAAGAGACGCTGGTGAGCCTTCTTGACCAGAGTTGAGGTATTGTGGGTCCAAGAGAGGTCATTGGAGATGTTGATCCCCCAGGAACCTGAAGCTGGAAACACGTTCCACCTCCGTCCCGTTGATGTGGATGGGGGTGTGCGTGCCGCTCCTAGACTTTCTGAAGTCTACAATGAGCTCCTTGGTCTTCTTGGAGTTAAGGGCCAGGTTGTTGTCAGCGCACCATGCTGCTAGGAGCTGGACCTCCTCCCTATAGGCCGACTCATCGTTGTTGCTGATGAGGCCAATCACCGTTGTATCATCTGCATACTTGATGATGGTGTTAGTACCATGTACAGGTGTGCAGTCGTAGGTGAAGAGGAAGTAGAGGAGGGGGCTCAGCACACAGCCCTGTGGAACGCCGGTGTTCAGGGTGAGGGTTGAAGAGGTGTGCTTGTCTAACCTAACAGACTGGGGTCTGTTGGTTAGAAAGTCCAGTATCCAGTTGCAGAGGGAGGGGTCGTTGCCCAGGTTACCGAGTTTGGTGATCAGTTTTGATGGTATAATGGTGTTGAATGCTGAGCTGTAATCGATGAACAGCATTCTTACGTAAGTGTCTCTGTTGTCGAGGTGGGAGAGGGTGGAGTGAAGTGCCGTTGAGATGGCATCCTCCGTACTCCTATTCTTGCGGTAGGCAAACTGATAGGGATCCAATGTGGGGGGTAGGCAGCTTTTGAGGTGTGCCAGGACCAGCCTCTCGAAGCACTTGGTGATGATGAACGGTGTAAGTGCAACTGGGCGGAAGTCGTTGAGGCTTGCCGCAGTGGAGTGTTTTGGCACCGGCACGATGGAGGTGGTTTTAAGGCACGTGGGGACAACTGCTTGGGCAAGTGACAGGTTGAAGATGTCAGTCCAGGCGTCTGTCAGCTGCGCAGCACAGGCCCTGAGCACGCGCCCGGGGATGCCGTCAGGGCCAGCAGCCTTACGTGCATTAGTCCTACTCAGTGCCACGTACACGTCGTAGGGGGTGAGTGTGAGGGGTTGGTGATCAGCAGGGAGCACAGCCTTGATGGCTGTCTCTAGATTATCCCTGTCGAAGCGGCCATAGAAGTGGTTAAGCTCCTCAAGGAAGGAGGCGTTGCTGGATGTGGGGGTTGTGTTGGTGGGTCTATAGTCCGTGATGGCCTGGATGCCTTGCCACATGCGTCGGGGGTCAGAGTTGTTGTTGAAGTGCTCCTCAATCCTGAGCTTATGGCAGTGCTTGGCGTTCTTGATGCCCCTCTTCAGGTTAGCCCTGGATGAACTGTAGGCTCGAGCATCGCCTGACCTGAAAGCGGTGTCCCGTGCTTTCAGCAGTAGCCTGACCTCGCTGTTCATCCATGGCTTCTGATTCGGGAATATGGTCACCCGTTTGAGGGAGGTGACACTATTGATGGTGGAGTTTATAAAGTCCAGAACAGAGGATGTGTAGGAATCAATGTCCGTGTGGGAGTCAAGGGTGGCCTGGGCTGCAAACGCCTTCCTGTCAGTGTTTCCAAAACACTGCTGAAAAGTGGAGTCCGCTTTCTCTGACCAGACTTTAACTGTCCTCACAGTGGGTTTAACCCGTCTGATGAGTGGGGAGTACTTAAGGAGCAGGAACAATGAGAGGTGATCAAACTGACCAATGTGAGGGAGGGGGACGGCTTTGTAAGCTTCAGCCATGTTAGTGTAGACTTTGTCCAGTGTCTTGTCTACTCTAGTGGGGAAGGATACATGTTGGTGGAATTTGGGGAGTACAGTCTTCAGGTTGGAGTGATTGAAGTCACCCGCTACAATGAAGGCTGCTTCGGGGTTGTGCGTCTCTTGTTTGCTAATGGCAGTATGCAGCTCTTTCATTGCAAGCTTGGCATTAGCATCAGGAGGGATATAGGCTGCAGTCACAACAGTGGAGGTGAACTCTCTGGGCAGATAGAACGGTCTGCATCTAACCAAGAGGAACTCAAGGTTAGCTGAGCAGTGACTCTCGATGATGGTGGAGTCCGTGCACCATGCTTTATTTACATAAATGCACAGACCCCCACCTCTGGTCTTACCGGAGTCTGTTGTCCTGTCCGCTCGGAGTAAATGATGCCCCGTTAGCTGGATGGCTCTGTCAGGAACGTCAGTGTTGAGCCAAGTTTCCGTAAAGAGCAGGATGTTGCAGTCTTTGATCGATTGTGGGAGGTGATCCTTAGCCGGAGTTCGTCCATTTTGTTTGCCAGTGAGGGCACGTTGGCGAGGAAAAGGCTAGGAAGCGCCTGTAGTCAGTATCGAACCCGTGCTGCAAGGCAGCAACTCTACCGCTGTGCCACTGCACCGCCCACTATAAGATCGCCAGAAATTTGCATCGTGGCTATTATTTTGGAGTTTAATTGGAAGAGTGTGTAATTTAAATAAAATGTCTGCTGTCCATTCATTACCGTGGCACTGTCTGAGCATCGCTTGCATTCTCGTACAAGGTGGTGCAGTGGTGGAGTTGCTGGCTTGCAGCGCTTGCAGCACTAGGGAGAACCCGGGTTCGATCCCAACCACGGTGCTGTCTGTACGAAGTTTGTATGTCCTTCCCGTGACCACGTGGGTCTTCTCCGAGATCTTCGGTTTCCTCCCACACTCCAAATACATACAGGTTTGTAGGTTAATTGGCTTGGTAAACGTAAAAATTGCCCTTAGCATGTTGTGTGTAGGATAATGTTAATATGTGGGGATGTTAATATCAAGGGCAAGTCTCACCCAGTCAATCCCTCTTCTCCCCTCTCCCACCAGGCAAGAGGTACAGAAGTGTGAAAACACACATCTTCAAATACAGTTTCTTCCCAGCTGTTGTCAGGCAATTGAGCCATCGTATCATCAACTGGGGAGTGGTCGTGGGCTACTATCTATCTCATTGGGGACCCTTGGAC
Source organism: Amblyraja radiata (assembly GCF_010909765.2). Classification (NCBI taxonomy): domain Eukaryota; kingdom Metazoa; phylum Chordata; class Chondrichthyes; order Rajiformes; family Rajidae; genus Amblyraja; species Amblyraja radiata. Next base: position 22,619,448 of record NC_045972.1, on the reverse strand, counting down.
TATCTTTAATCGGACGTTACTGGACTTTATCTTGCAATAAACATTATTTCCTTTACATGTATCTGTACACTGTAGATGGCTCGGTTGTAATCATGTATTCCTGCTGACTGGCTAGCACGCAACAGTCTTTCTGCTGACTGGCTAGCACGCAACATAAGCATTTCACTACCTCGGTACTTGTGACAATAAACTAAACTATAGGATAGGAATAGAATGAAATGCAAGAAAAATGGGATTAACATAGATAGGCATTTCGATTGAATGGATATATTGGCCCAAAGGTCTGTTTTTTTATGCCGTACAACCTTACGACTCTGAGTCTCTGCCCCTCTCCCTTTACCCAGCTTAGTAAGTCATAAATAAACACAGTCCTTAATCTGAACCTGTTTACTGCACTGATGTTTTTGGTGTCAGTTATTGAACTTGATGTCTGTTGATTTAATCATCTCGTGTTTTTTATTTTGGCACTATCCTATTTGACAGGTGAAGGCTTTCCAATCATAACTGCCATAAGAAAAAAGCATCAGTAATCTGACAGGGGCTCATAAATCAAGCCACAGCCCTCTTTTTCTGACAGGGCCCTGTGCTATTTTTAATCTCACTTCCCCCACTGCCGCTCTCTTGCTTGAATCCAAAGCGGAGGCCGACGAGATGGTTGGCGTGCCTGAGGATTTGTGGACTGCTCTTTAACAGGTGCAGCCTCGGACTGGGCAGGTCATTGCAGCTCGCTGCTATCTACTTGTGATCCCGTCACCCGAGATGCAAACAGGCCCAAGCTGTTAAACCCACCCAGCTGTATCTAGTTGCACAGGCAACGTGCCTCAGGGGCTTTTCATCAATTACTGAGGGAAACTTCAGTATTAAGATTCTGCTGCAAGCCCAATCATTGAAACGACAATTTAAAGATAATTGGACAGGTGCATGGATAGGAAAGATTAAGAAGGATATGGGATGAATACGGGCAGGTGGGACTAGCCTAGATGGGCATCTTGGTCAGCATGAATATGTTGGACCAAAGGGCCTGTCTCTCTGTTCCTCTTTGTTTCCCTGACATTTGCACAGGCACATGGATCGGAAATATTTGGAGGGATAATGCCCAAATGCGCCTTGGTAGGACGAGGGAAGATGGGTCATCTTGGTCGGCATGGGCGAGATGGGCCGAAAGGCTTGTTACCATGCTGTATTTTATTCTATGGCTCTGACACTGAATCTTATCCTGACCGAAAGTGACAGGCTAGCCATCTCCAGCCAGTTAGCCATTCAATTCAATAATTGGAGGATATGATCTTACACATTAATATAGTACAAATCAAAGTAGCAATAGAGACACAAGGAACAGCCGATGATGGATTTTGTATTGGCATGTGGATAAACATGGAATTGAGATATATGGATTTTGTGCAGGCAGATAAGATTAGTTTAACTTAGCATCATGATCACAATGGATATTGTGGGCCAAAGGACCGGTGCTGGTGCTGTATTGTCGTAAGTTCTAATCTCTATGACTATGACATTTGGCCAACAAATTCTGGGAAGATACTCTTGTGTCGTACTGAGGGAGTTCAGCCATGTTAGAGGTTCATCTTTCTGAGATGTTTAGTTTAGAAATATAGCATGGAAGCAGGCCCTTCAGCCCACAGAGTCCATGCTAAACATTGATCACCCGTTCACACTAGTCCTATGTTACTCCATCTTCTCATCCTCTCTACACACTAAGGATAATTTACAGAGGGCAATTAACCTGCTGACCCATACGTCTTTGGAACACCCGAAGGAAACCCACATGATCACAGAGAGAACATGCCGTTCGACATAGAGAGAAATTGAGGTCAGGATTGAACCTGGGTCTCTGGTGTTTTGAGGCAGCAACTCTACCAGCTGCGCCACTGTGCCGCCCCAGTGGGATTGTTACATTAAATAGAGCTGTTTGGATGTAAAGGATGCCCTTACAACATTTCAAATAGGAAATGGAATGTTCCTAGTTATTCCTGAAGGAGGATTAGAAAAAGAACGACTGTGTAACGAGTCAACCAATGGAGAAAAAATGAATTTTCTATCTCGACGAACTGTCAGGAGAGGCAATATCTTAACTATTTCTTAACCTATTTAGTAAAGGTGTCAAAGGTTACAGGGAGAAGGCAGGAGAATGGGATTGAGAAGGAAAGATAGATCTGAGTAGATTTGATGGGCTGAATGGCCTAATCCTGCACCTATGATTTAGTCATTAGAGATACAGCAAGGAAATAGACCCTTTGGCCCACTGCTCTGATTGGGATGATCGTACACTAGCACTATCCTACACACCAGGGGCAATTTACAATTTTACCAAAGCCAATTAACCCACAAATCTGTACATCTTTGGGGTGTGAGAGGAAACCAGAGCACCTGGAGAAAACGCACATGGTCACTGGGAGAACATACAAACTCCATACAGACAGCATCTGCAGTCAGGATCGAACCCGGGTCTCTGGCGCTTCAAGGCAGCAACTCTACCTCTGCGCCACTTTGCTGCCCCATGAATTTATGGATTTATGAACATGAAGATGCCAAGCTGCAGGGATGAAGCTTCTGTAAATACTTCCAATCGCACTGCCGATTCCCTCTGGAGCAGGTCAATGAATCTTCAACAGTCTTCTCCACACTGCTGGATCTTCACCAAAGGAGGTGCAGACTGTGTGAAGAGCAATAGAGGGGGATCAGCTCACTGTAACTAAACACAGGGCACTGTACAGCCACAGTGACGCTGCCCATAGCCCCCGAGCGCCTTCTGAAATTTGCCGCCTCCAGCAGTAAACGGGCTTCGACTGGCCTGGCTGAAGTGTTGTTGAAACAAGAGCCCTATCTCTCGGACGTCACTGAGCCTTAGGTCGGGTGTCCGTACTAAATTAAACACCCAATTCACACTGTCCGTTTACCTGAGGGAGTTATATGCTCCCACGGTGACCAGAAGAGCGACTATTATGACATATTTCTCTTCCTGCATCTTTATCTTTCCATTTTATCTCTTTGTGTCTTTTTTCTGTCTCTGCACTTCCCTTTACCCCCTTTCCACACTCCCCCCCCCCCCCTCTTTTTCCTAATTTTCCCCCTCCCCCCCCCCCCCCCCAACACAAACCAAAACACAAGAAAATAGAGGCAAGATTAGACCACTCGGCCCCTCAAGCCTGCCCTAGCATTCACTGTGATAGGCTGGCTTCAACTCCCTCTCCGTGTCACTTCCCCATAGCATTTAATTTCTCTGTCTTTCCAATACTTATCTATCTCCACCTTGAATGTGTCTAATAACCTGGTTTCCACCACCCTCGGAGACAGAGAATTCCAAAGATTCTCTACCCTGTGAAATAAGAAATCTCTATGCACATCAGTCGTAAATAACAGGCCCCATGTTTAACTGCCTGGTATCTGTGTTTCTCTAAATGTCTGACCATTTCTTTATTTTTCCGTCCCTCTGCGTCTTTGACTTCCTCCTTCTCTCTCACTCTCTGTGTCTTTGATTCTCTTTGTGTCTCTTTCTTTGTCTCCCACTCCCCATCCGTATCTCACATTCTCCATTTCCCACTCCCCATCTTTTTATTTATCTTACTCTTTCTCTCTCTCTCTCTCTCCCTTGCCTCTCACTCCCTGACTCTCTCTCTCTCTCTCACTCTCTCACTCTCTCTCTCTCTCTCTCTCTCTCTCTCTCTCTCTCTCTCTCTCTCTCTAGCTTTCTCTCCTCCCCACACTCTCTCTCTCTCTTTCCTCTCCATCCTACCCACCTTCTCTCCCTCATTCTCTTTTCTACTCCTTCTGGTCACTCTCTCCTGCCCAACATTTCCCCTCTGCATCACTCTCTCCTACCTGCTCACCCTCCCTCTCCTCATCATCACTCTCTCCTCCCCGCCCACTTTCCCTCTCCTCCCCGTCACTTTCTCTCATTTTATTTCTCTCTTTTTTATTGCTCTTAAAAGAAAAAGAGTCAGTGCTGTTCCTGTTTCATTTTTCAATGACATTTGGGGTCAAGTTGAGATTGTATCTGTTCTTATAATAAGGATAGATAACTTGTGATAACAGTTCCCTAAAATAGCGCACAGAGAAATGTCTTAAATTGACAAAATTGTATAATTATGGTTCTGCGTGCTTTCAGTTCTGGACTCTCTCCCGGGTCAGGTGAGCTAATGAAATTCTAATGGTGATGATTAGCCTTTTAGCGAGAGATTTCTCTGCTCAGCAACCAACTGACCTTCCTCCTTAACCAAAGACCTGAGTCTGTGCATCTGAAGTTTACTGACAGAAAGTTTAGTTCACAGATAGAGTGCAGAGATAGGCCCTTCAGCCCTGAACAGCAATCCCCGTACACTAGCACTATCTTACACACTAGGGGTAATTTACAATCTGTTTTATCAAAGTCAATTAACCTGCAAATCTGTAGATCTTTGGAGTGTGGGAGGAAACCGGAGCACATGGGAAAAACCCATGTGGTCACGGGGAGAACATACAAATTTCGTACAAACAGCTCTCCTAGTCAGGATCGAACCCGGGTCTCTGGCGTCATAAAGCTGCATCTCTACCGCTGTGCCACCATGCCGCTAACTGGTACAATCTTGTTTCGGGCTTTAGTTAGTGGTTCATGTTATAGCCTCATTCAATGCTCTCTTTAGAGGTTTACCGTGTTTGTTCTCTGACTCATTGATACAAACAGAACAAAAGTAGGCTCCTCAGCCAAAATAATAGACATAAAATGCTGGAGTAACTCAGCGGGACCGGCAGCATCTCTGGAGAGAAGCAATGGGTGACGTTTTGGGTCGACTCCCTTCTTTAGACCGAGATGTCAGGAGAGAGGGGATCCAGAGATAAAGGAGGGTAAGGAGTGAAAATGGCATATCAAAGTGGATGATGGAAAGAAAAGTTGGTTCTTTGTTAGCTGAGGGGAAGGTGACGTGACATACAATCAGTAATATTTAATCAGGAGGACAGTAGAACTAGTCAGAAAACCAGGATGGGGGAGGGACGGAGAGAGAGGGAAAACAAGGGTTACTTGAAGTTAGAGAAATTAATATTAATTCCACTGGGTTGTAAGCTGCCCAAGCAAAATATGTGGTGCTGTTCTTCCAATTTGCATTGGGCCTCTCTCTGACAGCGGAGGAGGCCCAGGACAGAAAGGTCAGTATGAGAATGGGTCATGGAGTTAAAGTGTTTAGCAACCGGGGGATCATGTAGACCTAGGCGGAGGTGTTCAGCGAAATGATCGCCACGCCTGTTCTTGGTCTCACCAATATATAAGAATATACACCTGGAACACACACACACACACACACACACACACACACACACACACACACACACACACACACACACACACACACACACACAGTGTATATTCTTATATATTGGCGAGACTAAGAACAGGCTCGGCGATCATTTCTATCTATCTGTCTGTCTGTCTGATCTTGACCACTTCATGTTGTTCTGTATATTGATTTTAGAAGAACCGCTGCCACAAAAACGCTGTGATATTTGGCCATCTTACTCAGATTCCCCCTCTGCTGCAAGGACAAGAGGATTTTTCCCATCGATGAAAAATAAAAGAGTTATTAGTCTTTAAAAAATGTTGAGATTCTCTCTCCTGAAAGCCGCATCCCTTCCGGAGGGGCTACAAAACCCGGAAGATGGGGGAGCGAGAGGCTGAGCTGTGAATAACACTGAACACATGTCTACTAAAATGTGAGTGGTTTTACTGACCTGTCAGTGCCCTTAATGTGGTTTGAAAATATGGTTTGGAAATGCTAAAGCTGTGTTGCCTTTGGTTTGGAAATGCTAAAGCTGTGTTGCCTTTGGTTTGGAAATGCTAAAGCTGTGTTGTCTAATTAAAGTTGCCTTGCCTAATTAAAGTTGCCTTGCCTAATTAAAGTTGCCTTGCCTAATTAAAGTTGCCTTGCCTAATTAAAGTTGCCTTGCCCAATTAAAGTTGCCTTGCCCAATTAAAGTTGCCTTGCCTTCTATATAATTAAAAGTCTAATCTTGACCACTTCCTGTTTGCGCTTTATATTGATATTAGAAAAAACGCTACCACGTACGGCTGTGATTTTTGACCATCTTATTCAGCGTCCCCCTCCGCTCATCAGGTGCCGAGGATTTTTCCCATCGATGAAAAATAAAAGTGTTATTAGTGTTTAAAAAATGTTGAGGTTCTCTCTCCTGTCAATCACGCCATGAAGGCCTCGACCCTTCTGGTGAGAGGGGGGAGGGACTATAAAACCGAGAAGTGTAGGCGTGGTTCACTCTCTGCAAGATGGAGGAGGGAGAGGTCATGACTCGCTGTCTTTAGTGGCCTTGCACCCTGCTTGAAATGGTATGAAACTGCACTTGCATTTGGTGGCCTTGCACCCTGCTTGAAATGGAATTTCAAGGAATAGCCGCGAGTCAACTGCCAGCCCACCAGCCGTGAGTGAGAGAGCTGCCAGCACAATGGGCTTGAGTGACTGAGCCGCTAGCCCAAGAACCCATTCGGCCCACAATGTCCATACTAGCCCTCTGGAAACCAGTCCTTTCAGCCCACAACACACATACTAGTGCTCCAGAAAGCTGGGAGAAAGCAACTATCATCAGTTCAATAGGCTATCCATGTTGAAACCAACAATTTCAGGATTTACTTGTTTGTCTTTGGAATGGGAGTAGGAATCTGGAGCACGTGGAGAAACAGAAAGAACATATGAACTCCGTACAGACAGCACCCATAGTTGGAATCAAAACCGGGTCTCTGATGCTGTAAGGTGGCAACACTACCACTGCGCCACCATGCCGCTGCTTTTGTGAGATAGAGAGAAAGACGATAGGATATACAGGCATTTGGATGGGCAAGGGCTGATTTGGGATATTCAGCATGGTTTTGTATATGGGAAGTCGTGTCTCACAAATCTGATTGATTTTTTTTGAAGATGTGACCAAAAAGGTTGATGAGGGCAGAGCTGTAGATGTTGTGTACATGGACTTCAGTAAGGCATTCGACAAGGTTCCGCATGGTAGCGTGCTCTGGAAGGTTAGATCGCATGGGATCCAAGAAGAGATGGCTGAATGGATGGCAAATTGGCTCCATGAAAGGAAGCAGAGGGTAATGGTGGAAGGTTGCTTCTCAGACTGGATGCCTGTGACTAGTGGTGTGCCTCAGGGTTCAGCACTGGGCCTGTTCGCTTGTCAACTACATCAATGATTTGGATGAGAACGTACAAGGTAAGATTAGACAAGTTAGCTGATGATACAAAAGTTAGTGGTTTTGCAGATAGTGAAGATGGTTATGAATGATTGCAGCAGGATCTGGATCGATTGGCCAGGTGGGCGGAGGAATTTTTGGTGGAATTTAATACAGAGAAGTATGAGATGTTGCATTTTGGGACGTCAATCAAGGGCAGGACCTACACAGTAAATGGTAGGCCACTGAGTAGTGTTGTAGAGCAGAGAGATCTGGGAGTACAGGTGCATGGTTCCTTGAAGGTCGAGTCGCAGGTGGTCAAAAAGACTATTGGCATTTTGGCCTTCGTCAGTCAGTGTATTGAGTATAGAAGTTGGGAGGTTATTTTGCAGTTGAATAAGACGTTGGTGAGACCACGTTTAGAATATTATGTTCAGTTCTGGGCACCATGTTATAGGAAAGATATTGCCAAGCTTGAAAGGGTTCAGAAAAGATTTACGAGGATGTTGCCAGGACTGGGTCTCTATTCCAAGGAGCGCAGGAGGATGAGGGGAGATCTTATAGAGGTATATAAAATTATGAGAGGAATAGATGGGGTAGATGCACAGAGTCTTTCGCTCAGTGTAGGGGAATCGAGGAACAGAGGACATACTGCAGGTTCAAGGTGAAGGGGAAAAAATGTAATAGGCATCAGAGGGGTAACATTTTCACACAAAGGGTGGTGGGTGTATAGAACAAGCTGCCAGAGGAGGTAGTGGAGGCTGGGACTATCCCATCATTTAAGAAACAGTTAGACAGGTGCATGGATAGGACAGGCTTGGAGCGATAGGGACTAAGCACAGGCAAGTGGGACTAATGTAGCTGGGGCATTGTTGGCTGGTTTGGAGAGTTGGGCCAAATGGTCTGTATCCACACTCTATCACTATGACTCTATGACGATGGTTTGAAACTCTAGATCGGGACACACACGTTAATTAAAGAGAAAATAAACTATGAACCATTCTACCTCTGATTTTCCTCTTTCATCAATTTAGCTACAAGGCCAAAATAGAAATCTCAGATATCCATATCCCAATGTTGATGAGACATCATCAGAAACTCTATTGACCATATGGAAGAGCTCTTTGTATTCCAGTCAACAGAAGGGGCGATCGGTTCAGATTGTTCTACTGATGTCTTGATAGCTTAATGATCACTGAATTAACAAAATCAATGGCCCTCGAGGTCAATGCTGCAATGTTTCTGTGGTCAAACAATGGACAAGTCAATAAACTGTTAATATAATTACACTGTGACATGTCAGACAGTGACTGTGGTACTTTAGCACCGTTGCTTACTCAGTCTGAATAATATTCTGATTGAGACAACTAATGTAAATGCATGGCTTTAATTGCTATTCGATGGTCGCTTCACATGAATTACTTATCAGCCTTGTTCGGAAACCGAGCGCTGGAGAGCAATGCCGCCTCCGCTATGAACATCAAAGAAAGACCTTCAAGAACCAGAGGAACTAGGTTTAAGGTGGCAGGGCAAAGATTTAATAGGAACCTGAGGGGTAACTTTTTTTTACACAAAGAGTGGTAGGTATTTGGGTGAGTTGCCAGAGGAGGTAGTTGAACCAGGTACTATCACAGTATTTAAGAAACATTTGGACAGATAAACCAGCAACTGCAGTTCCTCATTTCGAGAACATAGAACAGTACAGCACATTAACATGTTTATGCCAAACATGATGCCTAGCTGAAGTGATCCTATGTGCCTGCAAGTGATCCATATCACTCCATTCCCTGCAAATACAGTACATGCGCTTATTTAAAAACTTCTTCAAAACGTGACTATTGTAACTGCTGCCACCACCACCACCCCAGGCAATGCGTTCCTGGCTCCCACCACCTTCCGTCTAAACAAAAGTTTCCCTGCAAACCTCCATTATATTTCCCCCTCTCACCTATAGCTATGCCCTCTAGTGTTTGACAATTCCCTGGGAAAAAGGTTCTTGCTGTCTTTCTTATTTTTAAAAACCTCCAATTCATTTAAAACAAAGTGGAAAAAGGGCGTGACACGTATTAAAATGCGAATGGGATTCCTACATTCCATTTTATGTTCCTTTTACGTTCTTTGGGCGGCACAATGGCGCAACGGTAACGTTGCTGCCTTATGGAGCCAGAGACCCGGGTTCACTCCTGAGTACGTATGCTGTCTTTACGGAATTTTATATTCTCCCAGAGACCGTGTGTTGTAAAGTTGTATATTAATGTCCCCAGTATGTAGGAGAGTGCTAGTGTATGGGGTATTCACTGGTCGGTCACTGAAAGCTCGGTGGGCTGAAGGGTCTGTTTCCACGCTGTATCTCTAACATCTGGTCTAGTTTCATTGAAAAGTCAATGACCTAAAATGTCATGTCTTGCCTTCTCTCAGCTCATACCTGACCCAAATATCCCCATCATTTTCTGTTTTTTTTGCAGTTTCCTAGCACCCACGGTACTTAATGTTTGTAATAACGTGTTTGCAATAGTTCTGTGAACTTGCCAGTGAAGGTGGGATTGTTTTAACCCAATGGTTCTGTAGTGACAAGTGACTTGAAGCCACATGTTTAACTTCCTGAAACGCAGCTGGAGAAATTAAAGTCCAGTTAATTAAACATTACGGAGTTAAGAAAAAAAACCTTGCGTATCAGTAATTAAACTACTGGATTGTTACCGTTAAAAGTCATCCACTTCACCAACATCCTTTGAGGAAGGAAATCTGTCCTCTTTATTACCTTTGGATGGTATGTGTCTCCAGAAATGTGGTGATTGTGCAACAGCAGAAACGAGTTACCCAATTCAAGGGCATTTAGGAAAGTGTAATAGACTCTGGCCATTGGAATAGCACTCGCAATCTGTGAGTGAATAAATATGTCAGCTGGTAGAGGAATGGTTCTCTCCTGTGTCAGCAGCTTTAGCAGAAGAGGAGGAAAAAGTAGACAAATTAATTTGAATCGATCACTTTTTTTAATTTCCCCTTTTGTGTGTGTGTGTGTGTGTGTGTGTGTGTGTGTGATGTCTAGTCTTTCCTCTTCTGCTAAAAGTGTTGTGTATATATGTGTGTATGTATTTATATACACACGCATACATACATACATAGACACTTACATAGACACATAAGCAAACACACCCTCACCATTTAATTCTCTAAGGCTTTAAAATTAAATTGCAGGATTCTTGTGATTGCCTGACTTTCTTTACTGCTGTTTCAGCAAAGGCATTAGCCCATTTAAAAAATAATGGGTCTAGTGAGTCTGCTAAAATAGCAGGCAAAGGATTTTCAGGCAAATGTGAAAACTGTTTTGTATACAATTATCATTTCATTGCCATTTAAACAAAAAAAGATTTTTACTTGAAAAAACAAGGTTCAGCATGTGCTGCAGACAACCCACTGCTAATTGTATTTAACCGATTCACAGAACGGTTAGGGCAAGCAAAGAGACCATTCAGGCTATCAAGTCTGACATGGATAGAGAAGTGGTTGGCAGACAGGAAACAAAGAGTAGGGATTAACGGGTCCCTTTCAGAATGGCAGGCAGTGACTAGTGGGGTACCGCAAGGCTCAGTGCTGGGACCGCAGCTACTTACAATATACATCAATGATTTGGATGAAGGGATTCAAAGTAACATTAGCAAATTTGCAGATGACACAAAGCTGGGTGGCAGTGTGAACTGTGAGGAGGATGCTATGAGAATGCAGGGTGACTTGGACAGGTTGGGGGAGTGGGCAGATGCATGGCAGATGAAGTTTAATGTGGATAAATATGAGGTTATCCACTTTGGTAGCAAAAACAGGAAGGCAGATGAAGTTTAATGCGGATAAATGTGAGGTTATCCACTTTGGTAGCAAAAACAGGAAGGCAGATCGACATGGGCGCCGTACCTCCCTCGGGCTGGGCCGCCCAGACATGGGCGCCGCTCCTCCCTCGGGCTGGGAACGCCATACCTCCCCGAGCTCGGCCACTCAGACGGGAGCACCGTTCCTTCCTCGGGCCAGGCCGCCCTCCCGGGAGCGTCACAGCCCCTCACGGAAGCACTGTTCCAGCCCCGAGCCGGGCCGCCCTCACGGGAGCGAGCTCAGGGCGAGTCCTGCCGGGCTCTGCCTCCTGAGCCTCGAGGTCGCCAGCTCCGCCATTAGGCCTCAGCGCAGACGGAGGCAGAGAAGGGGAGTACGACAAAAAAGTCGCATTCCCCCGCAGGGAGTGACAGCAAGCCCCGTTTCAACCCCCCCCCCCAAACACAAACTAAAAACCAAAACTAGACTAACCAAAAACGAAATAAACAACACAAAAAACACAAAACAAACAGGACTGCCGGTGAGCCGCTGCAGCCAGAGCCGCGCCGCCACTTCACCATTCAATCATGAGTGATTTATCTTTCCTTCTCAACCCCATTCCCCTGCCTTCTCTTTATAACCTTTGATACCCTTACTAATCAAGAACCTGTCAATCTCCCTTTTAAAGATACCCAATGACTTTGTCTCCACAGACATTTGTGGGAATGAATTCCACAGATTCACCACCCTCTGGCTAAAGAAATTTCTCCTTGTCTCCTTTCTGAAGGTACACCCTTTTATTCTGAGGCTGTGCCCTATGGTCCTAGACAGATGCTGCTTGACCTGTAGAACCTGGTCTTTTCCTTTGCTCTAGATTCCTGCACCTGCAGTAACACACCTCCATTTCATTACACGAGTACACCGGAGGAATCGTGAGTTGATAGGACACTGAACAAACAGGAGTTGATAGAAGTTGATAGAAGCATGAGAGGTATGGATTGGGATTAGCGCAGGATTAGTGTATATAGATGCTTGATGGATAGCATAGACTCAGTGGGTCGAACGGAATTAGTTCATATTATTAGTTCGGAGTTAGGCCATTCAGCTCATCAAGTCTACTCTGCCATTCAATTGTGGCTGATCTATCTTCCCATCTCAATCCCATTCACCTACCATCCAACCCATAACCCCTGACACCTTTACTAATCAAGAATCTGTTAATCTCTGCCTTAAAAATATCCATTGACGGCCTCAACAGTCGTCTGTGGCAATGAATTCCACAGATTCACCACCCTCTGACTCAAAAAATTCTCATGATCTTTCTCAAGGTACATTCTTTTATTTAGAGTATCTGGCCTCTGGTCCTAGACTCTCCCAGTATCCATATCCTCTCTATCCAGGCCTTTCACTATTCGGTAATTTTCAATGAGGTCCCCTCCTCATCCTTCTAAACTTCAGTGAGTACAGGCCCTGTGCTTTCAAACACACATCATATGTTAACCCAATCATTCCTGCGAGCATTCTTGTAAACTTCCTCTGGATCCTCTCCAACGTCCGCACATCCTTCCTCAGATATGGGGCCCAAAAATATGGAATTCTTCCCCTGCTCTATGATTCTAAATAAGTAAAGACTGGCAGTGGGCTGCATGCCCTCTATATTTCCCACCCAGCGATCCAGATGCATGTTGGAGGAATGTCATAGAGTCGTACAACACAGATACAGGCCCTTCAGCCATGCTGACCAAGATGCTCCATCTATGCAAGTCCCACGTCTGTTTTTGGCCCATATCCCTCTAAACCTTGTGTTAAATAGATCAACCTGCACATATGCAAACCTCTTGTATATGCAGTAGCTAAACTTGAATCCATGAATTCTGACTGAATCATCATTTCATTCTTGAATATTCTGTGCTTTAAATTAAGGTCCTGTGCTTTAAATTAGCATTATGGATGTTATCATTGTTATACAGGAGGTAAATGGCTGCCTCTGTTACATGTACAATGCACAATGTGTGTATGTGTGCATACTATGTACAGCTTCCTGTGGTTGTGATTTTTTGTTACGCTTTGCTGTCAACATTTAACATCCGCCTCACCCATGTAAATATTTCAAATGGAAACACGGACTTAAACTGTGACCCGGTGACATTGTTGCAAATTGTTGGGTAATTGCTGCTCCATTGCATCCTGTATATTTGGGACATTATGGCTATCAACCCACTTTAGCAATAACAAGTGACCAACAATATGTTAAAATGCTCAGTAGTTGATATAAAGTCATAGAGTCATACAGCACGGAAACAGGCCCTTCAGCCCAACTTGCCCATGCTGACCAAATGCCCCATTTACACTAATTCTAACTGCCTGTGTTGGGCCCATAGCCCTCTAAAGCTTTCCTATCCATGCACCTGTCCAAATGTTTTTCAAATGTTGTTACAGTACCTGCCTCAACTACCCCCTCTGGTAAAAATTGACACTCAAACGATGAATTTATCTTTATACATTTATAAAGGAATGTATAGGAGTCTGAAAATTGTGACCATGTTCAACAATAGCTTCTTCCCAACAAAATCAGGCTCTTGCGCACTGCACCACATTAACCTCGACTATGAACTATAGACCATCTTTAGTTGTACTGAACGAGCTGCTAGCGCAGGTAGTTGAGGCTAAACCTTTCCTATCCATGTACTTATCCAAATGCCTTTCCTATCCAAATGCCTTTTAAACATTGTTATGGTTTTCTTCAAGTGCTTTGGACTCCTGGCACACTCCAAAGATGTACAGATTTGTTGGTTAATTGGCACCTGTAAATTGTCTCTCGTGTGTAGGATAGTGCCATTGTATAGAGTGCTGGTGTAGCTGGTCGGCGCGGACTAGGTGTGCCGAAGGGCATGTTTCCATGCTGTATCTCTGAGGTCTATGATCTAGAGCCTTGTACTTATCGAAGATGAGAGAGGATGCAGGAAAGGAGTTTGGGACGGTGATGTTGGGAAATGGAAGAATTGGGATACCTAGCTTCCACATGGTTGTCCTGCATTTATACACTAGAAGAGGAGAGACATATTTAATGTGAAATAAAGAGTTCTGGAAGGGGTAACTTATTTCTGCAAGTTGCCTCAACACCACTAACTCCACTAAACGAGACTGCACACTGCTGCCAGATTAAACAGTATTCCGCACAGGTTGGCACCCACTGGGATTTGGATTCAGGCCATCCAAACACCAGCTGTTGGAGAGAGGAGACTTTCATTCAAGCTTTCTGTGTTCAATTCAAATCTTGGGGTCCCAGGAGTGACATCACTCAATGCCCACACAGTTACTTTAAATGATCGCAGTCATTCCAAGTTAAACGTGACTCATTCCCATTGCAAATATTTGTTAAAATTAATGTCCCATAACAAATTTTCACGCAGGAATAAAAAAAAAAAAGCAGCTTGTTTGACTTTTTCCCTCATAAGCGTGACTTGTGGAATGAATGGAACCAGGATCAGGGCTGAAAGATTGAACTGGTTGATAGTACAGGGAGTCCAATCATAAAAAAATGATTCAACCCTAATGCCAAGAAACATCTATTGTTGGATATCATTGGATAAACTTTAGGTGTGGGTTGGGAGAAATGGTGTGGAGTTTCTGGATTTTTATTCCACTATCAACACTAAGACAATCCAAGCAGAAATTAATTTTTCAATTGACTTTTTACAAAGTGAAGAACTTAAATATGTATCGGAAGGAACTGCAGATGAATACACTGAAGTTAGACACAAACATTTGGAGCAGCTCAGCAGGTCAGGCAGCGCCTCTGGTGAGAAATAGTGGTGTTTCGGGTCAAAACCTTTCTTCAGGCCAAGTCACGGAGGAGGGAAACTATAGGTATAACAAGGTTCAGAACAAGTCAGAGACAGCACCAATGATCAAGGAAAAATGGAGCTCACAATGGTCCCTTGTTCACTGTGGAAGAGGTGATAACGAGAGAGAGCGAGAGAGAGAGAGAGAGAGAATGAGAGAGAGAGAATGAGAGAGAAAGAATGAGAGAGAGAATGAGAGAGAATGAGAGAGAGAGAGAGAGAGAGAGAGAGAATGAGAGAGAGAGAGAATGAGAGAGAGAGAGAATGAGAGAGAGAATGAGAGAGAGAGAATGAGAGAGAATGAATGAGAGCGAATGAGAGAGAGAGAATGAATACAGGGGTTTCTTGAAATTAGAAATCAATATTCATACCATTGGGTTGTAAGCTGCCCAAGTGAAATATGAGGTGCTGTTCCACCAATTTGTGTGGGGCCTCACTCTGAAAGTGGTGGATGCCCAGGACAGAAAGTGGGGTATGGAAATGGGAAGGTGAGTTGAAATGTTTGGCAACCTTGGGTCCTACAATACTTCAGCACATTTTCCTTAATCATTTATGCTGCTCCTGGATTTAATCCCCTCAACATCAGACAAAGTACAGAACCATTTGATGATTTTAAAATACCGGTAGATCACTTGCATTCGGGAATGTTCTTCAAATTATGCTTTATTTTAAGCGAGGTTTTAATTGGTTCCCGTAGAAACATAGAAACATAGAAAATAGGTGCAGGAGGAGGCCATTTGGCCCTTCGAGCCTGCACTGCCATTCATTGTGATCATGGCTGTTCATCCACATTTCTCTTCGTTCAAAAATAATGAATTTACAGACGTGTGTGCCACCAAAACTATTAAATGATTTGTTGTCATTTTTTGGTTGTTTAATCTTTTAAAGTGATATAAAATCGCCTTACTCGCAGATGGAGAACTGGGCACCTTTTATTAAATCCTTTGTGATTAGCAAATCTAAAACTCCATTAAATCACCACTCTTAAATATGTCAAGAAATGCTTTATAATGCAAAATGGAAACCATTATATTCCATTACACTTTCCAGTTGCACTAGATTGTGGAAGATTTTACATGTGTTTTTATGCAAATAGATTTTAATAAATGTTTGAAGACTAACCTAGCTGCCATATCTAACTGTACCACTGAATATTAGCCATTATCTCAAAGAAGATACTTAAAGCAAAATGTGTCGATAAAACTTCCACTCTTCACTTTGAATGAGATCACTTACCACACACTTGGGTAATTGATTGCGTAGGGATTTTGAATTAATTTTAGCATACAGAAGTTTGGTCTACCAACTCAAATGCACGTTGCCACATTGTGTATTGAAGAGATGAACCATCCCTAACAGACTCTCAAAGTCAACCTTCATAACATTCATCCACTTTCATAGAAGTCTGGGATTTATGGAGATCCATTGCAACTATCTTCTATCCTTGAAAATGTGTGAAAACCCAGATGTTTGGTCAAGCTGTTTCATTGTATGTGACCACCTTGATAATACAAAGCAATTTTATTGACTATAATTTGCTTCCATTGACCCCGATTTCTATGTTCATGGGGCCATATAATTGCGTTGCTGTTAACTGGTTCTTTATTGTCATGTGCATTGATATACAGTGAAGTTCATTTTTTGGCGTTCTGTTCAGCGAAGTATTACTATACATAAGCACAATCCTAGATTAAGTACAAAGTATATAGAAATAGTCTACTGAGACCATGTACAAGAGTCGCCGGGTTTTGGTGACATTTTCAATGTCCAAGTTGTTTTAAGTACAGCTGACCATAAAGGCCCGTTGTTCCAGCGATGTTGCAGGGTCGGCCTGTCCAAACAAATCTGTAAGCATCCTCCACCGCTCCGTGCCGCTGCAGGCCATGTCTGGTCCGCTCGCCTGGTCTCTTGGAGCGGAGCCTCATCCAGTCGAGCCCCAGGCTGCTGCAGGGCCTCCAGCCATCGCCTCCGTCCTATGGCGTGTCTGGAAAGAATAACAGCAGTGGAAAAGCGCCCAGAATATGTGTGTGAAGGCACGTACAAAGTACTATCATTCTTGACTGTGTAATGGAGAATGTGTAAGGCTAGGAAGGGGTTAAATGATCCCACCACTGGCATGCAAATTGAAATGCCTAAAGGCCAGGGTAAAAGTGTATGGGTTTAATGTTTAGCTCCAGTTTCAGACAAGTATTAATCATTGTATCCACAGAGATGCTGTATCACTGATTCACTGGACAACAAGTATACACAAATTAACTGAGCCACCCAGAGAAAACCAACATTGGGAAGAGATCTCCTAGGCTCTGGTATTTGGGCTTATTTCCCTCCTTCTGACCAAATATGGGTATCTTTCATTTGCCTATTAGTTGGCATCGCTCAGTGGACCAAAGCTTAAAGCACCTGGCCTCATGTCTGCAATAAAAGACCCTGAGTGATCTAGTGATAGCTGTCAGGGACAGAGCTCAGATGTCTTACTGCTGCTAGCAGTGGTGAGATTTTATATAAATTTAGAGTCATAGAGTCATACAGCATGAGCCCAACGTGCCAATGCCGATCAACATACCCCATCTAAACTAATCCCACCTGCATGCGTTTGGTCCATATCGCTCCAAACCTATCCTACCCTTGCATACAATATCTGGAGGAAACCCACATGGTCACAGGGAGAACATGCAAACTCCACAGAGACAGCACCCGAGGTCAGGATCAAACTCGGGTCTCTGGCGCTGTGAGGCAGCTGCTGTACCAGCTGCACCACCCTAATGTCAACCTAACACAAAGTCCCAGAAACATTCTGCGTGAAATGAAAACTTCTCGGCAATCCAATCTGTCCATCTCGGCACTGACAATCCATCATATTGCTTCCTGTGAGGCAAAACGCACTGTGTGAAGAGCAGAACCAAGAGCATTTTCAGAGCTGTTACCCCAGAAGGGATATCTGCGGCTGGAATCTCTCATGTCACCGCTGAGCTGAAATTATCTTTGAAAGAGACAGTGTCATTGATTTTTTTTCCAAATAAAAAGCTATAAATATGCTCCACTGCCTTTGAATTTTTAGTGGGTCTGCCATTCTAGGTCTGTCAGCCAGAAGCCTTACTCTCCCCCAGCCCCCCTTCCAGTCTCATTTGAATGCACTTTAGCTTCCAACATTTAACCCTGGGAATGACCTCTGCATGCTGAACTCTTCTCTGCAAAGGAGAGAGGCGCAGACAGAATGTGAAACAAATGATTGATTGTCTGGTAGCAGTCCTGCACAATTCTTATCTTTTAAGTAAATTTATTTAATTAAATGAAAATTGATAAAAATTCATTGAGGAGATTTATTGAGCTCTTAAACACTGTTTAAGTGAAGCTGTTGTAATAGCATTCACTGTATAATGAAATGTTTTTTTTTTCATCAACATTCAATTATAAGAGGAGTTTTATATATTAAGAGCTGTCTAAACATTTACTTGGGCATTTACCTTGCACATAAAGAGAATATATTGTAACAGAAATAATTATAATAATGTGTAGGAATGAACTGTAGATGCTGGTCTATGATGACGATAGACACAAAATGCTGGAGTAGCTCAGCGGGTCAGGCATCATCTCTGGAGAAAAGGACCAGGTGTCGTTTCGGGTCGGAACCCTTCTTCAGACTCCATTTTGAGTTGGAACTTTTCTTCAAACATTTTTTCAAACTCTACTTCAGATATATTTCAGACATATATTATTTTTGGCAAGATAGAGTCCCTTTCTAGCTTACCAAATGTTTGTGTTTATTTATTCTGCTGTTGGTGTTGATTGCTTTAGAGGAAGTCATCGCAATTGAGTTAGTTATCACACTTAGCCAGAGATTTTTCAATTGACCTTGAAAGTTGTGACATTGTTTTGAGGTCAAGGTTATGGGCCTTTCTTCTTGCCTCTGTATCAAAGGATCAAGCCCAACTCCAGAAAATGGAGTGTTAAATCCAGTTAGAAATTTCCATGTGGAATTGGGACAAAGGTCCCAATTCTGGGGGTCATTTTGTCTTTTTATTGAGATTTGAAGGCGTGCCAATTTTTTCTTTCAGGTTTTAGTTTAGCGATACAGTGCGGAAATAGGTCCTTTGGGGAAGGTTTTGTCATAACCTAAAATTAGAGAATTCAATGTTCATACTGTTGGGTTGTGAGCTACCCAAGTGGAATTGGGAGATCAGGATTGTCTAATGACGTGACAAGAGCTGGTAGTAGTTTATAGGTTAGTGCTGGAATCATTGTTACTTGTAATTTATTTTAAGATTTTGCATCTATATAAAAGATCCCTTGGAATACAAAATGTTGTGAAAATGCTGCCTTGGATGGGATAGTCAACACTGAGGTGACTTCAACACAATAAATTGCCTGTAAACATCTAGGTTGATGAAGAAACTATCAGAAGCAGCATGTGTTGTGCAAGTCACTATGTGACCAGCTTGGAAAGCAAGATTCCACCCTGTTGTTTTAACATCATTAGGGAAATGTTCATGGTGAAATAAAACGGTGAATTTCCTCAAGAAATTTAAATGGAATGAGTCAGATTTTTTCCTTCAGTAATTTCGATCAGCGCTGAACTCGGCTTTAGGTTTAGTTTCAGTTTAGTTTATCACGTGTACCAAGGTACATCCTCTCACCAACTAGAGAGTGGTCCTGACCTACCACCTACCTTATTGGAGTCCCTCAAACTAGCTTTAATCCAGACTTTGCTGAACTTTATCTTGCAATAAACATTATTCCCTTTATCCTGTATCTGTACACTGTGGACGGCTCAATTGTAATCGTGTATTGTCACTCCAATGACTGGATAGCACACAACAAAAACTTTTCACTGTACCCCGGTACACATGACAATAAACTAACCTTAATAGGTAGCTCTCATCTTCAGTGCTTGAAGCTGGTGTAACTTTGAGCTTTTAGTCATAGCAGTTTTATGATACTAAACAACATATTGCCATTTCTTACCCAGTTAATGAATCAACCTTCAACGTTATTTGTATAAAAATAAATAGTCTGCTTCCTTCATTTAGGTAAACTCCCTTATCGCTTTTCTGAAAGGCTACACTGATGTTCCCTGGATGTGATGTCAAAGGCATGTGTAATCACCCACACATCCTTCATTTCCTGCAGAGGATATCATCCACTCTAAAGTTAACAGCTACTATTTGCACTCTTACTTGTTACATTGAGGCCTACCTGATGTACAGTAACTGGATGCAAGGTAGGCCTCAGTAAAATGTAGAGTACATTGCTGGTTGCCTATGTTGGCTTTACATGTTTTAGTGTCTGGTTTCATATCTGGAACACCGGGAGAAAACCCACGCGGTTATAGGGAGAACGTACAAACTCCGTACAGACAGCACCCGTAGTCAGGATCGAACCCGGCAGCAACTCTACTGTTGTGCCACCTTGCTGGTTAAGGGCATGACTTAAAGTGAGAGGGGAAAGATTTGAGAGGGACATCCAGCTATGTTTTGAATCTGAGGGTAATCCGTATTTGGAATTAGCAACCAGAGGAAGCTATAGATGTGGATACAATTTCAACTTACAAAAGACATTTGGGTAGATGTATGGACAGAAAGGATTTTGATAGATGTGGGCTAAATGTGGGCAAATGGGACTAGCCCAGAATGTGAACAAAGTGGGCCAAAAGGCCTGTTTCCATGCTGTATAGCTCTATGGCTGATTTTTGAAGTGTGGTCTTTTTGTAGAGTCGGCAGTGACAGACTACTTTTGTGGAGCAAGTCCCAGTTCTTGGTTGAACCAAGGAGTTCAAATTTACTGAAGCACTTCTCATCAGAAATATCTCCCGAGAATACCACCAGATTGAGAAATCCACCCATGCAAATTATAAATGGACATAATCAATTCTGGAGTAAAATCCAATTCTGAATTTAAATCAGCTTGTTCTCTGCTGGACCCTATCCAACAGTATATCGGACTCATGAGCAGGATAGGTTGCCATTACATAATGGAATGTGGCAATTTGATTATAGAGCTTGGGAGGTCATGTGGCAGTTGTATAAAACATTGGTGAGGACACATTTAGAGAATTGTGTTCACTGTTGACCACCCTGTTACAGAAAAGATGTCAAATTGGAAAGGGTTCAGAGAAGATTTATGAGGATGTTGCCAGGACCCAAGGGCCTGAGCTATAGGGAGAGGTTGAGTAGGCTATGACTCTATTCCTTGGAGTGCAGGGGGTTGAGGGGTGTTCTTATTGAGGTGTACAAAACCATGAGAGGAATAGATTGGGTAAACGCATAGTCTTTTGCCTAGTGTAAGGGAATTAACAACCAGAGGCTTAGGTGAGGGGGAAAAGATTTAATAGGAACCCGAGGGGTAACTTTTTCACATAAAGGGTGGTGGATATGTGAAATGAGCTGCCAGAGGAGGTAGTTGCGGCATGTACGATCGCAATGTTTAAGAAACATTTAGATAGGTATATGGAGAGGATAGATTTAGAGGGATATGGGCTAAATACAGGCAGGTGGGGCTGGTATAGATAGGACATATTGGTTGGTGTGGGGAAGTTGTGCCGAAGGGCCTGTTTCCACGCTGTATGACTCTAACAACCTCTCATTCATTGTGAAAATGTTGCTTAACTGAGGGTGCAAGATACTTTAGATATAAAAGATTTATGACACACCGATAACTCATCGGACAGCAGCAACTCTCTACATGACGTCAACCACTGGACCAACCCCTTCAACAGATTTGAGCGTGTCATTGCGATTAATGTCACTATTCTTATTAAATTTTCTGTTCACGCCGAATGCCTTAAGAGGCAACAGTCTTAAGCCTTTGAACTTTGTTTGTAATTCATGAAGCACAATTAGATAAAAACACAATAACGGGTGAATCTGTTTGCATAGAGCATAATGAAATCCAATTGGGGGCAAATTTCAAACAATAAATTGCAATGACAAGTTCATAAATTAATTAATCTTTCAAATGAATGGTTGGGAGCAATCAATGGCTCTTTAAAAAGATTTGCGATATTCCAGAAGTGACTGCAACACTGTGCCACTTGAGGTACAGGGCCTTAAACATGGCAACTACTTTCATAAGTACTTCATTGGCTATGAAGCACGTTGGGATGTAAATTAGATATACACATCTTTCTTTCTGCCCTCCTTCCCTTCCTCTCTCAGACTTTGCCAGATGCATATAAAGGCAGACACAAAACGCTGGAGTAACTCAGCGGGTCAGGCAGCGTCTCGGGAGAAAATATATGTGATGTTCCAGGTCGAGAACCTTCTTTAGACCACCTGCATCTGCAGTTTCTTCGTACACATTTTGTCCGCTGCACTTTGAAATCTCCTCAAGGTATGCCTACTTTGAAGAGGTTCATCTCCTCTCTTCAATCGGAGTTCTGTAATACCCTCTCTCACTGCTCCCCCTCTGTGATTCCTCCTTTTCTCCGGCTCTATTTTTCCTTTTTCCCAGAGATGCTGACTGACCCATTGAGTTACTCCAGCATTGTGTGTGTCTATATTTGTTGTAAATCAGTATCTGCAGTTTCTTCTTACACATCTTCTCTTCTGTTATCAGATTTCAGAATAATCCTTCCATAAGCGAGTAAACTGTCCGATTCATCTTATGGACATTAGACTTTGTCTATGGAACTGATGCTCTCCAATGCTGAGAACCTTATTCTGCACTGTGTATCTTTCCCTTTGCTCTACCTATTGTACTTAAGTTTGGCTTGATTGTATTTATGTATAGTGTTATCTCATTTGATAGAAGAGCATGCAAAACAAATCTTTTCACTGTACGTTATCAGTATGTGACAATAATAAACCTAAAGCTAATGTGTAATATTGTGCAGGTATTCACGTTGGTGCAGAAAACTGGAGGTATGAAATTTTCTTTAAAGTTTGGTTGAAGTTGGCAATTCAAAGGGAAGTAAGAGTCTGCACATAATTTGCTGGTGTGATGAGGAAGTGACTTTGTATGATGAGCTGGGCTGATTCCACAATTCTCTGCAATTTCTTGCTGTCTTAGACGGCGCTATTCCCAAACCATGCTGTGATGCATCCCGACAAAATGCTTTATACAATGCATCTGTAGAAGTTGGTGAGAGTTGTTGAGTTCATGCTGAACTTCCTAATGGGGCTGTCCCACTGTACGAGCTAATTCAAGAGTTCTCCCGAGTTTCCCCTGATTCGAACTCAGAGAATTACGGTAATAGCCGCTTGTGGGTACTCGGGGGCTCTCGTGGACATTTTTCACGAGCTTACCGCATTTCCCGAGTACCTGCCGTTAGCATTATGAGCCGCTAAGAGACGTCCTGAGCTCCGACGTACCCGCAACGTACATTCTACGTGCTTATCACGAGTTTGATTTTTTTTTAAACTTGGGAGAGCTCTTGGGTAAACTCGTATAGTGGGACAGGCCCATAAGGAAGTAGAAACAGTTACTATTCTTATATGGATTTGAAAATAAGGCAGAGAATTTTAGAAATTTAATAACATTACAAATTAATATTTAATTATATTATTTATAAATTATTATGCAAACTTTGGCATCTTTATCAGTTTACTGTGATTGGTTCCTTGAAGGCTTCCTTCTACTGA
Organism: Amblyraja radiata; assembly: GCF_010909765.2. Lineage (NCBI taxonomy): Eukaryota > Metazoa > Chordata > Chondrichthyes > Rajiformes > Rajidae > Amblyraja > Amblyraja radiata. The sequence goes on along the minus strand of NC_045972.1, from coordinate 22,596,061 downwards.
CCGTGAAATTAAAAAACTGCATTTGTGCACCTCTTAATTCATTAATTCATGGCATGTTTGGCAGTAGTGGCAACAATCTGATTGAACTCTACGAGCACATCAAATGTTGTTCCCACTAAGATTAACTCCTCATAAAGTATATTGGCTCACTGTGCACATTCTATTCAGGAAGTCCACTCAACTACTTGCAGCAGCCTTCGCCGCATGAGGTTGCAACTTGTTTTGTGCACATTCAGGTTTGAGTTGCCAGGACTGAGCTCAAGCAACTGAGGTGAACATAGAAGAGTCATAGAGTCGCAGAGCATGGAAACAGGCCTTTCGGACCAACTTGCCCATGCCGACCAACATGTCCCATCTACATTAGTCCCACCTGCCTTCATCAGGCCTATGACTCTCTATATCTATCCTATCCATGTACCTGTCTAAATCTATACATAACTAAAGCTCTGATCTTGTTGTCTTCCAGTTGCACGGTCATTCTATTTGAGCAAAACCGTTATGAGATAGTGCTACGATTTTTTGCCAGCTTACTCACCATTCTCCTGCGCTGCAAATGCACCAAGTCTCGTTCCAATCGGTGGTCTAATGTAAACGTTAGCGAGGTTTAAAAAAAAATCTTAAGCGCCCCCTACCACACCCCCCCCCCGCTACACAACCACCCCACCACATAAGCGATAGATAGGTCATGGCAGCGGTATGCCACGGCAGCACTTCCCCCTCCCCCACCGGCTCCCACCTGTTGCTGTCCTGTCCCCAGCTGCAGTATGCAGCACCCCCCCCCCCCCCCACCACCAGCCCCTTGAAATGCTTTTCTCATGAACAGTACAGAATGCGCATGGTGCTCGAAATGCTCAGAGGGTCAGCTAGTATCTGTGAGGGAACAGGCCTTTCAGCCCAACTTGTTCATGCTGACTAAGATGCCCCATCTCAGCAAGCCCAACATGCCCACACTTTGCCAATATACCTTCAAGCCTTTCCTATTCATGTACCTGCTCAAGTATATTGTGGACACAGCCCAGATCATCACACAAACCAGACTCCCTTCCATTGACTCTGTGCAGAAGTAATGTCGGGTCAACATCTATCAATAATAAGGGAAGCAGAAACTTGGAAGACTTGAAACTTTTAGGGATGTATTGCTGAGGCTCTATAAGGCGCTGGTAAGGCCGCATTTGGAATATTGTAAGCAATTTTGGGCACCAGAGCCTGCGGACTCGCCATCGCGGAGCTGGCCGACTTTGGAGCGGGGAGAGCTGTGGTGGCGCTCGGATGCGACCCGACTTTGGAGCTTCGGAAGCTCCGGCTGCAGGCCCGGTGGACAGGAACATCGGGAGCTCCAGGTCCCTGGTGGGGGACGGCTTTTCGGAGCTCCCGCAACAGCAACTTCTCCCGGGTTTAAAGGACACGGAGCGAGGCCTATCATTGCCCGGTGCGGGTTAGCGGCCACGGGTCTAATGTAAACATTAGCGAGGTTTAAAAAAAAATCTTAAGCGCCCCCTACCAACTTCTCCCGGGTTTAAAGGACTTTGGAGCGGGTTACCATTGCCCGCCGGGGGCTCTAACATCGGAGCCCCAGTTCGCCTCGACGTTGCAGTTGGACTGCTGGACCGCGGGGTTTAAAGGACACGGAGCCGAAGCCTAACATCGCCCGACGTGGCTAAATGGCCACAGGACTTACCATCATTCGCCGGGGGCTTTAACATTGGAGCACCAGTTCGCCTAGACGCTGCAGTTGGACTGCTGGACCACGGGTGAAGAACAAAGGGAAGAGATAAGACTGCCTTCCATCACAGTGAGGAGGTGTTGGAGACTCACTGTGATGGATGTTTGTGTAAACTGTGTTAAGTGTGTGTCTTGTGTTTTTTTGTAATGTAAAAAACTGTAGTAAATGTAATTTCGTTCATACCTAGGTTTGAATGACAATAAATAGCATTCCATTCCATATCTGTGGAAGGATGTGCTGGCTCTGGAGAGGGTCCGGAGGAGGCTTACAAGAATGATCCCAGGAATTAACCTGTGATGAGCATTTGTCGGCACTGGGCCTGTACTCGCTGGAGTTTAGAAGAATGAGGGGGAACCTCATTGAAACATAGAGAATAGTGAAAGGCTTGGATAGAGTGGATGTGAAGGGGATGGTTCCACTAGTGGGAGAGTCACGGACTAGAGGTCATAGCCTCAGAATTAAAGGACGTTCTTTTAGGGAGGAGATGAGGAGAAACTTCTTTAGTCGGAGGGTGGAAAAACTGTGGAATTCTTTGCCAAATTTGGTTCCATTTTACTGTAACATGGTGGATTTCGTAAGTGGAGTACAACTGCAGACTTTGCTACAATGTTCATGTTTTGTAGATAATCAGAGAAATAAGTTTAGTTTAAAAATACAGCAAGCAAAGAGGTCATAGAGTCTTACAGCGTGGAAACAGGCACTTCGGCCCAACTTGCCCACACTGGCCAACATGTCCGCTAGGCTAATGCCACCTGCCTGATTTTGGCCCATAACCCTCTAAACCTGTCCTATCCATATATCCGTCAAAATGTTTCTTAAACATTGCGATAGTACCTGCCTCAACTTTCTCCTCCGGCAGCTCGTTCCAAACACCCATCAGTCTTTTGGCCTTTGGCCCACTGAGTCCATGCCAACTATCGTTCACCCATTGATACTAGTTCGATGTTGTCCCACTGCACAGGATTCATTCCCTGCACACCAGGGGCGATTTACAGAGGGTCAATTAACCTACAAACCTGCGTGTCTTTGGGTTGTGGGAGGAAAATCAGAGATGCTGGAGGAAAGCCATGCAGTCACAGGGCAAACATACCAACTCCACAAAGACAGCACGCAAGGTCGGGGTTGAACCCGAGGTCTCTGGCGCTGTAAGGCAGCAACTCTACCGCTGCATCACTGTGCAACATGTAGGACTCTACACTGCCTTAGGAGAACTTCATGATCTGGACTAAGTATGTGCCAAGATCTCTGAGAGAACTATCCAACTCTTCGAGAAAGCACTCCACTTGATAGAGGAGACTTGGTTTAAAGTCTCCTCTAAATGACAGCACCACTGACAGTACTTAGCTGAAGTGTCAAGCTAGATTATGTGCTTAAGATTCTGGAGTGACACTTGAACCTTTGACCTTAAAGTGTGGTGCAGACTTGAACAACCTCACACACACCAGATACACATCATAAAGAAGTGGAATGAAAGTCATTTGGGTTCAGTAAAGGGCAATAATTGCTTAATCACATTACTGCTTCAGAGAAGTCTGCAATCTATTGCTCTATTTCATAGATTTATTTTAAACCTGCCCATTCGCTCCTCATGCCAAAATAGAATTTTCTTAAATTAATGTGCTGACGTGTTTTCTCTTTAGAAAATAAGAAAATAAAGGAAAGATGGAGAGCCAAGTGCGAGAGAGGAGAGAGGGGAATTAATTTTCATAAATCAATGTGTTGATTTTTTATTTTTAATGGGAACTCAAAATTGACAACAAATTGATTGCACTGCAATCTGAATAAATTCTGAACCCGTTACTTGTGGGTCCAAGATCTGCTTGGACCATAGGACAATGTCTTCTCTCCTCCTTCACCTCTTTCTTCACTCCCATCTTCTTATCTTTTCTCCTCTCTTCTTGGGATGGCACAGTGGCGCAGCCGCTAGAGCTGCTGCCTCGCAGCGACAGAGACGACGACGGGTTCGATCCTGACCGCGGGTGTCATCTGTGTGGAGTTTGCACGTTCTCCCTGTGACCACGTGGGTTTCCTGCCACATCCCAAAGACAAGTGGAGACAGCCAATGAAGAGTGATAAGGAGGAATACTGAAGTTAAACATGACTACATAGAGCAGGAAACACTCAGCAGGTGGGGCAAAATCTGCTAAAAAACGCCCCACCCAAGGTTTCCGTCCGGTTCCCGGAGGTTGCAGGTGGTTGCCGGAGGTTGCAGGTAGTGGAAGCTGGTAGGGAGACTGACAAAAACCTCCGGGAACCTCCGGAAACCTCAGAGAACCGCACGGAAACCTTGGGTGGGGCACAAAGTCTCCAGAGGTTTCCGTTCAGGTTTCCTAAGTGGGACAGGGGCATTAGACTCTTTGCCAGAACTTACTTCAGATTCCTATTAGCAGCAAATTGTTTTGAGTTACATAAAGTTGGCTCACACAAATAACAGTGTGATAACAGCCCGATAATCTGCTTTTTTGGTGTTGAAGGATAGAGATGAGCAGCATCCAGGACATTGAATATAACTGTCCTGTTCTTTGGTATGGAGCCAGTGGATCACTTACTATCCCCAAGAATGTAGGCAGGGTCTGCTCTGACATCCCATCAGAAAGAAGACACCTTCGAGAGGAGAGTACATACAAGGATATGAAAATGCTGGTTTACAAAAAAGGACCCAGCGCGTCAGGCAGCATCTCTGGAGAACATGAATGGGTGACGTTTCAGCTTGGGACCCTTCTTCAGACTGATCGTGGTGGGGATGGGATGTGATATGTGTATACAGGTGAGGGATATTTTTTGATAGGCAGACGTTTGGGCAAAGGTCAGCGATACCCAACGACAAAAGGTGTGAAATGATAGAAGAGGTGCGGTGTAAAGCCAGAGGGAGGAATATCGGTGGATGGGCAGAAATAGGTGAGAGTCCAGGTGTGGCACAGGGAAGGGATTGGGGGCTGGGGGGGATGGGTTGTATGTCGGTTATTAGTCTAAAATTGGAGAATTCAATGTCTACATCGACTATTCCCAAGTGGAATATGAGGTTCTGTTCCTCCAGTTTGTGTGTGGTCTCATTGTGGCAATGGAGGTGGCCTGGGACAGAAATATCAGTATGGGAAGGGGAGTTAAAATGGAAACTGGAGGAACATAACACCATATTCCTCTTGGGTAGCTTACAACCGGACAGAACCTACTTTCTCCCATTTCTCCTCTTTCCCCTCCCCTTCCATCAAAATTCTTTCTTCTGGTTTTGCAATTTGTACCTCCTCTATCCTTATCTCAAACCTTCTGTCTTTTCACATCAGGCCTTTGTCCAACCATCTGTCTATCAAACCCCCCCCCCCCTCACCTGTATCCACCTATCACTCGGCAGTCTTTGGCCTGCCCCTGTTCTCTTCCAGCTCTCCACCACAATCAGTCTGAAGAAGGGTCCCAAGCCGAAATGCCACTTGAACAAGCCGAAACACCAAGCCGAAATGAACAGGTAACGTTTGGAGAAAAAGAGATAGGAGACGTTTCAGGTTGGGACCCTCCTTCAGTCTGAAGATGTCCCGATCAGAAACATAGATCAGTCTGAAGAAGGGTCCCAACCTGAAACATCATTCATCCATTTTCCCCAGAGATGCTACCTGACCCACTGATTTACTCCAGCGTTTGTGTCTCTCTTTGGTATAAACCAGTATCTGCAGTTCCTACCTACATCCTTTGGCCCGTCGAATCCATGCTTACCATCGGTATCCGATTTATGCATCCTCCACTCCTTGCACACGAAGGGAAATTTACAGAGGCTAATTAATCTGTAAACCCTTATATCTTTGGGATGTGGGAAGAAACCAGCATCTGCAATTCATTTTTTTAAACATTTCCACAGATGCTGCCTGACCTCTGCGTTACTCCAGCACGTTGTGTTCCCTCGTACCACACTGGAGTGTTGCCTGAATTCTTGTGCTCCCAGTTGGTAGAAGTGCTGAAGTTCTTTTTAATGTGTTGGAAATTTCTGACGTTGGTTGGATTCTTCAAAGGTTTCGGCAACCATCAGATATCAATCTTGGAATGTGTTCACATCAAAGTATATAACGGAATAATGCTCTTGTAGGTGCATGAGACTGTCTGACTTAGGCAATAATTCACCACAGTCCAATGTGTTTATGGTTGATACTTACAGATCAAGTATCCGAGCCCAGTTCCTATTAACTGCATGAGATCATATGAAATACGAGTTGGAGATAATTATTTCTTTTGGGCTCTGTGAAATTTCTTTTTACATATACTAAATCTGTTCCTAACAGCATGCAATTCCTGAACTCTTGCCAGGACCTATGAGTGACTTCCCTTAAATCCAAATCAAGCCATGGATTTGGAAAGAAGCTGGAAACTTAATCCACTTTGAGATAGGATGACGCAGCCTTTTTATAGATGAACTCCTGGACCTGAAATCTGAATCCCTGAGCAGGGGTGAGAATGAAGGTATCCTCACTATACGGAAGTAGGAACTAGTATCAAGTGAACTCGAATCAGTGCCTTAAACCTATAAGGCCAGGAACCAGGAGCTGCAATGTTAGGGGTGGGGTTGGGTGGGAGACCTCAGTGAGTTGAATGGCTCCCTTCAGTTCTATAGTTGAATAACAGGATTTGGAGAAACAACAAAACTGCACATGCTGGTTTATACCAAAGATGGACACAAAAGTGCTTGAGTAATTCAATAGGTCAGGCAGCATCTCTGGAAAAAAAAGCATAGGTGACATTTTGGTTCAGGATCCTTATTCAGACTCGATAGATTATAAAACTGTGGCCTAACCAATGTTCTCATTCAACTACCTGGCCAGTTTAGTTTAATTTAGATTAACTTAGCTTAGTTGAGTTGAGTTGAGTTTTTAGTTTAGTTGAGTTTTTAGTTTAGTTATATAGCATGGGCCACCAAAGATTGACACAAAGTGCTGGAGTAACTCAGCGGGTCAGGCAGCATCTCTGGAGAAAAAGGATAGGTGACGTTTCAGGTCAGGACCCATCTTCAGAATTGAGAAGTGTCCCGACCCGAAATGTCACCTACCCTTTTTCTCCAGACATGCTGGAGTGGTAATGGTGGAGGCAGATACGATCATGGCATTTATGTGGATTTTTGGATTTGCGCATGGATATGCAGGGAATGGAGGAATATGGAACACGTGTAGGCAGATGTGTTGTTATCTTGGCATCATGTTCGGTATAGGCATTGTGGTCCAAAGGGCCTGTTCCTGTGCTGGACTATTCAGTGTCTAAAGCATAATTGTGGAGCAAATGGCTGAAAGGCTGGCATCAATGTGGTGTTGGAGACACAGGGATGATTGAGATTATTTCAAGTTTTGATTTTGCGTTCTGAGCTTGACTTGTTAACTTTCTCTGAGAGAATAGGGCTTTGGGTGAGGCTGCCACTGTGTTGTGCTGGATAATTCTCTCCAGTGTATAGGATGCACACTTCCAAAATGTTGTTCCTGGTCTTCCATGCACGGGACAACCATAATCACACGTGTAATCAGGTTTACAATAACATGGATTAACCAATGCATCCCTTCCATAAAATCCATTAGCACACCTCGCGTTAGTGAATGTTCCTCATATAAAAAAACAGGTCTCGACTAGAAAGCTGAGGTTTACGTTGGAAGAGTGAACTCCCTCAGTCTGAACACTCTCCTGATGCATCTTCTTTGCACCATCTCTATAGGCTTGGATATCTGCATGGAAGTATAATTCACAGAATAGGTCATAAAACTGTCGTCTTCCAATGTTCTCATGCTGGTTTATACCAAGGAAAGACACAAAGTTCTGAAGTAATTTAGCAGGTCAGGCAGCATCTTTGGAGAATACGGATAGGTGATGCTTCGATTCGGGGCCATTCTTCAGACTGAAAGTCTTTTATAAACAATTTTTCTCAGTGCCAGGACATTAGTGCTCTCTGAGGTTCCACTAGTAAACACAGATATTTAGCTGGATGGGGTAGAACCGACCAACAGGATGTGGCTAAGGGATTTAGGCACAAAAGTAAGGTATTGAGGCCAAAGATACTTGACTTCTTCAATTTGATTCAATAAGAGGCTGTCAAAGACCTTTGATAAATCTACACAGACAAATGGCTCTGTGTTGAAGAAGCTTTGCTGGGACAGAGATTCACGCTGGATGAATTAAAAGCAGATTTTTCAAAGTAGTGAATTCTTTAGAAAAACATTGACTTAGGAAATCAAGTAAAAGCTTTTTTTATTTACAGCGGCATGGTGACAAAGCTGGTAGAGCTGCTGACCCACAACACCAGAGATCAGGGATCGATCCTGACCTTAGGTGCTGTCTGTGTGGAGTTTGTATGTTCACACTGTGACCACGTGGGTTTCGTCCAGGTGCTCCGGTTTCCTCCCACATCCCAGAGACCCGTGGGTTTGTAGGTTAATTGGCCTCTGTAGATTGCCTCTGGTGTGTAGGGAGTTCAATGAGAAAGTGGAATTACATAGAACTATTGTCAATGGGCGATTAATAGTCAGCGTGGACTCACCAGAGCCCGTTTCCAAGCTGTATGTTCAACTAAATAATTGCTCAAGTCCTTTTCGTAGATTGTTCGACAATGTGATTAGAAGCAAGGAAATGTTTTGGCAATGAACAATGCCATTTGGCACATGGAGACCAAGGTTGGATTGTTATTGCACTATAATTGTCGCGTGTATCGAGATACAGTGAAAAGCCTTGTTGTGCGTGCTATCCTGACAAATCATATCATACACAGATACAATCAGACCATATACAAGTACAACAAGTAGTGCAAAATGAGAAAAGAAGCAGTGTTACAGCAACAGAGAAGTGCAAAAAAAGTGCAAGTGCTTCAACGAGGTAGGTGGGGAGATCTTAATCCTGTAAATTGTGTTTTCTCTCAAGTGTCTCTCAAGTATAGTTCCCTGAGGCAGATATTATAACAACATTTAAAATAAACAGATAGGAAAGGTTTGGAGGGATATGGGCCAAATGCCAGCAAATGTGACTAGCCCAGATGGTGCACCTTAGTGGCCATGGGCATGTTGGGCCAAAAGGTCTGTTTTCACGCTGTATGACTCTGTGCCTCTACAGTTCATCCCATCATCTTAAATGCCACTATCGTATCTGCTGCCACCATCACCACTGGTGGTATGTGGAACGAGCAGCCAGAGGATGTAGTTGTGGCAGATACTATTGTTACGTTTAAGAAACATTTAAGAGACATTTGGACAGGTACATGGATCGGATAGGTTTAGAGGGTTATGGGTTAAACATGGACAGTTGGGACTAATGTAGATGGAGCAGCGGGATCTTCAGACAGGTGGAACTAGCTCAGGCAGACAACTTGATCAGTATGGATAAGTTGGGCGAGAGGTCGTGTTTCCATTCTGTATTACTCTATGAAGCTACGAGAAAAAACACAAATTGCTGGGGGAACTCAGCGGGCCAGGCAGCAACTCTGGAGAACATGGATGTGACCTTTCTGATCAGGACTCTTCTTCAGAGACCTGAAATGTCACTTATCCATGTTCTCCAGGGATGCTGCCTGACCAGCTGAGTTATCCCAGCATTTTGTGTCTTGCGTTTGTTCACTTTCTATGAATCTACATCTCCACAAGGTGTGGGATGGTTTTGCCTCCTGCCACTAGGTGGGAGTGTTTCCCTTTCGGTGGCTGACTTTGCTTTGCAATGGATTGATGTCAGTGGAATGTCCCCTGATGGGAGGTCAAACCATTGACATGGCCATCGTTGCAATTGAGTGCAACGTGTTTGTCCCTGCTCAAGCTGCATTTATCTTGCGGTGTCCACGCCAGGTGCATTCAGCGTTGTACATGCACAAGGCCGCCTGATTCTACACCTGGTTGATGGGAGGATGCTACACTTGAGGTTTCCAGCTCCCTCACTGCCACAGACCTAATGTGCGGCAAATGAATCACAAGGGCGCTCAATACAATGTTGCGCAGAATTGATCAACTCCGAATAATCAATATGTTAAGCCAAACCCTTATAATATTAGAATATCTCCCCCATACACACTTCCTTGCAATTGATGGTCATCTCCGATTTGACTATAAACTGTGAAGATAGACACAAAATGCTGGAGTAACTCAGCGGGACAGGCAGCATCTCTGGAGAAAAGGAATAGGTGACGTTTCGGGACGAGACCTTTCATCAGACCCGAAACGTCACTTATTCAATTTCTTCTGAAATACTGCCTGACCCGCTGAGTTACTCCAGCATTTTGTGTGTAAAGCAGCATCTGCAGTTACTTCCTACACATATACACTTTTGAAGCCCCTTCCTGGTAAAGTAGGAACTGCACTGTTTTCTCTTAAGCTTGAAGATAATGGTTCACGTTCACAAATCATAGGAGTAGAATTAGGCCATTCAGCCCATTGAGTCTACTCCACCGATCATGGCTGATTGCTGCCTCCCATTTTCCTGCCTTCTCCCCTTGACACCCAATCTAATCAAGAATTTGTCCATCTCTGCCTTAATTCCACTGACTTGGCCTCCACAGCCCTCTGTGGCAATAAATCCACAGATTAACTACCCTCCAACTAAAAAAGTTCCTCCTCACTCCTTTCTAATGGTGTATAATGTGTAAAAGTAACAGGGAGACAACAGCAGAGTCGAGGGTGCAGTTTATATGCTCACATTTGTAAACAGCTTGGGCCTCTGTCTCCTGGTACACTGCTTCATTTGGGACTCCAGAGTGAATTACAGCCTATTAACTTGCACCTGTCCCATATTCTGTGTCCATAGTTCCACTGGGATGCTTTACAATGCCAAAGGAGTTATATAAATGCAAGTCATTGTTGTTATTTAACTAGAAACTCTTGCATTGTGCCCATGCAATCTACCATTTTGGAAGCTCTCATGGTTGGGTGGCACAGTGGCGCAGTAGTACAGCTGCTGCCACACAGTGCCAGAGACCCGGGTTCAATCCTGACCTCGGGTGCTGTCTGTGTGAAGTTTACACGTTCTCCCTCTGACCACTTGGGTTTCCTCCGGGCGCTCTGGTTTCCTCCCACATCCCAAAGATGTACAGGTTTGTAGGTTATTTGGCCTCTTTGCTCCCAGCGTGTAGTGGGATAACTAATGTGAATGGCTGATCAATGGTCGGTTTGGACTCAGTGGGACGAAGGGCCTGTTTCCATGCTGTATCTCTAAACTAAACACTACATTCGAATCAGATTGATTCTTCCTTTGCCAGCTGGAAATAAATATAATTGCACTTGGTAAAAAGTCATCAAACATTATAGCTCTTCCTTGTGTAGAGCAATCCTTTTCATTTTCCACAAATATTGTTTTGGTGTCCCTTGAACCACTTTCTACTTCAAGAACTAGCCCTGGTATCTTATTCCAAAATATTATTATCCTATGAGAGAAAATCCTTCCTTTTAAAACGATTATCATTCTTCCAAAATGCTATTAGCCTTTGAGTGAAAATGCTTGCTCTTAATGATCTTTATTCCGCCTCTATCCTATCCAAGGAACGTTCCTCCCACAAAGTAAAGCTGATTGTACAGTGGTTGAAGGTACAAATCTAAGGCTCAGGACAAGAAATATTATGATGACCGATTTTAAACAAGTAAAATTGGTCTTAATGTTATTATCCACAAGGTCAATGGAGGAAGAGAGAATCAATGATTGCCATAGCCAACCGAGTGAAAGATACTTAAAGGAAATAGATGGACAGGGGTGGCACAGTGGTAAGTTCATAAGTGATAGGAGTAGAATTAGGACATTCAGCCCATCAAGTCTATTCTGCCATTTAATCATGACTGATCTATCTCTCCCTCCTAACCCCATTCTCCTTCCCATAACCTCAGACACCTGTGCTAATCAAGAAGCTATCTATCTCTGCCTTAAAAATATCCACTGACTTGGCCTCCACAGCCTTCTGTGACAAAGAATTCCACAGATTCACCACCCTCTGACTATAGAAATTCCTTCTCATCTCCTTCTTAAAGAAACATCCTTTAATTCTGAGGCTATGACCTCTAGTCCTAGACTATCCCACAACTGAAAACATCCACTCAATCCAAACCTTTCACTATTCAGTACGTTTCAATGAGGTCCCCCCACATCCTTCTAAATGCGAGTACAGGCTCAGTACCATCATATATTAACATATATTAACCCACTCATTCCTGGGACCATGCTTGTAAACCTCCTCTGGACCCTCTCTTGAGCATCCTTCCTCAGATATGGTGCCCAAAATGCCCAGTAGAGTTGTTGCTTAACAGCACCAGAGAACCGGGTTTGATCCTGACCATGGGTGCTGTCTGAACGGAGTTTGTATGTTCCCTCTGTGACCGTGTAGGTTTTCTCTGAGTGGTCTGGTTTCTTCCCACACTCCATAGACATACAGGTCTGTACGTTAATTGGCTATGGTTAAATTGTAGATTGTCCTAGTGTGAAGGAAAGTGCTGATGTATGGTGTGATCGGCACGAACTCAGTGATACGAAGGGCTTGTTACCCACATTGTATCTCTAAAGTCCTAAAGTCTAATGTCTAAAGTGTAAGTAGAAGAGAGGAATGGACTATTGAATTATTCTTCAGTAACTTTGCATTGAATTGATGGGCTGAATGGCCTACTTTTTTATGCCATAATGAATCCATGACTCAAGTTCTGGAAATAAGGTAAATAATGTATCTGTTAATTGTTTATTTGAAGTAACCAGTTAAAGTTGGCCTTAATAACAAATCTGTCATTTATGTTTGCCTAATGCCAATAAAACTATTCAATTTTATTAACTATTTACAGTGATATAAATAGAGGGAAGCTTCAGTATTTTCGTAGGCATATGATTATCTTGCATTATTTACTTAATTTAAAAGCAGGGGGAGAGATGCTTGAAAGGAATGAGTGCAAGTGTTCTGCTGATTCCACTGTTTAACACGAGCAGCCCTCTTCATGTCTCAAGATCGCCTCGCCTCCATGTTCTCACGTATCTCAATGTGAACACACAACTGTCTTCATCTTGAAGATACAACTCATGAGAGAAATAGATTGGGTAAATGCACCGTCTTTTACCCAGAGTAGGGGAATCGAGAACCAGAGAACATACATTTAAAGTACGGGGGAATGATTTAATAGGAACCTTAAGGGGGAAACTGTTGAAGGGTTTTGGCCCGAAACGTTGCCCATCTCCTTCGCTCCATAGATGCTGCTGCACCTGCTGAGTTTCTCCTGCACTTTTGTGTACCAACAGTTTTTACATAATGGGTGGTAGGTAAATCATCTGTCGGTAGAACAAAACACACTTCATAAAAGTGATAAACAATATCACACTTTTGTACATAAAATGTGGTGGGTTTATGGAATGAGCTGCTGGAAATGTAGTTGAGGCATAAACTATCACAATGTTTCAGAAATATTTAGACAGGTACATGGTCAAATGTGGGCAAGTGGACTAGTGTAGATTGGACATCTTGGTCGGGCCGAAGGGCCTGCTTCCATGCTGTATGACTCCATCTTTTTGCATCATCATTTCCTTTCTCAGGTGGCATGGCGTTGTAATTGTTTTCTCATTTTATGTCATTTATGTCCTTTGCAGCTTCGTTCCTTTCTCCCCTATTCACCCCAATGGAGGCATACATCCTGCCTGTGTTTCAGAAAAATAGAAATACCCTTTCAATCTTAAGACATTTTGAAGCTTTCAACTGGTGAAGAAATAGATGTGAGATGCTGTTTTTCTTATCGAAGGAAATATTCCAGATAATTTGTGTATAACAGGCTCCAACTGCAGCTGGAATCTCGAGCAAAACAAAGTTTAGTGTAGGTTTATGACTGAGGTATAGTGAACAGCCTTGTATTTTGCATGCTATTCAATCAAAGCAGATAATACATTAATCAAGTCAAACTCAAGTACAATAGGTGGAGCAAAGGGGAGGATACAGATTGCAGAATATAGTTCTCAACATTGTAGCGCATGTTCCACAGCCAAAGTCCAATTTCTGCAATGTAGCACAGGTGAATAGGGCATTGAATTCTTTAATTTTATGTAACTTCGTCTCATACTCTCCTCCCAGTCGCCCTCCTCCTTGTCCCCTTTTTCCTCTCTAGTCATTCTACCAGTTCCACAATGTTACTCTTGAGATTACACCTTCCCTAGCCAACAATGGACCTGCCAGCCCCTGCCCTGCTTGATGTAATTTGTGGTTGACACTGACTGGTCCAGGTCTTTGCTCATCTCCAGCTCTTATCTCTCCCCCCATCTCACCCCCCCCCCTCCCCTCCCCCTACTTTCAGTATGAATAATAATAATAATAATAATAATAATAATATATTTTATTGTCATTGCACATAAGTGCAACGAGATTTGGTATGCAGCTTCCAACCGATGTCATAACATAAATAACTAATAAAATTGGGATTTAGATACCCCGAGAACATGGATTGTAAAAAGAACAGTAAAACAGTTCAACAGACTAAAGTGCAGATGTGTCTGTGCGACGTGACCATCCAAGGGAGACAGTCCAGGGGGGATGGGGGGCGCTCAGCAGGGCCGGTTCAGAGCCACTATAGCTCTGGGAATGAAGCTGTTCCTGAGTCCGGAGGTTCGGGCGTAGAAGGCCTTGTAACGTCTGCCGGAGGGAAGTAGTTCAAACAGTCCTATACAAGGGTGTGAGGAGTCTTTATGGATGCTGACGGCCTTCCTGACACAAAACGTCACCCATCATTTTTCTCCAGAGATGCTGCCTGACCCACTGAGTTACTCCAGCACTTTGTCTAACTGTGGTTATTTATAGGTATGACCTCTTTCACAATCTCAAGGTGCTTGCAACGTATCTGCAGCCAATGAAGTCCTGCCACTGGAGTTATTGGTGTAATGTAGGAAACATTACAATGTTAGTCAGACAGAAGATAACGATGCCTGAAAAACATATCACTAAATTCAGGAATACTGCGGGGGTGGCACAGTTGTGTTCTGCGGGGGTGGCACTGGTATAGCTGCTGCCTCACAGTACCGCCTACAGCTCAATCTCAAAAAAAGCCTTTGACAAGGACCCACACACGAGATTAGTGTGCAAAATTAGAGCACATGGTATTGGAGATAGGGTATTGCCATTTTAGAGAACTGGTTGTCAGACAGGAAGCAAAGAGTGGGAATAAACTCGTCCTTTTCAGAATCGCAGGCAGTGATTAGTGGGGTGCCGCTAGGCTCAGTGCTGGAACCCCAGTTATTTACAATATCTATTAACGATTTAGACAAGGGAATTAAATGTGACATCTCCAAGTTTGTGGATGACTCAAAGCTGGGTGGCAGTGTGAGCTGTGATGGGGATGCTGTGAGGCTGCAGGGTGACATGGATAGGTTGGGTGAGTGGGCAGAAGCGTGGCAGATGCAGTATAATGTGGATAAATGTGAAGTAATCCACTTTGGTGGCAAGAACAGGAAGACAGATTATTATCTGAATGGTGTCAGATTAGGAAAAAGGAAAGTGCAACGAGACATGAGTGGGCTTGTACATCAATCACTGAAAGTAAGCATGCAGGTACAGATTCAGATTCAACTTTAATTGTCATTCTCAGTGTACAGTACAGAGACAACGAAATGCAGTTAGCATCTCCCTGGAAGAGCGACATAGAATATGATTTCAATAAATAAATCTATTTACATGTATACAGACATAGTGTTTTTCCTGTGGGAGGTGTTAGTACCATGTACAGGTGTGCAGTCATAGGTGAAGAGGGAGTAGAGGAGGGGGCTCAGCACACAGCCCTGTGGAACGCCGGTGTTCACGGTGAGGGTTGAAGAGGTGTGCTTGTCTAACCTAACAGGCTGGGGTCTGTTGGTTAGAAAGTCAAGTATCCAGTTGCAGAGGGAGGGGTCGATGTCCAGGTTACCGAGTTTGGTGATCAGTTTAGAGGGTATAATGGTGTTGAATTCTGAGCTCATAGGTTTCTATGAGCTGTAATCGATGAACAGCATTCTTACGTAAGTGTCTCTGTTGTCGAGGTGGGAGAGGGCGGAGTGAAGTGCCGTTGAGATGGCATCCTCCGTACTCCTGTTCTTGCAGTAGGCAAACTGATAGGAATCCAATGTGGGGGGTAGACAGCCTTTGAGGTGTGCCAGGACCTGCCTCTCAAAGCACTTAGTGATGATGGGAGTAAGTGCAACTGGGCGGAAGTCGTTGAGGCTTGCCGCAGTGGAGTGTTTTGGCACCGCAGGCAGTGATGAAAGCTGATGGCATGTTAGCCTTCATCGCAAGAGGATTTGAGTTTAGGAGCAAAAAGGTCCTACTGCAGTTGTACAGGGCCCTGGTGAGACCGACTTGGAGTATTGTGCGCAATTTTGGTCTAGAAATTTGACAGGCTAGATGCATGAATAATGTTCCTGATGTTGGAGGAGTCCAGAACCAGGGATCGCAGTTTAAGAATAAGGGGTAGGCCATTTAGGACTCAGATGAGGACTTTCTTTTCACCCAGAGAGTTGTAAATGTGTGGAATTCTCTGCCACAGAAGGCAGTGGAGGCCAATTCACTGGATGTTTAAGAGAGAGTTGGATTTAGCTCTTTGGGCTAAAGGAATCAAGGGATATGGGGAAAAAGCAGGAAAAGGGTACTGATTTTAGATGATCACCCATGATCATATTGAATGGTGGTGCTGGCTCACGGGACCGAATGGTCTACTCATTCACCTATTTTTCTATGTTTCTATTCCTGACTGTACGGAGTTTCTACTCTCTCCTTGTGAAAGTGTGGGTTACCTCCGGATGCTCTGGTTTCCTCCCACATCCCAGTCACAGAGGGAACGTGCAAATTCTGTACAGACAGCATCCGTAATCAGGATCTCTAGTGCTCTATCGCTGCCTCGTGTCATGAAATATCATCATGGATCAAATATGTGGAATGGAAGTTAAACCTAGGAAGAGTTCAGAGTGAATATAACAGCACTGTAGAAATAAGGAACTGCAAATGCTAGTTTACTGAAAAGGACACAAACTGCTGGAGTAACCCAGCGGGTCAGGCAGCATGTCTGGAGAACATGGATAGGCGACATTCAAGTCAAACAAACAGTGGTGAGAATGGGGTGATTCGAGCTAGCACAGTCAAAGAACAAGACCCTTCTCACCCAAAACGTCACCTACAAGAGCACGGGGTTGAGCTGAGCAAAGGGGGCTTCACTCTACGGAAGGAACCTGTCTCAAAGTATTTCACTACGATTCAGCTTGCCTGTAATAAAATGCACCCACACTCCAATAACAAGAGTAACCCTAACTTTGAAACAACCACCAGCACTTAAACAACAAATGTTATACTAATTGCTGTGGTGTACTTAATTACCAGTCTGACATTAAGTCTGGCTGCTTTATTGCTTTAGTTACTAATTGGAAACTATTAGGACCGATGCCTTTTGCTGCATTGTGTTTTCAACCATGGCCTCGTCGAGTTGAAAACGTTAACAGTTTTGTGTCCAGGTTAATTTCCCTACACTTTGTAACCAATCAGTCTGACAGCATGAGAGCCAATCAATATCTAATCAGATAATCTTGACACCAGTTAATGGGGACGGAGCTACCAGGGACGTTCATTTAATGGGGATGCTTTACCAGACATCAATTGATCATTCAATGTGAACAAGCCCTTCTAATCAGTATTGCTGAATGGGAGTATCTCATAATGGGGGCTACTTCATTTCAAATGGAGGGAACATTATCATTTTTGTTGGCTCTCGAATGGGAGTGTTGAGCCAAGTTCAATAAAACACAACCGTGGGAGCCAAACCTTGCAGGTCAGGGTTGTAAGCCATTAACAGCCACCCTCCACCACATCATTGCATGGTGTCCAAGTCAAACACGCAGTGGTGAGAATGGGGTGATTCAGGCCAGATGAGTCACGGCAAAGGAACAAGTTTCGCTCTGTGTGACAGGCAAAGGGGGCAGGCACCCAACCGAGAGACGAGGAACAAACGTGATTGGATCCAAAACGATTACGTCTTTACAGAACCAGGGGACACAGTTTAAGAATAAGGGGTAGGCCATTTAGGACTGGGATGAGGAAAAACCTTTTCATCCAGGGAGTTGTGAATCTGTGAAGGCCAATTCACTGGATGCTTTCAAGAGCTCTTGGGGCTAACGGAATCAAGGGATATGGGGAAAAGCAGGAAAGGGGTGCTGATTTTGGATGATCAGCCATGATCATATTGAATAGCGGTGCTGGCTTGAAGGGCCGAATGGCCTACTCCTGCATCTATTTTCTATGTGTTTGGAGGCCAGAGTTGGTTGATATGGGATCGGCCGCTATTAGAACACACAGAGGTAGACACAAAAAACTGGCTTAACTCAAGCGGGTCAAGCAGCATCACTGGAGAAAAGGAATAGGTGACATTTCGGGGCGAGTCCGCTCTTCGAACTGAGCCTCAAGGGAAAGGAACACGAGAGATTATAGAAGGAAAATAGAGCAAATGAATGAACGATGTGCAGAAAGCAAAGATGATCAAGGAAAGGTGGAGCCCACAATGGTCCATTGTAGGCTTGGGATAGGCGATAATGAGTTATACAGATGGTGAAACTCAACAGCAGAACCAGTACACATGCCTGGCATAGACAGCTGTCACGGTGATCTAACTTACTAATATCAATTGTATTTTTTTATAAAGGCACAAGAGATTGCAGATGCTGGAATCTGTAAAAACATAAAATAGAGCTTCTGGAAGAGCTCTGTGGTGCAGCATCATAATTTCCATTATAATTGATGGAAACAAGTCCTTTTGCTCACCATGTCCATGCCAACGATCAAACAACCATTCACACTAGTTTTATGTGCCTCCTCTCTATCCACTATAGATCTCTGTTTTTCTATTTGGGATGTGTATATCAAAGACAGATTGAAATAGATTATTCAAAATAAAGAAGGAAATTGCTTGAGGAACTCAATGGATCAGGCAACATCTGCAGAGAGAAATGGGTGGTTGATGTTTCGGGCCGAGACTCTTCATCTAGACTAGATTCATTGAGATCCTTAGGCTGGATGAAGGGTCTCAACCCAAAGCCTACTGTCCATTTACCTCCACTGATAGGCGGCACAGATGGCGGCACAGTGGCACTGACCTCGAGAGTTGTCTGTGTGGAGTCTGCATGTTGTCCCTGCAACCACGTGGGTTTCCTCCGGGTGCTGTGGTCTCAGGCAGAAAGTGCAAACTCAGCCCAGACAGCACCTGAGGTTAGGATCAAACTCGGGTCTATGTAACTGTGAGGCAGCAGCTCTACTAACTTCTCCACTGCCCCCCCCCTCCCCCCCCCCCCCCCCCTCCTGTAAATCTGTAATCCTGCTCGATTTTCAACGTGGTGTGAAAATATCCCTACTATCACTGCCAAGATGGTGCCCATGCAAAGCAACTCTTTGTGTGCTGGTCGCAGGCGTGGACCAGCAATCATGCATTGCAATCGCTCCACTTTTTTAAACTCCACTTCCTACTCTAACTGCAGTACACTTTGGATGGCTCGATTGTAATGATGTATAATCTTTCTGTTGACTGGTTAGCACGCAACAAAAGCTTTTCACTGTACATGTGACAATAAACTAAACTAGAAACAAGGAAATGCAGATGCTGGTTCACATAAAAGACAAAGTCCTGGGGCAACTCAGCAGATCAGGCAGTATCCCAAGAGAAAATTGAGTGTCTGAGAGTATCTGCATAAGGGTCTCAGCCCAAAAGGTCACCTATCTTTGTTCCCCAAGAATACCTCCTGACCAGCTGAGTTACTCTAGCTCCTTGTCTCTCCCCCCCCCCCCCCAT
Source organism: Amblyraja radiata (assembly GCF_010909765.2). Taxonomy (NCBI): domain Eukaryota; kingdom Metazoa; phylum Chordata; class Chondrichthyes; order Rajiformes; family Rajidae; genus Amblyraja; species Amblyraja radiata. Next base: position 22,576,609 of record NC_045972.1, on the reverse strand, counting down.
CAACACTGTTCACATCAATTGCCAGTGGCTCCTTATCGTGGAAGGGTATAATTGATTAAATGCCAACTGGTGGATCTTTAAAAATAGCCATTCCCAGAAAATAGCAAGAAACAACTGGGTGATGTGTTATTGCAAAAGCCCATGAATTTATGCAATCTTGGATTTTTTCATCACTATTTTAATAACACTGCATAATAACAGTGCCAAATTCCTCATTGTAATTTTAATGGCTTCCTACAGCGAGCAGCTCCAGCTGATAGCCACTCTGTCTGTGTTGGTTCTTGCTGCTGATGCAGCGAAGCTCATTGCATCTCACTAATGCAGCACCGCTGAATTGCAATACCAGCACAAAGGCCGTGTCACACTTTTATTGACCATGTGGAGCATTTCCCTGGCAATCAACAGATTATTGACTCCTCCCCCCCCCTTATCTTTCCTGTGATCCATGTTCATAAGTTATAGGAGCAAAATTAGGCCATTCAGCCCATCAAGTCTATTCTGCTGAGGGAAATCTTTCCCTCTCAATCCTATTCTCCTGCCGTCTCCCCATAACCCCTGAAACCCATACTAATCAAGAATCTGTCAATCTCTGCCTTAAAAATATCCACCAACCAAACAGATAGTATGGAAATATTTTTACAAGAATGTCAAATCAATAGCTTAGATCAGGAAGGTAGAGAATTGTTAAATGCTGAAATAACAGTAAAAGATATTATAGAATCAATTAGTTCGCTTAAGAACGGAAAAGCAGCGGGCCCAGATGGCCTGAGTGCAGAATTTTATAAAAAATTTCAAGATCTGATTTCCCCAAGATTACAAATAATGTATAGATATGCATATGACCAAGGAAAATTACCAGAATCTTTAAATGAATCCACAATTACACTCATCCCTAAAGTAGATAAGGATTTGGAAGATCCTGGATCATATAGAGCGATTGCCCTTTTAAATACAGACCAAAAAATATTAACTAAGGTCTTATCTAGGAGATTAAGTTTAGTGATCTCTAAATTAATACATTATGATCAAACAGGTTTTATCCCAAAACGTTACTCATCCCATAATCTCAGACGTTTGTTTAATATTATATATTCAAAAAGAATACGAGATACGGAACTAGCGGTTATATCACTAGATGCAGAAAAAGCGTTTGATCAGGTGGAATGGATGTATTTATTTAATATAATGGAAAAGTTTCAATTGGGGGATAGATTTTGTAAATGGGTAAGAATTTTATACTCGAATCCTATGGCAAGAATTTTGACTAACCAAATTTTATCAGCCAAATTCAAACTCTCTAGGGGATGCAGACAGGGATGTCCGTTATCACCCTTATTGTTCGCATTGGTGATAGAACCATTGGCGGAAAAAATTAGATCTGAACCTGAAATATATGGCTATAATACTGATACAACAATCAATAAAATTTCTTTATATGCAGATGATGTTTTGATTTATATTACAAAACCGGAAATTAGTATTCCCAACCTGCTAAACATTATAACTAAGTTTGGTGCATTTTCTGGGTATAGGATTAATTGGGATAAAAGCGAGATTATGCCAATAACAGGAATAAATCTTAATACATTACAACAATACCCATTAAAAGTAGTTACAGACAAACTTAAATATTTAGGGATTAACGTAACTAAAACTCATAACTCATTAATAAAATCCAACTATCCTCAACTATTAGATAAACTTAGAAAAAATATTTTATATTGGAAAACACTGCCTATATCCATGATTGGTAGAATAAGTGCCATAAAGATGGTATTTCTACCGCAGTTGTTATATTTGTTTCAGGCTATTCCTTTTTTTCTTCCGAAAACTTTTTTTAAAAAAATTGATAATATTGTCAATAGCTTTATTTGGGATTATAAAAATCACAGAATAAATAAAAAACATCTATGCAAAGCTAAGATAAATGGAGGATTAGCACTTCCAAACTTTTTATATTATTTTTGGGCTGTTCAGATTAAGAATATGAATTTCTGGTGGGTAAATATGGATCATGAACCGACATGGTTAAATATAGAAAAGGAGGACTGTCTACCTTTCAATGTAGGTTCGATAATTTTTGCACCAACGGAAGTACAAAAAAAATATTATAAAGACAACCTAATAATATATAATAATAGACGTATTTGGAAACAAATAGTTAAGACTCTACACTTGGATAATCTCTCATTTAGATTACCAATTATGAATAATCCATCGTTTAAACCTGCTATATTAGATGGGGGGTTTAAACAATGGGATGATTTAGGAATTACAAGGATAGAACATCTGTATAGAAAAGGAAAATTTCTTTTATTCCAGGAGTTACAAGATATTTATGGATTGTCTCCACAACATTTGTTTAGGTATTTACAAATTAGAGATTATATTAAATCCAATACACAAGATTATAAAAATAAAGAAGCAGGATTGTTAGATGAACTGTTTAATTTATATCCAAATACAGAAAAATTAATAGCCTATATATATAACATTATTTTGGATAAGGAGAATCCAATAACGGAAGTATATCGTCAAGCATGGGAAAATGAAATGGGATTGGCTATAACAAAAGAAAACTGGGAAGAAAGTCTACAACGAATACACCGGTGTTCATTAAACGCCAGACATATACTGATACAATTTAAAGTATTATATAGGTTACATTATTCGAAAACTAAATTAAATAGTATTTTTCCGAATCTCTCCGCTATTTGTGATAAGTGCAAGAAAGCAGAGGCAAATTTAATACATAGTTTCGTTACATGTCCTAAATTGAATTATTACTGGACAGAAATCTTTAAAGTTATTTCTGAAGTCATCAAAGTTAAATTGGACCCTAACCCAAAGCTAATAATATTTGGAATTCCGGATTTACATCTATCACTTACAGTAAATCAAAGAAATTTCTTTGATTACTGTTTAATAATTGGAAAAAAAATCATATTGAAATTTTGGAAGGGAACATTATCCCCCACAACCAAAATGTGGGCAACAGAGATGATGGAGACGTTACATCTGGAAAGAATTAGATTTGTCCTATTGGACAAGTATAATTCTTTTGAACAGATATGGTCTCCATATATACAGTATTTAGAGAAGTAGCTGTTCTTGGCAACACAGCTCGACGTGCACCCTGCGGGATTTGGTGAGAATAATTCATTTTTATATTGGAATTACATATATGTCTTTATTGATACTATCACTTGTAGTAGTGTTATTAATAATACATATTGTGGTTACTAAAAATGTTTTTTTTTTTTTTTTTTTTTTTTTCGTTTGTGTTTTGTTTGTTATATATAATCAAATTATTATTTAATCACTCTCTTAATGATTTATTCTTTCTCTATTCTTTCTCTATCATTATTTCTAAAAAAACAGTAGATAAGTATTACTAGTGTTTTACTTAATGCAAATTGAATTAATTTGATATAAAGTTGTTTGAAGCATTGTAATTGATTACCTTTAATAAAAAAATATATTAAAAAAAAAAATATCCACCAACCTGGCTTGAATTCCACAGATGCACTAATTTCTGGTTAAAGAATCCACTTGGATTCTCACCCATTTCTCTCTCCCAATCTCTTCCATCTATATTATTTCCTCCAGCTTCACAATTCACACCTCTTCTATTTCTATTCACACATTTGCCTTTTCATCTCTGGGCTTTGTCCAACCATCTGCCAATCGAACCCCCCATAACCTGTTTCCACCTATCACGCACAAAACATTGTCCTGCCCCCACATCTCTCCTGCCCCCACATCTCTCATACCTCCCCCCCCACACACACCCAAATCCCCAACCTCATACAACAATCAGTTTAAAAAATGGTCCCGACCTGATCCTATCCTGTTACCTATCCATGTTCTCCAGAGATGCTGCCTGGTCCACTGAGTTACTTCAGCACTTATTAGTGTCTTCTTTTGTAAACCAACTTCTGCAGTTCCTTGTACCTAAACAAATTCTTGACACGTGTTCACCTGGGCAAAACATAAAAAGATTTGCTGAACCATAAAGGTTGTCAGGACAAAGTAGCTATCACTTTCCAGAAACTCAATGGATCAGCCAATGGGTCAGCCAGCATCTCTGGAGAAAATTCATAGATTTCAGCCAAAGATAGTCACAAAGTGCTGGAGTAACTCAACGGGTCAGGCAGTTTCTCTGGAGAAAAAGGATGGGTGACATTTTGGATTGGAACCCTTATTCAGACTTGGGACCCTTCTTCAGATTGATTGAGAAGGGAGGGGGGAAAATAAGCGATCACCCCATGTACTAGCACTATCCAACACACTAGGGACAATTTACAATTCACAGAAGCCAATTAACCTACAAACCAGTATGTCTTTGGAATGAAGGAGGGAACCAGAATACCCAGAGAAAACCCACATGGTCACAAGGAGGATAGAAACATAGAAACATAGAAAATAGGTGCAGGAGTAGGCCATTCGGCCCTTCGAGCCTGCACCGCCATTCAATATGATCATGGCTGATCATCCAACTTAGTATCCTGTACCTGCCTTCTCTCCATACCCCCTAATCCCTTTAGCCACAAGGGCCACATCTAACTCCCTCTTAAATATAGCCAATGAACTGGCCTCAACTACCTTCTGTGGCAGAGAGTTCCAGAGATTCACCACTCTCTGTGTGAAAAATGTTTTTCTCATCTCGATCCTAAAGGATTTCCCCTCTATCCTTAAACTGTGACCCCTTGTCCTGGACTTCCCCAACATCGGGAACAATCTTCCTGCATCTAGCCTGTCCAACCCCTTAAGAATTTTGTAAGTTTCAATAAGATCTCCCGTCAATCTCCTAAATTCTAGCGAGTACAAGCCGAGTCTATCCAGCCTTTCTTCATATGAAAGTCCTGACATCCCAGGAATCAGTCTGGTGAACCTTCTCTGTACTCCCTCTATGGCAAGAATGTCTTTCCTCAGATTTGGAGACCAAAACTGTATGCAATACTTCAGGTGTGGTCTCACCAAGACCCTGTACAACTGCAGTAGAACTTTCCTGCTCCTATACTCAAATCCTTTTGCTATGAATGCTAACATACCATTCACTTTCTTCACTGCCTGCTGCACCTGCATGCCTACTTTCAATGACTGGTGTATCATGACACCCAGGTCTCGTTGCATCTCCCCTTTTCCTAATCGGCCACCAGTTAGATAATAGTCTACTTTCCTGTTTTTGCCACCAAAGTGGATAACCTCACATTTATCCACATTATACTGTATAGGATGTACAAACTCTTTACAGACAGCACCCGTAGTCAGTATCAAACCCGGGTTCTGGTGCTATAAGGCAGCAACTCTACTGCTGCAATACTTTGCCGCCCATGATTTGATGGGTGGCTTTGCTTGGCCCTTCTGTTATTATAGTGAACTCAGGGGATTGTCTGGTGAAGCAAGGGGATTTAACAACAGCTTGTTGCAAGCTACAAGTGTACAATTTCTATGATTTAAAAGGCAAACAGAGTCATTTGCTTTACAAGGGTCACATTAAAAATAAACTATGAACACGGGTCATTTAAAACTGTTTGGAGAGACTCCCAGCCTCTGCTTCTGTTGCACCTGCTCTTCATGACCAGATGGTTGGGACTTGTGGTCAATTCCACCTGCTTCTCTTGGCTGTTATCTCTGATATCAAATCTCACCCAGACACACAACGGTTGGTTTGGCATGGTAGCTTCGACTGCCAGAAGCATCGTGACATTGATTATTATGCCACAGGAGCCAGGGTCCCACATAACTGCAGACCGAAACTTGAGCGGTGTACCGCAAGAATATTGCGTTCCTGTGGTCCTTTGGATTAAATAAAGGTTTGGATCTTTTATAGAGGTTTGGTCATCCCAAATTACTTGAAACCCAATTAAGTGCTTTTGAAATGAAGTCACGTTGTAATTTAGGATGAGTTGTTAAAATGGGAGCTGATGGATTTGGCAGTTGAAAAAGATCCAATTGCACTATTTGAGGAACATGGGGATGTTCTCTTGACTCAGATTATATTCTCAATTAGGATCAGATTCGCCAATGAAGTGTGATTATACACTGCAGTTTAAATAATATTCCAGGTCGTATCATTTCTATCCAATTGTTGTCAAAGTTAAATACACCCAATGACATTGGTTGGTGCCCAGTAAAGTGGTGCAGTGGTAGAGTTGCTGCCTTACAGCACCAGAGACCCAGATGGGTGCTGTTTGTACAGAGTTTGTACGTTCTCCGTGTGACGGCGTGGGTTTTCTCCGGGTGCTCCGGTTTCCTTCCACACTCCAAAGACATACAGGTTTGTAGGTTAATTAGCTTTGGTGAAAATTGTGATAGTCCCTATCGTATAGGATAGTGCTAGTGTACGGGGTGATCGCTGGTCGGTGCGGACTCAGTGGGCTGAAGAGCCGGTTTCTATGATGCATCTTTAAACCCTGAAGTCTAAACCCACTTAAAGCCAAACATGTGGAAATGTTTGTTCTGGTGAATCCTTGGATTTAAGTCATCGAATAAGAAGACTGTATTCAGTCTGAACAATGATCCCTGGAATAAAGGACACAGAACCAGCATTGAAAATCAAACTATCAATGGTTGGGGACAGATGTACTTTCTACATCCTTTGTCATGGTCTTCATAAACACATTCTACTAACCATGAATCCCATCCATCTCCCCACCTCAAAGCACCATTGATTATTTTGGTAAGAGTCATAGAATTATACAGTACAGAAACAGGAACATCCTCATTAATATTCTCTACACTCTTTCCAACTTAGACATCCTTCCTATAGCATGGTAACCAAAACTGAACACAGGTGCGGAAGGGCCTATTTCCAACCTGTATCTCTAAACGACATACTAAGAGCTGAGCACTTTGTTGTGGGGCTGGAGTCACATGTAAGTTCATAAATTCCAGGAGCAGAATTAAGCCATTCGGCACATGAAGTCTACTCTGCTATTCAATCGTGGCTGAACTATCTTTTCGTCTCAATCCCATTCTCCTGTCTTCTCCCCAAAACCCTTGACACCCGTACTAATCATAAACCAGGCCAGTTATGCTGGGCAGATTTTCTTCCTTTCCTTAACATGCCTAATTAGGCTATTTAAATTAATCTCCTCAGATGATATGATGGTCCCTAAATTCATATCCTCACAACTTTAGTTCAGAACTGTGGAGCAACAACTCTGCTGATCCTGGAAACTTGAGATAATAAGACAGTGTTCGAAGAACTCAGCAGATCAGAGAGCTGTACAGCACAGTAACAGATCCGTCGGCACAAGTTGTCCATACCAACCAAGGTGCCCCGTCTAAGGTGGTCCCATTTACCAGCATTTGACCGAAGGCAGCATCTTAGTTTAGAGATACAGTGTGGAAATAGACCCCCTACGGCCCACCGATCCACGCTGATTAACAATCCCCGTACACTAGCACTATCCTACACATTAGGGACAATTTACAACTTTTTTTTAACCAAAGCCAAATTAACGTACCAACCTGTACATCTTGGCAGTGTGGGAGGAAACTGGAGCACCCAGAGAAAACCCACGTGGTCACGGGCAGAATGTACAAACTTCGTAGAGATAGCCCTCGTAGTCAGGATCAAAGTTGTGTCTCTGGCGCTGTATGGCATCATTTCTACTGCTACGCCATCATGCCGCCCAAGAGATAGTGGAGAGAAAAACAGAATTAGCATTTCAGGCAATTACCTTTTATCAGAACTATTGACATGAAAAGTAACCTTGTTTCTCCCTCTACTGATGCTTCCTGACCTGTTGAATAGTGTTGGTCTAGTTACTTGAACACCATGGTATTTACCACAAGTTTGCATCATCCAGTGAGTTTATCATCCTTTGGCTGCCTGGAACCTCTCAGTATGTATTAGGTTGCACGACATCTCAATGAATCATTGTCCTCCTCTGCTCATCCCATTGACTAACACCTCCCTCCATCACCCCACATGTACAGACACACACACATACACAGGAACAGACGGACACACAAACGTACACACAAGCAGGCACACAGAAAAGCAACCACATAGACAAACATACACACACGTGCGCACACACACACACACGGACAGACAAACATGCAGAGACACAGACACACATAAATACACATACACACACAAAAAGGTACACACAGACAGACAAACATGCAGAGACACAGAAACACATGCACATACGCACGGACTTTCACTCACACACACACACACACACACACACAAACACGGAGTCTGCATCACTCTTTGCTCAGCCTCCTACTTTGTAAATACATTACAAATCAAACAGTGAATGAAGGAAATGTAAATGCGCAACCACTAAACTCAAGTCTCAACCTATATTCGCGTACAGCTCAGTAGGAGTACGCTCACCACATAAACAGCAGCGGTCAAAGTACCAGGTTCACCACCGGCACCTTCTCAAGAGCAATTATATTCAACTCTGAATGCCCACCTTGGCAGCAGTGCCCACATCCTGTGTATCGAGAAAATAAACAAAACACACAGGATGTTAGTCTTTGATTTAAATGACATGGATTTTAACATTATAGGTTGCTCTGGAAAGGCCGCTTATCAAAACAAGTTGGGTCATTTGCAGTTGGTGAAGCAGGTTTTTAACCCTAGGTGTACCTTAATAGAAGAAACTGGAGCCAGTATCTTATTCATAGTCACACAGCAAGGAAACACCCCCTTTGGCCCAACTTGCCCATGCAGACCAAGAGGTCCCATCTACATTAGTCCCACTTGCCTGTGTTTCACCCATATCCCTCTAAACCTTTCCAATTCATGTACTTATTTATTGTGGGGTCTGAAAGAGGGTCCCAACCAGAAACATCACCTATCCTTTTTCTCCAGAGATGCTGCCAAACCCGTTAAGTTACTCCAGAATTGTGTCTAAATGTCTTTTAAATGTTGTTAAAGTGCCTGTCTCAACTACCTGCTCTGGTACCCACCACCATTTTTGTGAAAAATTTGCCCCATAACTTCCTATTATATAATTTCCCTCCCATCTTCAAACTATGTCCTCTGGTTGTTGAGCAGGGGCATTTGCAGATTTTTGCTCTTTTTTATTTAGTAGAGCTGCTGCTTCATAGCGCCAGAGACCCAAGTTTGATCCTGACATCAGGTGCTGTCTGTGTGGAATTTGCATGTTCTTCTTGTGATCGTGTAGGCTTCCCCTGGGTGCTCCGGTTTCCTCCCGCATCCCAAAGATGTGTGGGTTTGCTGGTTAATTGTCCTCTGTAAAATTCCGCCTAATGTGTTGAAAATGAATGCCAAAGTGGAATAACGTAGCCCTAGTGTGAACGAGTGATCAATGGTTGACCTGGACTCAATGTGCTGAAGGGTCTATAGAAACATAGAAACATAGAAATTAGGTGCAGGAGTAGGCCATTCGGCCCTTCGAGCCTGCACCGCCATTCAATATGATCATGGCTGATCATCCAACTCAGTATCCCGTACCTGCCTTCTCTCCATACCCTCTGATCCCCTTAGCCACAAGGGCCACATCTAACTCCCTCTTAAATATAGCCAATGAACTGGCCTCGACTACCCTCTGTGGCAGGGAGTTCCAGCTATTTTCATGCTACATCTCTAAACTAAAATCTCTAAACTAAACTAAATGTATGGCATAAACCTAAATTAAAGAAAAGTAAACTCAGCTCAACCAAACATGATAGACACAATATGCTAGAGTAACTCACCGGGCAGCATCTCTGGAGAGAAGAAATGGGTGACGTTTTGGGTCAAGACCCTTCTTCAGACAAATCATGTTTATTTCTCTTATGGGTTTTCCATTCTGATGAAATGCCATTGACCTGCAGCATTAAAACATAAGAACTGCAAATGCTGGTTTGCACAAAAGGACACAAAGCGCTGGAGTGTAACTCAGTGCGTCAGGCTGAGAACAACGAGGGAACCCAGCATGGTGGGGGGTGGGGTGGCCAAAGAACAAGGAGAGAACCGGCACGGGGGTCGCCGAGACAAAGAGCCAGATACGTGGCTACTCGTTGTGTACTTTGTGTACAGCATGCAAAAAGAAAGAATTTCACTGCATCTGGGTCCATGTGACAATGATGATCGATTGAGGCAGAAAGTCCCATATGGGGCCATAGACTTTCTGAAACAGAGTGGGCCTTTTTAGTGCCCTGGGTATTGACATCGAGAGAGCTTATTACCTCAATCCAGATTTAATACTTGAATGTTATGCTTGGACATGTGTTTGTGTACAAGGCAAGTGAAAGGGAAGCAGTATGGGTTTGAGAAATTCCACACTTGGCAGCAGCATCATCTTTAACTGCGGGGATATGTACAATCTACCTCCCCTTCCCCGTGATAGGCACGTTCCTTGTTTGACAGCTTTACAAGGGAGTGCCAGTGAAAGGCAATATTTTAGCAGCCGGCCGCGATGGGGCCAAAGCAAACATTTCTTTTTTGAGTACTCTTTCAATTTAAACTAAATATCAACCTGTCTTTGACGTGAGTGGCGCATACAGTATATCACTGTGTTGCCTTATCTAATTTTATTAATGCGATCTAGTGGCCATTTCAAAGCAGTTTAACTACTGTTATTTGTGGCCTCGTCAAAGCCAAGTGTTGGCTATAAATTTCCAATCTACGGAAATTAAGGTATAAATAACATCCCACCTTTCTGCCACATTAGCTTATTATATCTATACATTTAATTAAATGAAAGCACTGTGACATTTATTTGATCCCTGCTCACTTGTTAACAGTAATAAATGGCAGAAAGAAAGAAGGGATAAAATCCTTATTAGGTATCAGTCATTTTTTATTGATTGTTCCTGAACCCATCTTGGAATGGTCAATTTTCTGAACAAGCCCATCCTCTCTGCAGAGCTGGGGACATTTAAGGCTTCAATTGAAAGGCAAAAGGGTCTCCCATCTATCCTGCATCCATGCCTTGCCCATTTTCCACAAGAGGGGATTGAAGGCGTTGTGGCCAAGTTTTGTGGATGATACGAAAATAGGTGGAGGGCAGAAGTGTAGAGAAAGCAGGGACTCTGCAGAAGAATTTGGATAGGTTGGGAGAATGGGCAGAGAAGTGGCAGATGGAACATACTGTAGGAAAGTCATGCATTTTGCTAGTCGGAATAAAGGTGTAGATTGTTTTCTAAATGGGGAGAGAATCCAGAAATCGGAGGTGCAAAGGGACTTGGGAGTGCCGGTGTAGGATTCCCAATAAGTTAATCTGCAAATCGAATCGAGTTTCACTGTACCTTAATTGGTACACATGACAATAAACTGACCCTTGAAGCTTTGAATCGGTAGTAAAAAAGCAAATGCAATGCGAGCAGGTTTTTCGAGAGGGCTTGTATACAAAAACAACAATGTATTGCTGAGGCTCTATAAGGCCGCAGTTGGAATGTTGTGAGCAATTTTGGGCACCATATCTGAGGAAAGATGTGCTGGCTCCGGAGAGGGTCCAGAGGAGGTTTACGGGAATGATCCAGGAATGAGTGGGTTAACATATGACGGCACTGGGCTTGTATTCGCTGGAGTTTGGAAGAATGAGGGGGGCACCTCACTGAAATGTACAGAATAGTGAAAGGCTTTAATAGAGTGGATGTGGAGAGGATGTTTCCACTAGTGGACGAGTCTAGGACTAGATGTCATAGTCTCAGAAGTAAAGGACGTTCTTTTAGGGAGGAGTTGAGACGGAATTTCTTTAGTCAGAGGGTGGTGAATCTGTGGAATTATTTGCCACAAAAGGCTGTGGAGGTGGATATATTTAAGGCAGAGATAGATGGATTCTTGATTAGTACAGGTGTCAGAGGTTATGGGAAGAAGGCAGGAGAATGGGGTTAGGAGGGAGAGATAGATCAGCCATGATTGAATGGTGTAGACTAAATGGGCCGAATGTCCTAATTCTGCTATCACTTATAATCTTACGATCATAAGGTAATGTCAGATGTGGCCCAAACAGCTCAAAATGTTTTATCTTAATTCATAATTAAATAAGGGGCAGCACAGTGGTGCAGCGGTAGAGTTGCTGCCTTACAGTGCCTGAGACCCAACTTCGATCCTGACTATGGGTTCGATCTGTACGGAATTTGAGGTTGGCATATATACGTTGCGCTGATGAACATTTAGGCAGATAGACGGGTTGCCATTCAAATGGGCTGCGTTATTCTGTATGCTGTTGATAGGGTTGCTGAAGTTTCACTCATCTAGGCAAGTCGAGAGGTTTCAATCACCTTCCTGATGTGTGTGGTTTTAGATTTCTGCCCCCAGTCAGTTCACACTGTATGGTTTCTACATAGGTTATCACCCTCTATTGCAGCACCAAGGAACTGCAGATGCTGGTTTATACCAAAAATAGACACAACGTGCTGGAGTAACTCAGCGGGTCAGGCAACATCTCTGGAGAGAAAGGAATGGGTGACGTTTTGGTTCGGGACCCTTCTTCAGACTGAAACATAGAATCTCCAACACCCTTTGTCTTGGTTTGTAAACCAGCATCAGCAGTTCGTTGTGTCTACATGGGAGGACTGAGCTGAGGGACCAGGCAATGAGGTGGAGTTGGACTACCTGATCAGCCATGACCTTATTGAATGGCGGAGCAAGCTCAAATGGACCAATGGTCTGGTTCTGCTCTTGTTTCTTCTTGTAACTGCAAGAGATAGGTAGTAAAAGGGAAACAAAAAGTAGAATAGAGCAGCTGTGTAGAAGAGGTTGAGTTGTGATTTTTTCCCAGCAGAGGGAATTAGCTGTTTAGCTCTCATTATGTCTCGGTCTATTGCCTTGGCTCAGTGCCAGAGTTTTCTAATATCGTTTGCACAAAACAGGTAATAGTGGATGTCCAACTGCTGACTGGTGAATGCGAAGGACTTAGTACTTAAACAGGGAGGCTTCGCCTTGAGGAACTGACGGTGCAATTTTTTTTTTAGTTAGTAGATTTCTGATTAGCTTTCATATTTCTTTTCCCTCAGCCCGTTTCGATTTTTAACAAAATTGCGCCGTTTTCTTGTGGTATAGAGCTGACAACGTTACCTAGGGATCCATTTTCTAGGAGTTACCAAGTGCAACTTCGCAAGAGAGCTGATTTAGCAGAGGCACAGCTGTGGTGGTAGAGTCAGTGACGCAGTCTAAGTTAATGCCTGCAATCTACTCCTGTTATCCTGCTGCCTAAACAAAAAAAAAAATTTGCTGGATATTCATTTACTCGGTTGTGGAGTGCGGGTGCTTCCAAAAATGGGGGTGCACATCTCCACGAGGCGTTAGTGGCCGTTTGTCTTCTTGATCGATTGGAGACTGTGCAGCAAAGGAACTACCAGAGTGTTTTAACAATTTAAAAAAATCCATGTGTTGGAGTAATTTAGCGAGTCAGACAGCATCGCTGGAGAACATGGATAGGATGAGGGGGGTATCTCAAAGAAACTTGCCGTATAATGAAAGGCCTGGGTAGAATGGATATGGAGAGGATGTTTCCAGTAGTAGAAGAGTCTAGGACCGAAGGGCATAGACTCAGAATAGAAGGACGCACCTTCAGAAAGGAGATGAGGAGGAATTTCTTTAGCCAAAGGGTGGTGAGTCTGTGAAATTTATTGCCACAGACGGCTGTGGACGTCAAGTCATTAGATCTTTTTAAGGCAGAGATTGTCAGATTCTAGATTAGTACACATGTAAGGGTTATGGGGAGAAGGCAAGAGAATGGGGTTGAGAGGGAAAGATAGATCAGCCATGATTGAATGGCAGCGTGGACTCAATGGGGTGAATGGCCTAATTCTGCTCCTATGACATGACAGATTCAGTGGGTCACAGGGACTATTTCCATTCTGTAAGACTCTACATCATTATGCAAAGGTGAAAAAGAACAGTCAATGAGGTAAAGGTGGAAAGTGATAAATTAGTGAAAGTAGTAAAAGCTGCAATTCATTTCCTTGGAACTGAATGCTAGAAGTATGTAAAATCACGAGGGGCATGGATAAATAAATGCTCACAATCATGTTCCCAGGATAGTTGATTCTAAAACTAGATGGCATAGGCTTAGGGTAAGAGGGGGAGATTTAAGTGGGATCTCAAGGGCAACACTTTCACTCCAAGGGTGGTCCATATCTGGAATGTGTCAGAGGGAGTGATAAAAGCAAATTTAATTATGAATTTCATGTCATTTAGACAGATATATGGATATAAAGGATTTAGATGAAAATGGTTCCAATGCAGGTAAATGGGACAAGCCCAGCTTGAGGTGGCATAGTGGCGCAGCGGTAGAGTTGCTGCCTTCCAGCATCAAGACACGGGTTTGATTGTTTGACGGGTGCTGTATGTATGGAGTTTGTATGTTCTACCTGTGACTGCGTGTGTTTTCTCCGGATGCTCCGATTTCCTCCCACACTCCAAAGTCGTACAGGTTTGTAGGTTATTGCCTTCTGTAAAATAATAAATGATCCCTAGTGTGTAGGATTGTGCTGGTGATGGCTATTCAGCGCAGACTTGGTCGGCCGAAGGACCTGTTTCTGCACTGTATCTCTAAAGTTTAAAGTCTAAAACATGGACAAGTTCATCCAAAGGGCCTGTTTCTGTGCTATTCAGCATCATGACTGTGACTTTAAAGGAGAGAGTGTAGGTGTGCAGAGGTTAATTACACATATGTACTTGTGCATAATCTGTGTGGTTGTGAGGAATCAGGTTTGTTTTATAAATTTAAGTACCCTTCAAGTTCAAGTGAGACGTGTTAATCAGCATGGACGAGTTAGTATGAAGAGCCTGGTTCTGTGCTTTGCGATGCTACTTCTCTACCCATCCAAGGAGCACCACTCTTTGCTGTCTAATCAATACTTCTGACTTGACCCAAGGCACCTCAGGTTTAGTTTAGTTTAGAGATATAGGTTTTAAAGTTTTAAGGTCAGTTTATTGTCACATGTACCAATTAAGGTACAGTGAAATTTGTGTTACCATACAACCATACTAAGTGAAAAGCAACAAGACACGCAACCACATAAAAGTTAACATAAACATCCATCACAGTGGATTCCACATTCCTCACTGTGCTGGAAGGCAATAAAGTTCCATCTTCTTCCTCTTTAGCCATGAAACATGCCCTTTGGTCCACCGTGTCCACGCCGACTATCGATCACCTGCACACTAGTTCTATCCGACACGCTAGGGGCAATTTATAGAAGCCAATTAACACACAAACCTGCACGTCTTTGGAGTGTAGGAGGAAACCGGAGCATCTGGAGAAAACCCATGTGGTCCCAGGGGGAATGTTCAAACTCCATACAGACAGCACCCGTAATCAGGATCAATGTATCTGACGCTGTAGGGCAGCAGCTCTACCGCTGCGCCACTGTGCAGTCCTCAGGTGTGTACCTGCCTACCTGGCTAGCCAAAAGATTGCCCCTTGGAGTCTCTGCCGTGTAGAGAAGGTAAGTTGCAATGGTAACCTAATCAGAGTCTGTAGGTTGGCATGACCTCTGTAACGTACCCAGTGTTAATGGCAGCAGTTGCCAAGGTAATAGTTCATTGCCTCAGCACTTCCCCCCTCCCATGTTAATGCCAAAAAATAGGGAACAATTGCAGAAACATTGCCATCGGAGATTGTAGCGGTAGACACAAAATGCTGGAGTAACTCAGCAGAACAGGCAGCATCTCTGGAGGGAAGGAATGGGTGATATTTCGGGTCGAGACCCTTCTTCAGACTGATTGTACCGATATTGTTTTTAGAACTTTTAAAAATCTATGGCTGTGCAAAATTTTTATTCTGTTTGGTTTTGTTTGTGTACTGAATTACATGGACGCGCACACACGAATGAAAGCACACAAAACTCATTCGGACTCAGTGGCACGTGAACACGCACACAGACGCACACACAGGCATCGCATGTGCACTCACACATACACTAACACACACACAAACACAATACACACATAGATACACGCACAAGCACAAGCACATACGCACACACCTGCACACATGCGGACCCACATGCATGCGCACACACACACACACACACACACACACACACACACACACACACACACACACACACACACACACACACACACAAGCACATACGCACACATGCGGACCCACATGCATGCGCACACACGCACGCACGCACGCACACACACACACACACACACACACACACACACACACACACACACACACACACACACACACACACACACACACACACACACACACACTTTTAAATGCAGAATGCTACAATTTCATTCTCAAGAACTCTCACATGGCAAATAATTTTTTGGAGTTTTGAAATAATTCTCTCCAATTCAGGAAGGCCAGTACGAAGAGTTTCTGTTAGTAAAAACCTTCATCACATTTCAAAGATCGTTTAATGAACATTTCAAGAGCCATCACGCACCAGTCGATAGCAGCAAGTTGGTAATGAAAATGACTTAAACGATCCATGTTTGACCAGACTAGGCATAATTATTCCTTTTGTCCCTTACTCTTCTATCATTACTAATCTCCGGAACCTGAATATATTTTTTTAAAAGGGCACCTCAGTGGCGCAGCAGTAGAATAGTAAGATTAAACGAGAACTTACCAGTTTGAAGTTTGATCTTTATTTTATGAGGAGTAACGTTGAGGGATTACGTGAAGACCCCGCCAGTACGCATGTACGGTGTGAAATCACAGACAACAGTTATTGAACTGAACATAGTAAGATAAGAGAACCATAATACCAGTTGACCTTTATGATAGAGGGCTGGGAGCGGAGGGCACGTAATCCCTCAACGTTACTCCTCATAAAATAAAGATCAAACTTCAAACTGGTAAGTTCTCGTTTAATCTTACTATTTTACTTCGGAGTCACGTGAGTGACTACATGAAGATTTTAAAGCTCTGTGATTTCATGCCGTGGAAAACGAGTCCAGGCGTCATACACTGCATCAGTAGGCCAATGATGAGTGAACATTAATATTGCATTCAGACATGACATTGATATAGACATGTTGATGCTATTAATGAACAATAGTGCAATAGTAACCTCCCTCAACCGGGAGGAAACATACCTAACATAGAGTTGGCAAATACCCCCAATCTGGCAATGAGTTTGATCTGAATATTTGGACAGATCAATAGTTTGACCATCCTGCAGCCGCTAGGATGTGGTCCATAACCCTGCTGCTGAGGTATAGCGGTCCTGGTGGAGTGAGACTCAAAATGTCAATGTTCACTCCAGTATATGCCAGACCCATTTAATCCTCTGGAGAAGGTTTGTAGTGATTCCTTCTAACGAGGTTTATGTAATTAACAATATAGCTAGTCAGAGTATATAAGACTCTTAAGGACCTTGACATACTGGTGTAGATGCGTGATTACACGCAACCCAAGGTCCATGAGATATGCAACATCTAGTTTGGTCTTATGTCCCTGTCTACTCTGCTTGACTAATCATGAACAAAACATGTTTATTATAGCCCACAGATATGATCATCCTATCCAGTGCAGCAATGACTGGACCCGTAGCACTGTACTCAGCACCATGGCATAACCACTAGTAAGTGAGTTTGACCAAGGACAGGGATGTTGCTGGTGCCCATCGGCGAAGTGACGTAGCACAATGTTAACAACCCATATCTCTGCGTCCCTAGACCTGGGAGGTTTTAAGTTGATGATACCCTTCATAATCTAGATGTCAGAGGGTGAGACCGGACAGAGTGGTTTATATTCACCGCAGCCAAATGATGAGGAGGTACTTCAGGCGCAGTAAATGGAATATTAACTTAATGTTATAATCCCATAAGACTGAATTTCAATATGTCAGTCATCCGTGCCGAGTTAAACGTAAAGAAGCATAAACAATACTTCCCATCTCCTATGAGGAATGCTGCTATTTGATGCTATTCCTGCAAATGCAGTGAGCACTCCAGTGAGCTTTAGGTTTGACAACCCGAGCCGCAGGAACGGTCTCTCAGAGTCTGTAAATCAATGAATTGATTATATCATGCAGAGGATGGTTTCAACATCACAACTGAACCAGCATCTTTGTGCCCAGAAATAACCATGTAAGGTTTTATGCTCATTCCCCACATTAGCGGGAACCATGGGTAAATCACCCAGGCAGACACTATGAAAAGCCGGAAGTGGGAATTTTGCATGACCCGTCCTATGAGGCCAAATGGAGGAAGACATAAAAGACCATTCCTCTCTTGTGTAGCGAGAATGCACCCTTCGCCACTGATATGCCTCGTATTTTTGCAACTGGTGATTGAGCCTGGATGCAAGCATCTCGATCGTTAGTGTTCCATCGATTCACAATGTCATTAAATACCTTGTGATCGCACATTCATTCTGTGTTGTCATTGATTTGCATGATAATACACCAGAGCTAAATGCGGTTAGGTGAAACTATCACTGGATACTTTGATTTGATTGTACCTTAGTGATTAACATATTCCACCACCAAAGTGTATCACCTAGGACTTGTGCATGCAGATTATGCATATTCACAAACCCTTTAATGCACAGAACGCACCTGGTGTCTATTGGCAGTTGATACCATGACTGAACAATTGATAACTCGTGCTAATCCCATTTGCCTCCGTAACTAGAGATGGTATTAGTAAATTCCCCATCTTTGAGCAATAGAATCAGTTTGTGAATGACTGAAGATTTACGGATGAGAGGTTTAGTGGAGCAACGCTGAATACTGTTCGTCCACCATTGTGACTTTGATAGTTTCAGCTACGAATAGCAGATGTCTAATCTTTTGTCTCAGAGCCGAATCCCAGACAAATAAATGGATTGATTATATTCAAATAATCAATAGTTTCAGTTGGTATCAGCTTGATTTAAATTTAACTGGACGGGTTAGAACCCCAATTTATCAAATATAGCTATGTGGCTGATAGGCTAATTTAGTAAGATTCAGTATGTTCAATATCATCCAGATTGGCCATAACACTTATTTGTTAGCTCTGTGCAGTCAAAGCACTGATTATAGTGATGTGGTAAATAATCTGGAAACTGAAGTTAGCCCATTTTGCAACGCCCCTGAGTGTCTCATTGCCTCATCCAGTTAAATTTCAATTATCTCCGAACTCTGTGAGCAGAAATGATCACATGGAAGTTTTTCAGAAATGTCTATACTGCACTTGCGGTTTGAGGCTGTTGACAATGATCAGTCCACATCTCCATAATTGTGAGCCTGCCTTGAAAGGCTACTCCAACCATACCTGTTGTGCAGTATAAACTAATCTTATGTTATCCCAAACCAGGGTAAATATTCAAACCAGTGTAAATATTACCAACTTGTATCCGTGACAGGAGACATCATGATGTGGCTCCCTACCTTCACACCGCCGGATGGGGAACTTCCAGGAGTTGCCTCAATCAGCTTCATCCTTCCAATGGGAGGACTTATGCAACCCGACTCAGGAGCTGCCTCAACCATGTGTGCATGATTTTGCACTTCTGCTTCTGGGAGGTAGAGGAGCTCGAGTACGGGGTTGGCGCATCTTCCAGGAAGGCCGTTCTGGGCTGTGGCCTAAAAAGACCTTTGTCCTGGTTGTACGGCCTTCAAGCTTTCACCAGCTTCAGTGTATCGTGGTTTGCTGGTGGGTGCGTAGGGGTGCTGCTGCTGGAGATGTGAGGTCTTGCGTGATGATGTGGCCTTCATGAGCCCAACGGCCTTTGTCGAGCTACTTGACTTGTTTCATCAGGTTGCCCAAATGGTAGTATCCCCCTGATAGCTGTTCACCGCAGGGACACTGAGCGGAATACAGTTCCCTGGTGCTGGGTATTTGGTAGTTGTTATTCACAGCCTTCTCCTACTGCTGGTTGTGTTGTTCCTGCACCCCGAGCACACTTGTGGTATCTTCAGCCAAACCCGTCTGAAGAGTCAGCCCAGAAGTGACTCCTAATGCTCCCCTCTGTCGAGGGAGATGCATTATGCAGCCCACGATAAGGTGCTGCCATGGGCGTCCTAGGACCCCATGGTGACTAGAACTCCAATGCTCCTCCCGATCCTGGTCTCCTGGTCTTAGTTGTTGCAGCTGGGGTTCCCTCTGTGGTCCTTGTTGAAAGACTTCCATTGTCGGGTATTTCTCCCCCGAGCTTTACCTCCGCGGTCCCTATAGCAGGGCTTCTCCGCGATGTTCTCCAGTCGGGGCTTCGGGGCTTTCTCTCCCCCCCCCCCGTCCCCTGAGCTGGGTATCCCCGCAGTAACTGCAGCCGGGATATCCTCGCGGTCCCTATAAAAGGGATAGCCGCGATTTGCAATGTCGGGGGGGGTATCTGCTCTGGGTGCCACCAGCACCAATATGAAGCCGCTGGTTTTCTGCCAGCGGCTCGGAAGGCGCATCCACCGTCGCCCGCTCCCCGCGTTCCGTGGTCTCCCGAGCGGGTTCTCCACCTATATGAAGCCGCTGGCTCCATCACCAGCGGCTCGAAAGGCGAATCCACCTCCGCTCGCTACCCGCATTCTGCTTTCACCCGAGCGACTTGGTCCGTGGGCAGGCAACCCCGTGACCGGGGTTCCCTGGAAGTTCGTGACTGGGGTTCCCCCTAGTCCCGACTTTGCCCCGGACTTTTAGCAGGACCTCTAAGTGGAGGTTCCTGCAAGAAGATGAAAAACCTGAAAAAGTTTTTTAAAAACTTACCTCAGGTCTGTTGCTGGCAGGAGAATCACGTCCATCCTGCCAGTCATCACGCAATGCGATAGACGATATACACGCATGTGTACTGGCGGGATCTTCACGTAGTCACTCACGTGACTCTGAAGTAAAATTGCTGCCTTACAGCGCATGAGACTCGGGCTTGGTTTTTACTTCAGGTGTTGTCTAAATGGAGTATGTTCTCCCCATGACCACGTGGATTTACTCCGGGTGCTCCGTTTCCCCCCACACTCCAAAGACGTGTCGGTTTGTAGGTTATTTGGCTTCTATAAATTGTAAATTGGCCTTAGTATGTAGGATAGTGCTGGTGTACGGGGTGATCACTGGTCAGTGTGGATTCACTGGGATGATAGTCCTGTTTCCGCACTGTATCTCTAAAACCTAAAGATATATCCTGATAACTTTACATCATATTCACAACTCTACCTTAGTTGTGCATCAGGCACCCATAGACAAGTTTTAGTTTATTTCGTTAAAGCATTTCACCAAACATTTAGCCCCATCTCTTGATGATTGATTTATTGATTCAGGCACTGTTTACAAAGCAGAGGTTCACAAAGCGGGATCCAAGATGGTGCCCAACCTAGGCAACTAGTGCACTAGTCACTGAAGTTGACCTGCAATCACGCATTACAATAGCTCCACCCTTTTATACCTCTACTCCAGGGGTCGGCAACCTTTGTCTGCATAGGGGCCAGGACCTGTGTCTGTGAGCGGATGGCAGGCCACATCTATATCACCATAGTTAATAAATAGAGGTAATAATAATACATACTAACTAAACTTTCACTTATTTTTATACATTTAAGCAATATTATGTCTAATGAACATAGCAATTAGTTTGAGACACTGGTATTGTAACTACCCTCAACCCTCTCTGACCTAAACTTCACGCAAACCCTTTGTTACCCTCTCTCCCCCCTCTCTTGTCACCCTCCCCCACCTCTCTCTCCTCCCCCTCTCTCTCCTCCCCCTCCCCTCCCCCCCTCTCTCTTCCCCCTCTCTCTGCTCCCCTCTCCCCTCCCCCTCTCCTCCCCTCTCTCCTCACCTCCTCCTCTCCTCCTCTCTCCCCCACCTCCCCTCCCCCCTTTCCTCCCCCCTCTCCTCCCCCCCTCTCCATCTCCTCCCCCCCTCCTCCCCTCCCCTTTCTCTCCTTCCCCCTCCTCTCTCCTTCCCTTTCCCCCATTTCCTCTCCACCTCTCCTCCCCTCTCTCCTTTTCCCCATCCCCTCCCTCCCCACCTCCCTTTCCCTCCTCTTCAAGGTCCAGTCCTGTCCATTTACCGCTGGATTCCTGTCTGCCACGTCCACACGAACCAACTACCAGCAGTGGCACCATTTTGAGTAGGGTAGCCCTGGCCCTGTCCCTGTCCCTCCCCCAGGTGAAGCGCGGGGACGGGTGGTTCCGGGGCGCGCTGAGCACCAGGCACCGCAGCCGCTGCAACTGCAACTGCAATTTTACATCAGTGGAACCGCGCCCACCAATCCAACTAACCTTTTGCCCAGTTCGTGGGTTTATATTAATTCTGATTTTTTTGTATTAGCAAACAGGATTGCTAGGAGCATTAAAACAAGCCTTTATGTCGCTGGCCAACAGTATTAAACAGTCTAAAGAAGTCTAGATGACAGAAAAAAAAACATGCCTGTGGACCGGACGATTTTGGGTTACGGGCCGGATCCGGCCCGTGGGCCATAGGTTGCCGACCCCTGCTCTACTCCAACAATAACCATGCACTGTGGATGGCTAGATTGTAATCAGATTGTAGACTAGATTGTAGTCTTTCCACTGACTGCTTAGCATGCAACAAAACCTTTTGCTGTACCTTGGTACATGTGACGATAAACTAAAGTAAACATGTTACCGCATGTCGAACTGCCGCAGCAAGCTGTAGAGAGGACTCAAACTCCCAACCAAACACTTCATTATTCACTTGCTCCTGGACAACCCATCACTCCTTCGAAGATAAACACCAAAAGTGGAGTAACTCAGCGGGTCAGGCAGCATCTGTGGAGAAAAGGTATAGGTGACACTTCGGGTCGAGACCTTTCATCAGACTGAGAGTCAGGGAGGTGGACACTGGAGGCATGAAAAGGTAACTCAGGAAAGGTGAAGCCCACAATGGTCCATTGTTGGCTGGGAATGAAGTGATAACAAAGAATACAAATGTTGAAATTAGCAAGACTAGGGTGGGGGAGGGACAGAGAGAGAGGGAATGCAAGGTTTACTTGAAGTTAGAGAAATTAATAATCATGCTTGCGAGTCGTAAGCTGCCCAAGCGAAATATGAGGTGCTGTTCCTTCAATTGGTGTGTGGCCTCACTCTGACAGTGGAGGAGGCCCAGGACAGAAAGGTCAGTATGGTAAGGGGAGTTAAAATGTTTGGCCGTCTGGTTTGTCCTCGGCGTCCGCTCACTTTATGCCGGCTCGCCTGTACAACAGTGTTAGCATCACATGCATAACCGCTGCATGTCATGTGTGTCAGTGTGCTGGACTTGTGTCGCAAGCATTACAAGCAGTGACTGCGGTGTCACAACAATTAGTGGCTTCCCCAATGCCAGGGTGAAACTTTTGAAGGCTGACATGGCAGATCAGAGGCATAAATGAACAATCAAGTCGGTGGCAGATATCAAGCCATCACGTCAAATAAACATAAGAAATTCCTCAGCATTGACCTTAGAAAGAGAATTGGAGACTTGCAGAGTGAGCAGTCACTGTTTCATGGCTCCATCAGAATGAAAGCTTGTTTAGGTTTAAGGTGAATGGGAAAAGATTTGATAGGAATCTGATGGGATAATTTTTTCACACAAACGGTGGTGGGTGTATGGAACAAGCTCCTGGAGGTGGTAGCTGATGCAGGGACTATCGCAACATTTAAGAAACAGGCAGGTACATGGATAGGACAGGTTTAGAGGGATATGGGCCAAACGCAGGCAGGTGGGACAAGTGTAGATGGGACATTTTGGTCCGTTGGGCGAAGTGCCTGTTTCCGCTCTGTATGAATCTATGACTATGATAAGATTTCAGTAAACTTTAATTACCATCCTGACCTGAATGTAAAATGAAAGTGTGTAAGACTAACTTCAGAGGGGGCTGGAAAGCCTGCATTCTACTCTATGTGTCACTTTGCTTAGAATTTGAACACTATGGCTATTTAATGTGCTCTTGTACCTTTATAGCAGAGTACGGTGCACAAGAAGGCAGGCAGCACAGTGGCACAACTGGTAGAGTTGCTGCCTGCCTCACAGCGCCAGAGATCCAGTTTGATCCTGATCTCGTTACTGTCTGTGTTGGCACGTTCTATCTGTGACCGCATGGGTTTCCTCTGGGTGCTCCGGTGACCTTCCACATCCCAAAGGCATGCGGGGTTTTTAAGTTAATTGGCCCTTTGTAAATTACCCCCGGTGTGTAGGGAGTGGATGAGAAAGTGGGATAACATAGAACTAGTGTGGTCGGCTTGGACTCAGCGGGCCGAAGGGCCAATTTCTATGCTGTATCTCTAAACTAAACTAAAAGTTGATTCCTTACCTCAGCTTAGTTTGCTGATCTCAATTAAAATCTCTGTCAATGATTAGATTTGGAAGGGAAAATCTTATTCATTAATGGGATACGGAATCTGCTGTCAATGCCAACATTTAATGTCCACACTTAATTTCCCCAGAACTTAGGAGGAACATTAGTAGGTCTAAAGTCACTGATATGTCTGATCATGACAAATTTTGTTTCCTGAATGATGTTAGAAAAGCCAATATAGTTTTGTCGACAGGCCAGCTTTTTTGAGGTTGTTGAAACTAGTTTAATTCCAAAGATCGATTGGGAAGTTGTGAGGCTGATGGAGATAGGGACAGACAAGGTTTTATGGAGATTGAGAGCTCATTTCCATCCACTGGGACTCAGTGGGATACAGCACAGAAACAGGCCACTTGGCCCACCAAGTCCGCACCGACCAGCAATCACCCCGTGCACTAACACCATCCTACAAACTGGGGACAATTTTACAAATTAAACCAAAGAGAATTAACCTACAAACCTGTACGTGTTAGGAATGTGGGAGGAAATAGGAGCACCCAGAGAAAACCCATGCAGAGTAGAACTCACAGGGAGAATGTACAGACTCTGTACAAACAACACCCATAGTCAGGACCTGGGCCTCTGGCGTTGTAAGGCAGCAACTCTCCCGCTGTGCCATTGTTTTTAAAAAATCGATTGCCCAATTAAGATGGAGATGAGGAGGAGCTATTTTCCCCCACAGGATTGTGACTCTTTGAAGCTCCTTTCGTCAAAGGCAGGTGAAAGGAGAGTGAATATTTTGAAAGTAGTGTCAGTTCAGCTGTAATTTTATCGAATGATAGAACAGGCTTTTGCCAGATTGACCTACTGCTGCTTCTAATTCAGATGTCTGTGTCCATATTGTACCTTAAGACATTTCTCCTGCATCAGTTATAAAGGATGGACTTTCTAACACTCGGTTGACAGTCCCTATAATAAAAGGCATAAAAAACCAAGAGTTTAAGTTTGAGGTTTAATTTATTGTCACGTGTACCGAGGTATAGTAAAAAGCTTTTGTTGCATGCTAACCAGTCAGTGGACGGACAATGCATGATTACAATCGAGCCGTCCACAGTCTTCAGATAATGGGAATAACGTGAATAATGGTTAGTGCAAGATAAAGCCAGTAAAGTCCGATCAAAGATAGTCCGAGGTTCTCCAATGAGGGCATAGATTTAAGTTGAGGGGAAGAATGTAATGGGGAATGTTTTTTAAAGAGAGCAATTGATATCAGGAACTGACAGCTAAAGGAGATGGTGGGGTCAGATACAATATTTAAGACAGGCATGTGAATAGGTAAGGAAGAGGAGGAAACAGATAACATGACAAGTGGGTAGACAAAAATGCTGGAGAAACTCAGCGGGTGAGGCAGCATCTTTGGAGCGAAGGAAATAGGCAACGTTTCGGGTCGAAACCCTTCTTCAGACTAATGTGAGAGTGGGGGGAGGGGAGGGTGGGAAGAAGAAAGGAAGAGGTGGAGCCAGTGGGCTGAGGGAGAGCGGTATGAACATTGACTTCTCTAATTTCAGGTAGTCCCTACTTTCTCCTCCCCTTCTCAGCTCTCCCTCAGCCCTTTGGCTCCACCTCTTCCTTTCTTCTTCCCGCCCCCCCACCCTCACATCAATCTGAAGAAGGGTTTCAACCCGAAACGTTGCATATTTCCTTCGCTCAATAGATGCTGCCTCACCCGCTGAGTTTCGCCAGCATTTTTGTCTACCTTCGATTTTCCAGCATCTGCAGTTCCTTTGTAAATATGACAAGTGGGGTTGGTATATGGAAGGGCATAATTGTTGGTAGGGACATAGTGGGCCAAATAAGTCATTTCTGTGCTGTACAATGAGTTCTGCTTTTTTTACACAACGAGTGGTTGGAATCTGGAAATCATTGCCTATAAGGGTCATGGAAATAGAATCAATCAGGGCTTTGAGAAGGGAGGTAAGTATTCATAAGGAAATGTCTTATAGGGTTGGGCAGAAAGAACAGGGGAACCTGACTGGTTCCATTGTACAACACAGACTTGATGGACAAAATAGCCACCTCCTGAACTGTAAATATATCTGCACTTCAATACCACTGGAAATGTAATTTGTCTTAGAAGATTATTTCTGCGCGAGTGAGGTTATTAATTAGAGATGTGCTCTATGCTTTATCCTCACTTCCGAGCCTTAAATGTGCAATATGATTACGGTTGCACAGAGTACTCTGAAATTTGGGTACAATCCCCTTAATTGCTATAGCAACCACTGCGATATTGTGCATTTAGTACTATTAACCAAGGATGGAATTTCTCCCCTGCAGTTTTCATATAACCAGACAAAGTTCCCTGTGTGCAGGATTCAAACCTATATCCCAAAGATCAAAGTCCGGCATCAAACCCACCCGCTGTCCAGGCACTTCACATGCATCAATGGGCAAAGCTGTTCTGCTGTGGACAGCTTTGTGTGCAAGCCACTTGTTCAGTAAATTTTGCAAGTTTTGGTTTGACACGAGAGTTGAATGATGTTCTTTCTGGGCCTCAGTTGTAATTCTCTCCTGTAGCTCGTTCTTCAACTCCTTCAGTAGTAAGTTCGAATCCTGTTTTGCTCTTAAGCACAACATAGTTCCCATGTGGGATCTCCTCTGCTGATTCCACCATTCCATGAGAATTCCCTGTAAACCTTTATCATTCAACCTCACCGAGGTAAGTGTCTTTGCCAACGAGAGGTGGGCATTGAGGCCTGAGCAACTGCCAACTCCATTGGTTCATGAGTTTAATGGGTTGGTTGTTCTTTGCCATTGGCTGTCAATCATTACTTAAGCATCATCTATCTCCAGAAAGTAAAATAAAAGCAATTACGCGTACTTGGTCTTGCCCACAGGATTAAATAGCAAGAAGGTAAACGGCCACATTGTTGCTTTAGGAAAGATCATTTTCTAAATGGAGAGAGATTCCAGAAATTGGACGTGCTGGCTCTGGAGAGGGTCCAGAGAAGGTTTACAAGAATGGTTCCAGGAATGAGTGGGTTAGCATATGATGAGCATTTCACAGCACTGGGCCTGTGCTCACTGGAGTTTAGAAGATTGAGGAGGAGCCTCATTGAAACTTACAGAATCATGAAAAGCATAAATAGAGTGGATGTGCAAAGGATGTTTCCACTGGCCGGATAGTCTAGGACCAGGGGTCATACAGGTAGCCTCAGAATTAAAGGGTGCTCTTTTAGAAAGAAGGTAAGGAGGAACTTCGTTAGTCAGAGGGTAGCTAATCTGTGGAATTATTGCCACAGAAGGCTGTGGAGGCCAAGTCAGTGGATATTTTTTAAGGTAGAGATAGACAGATTCGTGATTAGAACGGGTGTCAAGGGTTATGGGGAGAAGGCAGGAAAGTGGCATTAGGAGGCAGAGATCAGCCATGATTGAATGGCGGAGTTCTACTATAACTTGTGAACGTGAATCATTAGGTTGGAGTAACAAATATCAAAAGGGGTTGGTCAAAAATACTTTTGGCACATTGACTTTCATCAGTCAGCGTATTGCAGTTTTATAAGGCGTTGATGGTTATATTAATGCAAGCTCTCATTTTCCTCCAATGGTTATTGTCTTGCTCATATGCTCCCATAAGACATACTGTTAAAGCAAGCATGGGTGCTTAATGCATCAATCTTAATGAAAGGAAATTAGTTTTGCAAACTTACAATTGGAGTAAAAAATACATTTTTCACAGCAAAAGATACAAAATGATGGAGTAACTCAAAGGGTCAGGCAGCATCTCTGGAGAGCATGGATAGATGATTTTTCAGGATCATGACCCTTCTACCAAGGTCACTTATCCATTCTTGCATCATTATCCATTATTATTATCCATTCTTCTTACGTAACCTATCCGCATTTTCCAGAGTTACTCTAGCATTTTCTGTCATTCTTTAGTACAACCAGCATCCGCAGTTCCTTGTTATTACCTTCCACACAGTGAATATGTTCGATATGTCAAACTATGATGTGCAGTGCGGCTAACTATTTGTGTATAATTGTAAATAGCTCGTTCTAAGCTTCCCCCCAGTCTAGTTTCAGTCAATAAAATACTGAGTCAAGCACTTGTGCATCTAAATTTTATTTTGGAAAAACACAATAACAGTTCCCCACCACTATACCTAACCACCGCGGGATCGATCCTTGTATCTGCCTGGCCAAGCCCACCTAGCCTCGTGCAAGCAGAGACACTCCAGAAGGTCACGCAGTCCAAAGCGTTCTCCCAGAAGATCGACGCAGGACCTCGTGGGAGCGGCCTTTTATAGGTCCCCGAAACTTGAGGGGCCGAACCACATGGGGGTGGTCTCTTTACAGTCCACTAACAGATATCGATTAACACAGTACATGATAGACATTTCCCTAACCCAATAATACAGTGACTAATACAATGTATCTGACAATGTTTCTAGATGCAAGTTAACAGAGATGAATTATGCAACATGTGCCTGGATATTCAAAAAACCCAGACAAGGCTCAACACTTAACCCAATCAATATCTAGCAAAGTAAAGCTTTGCAACAATATTTACAATGTGTATGTCTGGTTTGCATTCACCCAATCCGTTCCATGCAATGTACACCTAATTGTCAGAATCTGCAGATGTTCCATTCTCTTCCTGCACCCTTTTCTAGGCTCTAGACAAACTGGCACCATTCTGCAGCTTGTCCCATTTCTGCAGATGGCACATTTAAATTGACCAAATGGCTTAGCAGTCCAGAAGCCTTTACTCAATTATAGTGTCCTGGCATCTCCAATTTGGCCAGAATTAACATAATGACTACAGTTCCACACATTGTGACAGAGAGTGGGAACCATGGCTGATCAGTTGTCATTTTAGTTTCAGTATACAGACACAAGTAGGGTAGGAAAGCTTTGCTTTCTTTCAGCAGATATTGTTTCATTGGCAAAGCCAAGATTTGCTCACTGTCATTGAAAAGTGCCTTCTTGAACGAATGCAGTGATATAGTCTTACAGTGTGGAAACAGGCCCTTCAGCCCAACTTGCCCACAACGATCAACATGTCCCATTCTCACTAGCCTGCATTTGGCCCACATTCCTTTAAACCTGTCCTACCCATTTATCTGTCTAAATGTCTCTTAACTGTTGCGATAGTACCTGCCTCAACTACCTCCTCTGGCAGCTCGCTCCATATACCCACCACGCTTTGTGTGAAAAAGTATGTTCCTATTAAATCTTCCCCCCCCCCCCCCCCCCCCCCCCCCTCACCTTAGACCTATGTCACAGAGAGTGGTGAATCTCTGGAATTCTCTGCCACAGAATGTAGTTGAGGCCAGTTCATTGGCTATATTTAAGAGGGAGTTAGATGTGGCCCTTGTGGCTAAAGGGATCAGGGGGTATGGAGAGAAGGCAGGTACAGGATACTGAGTTGGATGATCAGCCATGATCATATTGAGTGGCGGTGCAGGCTCGAAGGGCTGAATGGCCTACTGCACCTATTTTCTATGTTTCTATGTTTCTATGTCCTCTGCTTCTTGACTCTCCTAATCTGGGCTAGAGACTCTGTGCCTACCCGATCTATTCTTATGATTTTGTACTTGATCCATTGAGGTAATCTTTGCCTTGGAAAGAAAGCCTATTAGTGGCACACTAGCAGGACAACAAAAGGAAGCTGCTTTAATTGTGGTATCTAACCTTATTCCCAACTCTGTTCTGTTAACAGTAATGGCACCATTATAAGACTAGGGCCCTCCCGATTAGATTGATCTCCTGCAACTCTTGTTTATGAAGGGGCAATTGTGCTTGTTGTTCCGTGCCTTTGTGTTTCCACTCCAGTATGATCAATCAATAACCAGCTCAGCCAGACTCTATCTAAATACTCAATTTTGTTTAGGTAGGGAACAAAAATCAATGGGATACAAGCAGTTTCAATCTGTGCAAAATTAGTCACAATGCCTCGTCTAACTTTCCAGATGATGGACAATGCTCGGAGACGTGAAGTGTCAGTCCCTCACAGATATCTGTAATTGTGTACGTATGGGATCTGTCTCTTCTAGTTGTACTTCTTACTTCTCCACTGCTCTAGCTTGGGCCACAAACATGCAACTGGAGAACTGTGAGTAGCCTATGAACCCAGCACCACACCTTCACTCCTACTCTCCCACTCCCCCACCCAACCAACCCCCACTCCCACTTCCTCTTCAAAATCCTTGATGTTAATTACTCCCAAATCTTCACATCTTTCTTGGAGCTCCAAGCATTTGATCACAGTGGCGCAGCTCTAGAGCTACTGCCTTGAAGCACCAGAGACCCAGGTTTGATTATGACCACGGGTGCTGTTTGAACGGAGTTTGTACGTTCTCCCTGATTGCATGGGTCTTCTCCGGATGCTCCAGCTTCTCCCACACTCTATAGACTTCCAGGCTCGTAGGTTAATTGGCTTTGGTAAAATTGCAAATTGTCCCTCGTGTATTTCCATGCTGTATCTCTCTAAAGTCTAAACTCTGTCTCTTGAAAACAACAGGGAACCAGTTGGGTCTCTAATGATAACCTGTTATCTTCACAGTTTAAGGTTTATTTAATTTCATAAATTCTGCAGAAAAATGCACCGGCTCAACATTGTTATTCCAAATCTCTGGATTACTTTAGCACGAAAAACAAAGTTCTGGAGTAACAGCACACCAGGCAGCTTCTGTAGAGGGAAAAAGGACAACATGTTTCTGGTTTCCTCAGTCTTAGTTTAGTTTAGTTTAGAGACACAATTTGGAAACAGGCCCTTTGGCCCACCTAGTCCACACCGACCAGCGATCACCCATACACTAGTTCTATCCTTCACATTCAGGACAATTACAGAAGCCAATTGACCCGAGTCTCTGGCGCTGTAAGGCAGCAACTCTACTGCTGCGCCACTGTGCCACCTCCAAGATGCTGATGCTGACACAGCTGCCTGCTGTGAACCTTCAGCACTTGGTTTGTATACAGCGTCTGCAGTCTTGTATCTCTGGATTACTTGTCTAGTTATTTGGTCACCATTCAAGGGCACCATTTCTCAAGCTCACTGCCGTTATGGATAGAAAATAGATAAGGCTCTTTAGCACCACGTTTAAATGGTGAGGGTTGGGGTGTATATCAGCATAACGTTTATGCTACTGGGCTAGTAATCCTGGAAATGTATCCAGTGATGTGCATTTACATCCCTCCCCATGTCTGCTGAAAAAGTTAAACTGAAGTGATTAAATCAACCTGGAATTATAAGTCATACTGGTGTAATAACTCAGCCAGTTTAGTGCTAGCAAGGACATTTGCCAGCCTTACCTGATGTGGAATTCATGTAACTTCAGACTCACAACAATATGCTTGACCCTTATTTCATACAAAGGCTCATCAAGGTGTTTAGCTCAAGGGCAATTAAGGTGGAATAATAAATACTGCTCTTGCTAACAATGTTCCCTGCTCATTCAATGTGAACTAAGGACAGCGGAAAAAGATGAGAGCATTGATGAGAGGAAGGGGGATAAGGAAAGGAGTTACTCCGTTTCTTGTGCTGTGTGATAAAAATTGAGATTAAGAGATTGGGTGATCAGAGCAAAGCACAAAGTCCTGGATGAAATCATTAGGTCAGGCAACATCCGTGGAGGAAATGGACAAACGACTTTTCGGGACCCTCTGTCAAACTGATAGGCGTGGAGGGACAAAGCTGGAAAAGAGAAGTGGAGCTGGAACAAAGCCTGACAAATTATAGGTGGATACAGGTGAGGGATTAGTTCTGATGCAGATATGAAATTAAATTTTGATTTCAAATTCTAATGATCAGAGCAAAGCACAAAGTCCTGGATGAAATCATTAGGTCAGGCAACATCCGTAAAATTTGAAATCAAAATTTAATTTCATATCTGCATCAGAACTAATCCCTCACCTGTATCCACCTATCCGCACAAAATAACTAACACAATCCTAACCCCTTAATGTGACAATGTGTCTCTTTTAAGTTCCATTTTAAGTTCCATTTTAAAGAAACTTGTACATGCATTTGTGGTATCTCCCTCTCTATCTTGTGATCTGCTACCGTGTGAAATTAAGTATTAGAATTACACAAAACACATTTGTTGTGCTTAACAACCAAATCTTATCAGTCAAATTGCTGTTCTGATTAGTTTAGTTTAGTATAGAGATATAGGATTGAAAAAGGCTGCACCGACCAACGATCCCCGTACACTAACACTATCCTACACACTAGGGACAATTTTCAATTTTACTGAAGCCAATTAACCTACAAACCTGTATATCTTTGGAGTGTGGGTGGTAAAATTCAGATGGAGAAAACCCACACGGTCATGGGGAGAACATACAAGCTCCGTCCAGACAGCACCCGTAGTGAGGATCAAACCCGGATCTCTGGCACTGTCAGGCAGCAATTCTACCGCTGCGCCACTGTGCCGATCCTGTTGACCAGTTTTCTGTAAGAAGGAAAGACTAGACACAAAGGTAGACAAAATTGTGGGAGAAACTCAGTGGGTACGGCAGCATCTACGGAGCGAAGGGTTTCGGCCCGAAACGTTGCGTATTTCCTTCGCTCCATAGATGCTGCCGTACCCGCTGAGTTTCTCGAGCAATTTTGTCTACCTTCGATTTTCCAGCATCTGCAGTTCCTTCTTGAACACTCGGCACAAAGTGCTGGAGTAACTCAGTGGGTCAGGCAGCATCTCTGGAGAACATGGGTAGGTGACATTTTGCATCGGGACCCTTCTACAGACTGAGAGAGTAACTAGATGCATTTGTTCTGGCCAGTCTGCATCTGCCTGGGTAATATATATCTGGGGTCACCCACCTGACCTCTCGGCTCAAAAAAAAGAAAGTATGCGGAAGAAAAATCTGTTGCTTGGGATTAATAGCGTAACTGAGATTTGCTGTTAAAGGTTGCACTAAATGGCCTTGGCTATGTGAAAGGTCATGGTTTTTGATAGCTTGTGGGCTAGGTTCCTCAATGATGATAGGAAACCACAAATAAACACATTAATAAGGCTCCTCAAAGCCTGAAAGAAAAAACACTGAATACATTGCAGCTCTGTTTCAACTGAATTTTGATCTCAATAAGCCTTCAGCTTCCTCTCAGAATAGATTGTAAGAAGAAAGGCCACCTTTCCCAAAGTGTTTTCTGAGTGTATGTGATCAATGACCACAGGAAGAGAAAAATAATTAACAAGGGCTTAGAAAGTGTGGCTTTTTGAACCTCGAGCTTATAAACCTTAACCACCTTCACCCTTGCACTCCATCATATTTCTAAAAAGGGGTTAGGTTGGGCAAGAACAGGAATTGCTCAATTTGCAGAATTAAAACAAAATCAACAGCCTCTTCATCCTCCGATTAATGGCGACTTCACCTTGGCCGATCTAACAAGCCCTATGATTCTCGGTTGCTGCACGGGTGAAAGAACTAATGTTGAGAAGCTGTCTCTTGGAGCAAAAGCTTTAAAAGGGCTCTCTGCGGTTTGGTTCATTGACAATGAGGGGAGAATTTGGGCTTCTCAGCACTTGGTTTCCTATTAATAGGCAAGTTCTCTGCAACACTCGGACACAGATCATGCTCTTAGAGGTTCCTTACAATTCTTATTTTATTACTTTGCAGACTGTCAAGAATCTGAATTCATTTTGTTTCCACGTTTACCATATATAGCGCAGAGAAAGCTTAAAGGGCCTGTCCCACTTAGGTGATTTTTCAGGTGACTGCCGGCGACTGTCATATTCGTAGCAGGGCGCCGAAAAAACGGCGACTGGATCCCCCTAGGACAATGTCTATGACAATGTCTACGACAAGCTACAACAACTTACCACCTAGTCGACGTCAATTCACGGCAAGCTACCAACAACTGGCGAGCCATTAGGATGTCCACCTACGACAACCTACGACCACACCTACGACTGCCGACTTCACTCCTGCCATCGGGAGGAATGAAGTCTGAAAACTGTTACCTCCAACAATCATGAGTGTCTTGAACACTACAAACATGAACAAAGTTATGAACTACAAGCTGTCTTGGTTGCACTCGGGACTTCGGGACTTCGGGCTTTTGTTTTACAATAACAGTGTTTTTTTTAAATTTATTGATTTTTTTGGTTAATTTTGTTAACTATGAGTACTGTGTTTATGGGCCTATTGTGCTGCTGCATGTAAGAATTTTGTAAGTTCATAAGTTCTCCAAGCAGAATTAGGCAATTTGTCCAGGCCAAGAAGTCTACTCTGCCATTCAATCACGGCTGATCTACCTTTCCCTCTCAACCCCCTTCTCCAGCGTCCTCCCCATAACCCCTGACACCCGTACTAATCATAGTTCTGTATTTGGTACGTAGGACAATTAAACACTTATGACTTGATAGCTGTGAGGATGTTGGTCCAGTCACAATGATGAATTAAACAATGCCCACCAACTGCACTGTGCACAAGAGAGAATAAAGAACCTTAGTGGTTTGTCTTTCATGAATTTACATGAGGAATTATTTAGAAACAACCAACTAATCTACAAACATGTATTTGGGATGGGGAAGATTCTTGACTGGTTGGTGAAAACGTTTGCAGGGAGAACGTTTAAACTCCACATAGACAACACAAGAGGTCAGGATTGAACCATTCATACGTAGAAAGGAACTGCAGATGCTGGTTTACACCAAAGATAGACACAGAAAGCTGGAGTAACTCAGCGGGTCAGGTAGCATCACTGGAGAAAAGGAATAGGTCATGTTTTGACGCTCTTTTTTGGACTGAGAGTCAAGGGAGAGGGAAACGAGAGATATAGAAGGTACATAGAACAAAAGGATGAAAGATATGCAAAAAGCATCAAAGAAATGGTCCATTGTTGGCTGTGGGGAAGGTGATGATGAGTGATACAAATAGTGAAACTCAGCAGGACGATAGTGAAACTAGTACGATGGCTAGGGTGGGGGAGGGAAGGAGAGAGAGGGGATGCAAGAGTTACATGAAGTTAGAGAAATCAATATTCATACCGCTGGGTTGTAAGAAGCCCAACTGAAATATCAGTGAACTTCTTTTGGTGTTGATGACAGGAGATAGTAACATGTCTCGAAATTGTTCACATTAACCCGTAATTTCTGTGCATATGAAATTTGCTTGTTCTCACTGCGACCATGGGTTTCCTCCAGGTCCTCTGGATTTCACAGACAGCCCAAAGACCTATAGGTCGGTAGGTTAATTGGCCCTAAATATCTGGGTGAGTGATAGAATCATTGGGAGTGGGAGCCGATAAGAATACAGGAATAATGTAAATACTGTAGGCCAACCAGAACTAATCTAACCAATGACTTGTTTTTGTTTTGTAAATACCATTGCCTTGAAAATCCTCTCTGCGTTGAAGGACCACACTGGCATCAATGACCTCAGTTTAAGGAACGTAGAATGTGTAGCTGCTACAGTGAACTTCATTTGGTGTTGATATTGGGAGATAGTAGCTGGTCTAGAAATTCTTCATACAGTATTAACTTGTAAACTTTGGATTTTGAACATTTAAACTTTCAGTGTTTCCTCCAGTTATTTTGTAATAGCTCTCATCTGTAAAAGGTTTAGATAGAGTAAATAACAAGAGATAAAGGATGAGCGATGTTTCGGACCAGGAACCTACTTCAGACTTCTCAGATATACCAGTGTCTTCAAAATATACCAGCATCCGCATTTCCTTTCTACAGGTTTGTAGGTATATTAGCCATTGCAAAATTGCCCTTACCGTATAGGGTGATAAGATGCAAACATGGGATAACTCTAAAATCCTCTTTAGATAAATCTCAAAATTAAACTAAATTAAATGAAATACCAAAAAAAACAGAGAATAAGGAAGCCGTTTGTTGCTTGGTTTGTTCTGATGTGTGTGTGTGTGTGTGGGGGGGGGGGGGGGGGGGGGGGGTACGGGACAAACTGCCTGAAAGGGTGGTGTACATAGAATCAAGTGTAACTTTCCAAAGGGGAATTGGAAAGTTCCAAAAGTGTAAGGTTGGTGGGGAAAGAGCAAAAGAGCTGGATTAAAAGGATGTTTAAGATAGACCTGCAGATGCTGGAAAATCGAAGGTAGACAAAAGTGCTGGAGAAACTCAGCAGCTCTGGGTTGAAGGAAATAGGCAACGTTTCGGGCCAAAACCCTTCTTCAGACTGAATTAAATTCAGACTGGATTAAAAGGATCATAGTTTTCTATTGGCTAGTACAGGTAAAATGGGTCGAATGGATTCTCTCTGTAGTACACG
The DNA here is from genome assembly GCF_010909765.2 of Amblyraja radiata. NCBI lineage: Eukaryota > Metazoa > Chordata > Chondrichthyes > Rajiformes > Rajidae > Amblyraja > Amblyraja radiata. Next base: position 22,540,256 of record NC_045972.1, on the reverse strand, counting down.
CTTCTATGATAACCTGCAATGCTTGGATTTCATTAAGGCTTCACAATAACCTTTAATAGTTTGAATCTAATAAGCTTCCACATTAACCTGTAATAGTTAGATTGGACCCAAAAGCTTCCAAAGTCTAATTTCCTATTTAATGATAATGACCATATGGACCAATTATGCATGGAAGCTCTACATGATAGTGCATGATTGTGCCTGATATTTGTGCATTAACTTACACTACATGCTGACATAAGCATACAGGTGTAAAAATATAAATATAAGGTTTGGTGTGACAAATATTCCATGATGAGAAATTTACATCACAACGGGTGAATCACTGTCATTCTTGAACTTTAAAAATAAAATCAGATTAGTTTTAATTTGCACAGGGATTTGACTAATGCTAACAATAAGCACTGACCTGGGATAGGTATTAGGCCTTTGTGATGTTTCTAATATTGTACCATCTATGCATTTTAATATAGCAGTAAAGACAGTTGAACATAAAGGGAATACTACAAAGAATTTTATTGCATTTAATTATTGTTCATGCACAAAGACAAAAGAGAATGGAAATTACATTCACTTAATCAACATCCCTCTGTGGCTAAATTAGAAATTAAGGACACTTACACCATTGAAGATGTCAGTTAAATTATGAATTGACCCTATGCTATCTGAGCAATCTTCTGAACCATATGTCCCCACACGCACGTTACCCTTTTCTCAAAGCTGATTATTGCTCGTTTCTTATTATCTATGTGCCATTGACCTCTGAAATGTTCTCCCTGAACTACTTTACCTCCACAACACCCTCCTGCTTTGAGCAGCCTGAAAAAAAAAATCCTTCGTCTCTGATCTAGATTTCAACCTTGTGCAGCGACTCGCCCGATTAACTGCAATAACTATCATTTGTTCAGCACCTTTAATGTACTAAATGGCCCAGGCAGCTTCAGAAGGCTGCCATCCAATACAAATTAATACAGTGCCACATAAGGAAATTTTAGGGGGCAGAGCTCAAAGCTTTCTGAAAATGAGGGGTTGTGCAGTGCATACAGTATCAGGGAGTGGTGGAGAGGATGAGGGGTTCAGGGAAAGAGAGCAGCACAGCAGAGCAGCAGTAGAGTTAAGGACCTGTCCCACTTGGCGATGTTTTCGGCAACTGCCGGCATCATTGACTGACGTATCAGGGTCACCGAAAGATTTTGAACATTTCAAAATCCAGCGGTGACAAAAGAAATGTTGCGACACTTGAGCAAACACCGCGCGTCAATACGCCATCACGCCGCGTCAGGCCACGTCACCGCCGCGTCACACCGCATCACGCCCCATTACGCTGCATCGTGCCGTAACTTTTTCGGTGACCAGATACATCAGTCACTGATGCCGGCAGTCGCCGAAAAAATCGCCAAGTGCGACAGGCCCTTTACTGCGTTACAGGATGCCAGGAGTTATGGGGAGAAGACAGGAGAATAGGGTTGAAACGGAAAGAAAGATCAGCTATGATTGAATGGAGGAGTAGACTAGATGGGCCAAATGGCCTAATTCTGCTCCTATAACATAAACTTTTGAACTGCACCAAAGACCTGGTTTTGAATCCTGACTAGGGGTGCTGTCTGCTTGAAAGCCCCATGTGACCGCGTGGGCTTTCTCCGGGCGCTCTGGTTCCCCCCCACGCTCCAAAGATGTGTAGGTTAATTGGCCTCTGCACATTGTCCTTAGCGTGTAGTATAGACTCAGTGTACAGGTTGATCGGCGCAGACTCAGTGGGCCGAAGGGCCTGTTTCCACACTATATCTCTAAACTAAACGAAAATTCTGGTCAAAAAATGGTTAAATAAAGGGATGATTGCAAGGTCAAAATGAGGGTAGAGCAGTTATGTTGGATCTTTGTAGGATAAAGGAGGTGCTTACAAAGAAAGCAATCATTGATTATCATTACTACTGTTTTATCAATGTTACATAATTACATACATGTAAATATATATGTCCCATATATATTTCTTTTTTGCTGTAGTTTATTATGGGTTTTATAGAGTATTATGATTACATAAAACGTTGGAGTAACTCAGCGGGTGAGGCAGCATCTCTAGAGAGAAGGAATGGGCGACGTTTCGGGTCAAAATAATAATAATAATAATAATAATAATAATAATAATAATAATAATAATAATAATAATAATAATAATAATAATAATAATAATAATAATAATAATTATAATATATTTTATTGTCATTGCACATAGGTGCAACGAGATTTGGTATGCAGCTTCCATCCGATGTCATAACATAAACAGCTAATAAAATTTAGATACCCCGAGAAACATGATTTATTAAAAATAAAGAACAGTAAAACAGTCTAAAGTGCAAATATGTCTGTGCCAGGTTGATGTGCAATGTGACCATCTGAGTGAGACAGTTCGTGGGGTTGGGGGGCACTCAGCAGTGCCGGTTCAGAGCAGCGATAGCTCTGGGGATGAAGCTGTTCCTGAGTCTGGAGGTGCGGGCGTAGAAGGCCTTGTTACGTCTGCCGGAAGGTAGAAGTTCGAACAGACTATTTCAAGGGTGTGAGGAGTCTTTGTGAATGCTGACGGCCTTCCTGAGGTACCGTGTATAGTAGATGCCCTCCAAGGTTGGTAGCTGTGTCCCAATAATCTTCTGCGCTCTGTGGACGACGCGCTGAAGAGCTCTCCTCTCCGCCTCCGTGCAGCTGAGATACCACACAGAGATGCCATGTGTTAGTATGCTCTCTGTGGTGCAGCGGTAGAAGGTTGTCAGCAGCTGTTGGGGCAGACCAGTCTTTTTCAATGTTCTCAGGAAGAACAGTCATTGCTGTGCCTTCTTGACCAGCGCAGCGGTGTTGGTGGACCATGTGAGGTCCTCCAAAATGTGTGTGCCCAGAAACCTAAAGCTGGACACTCTCTCCACACTGTCCCCGTTGATAGAGATTGGGGCGTATTCCCCATTATGTGTCCTCCAAGATTATATAAGATATGTAATCTTATATGATTACATATTTACATATCTGTACTGCTGCAAGTAAGAATTTAATTGTTCCAATTCGGGACATTTGGCAATAAAACACTTTTGAATCATGACTCTTGAATTAAACCCAAAGTAGCTCCCACTCCTTCTGGGTTTGCTAGATGCTGGATTCATTTTCCACATGGACTTTTATGGCACTCATCCTGTGACACACTGCCACTTTTCCTGTTATGTTTAAATAACAGACTGATTCACCGACTTCCCGAGTAAAATACAAAGAGCTGGAAAAACTCAGCACGTCAGACCGTATCTGTGGATGGAAATGGACAAATGATGTTTCAGATCAGGGTCCTTGAAGTCCCAACCTCAACTATAATCTGGCCCATCCTTCCCCAGATGCTGCTTGATCCACTGAGTTATAGAGTCATAGTCATACAGCGTGGAATCATGCCCTTTGGCCCACCTTGCCTGCGCCAACCAACATATCTCATCTACACTAGTCCCACCTGCCTGCATTTGGCCCATATCCCTCTAAACCTATCCCATCTGTGTACATGTCTAAATGTTCATCAAACATTGCAATAGTATCAGCAGTTCCTCCAGCACTTTGTTTTTTTTTGCTCAAGATTAGATTTAGCTTTATTATTGTCACATGAACTGAGGTACAGTGAAAAGCTTTGCTTTTGCATGCTAAGCAAACAGATCAGATTCCAGCATCTGCAGTGAATGAACCTTCCATAAGCTAGGGTACCGTTCGATTCACTTCTGCCCCATTGTGGACATTGACTTTGTCTATGGAATTGATGTGCTACAATGCTGAGAACTATATTCTGCACTGTATATTCACCGTGCTCTACCTATTGTACTGTTTGACTTGATTGTATTGATATATAGTATTATCTAATGTGATTGAACAGTATGCAAAAACAAAGCTTTTCACTGTATCTTTGTACAGGTGACAATAATAAACCTAAACCTTATGTCTCTTACATCTAGTTTTGAATCAGAAAGTTCTAACCACCAGAGACCAGGAGTGACCTGCCAGAAGTATCTACAATTATGAGTGGCTTAGATAGAATAAATGGTCAGAGTTTTTTTTTATTCCCCAGGATGGAAATGTCAAACACGAGAGGGCATACAGTAGGTTTGAAGTGAGAGTGGAAGTTTTAAAGGAAATTTATGAAGCAAGATTTTTACACAGAGGGTGGAAGGTGCCTGGATTGCTCCATAAGTGAAGTGGTAGAATCAGAAATTATAGCAAATTTTAAGAAGCATTTAGGTACAGTACGTACATGAGCAGGCAGAACTAGAAGCTTTGTGCAGACAGATTCCTTTTTATTTTATAAGGTCATAGGAGTAGAATTAGGCCATTCGGCCCATCAAGTCTACTCTGCCATTCAATCATGGCCGATCTCTCTCCCTCCTAACCCCATTCTCTTGCCTTCTCCCCAAAATAAAGCATGGAAACAGGCTCCACAGCCCATCGAGTCTCTGCTGACCATCAATCACCCATTGACACTAGCTCTAGGGTGCAGCGCAGTGGTACAGAAGTAGAGTTGCTGCCTAACAACGCCAGAGACGTGGGGTCGATCCTGACTACAGGTGTTGTCTGTCTGGACTCTGTACGTTCCTTCCAGGATCTGTATGGGTTTTCTCTGCGAAATATGGTTTCCTCCCACACTCCAAAGCCATACAGGTTTGTAGGCTAATTGGTTTGGTATAATTGTAAAATTGTCCCTAGTGTGTAGGATAGTGTTAGCGTGCGGAGGTCACTGGTTGGCGTGGACTCAGTGGGCAGAAGGGCTTGTTTCCATGCTGCGCCTCGAAACTCTACGTTATCACACTTTCTCGTCCACTCCCTACACAATAGGGGCAATTCTTGGCAGACTGGGTAAGGATAGCAGGTTCCTATCTCTGTAGGACATTAGTAAAGGAAATGGCTTTAATGGCAGAAACAAGGAACTGCAGATGCATGTTTACAGAAAAATACACAAAGTGCTGGAATAACACAACGGGTCAGGCAGCATCACTGGAGAACATGGATAGGTGATGTTTTGGCTCAACTAGCTTCTGTATGAAACTGTGTGAAAGGCATTGGTTGAAAATGTACAAAACATAGAATAGTACAACACAGGAACAGTTCCTTCAGCCCACAATGTCCATGCTGAACCTGATGCCAAGTTAATCTCCTCTGCCTGCCCGTGATCCATTTCCCTCCATTCACTGAAAAATGGGAAGATAAAGGGATAGAAAATTTGTGGCACAAATAGTGCGAATGGTATCTGAGGGCCACGGTCTTCAGAGATGCTGCCTGACCTGTTGAGTTACACCAGCACTTTGTGTCCCTTTGGTTTTAATGGCATGCTGGTTGTTCCATTTATACCATTATTGAAAAACGATTTTTTTGTTGACTCCAGATTTATTTAATGACTTGAATTTTAAAGTAATTGGGAGTGATCTCATATCGGCAGTAAATGATGGTCTGGCTCACATCCCTTGAATGAATAAATAAAAATAAATCTTTCATGTGGAGATCATGGTGAACTTTATCCAAGGTTTTAGGTATTTTGGCAGCACAGTGGCATAGCATATAGATCTGCTGCCTTAGCATCAGCGACCCGGGTTTGATCCTGACCACGGGTGCTTTCTGTGGGGAGTTTGCATGATCTCCCTGTGACTATGTGGGTTTCCTTAGGTGCTCTGGTTTCCTCCAACATCCCAAAGAGATGGGATTTCCAGAGATAGAGATACTGCCTGACCCACGGAGTTACTCCAGCATTTTGTGTCGGTCTTTGGTATCAACCACATCCACGGGTTTGTAGGTTAATTGACCTTCTGTAAATATAGGGACCTTCTGTGTATAGGGAGTGAATGAGAATGTGGGATAACATAGAACTGGTGTGAATGGGTGAACAATGATCGGCGTGGATTCAGTTGGACGGAGGTCCTGTTTCCATGCTTTATGTCAAAACTAAACGGTACTATTACACACAAAGGCACACAGAGATAGCCAGGCATTATATTACTTTGCATCCGATTATTATTTGAAAACAAGATTTAACTGAAATAGTCTGGCTGTCACTTTCTACATTTTCTTTAAGCCAATTAAGTCAAACACCCAGCTGTGAGGTGGTGAATAACTAAATTATAACTCCTTGTGTTTTTATTATTTGGCAAAGATATGTTCCTATAATTAAAAATAATGCTGCAATTATTTCCTCATTCAATATGTTGCACTTCGTTTGTCCTGAGGAGCTGTACAGGGACAGAACTCTGAACATTTAACAATTGGTGATGGGATTTGATGAAAGTGTGTCTTAACCCTGTGGTCCCACAGACTTTAACAGAGGATGTCCATGACCATTGTTCGTCTGTAGTTTAGTTTAGTTTAGAGATACAGCGTGGAAACAGACCCTTCGGCCTGCGCGAGCCAACAGTCACCCGTACACTAGTTCTTTCCTACTCACTAGGGACAATTTACAGAAGCCAATTAACCTACAAACCTGCACGTTTTTGGAATGTGGGATGAAACTGGAGCAGCTGGAGAAACCCCATGCGGTCACAGGGAGAATGTATAAAGTCCATACGGACAACACCCGTAGTCAGGATCAAAGCCGGGCCTCTGGCGCTGTAAGGAAGCAATTTTACCGCTCTGCCGGTGTGTGTCCTAGGCCAGGCTTCACAATATCTCGCAACCCATTTATGTCCCATCAGCAGTTCAGATTTTTGTCCTATTTAAATAAATTGGATCAATGACTTTATTGAACTAGATGTCCAAATCTAGAAGGGAAAGATTCAGGGGCCTATTGTGGGTAATTTATCCAATCTAATCCTCCCATGATTTTGTACACCTCTATAAGATCACCCCTCATTCTCCTGTGCTCCATGGAATAAAGATTCATATTAAATCTTTGCCCCCTCCCTTCAATTTATTGTTTTTGAATTTGAAAATGTGTCCCGATTTAAAACGTCGTCTATCCATTCCCTCCGCAGATGCTGTCTGACCCGTTGAGTTCCTCCAGCATTTGGTGTTTTGCTTTTGAAAAACACTTCATGGTTTTCATGAACATGATGGGCCGAAGGGCCAGTTTCATTCTGTATGACTCTCTGCCTTTTACGACATATGGCTCCACAAAAAAATGTAACAAATTCAAACGTGAGCAAATAATGCCTTGGCATAGGTTCAGGATCTTAAAATGCATCTCATTGCAATGTGTGAGCTAAAATAAGATATAAAGCCATACTGAAGTGAGAGGCAAACTCACAGTTCTTGCACGAGCTGACTTCAGTGAAGTGCTTGATTAATGTGGCTGCATAGTTTCACATTGGGACATTACACAAAAGCAACACTCACTCTCTATTTTATTAATCATTTGCTTCCGACAGATTTTTCTCCAGACAGAGAACAATCTTTCATGTTTCTTTCCGTTTGACATTGTGTTTGTAGCCTCACTCACGCTGCCTAACAGCACCCTAATGAACAGTTGAAAATAACACTGTTAAAATGTGCAGTACATGGCCATTGTCATCTTGCAGCTAGTGGGGTGTGGAGGGTGCAAATCTCCTGCCATTGTACCTGTATTACAACAGTAAATACATTTCAATACTATTTTATTTGCTGCAAAGAATATCCTGATGCTGTGATTCTATGCAAATGATGCAGAATTTTTTAGGTTTAGGTTCAGGTTTATTGCAGACACTAAGGTACCAAAGAACAGTGAAAAAGCTTTGTTTGCATGCTATCCATGCAGATCAGATAATACTATACATAAATACAATCGTCAAACTCAAGCACAATTGACGTACAATATCGGTCTGAAAAAGGGTTCTGACCTTAAACGTCACCTATTCCTTCTCTCCTGAGATGCTGCCTGACCCTCTGAGTTACTCCAGCATTTTGTGTCTATCTTTGGTATAAACCAGCATCTGCAGTTCCTTCCTACACATCATCTATCCATCTTCTCCAGAGAAGCTACCTGACCTGCTGAGTTATTCCAGCAAATTGTGTCCTTTTGTTTCCCACCCTGCCAGGTGATGCAGCTGAATTCCTCCATATTTTCTAATCCCATATTGTGATACATTTGGTTTAGCTCCGTAAATTAAGCTTTCTGAAAACAAGAACTTTAGTTGAGGTTTAGGTTTATTATTGACACGTGTACCGAGGTACAGTGTAAAGCTTTGTTTTGCACGCTATCCAAACAGATCAGATAATTCTTTACATAAATACTAATGTCAAACTCAAGTACAATAGGTAGAACAGGGAAAAATACAGAGTGCAGGATACAGATCTCAGCATTGTTGCACACCAGTTACATCGATGAAGTACAATGTATACATTGAGGTAGGGGTGAATCGGATGCTTATAGATGGAGCATTCGGAAGCCTGATAACAGAGGTGAAGAAGCTATTCTTGTGTCTGGTCGTGCGCACTTATGGGCATAGATTCTCTAATCCTTCCAATCTCCCTGTGCAAGATAAGTGGAAGAGACGTGTAACAGAAAGAGAAGAAAACAGTTAATGAGGTAAAACATATTATAAAGTCATGCAGCAGTCACACGGGCAGTCACTTCAGCCCAATTTGTCCATGCTGACAATGATGTCCCACCTAGGTTAGTCCCCTTTCATTGTGTTTGGCCAACATCCCTTTAACCCTTTGCTATCCATGTATCTGTCCATGTCTATGTACCTATCCAAGTGTATTTTAAATATTGTTGTAGTACCTGCCTCAACTACTTCTTCTGGCAGCTCGTTCCATATACCCACCACCCTCTGAGTGAAAAAATGACCCTCAGGTTCCTATTAAATCTTTCCCCTCTCATTTTAAACCTGTGCTTCTGGTTCCTGATTCCCCTACCCCTGTTAAAAAACTAAGTGCATTCACCCTATCCATTCTCCTCATGATCTTACATACCACCATAAGGTCACCTCTCAGCCTCCTCTACATCAAGGAATAAAGTCAGAGCTTGCCCAACCTCTCCTTATAGCTCTGGCCCTCAAGCCCTGGCATCATCCTGGCCTGTACTCTTTCCAGCTAAATGACATCCTTCCTATAGCAAGGTGAAAAAAATAAAAATCTGGATTTTATCTTGCTCAAAATGTTATTCCTTTATCCTGCATGTGGACGGCTTTATTGTAATCATGTGTAGTTTTTTTTCGCTGAGTGGATATCAAGCAACTAAAAGCTTTTCAATATACCGCGGTACAAATGGCAATACTAAACTAAACAAAACAAGCCCTTCCCTCAATGGACAGAAGGGTAATGGAAAAATAAATTGATGAATAAGATTTGCAGCAATGTTGAGGCGACACAATGGCACAGCTGTACAACTGTTTCTTGGCTCCCGTGACCCTGGTTCAAACCTGACCTCTGGTGCGTTCCATGTGGAGTTTGATTATTCTCCCTGTGACCTGGTGGGTTTCTCCAGGTCCTCTAGCTTCTTGCCAAGTCCCAATGTAAGTTAATTGGTCAGTGCACATTGCCCCTACAGTGTATGTGAGTGTTAGAATCTGGTGAAAGCTGACAGGAATGTGGCTAGAATAAAATAGGATCAGTGTATATTTGATGATCAATATAGGCTTGGTAGATTGGAATATCTGTTTCCATGCTGCACGACCATGCCTGAACGGTTCTCAAGACCATCTCCCACTGATGCATTTTAAAAGAGTGTGCATAGTAGTTCATAGCTCTACAATAGTGGCATGGTTGCGCAGCGGTAGAGTTGCTGCCTTAGACCTGGGTTCGATCTGACTATGGGTGCTGTCTGCATGGAGTCTGCACGTTCTCCATGTGACCGTGTGGGTTTTCCCTGAATGCTCCAGTTTCCTCCCACACTCCAAAGATGTATAGGTTTATAGGTTAATTGCTGTTCGGATAAAAATGTTAAAATTGTCCCTAGAGTGTAGGATAGTGTTAGTGTGTGGGGATCGATGGTCAACTGGGACTCGGTGGGTGGAAGGGCCTGTTTCCCCGCTGTATTTTTTAAAAAAAATCAAACCTTGGTAAGTTGACTCACCAAGGAGGCTCATCTCCCCGGCAAATTTCTGGAGCAAATTTCTGGAGCTTTCCTGCCTTCTGATGGGCACTGAGAGGGAACCAGTTACTGATTATGGAACTGGTCCATGGGAGCAATGAGTAACATTGCAAACAGTAGCAGAGAAGCCAGTAAGGTTCACTAAATGTAGAAGTGAGAGCAATCCCAGGCATCTAAAGAGAGTAATATAATATCTTTGCTAACAAGTTTTCTAATTTACATTTTACACATTTGAACAATGCATGCTAACTGTTCAATTTTGTCAGTAATTAATGGCCATAGCAGCAGCTTTAAAGTTCAACTGAAATCAAAGTAATTCTGGATCACTGCCAACTCCCTTCTTTCTCCAGTTAAATCTTCACCGAATACCACAACTTATTTCACATCCACCCGAGACCTGTAATCTTCACCAAAAATAATGCTTAAGTGATGTTGTCAACCAACCTGTATTAAATTAAAGTGGAAAAGCTCTCCGTAGGATTGATGCTTAATTGCAACTTAATTAACATAATTATGCATACTAATAGCATCTCAAATGAATAGTACTTACCATGAGGTTTTAAACTTATTAACACAAGCAGATTAAAACATCATTTTTCATGTTTAAACATGCTGTAATTGTAACTTGAAAGCAATATTTCATCTGCAGTTCTTTTTTGGTCAAGATTTATTTTTTTAAAGATTGGTGTTCTGATACTTAAGCAAGTTAAGTTTTTCCACTTATTCAGATCCTTCGATGACAGCTCTGGACAACTGATTTTACATTTAAGATAGAGGCAAAACGCTGGAGTAACACAGCGTGTCAGGCAAATTCTCTGGAGAAAAGGAATAGGTGACGTTTTGGGTCCAGACCCTTCTTCAGACTGGGAGTCGGGGAGAGGGAAACTGGAGATATGATGAGGTACAAAGAACAAATGAATGAATGGTATCAAATGAAAGCCAGCAACGACGATCAAGAAAAGGAGGAGCCCACAATGGTCTATTGTTGGCAGAGGAGAAGGTGATAATGAGTGAAACTAACAAAGAGCAAAAGTTATTCATTTAATAGGTGTCCTGTTAGTAGACATATAAGAAGTTAGGGAGTGATAGCAATTGGTGGTTAATGGTATAGCACATTTCTTGCCTGCACCTCTTATCTTAAGTCTGCCCAATTGCCAACTCTTTTGACTTTTACGCTGCACCACACTCTTTTGGCCCTAACCTTCAACAATGGAGCATCTACTCCCTTTGAGGTAGAGAATTCTAGAGAATCATAACCAACATCAAGGAGGGGTTTCTTCTTAGCTTGATTATAACTTTATTGAGTTTGTACATTCTCCCCATGACCTGCGTGGGTTTTCTCCGGGAAGATCCGGTTTCCTCCCACACTCCAATGCCGTACAGGTTTGTATGCTAATTGGCTCGGTATAAATGTAAATTGTCCCTTGTGTGCGTAGGATAGTGTTAGTGTGTGCAGGGATCGCAGGTCAGCATGGACTCGGTGTGCCGGAGGGTCTGTTTTCATGCTGTATCTCTAAACTAAAGGGAAACTAATGAATAGGAAGCCCCTCCATCTGGATACAATGGCTCCCAAGAACTTATGAGGTTGGTTTGTCCACTCCCCATCCTCAACCCCTGTCTATCCATTAAGCACAGCTCAGACTTCTACCCACCACCTTTAGTTTAGTTTAATTTATTGTCAAGGGTACCGAGGTACAGTGAAAAGCGTTTGTTGCATGCTAATGGGCCTAATTACATAATTGTAGCTAATTACAAAATTGACCGTTGTGACGGAAATAGTAATAAACACCCAGACTGCCTTGAAAATTAAAAAATGTGATATTCTCAAGATCAGAACTTTAATATTATTATATTATATGCTGTAAGTCCATACCAGATAGATAAATAAATTACAATTTCTAGCAATAGACCAAGTCTTTATGAAGATGATCAGTTGCTAGCTGGTACATTGGCATATCATAATCAGTAGCATCACCATACTCCTCCGATTGTAACCAATAAACAACTTTGTACACCTTGTTATTCCTCAACTTTTCAATTTTGGCATTGTAAGCTACAAGTTTTTGCTCTTCAAACCACGCATGACATGCCTTTCTGCCCACTACTTTCCCATTAAGTATGTCCTGTAGATTCCATTTCTTAAGAAAAGGATATATTTTTTAAATAGCCTAAGTATCCAATTCACACGAGAATTCACAATATAACATGATTTTTAAATCTCACTGTCATGAATTTATATGCCAGATGGAAGGAATTTAATGTTTAATTCCCATAAATTAATCCAGAAACATTCACTCAAAATATAATCAAAATTGTTTTTTGCACAATACATGTGACTCAAACTGTTGTGAATATTTAGTTTAAAAATAATGATCATGGAATGCGAATAACACAAAATATAGACGATTTAGACGGATTATGACATGATTGTCCAAAAAAAAGGGCATTTTAATCATCTTGCTTCTGGAACGTGATCGATTGGAACGTTGCATTTGCGGTGAATTTGAAGCCCATATCGGCATGAAAGACACTGGCGGTTCGTATGGGGCCCAAATAACATTTTCGCAACGTAAAATTAGATTAAAGCCATCCCAAGAAGCAAGATTATATGTAAAATAGACGACTTACCCTTTGTTTTGTCCCGTTCTTGCGATTCGTCACGTTTTAGGCGTTGATGGCGTTAGAAGTCGCTTTTTATTTTAATCTAATTATTAAATTGTCTTGCGATTTAAAAAAAACAAATCGGGAACGGAAGTCCGATCGATTTTTCTTCAGCAGCTAGCAGCCCGAGGAAATCCGCCTCCGACAGGCAATACAAACCAGGATTTTAATCCCACCTCCCCACTCAAAGGCGCCAAAGTCACGCACACGGCCAGTGGCAGAACTGCAGCGCCGCTGAAGGTAAGTTTTGGAACATCGCTATACCTAGTGTACAGATACATGATAAAGGAAATAATGTTTAGTGCAAAATAAAGTACAGTAAAGTCTGATTAAATGTATTCCAAGGATCTCCAATGAGGTGCATAGTGGGACCGCTCTTTATTTAGGATAGCAGGTGGGAGGAAACTGTTCCTGAATCAGGAGGCATGTGTTTTCACACTTCTGTACCTCTTGCCTGATGGAAGAGGTGATTGAGTGACTGGGGAGAGGCTGGTCCTTGATTATGCTGGGATCTATAGGAGGCACTGCCTCAAAAAAGCAGCCAATGTCATCAAATCACCCTAGCCATGCTCTCACTTTGCTTCTACCATTGCTTCTACCATCACAAAGAAGGTACAGGAACCTGAAAAAAGGTTTTTGTGTTTGTGCCAGCTATAATGCCAAGTTATCTGCAGTTCCTCCCTACACATATCCATCTACTCAGCCCCTGGAATCACCAGACCCAGCACAGCAACAGACTGATGACTCCCTGAGTTGACTTCACATCCAGTCTTCCACTATATGTCAAGAAGGGCCATCTGATGACCCCATTCGAATAACAACTCTGTGGAGTTAGATAGGTTCAAGTAGTTGTTTGACTTACATAGAACATTTAGAACTTAGAACTAACGATAGACACAAAGTGCTGGAATAGCTCAGTGGGTCAGGCAGCGTCTCAGAAGAAAAGGGTCTGAAGGAGGATCTCGACCCAAAACGTCACCTATTCCTTTTCTCTGGAGTTGCTGCATGACCCGCTGAGTTACTCTAGCATTTTGTGTCTATCTCTGGAGAAAAATGCTCGGTGACATTTCGGGTCAGGACACTACTTCATACTCCAGTCTTTTTCTCCAGAGATACTGCCTGACCCGCTGAGTTACTCCAGCACTTTGTGTCTATAAACTGGCATCTGCAGTTCCTTGTTTCTATATCTAAACTTAGAACAGTTTCAGCTCAGAAATATGCCCTTCAGCCCACAATGTTTGTGCCAGCTATAATGCCAAGTTAAACTAATCTTCTCTGCCTGCATGTTATCCATATTTCTCCATTCCCTGCATATCCACGTACTTATCTAAAAGCCTCATAAATGACTTTAGGATATCTGCTTCCACAATCACCAGAATGGGGCATCACATTCCTGGTACCCACCATGTCCCACAAATCTCCTTTCAACTTTACCCCTCTGACCTTTAAGCTATGCCCTCTTATATTTTAGTTTAATATGTTTATTTATTGTTATGTTGGTATGTCTTAATTACGATTCTGTATTTCTTTTTCAATGGACTTTAAAATTGTATCAGTTTAATTTTAGGATAAGAGGCTTGGCTCTTTAGCACTGACATGAGGAAACATTCCTTCCTGAATAGGGTTGTGAATATTTAAAAGCCAGAGGACTGTAGACATTCAGTGAGTGTAGTCAAAGCTGAAATCAATAGATTCCAGGACATTTTGATGGATATGAGAACAAGTTGGGAAAGGAGGACTGATGCAATGATATTGACTGGTGGAGTTTGCTCACGGGACCATAGACCTACCCTATTCTGAACATCAGCAACTTCTTGTGGACATAGTAAGACTTAAGGTAGCAAGCTATTCCTAGGTAATGGTGAAATTAATTAAAATCTGATATTAATTTTAATTTGTCCCACAATATTTAATTGTACCTCAGTACACAATAATAAACTAAACTTAACTAAACCAAACCATTTGAGCAAATAAATGAACTAAAGATAACCTCCAACATGGATCTAAATCAGAAAGGAAGTTAATGAGAGTTCAGAAGTAGGGAGAGGTCACTGTGGAAGGAAATGTAACTAGAGCAAGGTGTTCTGTTAGTCATGGAGTCATACAGCACAGAAACAGGCTCTTTGGCCCAACTTGTCCATTCCGATTCAGATGCCCCATTTGCACCAGACCCATCCGCCCATATCCATCTTAACCGTTCCTATCTATGTACCTAACCAAATGTCTTTTGAATGTTGCTATAGTAAATTTGTATAATTGAACAATTGTTGGCCAAGTCCAATATGGATTGGGAGAAATGGCAGATGGTAGCAAGATGATCTGCTTGAGCGTAGGACATTTTTTCACAAGTACTGTACCAGGAATGGCAACATTTCCAGAATTGCCTCATTGAATTATTGCTGCGATGTTGCCTGGCTGAATGGATTTTAAAATGATTGTGTTCAGTCATGCTTAGAAAATCTAACCCTACTGGGAGGCATTAATATCAATGAGCCCATTCTTAAGCTACTGGGAAACAATGAAGATAGTTCAAGTTTTACTTTGGTCAATGCTACGATATCTCTGCACTCTACCCTCACTGTCTCTGCCAAGTAGTCGGGTATAAATTGACTTCATTCAAGGCAGCACAATGATGCAGCAGGTAGCGCTGCTGCCTTAGAGCATTGGAGACCCAAGTTCGATCCTGACCTTGGCCGCTGACTATGTGGAGTTTTCTACATTCTCCCTAGTTCCTTCGGGAGCTCCAGTTTCCTCCCACATCTGTGACAAAGATACAATAATGCTGCTGCTGTATGTAATTGAGGGAGATTTTGTTTTAGAGATACCCGCATGGAAACACACCCTTTGGCTCACTGAGTCCCCACAGACCACTGTTTCTATCCACTTCCTACACACTAGGTGGTAATTTATAGAGGCCAATTAACCTACAAACCCGCTGTCTTTGGCATGTGGGGGGAACTGCAGCTCCCGGAGGAGACCCATACGGTCACAAGGAGAATGTATAAATTCCACACGGACAGCACCCAAATCTGGCCACTGCCGCTGTGAGGCATCAACTCTACCAGCTGCATCACTGTGCCGACCTTAATGTGCAGGGTAAGGGGCAATATTCGTCAGAGACCCTGGTTCGATTCTGACTATGGGTGCTGTCTGTACGGAATTTGTACGTTTCTCCCTGTGACCGCTCTGGGTGCTCTGGTTTTCTCCCACACTCCAAAGACGTACAGGTTTGTAGGTTAATTGGCTTCAGTAAAAAAATGTAAATTGTCCCAAGTGTGTAGGATAGTGCTAGTGTATGGAGTGATCGCTCATCATCATGGACTCTGTGGGCCAAACGGCCTGTTTCCACATTGTAACTCCAAAGTCTAAAGTCTAAAGGTGTCATGATGGATTTTGACAAGTGCAGCAGAGTGAGTGACCTCCACCTTACTGAGTGAAAATGTTATGTGTTCAAGTCCCACCCCCCACACTTAGCATAAATCCAGGCTCCCACTCCAGCTCACACTGAAGCAGTTCTACATTGTCAGAATTGCCAAACCTCAGATGGCGCAGCATGCTGAGACACCACCTACCCTCTCAGTAGGAAATGAATGATTCCTTTTACTATTTCCTTTCACTAGATGGGGCATCTTATTTGGCATGGACTAATTAGGCTGAAGGGTGTGTTTCTGTGCTGTATGACTCCATCACTGTAAGTCTTCGTATTACAGGCATGTACGGTCTTTCCGCTGACTGGATAGCACGCAACAAAAAAGCTTTTCATTCTACCTCGGTACACGTGACAATTAACTAAACTAAACTAAACTAACCAAATGTACTTCATTAGATGTGAAGTATTCAGGGATACTCTCATGCCAGTAGAACAAAGTTTCAGAGGTGGTGTGCAAGCACTCCTTGGAAACAAATGGAGGGTACAATTATCTGCATATCTTATAGGAGTTCATAAGTTATAGGAACAGAATTAGAACAATCAGCCCATTAAGACTACATCGCCATTCAATCGTGGCTGATCTATCTTTCCCTCTCAACCCTATTCTCCAGCCTTCTCTCCATAACTCCTGACACTTGTACTAATCAAGAATCAATCTCTGCCTTAAAAATATCCATTAACCTGGCCACCACAGCCTTCTGTAGCAATAAATTTCACTCATTCACCACCCTCTGACAAAATAAACCCCTCCTCATCTCCTTTCTAAAGGTGCGTCCTTTTATTCTGAGGTGATAGGCCCTCCCATTAGTGGAAATATCCTCTCCACATCGACTCCATCCAGGTCTTTCACTATTTGGTAAGTTTCAATGAGGTCCCCCTCAAATTCAGTTATTAACATCATCAAATCTATCATGGAGGACACAGGGTTTCCATTGGCTCAGCCCCACACATGAATGTCATTAAGTGCCCTTTAAATAAAATCGTTCGAAAAATCCATTGTTTGTAACTGATTTTTGAAAGGTTTGCTGATGGGGGGGGATTCACCCATGAATTAATAAGGAGAGCTGATATTGCACAGCGCACCATATACCAGCAAGTAATTAATTACTCACTCACATAAGACATTGTAAACACAGCAGTTTTGGTTGGTTCTGCTGTCGGTTACAGATGGGATGTTCATCAGTCGTTTTGCCGCAAAGGTTTTTTTTTTTTAAAAGAGCAATCCAGGGAAGAACGAGGGGCTAAAGTCCAAATTATCGCCATGTCATAGCAGTGTGAACAATTATGAAGAGCCCATGAAAATTATTAAACCTCAAAGAAGTATGTGTACAATGTAGTGACATTTATGATCCATTTTAACTCCCCTTTCCATTCCTATAAACTAATTTTCTGAATTGTGAAGAAAGGTCCCGACCCGAAACATCATCTGTCTATGTTGTCCATACCAGAGTTGCTGCCTAACCTGTTGTGTTACTCCAGCCCAGCACTTTGTGTCTTTTTTTAATAACCATTTTAACTTCTCTTTCTATTCCCATATCGACCTTTCTGTCCCGGGCCTCCTCCATTGCCAGAGTGAGGCCACACGCAAACTGGAAGAACTGTAACTCAAAATCTACTTAGGTAGCTTACAACCAATGGTATGAATATTGAATTCGACAATTTTAGGTAACACCCTCCCTCTACTCCTTACTCTGTTTACTGAACATAAAGCTGAAGTAAACTAATCTCTCTTTCATGAATGTGGCCCATATCCTCCACTCCCTGCATATCCATGTGCCTAGCTTGTGAGTTGGCTGCTTTCTCTGAAGGATGTTTTGTCAGTTGCTCGAACCCTGTAATTTTCTTTACTAAGAAACAATACTAAAGGTACTACTGAGACAAATTAGGGAGAGTAGTGGGTGGTAATCAAGCATGGTTAATAAGCAAGAGGCTTCTCCATACAGGGCAGAAAGCCTGGTGGGCAGTGGATATGACAGATACATTAGCCAGCGCATAGATACCGATCACTCATAGCCATTTGCAGGCTCACCAATGAACCTGGAGTGTCATAAATTTAATTGAGTTCACTAGCAGAAATAAAGGTTTACTGTTTAACAGGACCTTTTACCTCCCTTTTTGCACCAAAGATGGTGCAGGAGACTGGCAACTCTTTGCATGCTCTTAGTTTAGTTCAGCTTAGAGATACGGTGCAGAAACAGGCCCTTCAGCCCATTGAGCCTGTGCCGACCAGTGTTCACCCCGCACACTAGCCACATTCCACATACTAGGGACAATCTACAATGTTTACTAAAGCCAATAAACTTACAAACCTGTACATCTTTGGAGTGTGGGAGGAAACTGGAGCCCCTGGAGAAAACCCACGTGGTCACGGGTAGAACGTACAAACTCCATACTCGTAGTCAGATCAAACTCTGTCAGGCAGCAAATCTACCGTTGCGCCACTGTGCAGCCCTACATTTAATTTAGTTTACTTTATTATTATTGTCATGCATAACGAACTACATTTTTTTGTGTTTTGTTGTGTGCTAACTAGTCAGCAAAAATGCAATACATGATTACAATCAAACCTTCCGCAGTGTACAGGTACAGGATAAAGGGTTTAATGTTCAGTGCATATAAAGTCTAATAAAGTCAGTTTAAAGATAGTTTGGAGGTCTCCAATGAGGTAGATGGGAGGTCAGGACCAATCTCTAGCTGGTGAGAGGACAGTTCAGTTGCCTGATAACTGAACTGTCCTCTCAGGATTGGGCTCTGAAAAAATGGCCCCCATTGTGCAGGGGGTGGATGAAAAAGTGGTTAACGTAGAACTGGTGTGAACAGGTGATTGATGGTCGGTATGGACTCGGTGGGCCAAAGTGGCTGTTTCTACATTGTATCTCTAAACTAAACTAAGGTAGCAACCAGTGTCAAGAATAACATCAGATTCATTTTAAGGCAGGTACTCCAGCTGTCTAACTCTAGATAAATGTCAGCGATGTCCAGAAATAATTCATTAGCAAGCTGCAGCCCCCAATATTAGGCTGACCACTTCATCAATACATCAAAGGATATCCTGATGCCATTAAAGGAGTCATAGCTTTAATTAAACCAGAGTAATGATGCTGGCCAAGCTGAAATCTAAAAATAATGTTTGAGTGAGATGGAGACATCAGCCAGGTCATGTATTTGAATTACATCCATTAAACTCTTCCCTGGCACCTGTTACTTTCTATAGTATATAAAGATTTGGTGTTGGAACTTACACAGATTCATGTAGTTGAATGCGTTTTCATAAATGCATAGGGAGAATGTGAGTATCTGCTGTAATTAAGTAGTCCTATAAGTTCTCGCCTCTTCCAATTTCAAATGGTTCAAAGTGTCAGTTTTACTCAGAGGGAGTACGATTCCCTCTAAGGCAGGAAACCATAGCTTCAAGCCACATTCTTTGAGCAAAGTCTTGGCTGGTAGCTTCAGCGTTGTGAGGTGACACTAATTAATGCAGCATTGAGGGCCTAAAGCTTTGCCAAGGGTATCCTTTCACTACATCACGTTCCTGCTGAGGCCCCATTCGATTAGGTTTAGGTTTAGGTTTATTATTGTCCTGTGTACTAAGGTGCAGTGAAAAGCTTTCTCTTTCATGCTATAATCAAATCAGGTAATAAGTTCATAATGTGAAGGAAGGAACTGCAGATGGCGGTTTACACAGAAGGTAGACACAAAAAACTGGAGTAACTCAACAGGTCAGGCAGCATCTCTGGAGAAAAGAAATAGGTGACATTTGACGCGTAGAGACCCTTCTTCAGACTACGAGTCACGAGAAATGGAAACGAGAGATATAGAAGGTACATAAGAACAAATAAATGAAAGATTTATGCAAAAACATCGATTGATGTTACACCTACCCCGTAGCCAACAATGTATCATTGTGGGCTCCACTTTTCCTTGGTTATCGTTACTCCAAAGATGTGCAGATTTGTAGGTTAATTGGATTCGGTAGAATTGTAAATTGTCCCTTGTGTGAGGGATAGTGCTAGTGTATGGGGTGATCACTGGTCGGGAAGGACTTGGTGGGCCGAAGGGCATTGTATCTCAAAACTCAATTAAACTAAACTATACTAAACGTGAATGGGATTATGTCAAAGATATTCAGAACCTCAAACCTGGAACTCCACATTTTTATCTTTCAGTACCCAGCGCAACTTCCAAATTTAGACACAGGTTCCCATTAACCACAAAACTGCAGCAATGCAGCCTATCATTCACAATCCCATCACTGAGGGCTTTGGGATATTCTGAAATATGATCATCACGTGTACCGAGGTACAGTGAAAAACTTTAGTTTTGCATCTATCCAAACAGGTCAGGTAATACAATACATAAATACAATCAAGTCTCACATGTAGTTTTACTTTAGTTTAGTTTAGTTTATTGTCATGTGTACTGAGGTACTGTGAAAAGCTTTTGTTGTGTGGCAACCAGTCAGTGGAAAGACTATACATGATTACTAGGTAATAGTAGCCCCTCTCGGTCATGACTGACCATGGGTGATGCTTCCTGGTCGGATGCAAGCCTGGGCGACGTCATATGGAGGACAGGCTGTTGCCCATGCAGCACATCCCCCCTCTCCACATCGCTGATCGATCCAAAGGAACAGCAGGGCCATTAGAGTTTGGCACCAGTGCTGTTGCAGGAGCTGCCAGAGCAAGGTTGTAGACAATGCCGAACTGCCTTAGGGGCTCCAACGGGATTTTCTTGAGGTTTACTCCCGGAGCCTTTTCCATGACTGGATATTGGCACAAGGCAGTGGAGGTTTTAAATCAGAGTTTTCCATCTCCTAGATGGACTGCCTTCCCAGGCTGACGAGCCCCATCTGCCCAAGACTCGTGGGGGTGGGAGCGTCTACCTTCCTGTGCAGGTCTATAGCACCTGCCCACTGCCCACATATACATGATTACAATTGAGCCATCAACAGTGTACAGATGCATGATAAAGGGACTATCATTTAGTACATGTCCAGTATAGTCCGATTGAAGATAGTCCAAGGGTCTCCAATGAGGCAGATGGTAGCTCAGGACCTCTCTCTAGTTGTTGATAGGATGGTTCAGTTGCCTGATAACAGCTGGGAAGAAACTGTCCCTGAATCTAGAGATGCGGCAAGTGTAGCATTTATAGGGTATGTCAAACAATCCTTGTTCGAGGCATACCATGGCCCTATCCCCGAACTCTACCTCCGCTACATCGATGACTACATTGGTGCTACCTCCTGCACCCATACAGAACTCACTGACTTCATCCATTTCACCACTAACTTCCATCCGGCACTCAAATACACCTGGACCATTTCCGACATCTTCCTACCGTTTCTAGACCTCACTATCTCCATCGCAGGTGACAGACTACTGACCGACATCTACTATAAACCCACTGACTACCATGGCTAACTGGACTATACTACACCTCCTTCTATGCCACATCTGCACCCAGGATAAGGTGTTCCAAACCACGGCATCGGCGAATCCATAGATTCTTTAGGGAACGGGGGTTCCCCTCTTCTACTATAGACGAGGCTCTCACCAGGGTCTCTACTATACCCTGTAACACTGCTCTCTCTCCCCATCCCCCCACTCGTAACAAGGGAAGAGTCCCCTTGTCCTCACCTTCCATCCTACCAGCCATCACATACAACAAATAATCCTCCGACATTTTCACCACCCCCAAAGGGATCCCACCACTGGCCACATATTCCCATCTCCTCCACTTTTGGCTTTCCGCAGAGACTGCTCCCTGGTCAATTTGTCACTTCCCACCCAAACCACCCCCTCTCCTGGCACTTTCCCTTGCAACCACAGGAAATGAATGCTACACTTGTCGCTTTACCTCCCCCCTTGACTCCATCCAAGGACCCAAGCAGTCTTTCCAGGTGTGGCAGAGGTTCACCTGCACCTCCTCCAACCTCATCGATTGCATCCGTTGCTCTAGGTGTCAGCTGCTCTACATCGGTGAGACCAAGCGTAGGCTTGGCGATCGCAACGCCCAACACCTCCGCTCGGTTCGCAATAACCAACCTGATCTCCCGGTGGCTCAGCACTTCAACTCCCCCTCCCATTCCAAATCCGACCTTTCTGTCCTGGGCCTCCTCCATGGCCAGAGTGAGGCCCACCATAAATTGGAGGAGCAGCACCTCATATTTCACTTGGGTAGTTTACACCCTCGCAGTATGAACATTGACTTCTCCAATTTTAGGTAGTCCCTGCTTTCTCCTTCTTTCCCCTCCCCTTCCCAGCTTTCCCACAGTCCACTGTCTCTGCCTCTTCCTTTCTTCTTCCTGCCCCCCCCCCCATCCCCTCATCAGTCTGAAGAAGAGTCTCAACCCAAAACCTCGATTATTTCCTTCACTCCGTAGATGCTGCCTCACCCGCTGAGTTTCTCCAGCATTTTTGTCCACCTTCAATTTTCCAGCATCTGCAGTTCCTTCTTAAACACTGAATCTAGATATGTGCATTTTCATACTTCAATACCTCCTGCCTGACGGGAGAGGAGAGAAGAAGGAGTGACCATGAAGGGTGAGACTGGTCTTTGATTATGTTGGTGGCCTTGCAGAGGTGTAAATGGAGTCAATGGAAGGAACGGAGGTTGGTTTGTGTGATGGTCTGGGCAACGTCCACAAAAAGTACAATAGGTGGCTAGAATTACAGGTAGAGAAGAGATTCATAAGAGTAGAGCGATTTTATCAGATGATAATAGATCCTTCTCTGGGTGGCACAGTGGTGCGGCAGTAGATTTGCTGCCTTACAGCGCCAGGGACCTGGGTTCAATCCTGACTACGGGTGCTGTCTGTATGGAGTTTGTACGTTCTCTGTAACCTTGTGGACTTTCTCTGGGATCTCCGGTTTCATCCCACGCTCCAAAGGCGTACAGGTTTGTAGGCTAATTTGCTTGGTAATACTGTAAAATTGTCCCTAGTGTGTGTAGGATAGTGCCAGTGCACGGGGGTCACTGGTCGGCACAAACTCAGTGGGCCAAAGGGCCTATTTCCGCACTGTATCTCTAAACTAAACTAAATTAAACTAACCTACAAACTCGCATGTCTTGGGATGTGGATGAAACCGGAACAGCCAGAGGAAACCCATGCGGTCAGAGGAAAAACGTGCAAACTCCACACAAACAGCACCCGTGGTCAGGATTGAACTCGCGTCTCTGGCACTGTGGTGCAGCAGCTCTATCAGCTGTGCTACTTTGCCGCCCTATAATTTAGGAGAAAGGTGCGTTGTTGGTGTGTTGTTTCTTCAATGGAGCGAGAAAGACAGTAAGACTAACGAACTGAGTCCCACTTTTCTCTCAATCTGTGCAAATTATCTCCAGAAGTTGTTCACTTGTCTTGATGACCTTGGTTGATTATTCATTCTATAATTCTTTTACCAATTGGGTGACAAGTTCCATCTGACTTATCTTCTTACCTCAAATCACTCATTGTTAACAGGTTGTCTCTGATCTTTGAACTTTTATCCGTAGTTATCTATTTGCTGGAGTCCACTTCAATGACGTTTATATTAGCATAAACAAGTTGAACTGACTGACCTCAATGGTGTAAGCTCAATAATCTTCACGTTCCCACCAAAATCTGTTTTGAACATCAGAACATACTTTGACCACTTTTCCTTGGGGGTCTCCATAAAATTGTCAGAATGGTGATCTGGCACGTTTATGTTCTTAGAGGTTAAGGTTTATTGACAAGACAGGACCATTAGAACCGTTTACACATTTCTGCAGATTGTTTGTGAAACTATTGAGGACAAAGTTAAATTGTTGAGAAGCAGGTATGCCACATGCTATCCATTCAAGATCAGACAAAGAATGCACACAAACAAGCAGAGAGAACAAGCTTAAAGAAACATTCCTGAATTTCTATCTACAAGCAAAACACAAAATGGTGGAAGAACTCCGCAGGATCGATCTGAAGAAGGGTCCCGACCCGAAACATCACCTGTCCATTCCCCCCCGATGCTGCCTAACCCACTGAATTCCACCAGCACTTTTTGCATTGTTCAGGTTTCCAGCTTCTGCAGTGTCTTACACCTCAAGAGTCAAGTCAAGAGTGTTTTGTTGTCATATGTACCAACAATGGAAAAATTACATTATTTCTTACAGTAGAATAACAGGCTGTAAACATAATACTCATAGATAACATAGACAAAATAATCAATCAATAAATAAATGATCCTCTATTATTCAAAGTCTAAACTGAATAAGATCTTCCCAAATGTTTCTCCTATTTGTGAGAAACGTCTCCTTCAGGAAGCAACTATAACCCATTCTTTTGCCTCTTGTATAAAGTTACATAATTTCTGGAGAGGAATTTTTGAAATTTTTTCTAAAACTCTAAAAATAAAATTGGATCCCGACATGGAACTGATCACTCTAGGTACCTCAGAAGCCTGCTCTGAGCTATCACTATTTCCAAGACATTTCCTTAATTATGGCCTGATAACGGCGAAAAAAACGAACACAAATTTTGGAAACATACATCAGTCCCTACTCTTAAGATGTGGATTACAAACATGTCCGACACACTACATCTTGAAAATATTAGACTTGTCTTGGCAGAAAAACCAGATCATTTTTCCAAGACATGGACACCCTTTACCGATTTCTTACACGGATAGTATGGCGCAACACAACTTGGATTTAAATCTACTATGGGTTGGGTGAGGTGGGTGGGGAGGGACGAGAGGCAGGTATATCACCACTTTTATCTCTCTTTTTCTTTTTGTTTAAGCCTGAAAATAATCCAACTTCACACTGAATCTGGAGTTCCAGTATAAACAATGTTAGCTGACTCCAGAATTATGGTTCCACCGGAGGTGAGAGAAAAGCAGTCTGATACACTAATTGTTTGAAATCAAAATAGGTGCCAAGTCAGAATCAGATACTATTATAGAGTCAACGAGTCATACAGCATGGAAACAGGCCCTTCGGCCAAACCTGCCCACACTGACCAACATGCCCCATCTAATCTAGTCCTACTTGCCTGCTTTTGGATCATGTCCTTCTAAACCTACCCTATCCATGTACCTGTCTAAATGTTTCTTACATGTAGCATTAGTACCTGGCTCAACTCCTCCTCCGGCAGCTAGTAATCCCGTTCAGCCATACACCCACCACCCTTTGTGCAAAATAGTTACCCCTCAGGTTCCTATTAAGTGTGAACTAGTGTGAATGGGTGATCGATGGTTGGCGTGGGCTAAGTGGGCCGAAAGGCCTATTTCCAAACTATATCTCTAAAGTAAACTAAACTAAAACTTCTTTGCCTTTCCCTCCATCTTTCTGATTCTCTGAAAAACCCATCCCTTCAACCAGCTTTTTGCCACTGTCAACACTTCTCTCCCTTTGGGACACTGGTGATTACTCCACTCTCAAGTACTTCAGGCTGTCAAAGCACATTAGGGGCATTGCATAAACGCAAGTTGTGATTGCCATTTGCCACTTAAATTTAATCGCTGCTTACTTAATTACTTCCATGTAAAGTCAGAGCGTAATTCAACAGGCAGCTAGTAAGGCTTTCTTTACATGGAACTCATTAAGTGAGCAGGGATTAAGTTTAAGTGGCAAATAACAATTTGAAATTTTTAAGGAGAGTGATACTTTTCAGAAGATATCCAGATGGTGACACAGTGGGCGGCAGCAGTAGAATTGCTGCCATACAGCACCAAAGACCCAGGTTCAATCCTAACTACCGGTGCTGTCTGTCCTGAGTTTGCACGTTCTCGCCGTGACCACGTGGGTTTTCCCTGGGTGTTCCCGTTTCCTCCCACATTGCAAAGACGTACAGGTTGGTAGGTTAATTGGCTTCTTTAAATCGTCCCCCAGTGTGTAGGATAGAACTAGTGTATGGGTGAACTTTGGTCGGTATGCCAAAGGGCCAGTTTCCACGCTGTATCTCTAAAACTAAAACTTACAGTAATTCTGGATCCAGTGCTTAAATCACACTCCATCACCAAGTGTATACAGCAGGATAAATCTTCCACCTCGAATGGCCCAGATCTCCTCGTAGATAAATTGTAAGCAGGTTACCCCCAAAGGCTGGTTGAAGTTAGAGGCTTCTGTTCAGCAGAGTGCCGGTCATGAAACTTCAGAACTATGGTGACTCCAATGGTGATGATATCAACATTCGTGTTCTCCAGAGATGCTGCCTGACCCGCTGAGATATTACATCACTTTGTGTCGATAGCCTTGTTACTACATAATGCCAACATCCGTACACTTCTCAGCGATTAGTCTGGGAAACCTGGCTGCAAAACCCAATCCAGGTGAAGTACAGTGAGCCCATTGAAATGAATGGGAGAGGAAAGATAAGCACAACTTTTTGTCTGATTTAATTGAGTTTAATTTACTTTAGAGGTACAGCTTGGAAACAGACCCTTTGGTTAAATTATTAAACCTACAAAGCTGCACGCCTCTGGAGTTTGGGAGGGAACCGGAGCACCCGAAGAAAACCCACGTGTCACACGGAGAATGTACAAACTCCACACAGGCAGCACCTGTCGTCTGGATCGAACCTGGGACTCTGGTGCTGTAAGGTAGCTACTCTACCGCTGTGCTACTGTGGTACCCAAAAGAGCAAGAAACCAAGAGAAAGGGAGGTAACTACAATTATTTCTAAAAACTTTATACAAAAACTTAGTTTATCTTGTTCATACAACATTTCATCTAAGATAGGCAACCATATTTTCTATAGTAACATGAGGGCACTTTTCAAAACATATTTCAATGTAACGCACATTGCGGTATTCTGAAAGTGCTGCTTAAGATTCTACATAGAAGCATATCTTTTATTTTTTTAAATATTTTTTAATTGGCCTGGGTATTCCAAAGAGAATTACAAATAATTAAAATATTTTCGAGTGTTGTTTTGTTTGAAAGTTAAAACTGGAGGGGCTGGCTGGAGGTTAATATTTGGGGAGAGGTCCCATGTATTTGCTAATATTTACAAGGGGTCCCTGAGAGAGAAAGAACATTTATACAGAATCCTTTGGTGAGAGTTAACATTTGGAGAGTCCTAAGGAGTATGGTATCATCTTGAAATAGTCCTACAGTAGTTTTGAGCAAAAAACAAAGTTCGGGAGGTTCTCAATGGGTAAGTACATGTTGGGGAGAAATGGGCAAATGACATTTTACATTTAATTGTAGGTTAATTGGCTTCTGTACAGGGATCGCTGGTCGGCTTGGACTCAGTTGGCTGAAGGACTTGTTTCTGCGTGGAAACAGGGCCTTCGGTCCGAGTCCGTGCTGATCAATGATCACTCATACACTAGATTGATCCAACACACAAAGGACAATTAACAGAAGCCAATTAACCTACAAAACTGCACCTCTTTGGAGTGTGGGAGGAAACCGGAGCACCTGGAGAAAACCCATGGGGTCACAGGGAGAATTTACAAACTCAATACAGACAGCACCGCTCGTCAGGATTGAACCGGGGTCTCTGACGCTGTAAGGCGGCAACTTTACTGGTTCACCACTGTGTCACCTCTTTATCTTTAAACACTCTCTAAGCTCTTAGGATCTCTAAACTAAAACTTAAACTAAACTAAATCTCATAAAGTTTAATTCCCAGAGATGCTGCCCGACCCGCTGAGTTACTCCAGCACTTTGTGTCTGAACTTGATCGTCTGAATTGCCAAACGTGAGACAAAGATGGTGCACTTGCCCACAGAGCCACTGTTCATTGTCCACCCACTGACCAGGGAAGATGTTTAAGGACATGTCCTCCACAGGCTGATTCACCAGGCCTCTGGACAGCTGTTGATGCGTGACCTCTGCTGCACTAATCGATAGGGAGTCCTGAACCTGACAAGTTTGTATTGAACCCTTCTGCTCATGTTAATGAGAATTGAACAAGTTTGTCACTCACGTCCTCCCTTTAGCGAAGGAAGAATGATAAACTGCAGCGTGCACAAAAACCAGGCAGTTGCAATAACCTGTCTCTGCCTGAAAGGGGCACTTATGCTCTTCCCAAGAAGCATCAACAGTTCCTCGTGGGGGAAAATAAAAGGATCTGTCCCTGAGAAGAAATATAAAAATCATTATAGGGCAAGTGGATAGCAAAAGACCCGTAATAAAATAAATGAAACGAGAATTAAAAAGTTATTTATGTGATGCTGTAAATCTTTACTTTCCAAGAAAGGAGGATAATCCAAATAGATTGCTGAAATTTGTCTCAATATTCCATTCAGCCAATAGTCCTGTAAAATGATTATTGACCCATTTTTTTTAACATAATTGTTCTTGTACAATGAAAAGAAGTAACGCAAAGTGGAACTGACATGCCAGCAGAGATTTGGTTTTTGTATAATAGCTCTATTGATTGTTTGCAACATGCAGAGGTTGCTGTATGTTTTTCAGGTTGGATCTATCATGACAGATCACAAAATATTGTGGCCTTGTTTACCATCTTTGTGGAAACAGATCACATTAAAATGGACTCTGATTAGAATGTGTTGGACTGCACCTTTTTCAGGAGTCTGTGGGTAATCTTTGAGGCAAAGGCCTTGCATTTGCATAGAGCTTCTCCCATTCCCAAGCCAGCCCTACTCACTAGGCAGTGAAAGTGGTTAGAGGTTAGAATTTAGAGATGCAGTGTGGAAACAGGGTCTTTGACCCACCGAGTCCACACTGACGATCGATCACTCGTGCACGAATTCTATGTATCCCACTTTAGTTTTTTTCATAAGTGATAGGAGCAGAATGGTGCCATCCGGCCCATCAAGTCTGGTCCGCCACTCTATCATGACTGATCTATCTTTCCCTCAACCTCATTCTCCTGCCTTCTCAACATAACCCCGACACCTGTACTAATCAAGAATCTATCATCTCTGCTTTAAAAATATCCATTAACCTGGCCTCCACAGTCATCTGTGTAAGTAAACACAATAGGGACAAACACAATAACAGAGGCCAATTGACCTTCAAACCCTCACATCTTTGGTATGTGGGATGAAACTGTAGCACCCGGAGAAAACCCACGTGGTCAAAGGAGAATGTACAAAGTCTACAGGGACAGCACCCGTTGTCAGGATCAACCCCGGTTCACTGGCACTGCGAGGCAGCAACCCTGGAGAGTCAGTCGCAGTCCACCCCTTAATATCACAGGTATATAACTATACAGCAGGATGACTACAAACATGTAGAGCCTACCAAATCTGCGCCGACCAGCGATCACCCCATATACTAACACTATCCTATGCACCAGGAACAGCTTTCAATTATACTGAAGCCAATTCACCTACAAACCTGTACATCTTTGGAGTGTGGGTGGAAACTAGACCACCCAGAGAAAACCTACTTGGTAACATGGAGAATGTATAAACACCATACAGACAGCACCCATAGTCAGGATCGAAACAGGGTCTCTGGTGCTTTAAGCAGCAGGTCTACTGCTGTGCCACTGTGCTGCCCTAATGTTAGGCTCACTGGTCTGTAATACTTGGCTATCCCTTGCAGCCCTTCTTAAATAAAGGCATTGTGGATAGTAGAGAAAATAAGCTGGTATTAATTTGCAGGGAGGCTGGAGAGCTATGGATTGGACAAAAATAATATCTCTAAGGTTAGCAATGCCCTGAGAATAAGATGAAAGTTGGGTCATTTTAAAGGGGATAGTTCAAAAGAGAGAGCATAGTTTGTTGCTAATTAAAGTTATGACATGGGAACAGTAGCAGGGAGAACACAGAGAAAGGAACGGAAAAGTCGTGAAATGCAGGGCTGCAGAACATGCCCAGGAGATCTGACTGTGTTGATGGAGAGAGACAGACTGAGCAACATCAGAGGTGGAAGTGTAAGCTCACTCTGACAGATAAAGTGAGATGAACTCTACTGATGTTGAACAATTTGATACTGAGCCTGCAAAGCTGCAACAGAAGATGAGGGGCTGTTCCTCAAACTTACATTGGGCCTTGTTAGAGCAGTGTAGGAGGCCAGAGGCAGATGGTTCAGAGTGGGAGTGTGATGGAGTATTAATATAAAAGCTCGGGGAAAGTGAAAACGCTGAAAATACTTTGCAGTATTTTACTTATGCATTTCTGGATAGAAAGATTTGTGAGGGGTATGGGCCAAACATGAGAAAATATGTCCAGCTTAGATGGGTCATCTTGGATGGCATGGGCGAGCTGGTCCGAAGGGTCTGTTTCTGTTCTGTATGACACTATGACTGTACTCAGAATTTTATTTTCTATTTAGGATTTTACCAAAATAGAAAGACATAACTGCTGAAAGTTCAACAGAAGGTGTAGAAGCTTGAAATTTTGCACGCCATCAGAATCAGCAACAACTTCTTCCCCTCTTTATCAGGCTTTTGAACCATCCATCTATAAACTAGGTACTGTCCGATTCACTTCAACCCCTTTGCGAATATTGCATATTGTCTGTGGAGCTGATGCGCTACGATGCTAAGAATTATATTCTGCACACTGTATCTTCCCATTCATTCTACCTATTGTACTTGTGACTCGATTGCATTCATGTAAGGTATATCCAATCTGTTTGGATAGCATGCAAATCAAGGCTTTTCCCCGTACCTCGGTACACATGACAATAATAGCCTCAACCGAAGTATTTTGTTAGGAAGCTTAAATCACTGAGCTACATCAATGGTATGAAAAAGATACGTTTAGAAAATAAGGAGGAATTCTGTTATATCACACTGTCAGGTCGGAGATTGGGGGTATGAGTCAGAAACAAGGTTTCAGTATGAAAGATCCTGTTTTCAGAGCTGTTTCATCTTGGAAAACCCAGTCTGTGAGCACAACCCTGCTGAATTTGTTCTTTAATCTTTTCACAACGGGGCTAATGGGATGAATGTGTCCTTTCCAACAAAGCGTGAGTCCAGGCAATGTCATTCAGTTCCCAGTGGGCAGAAATCATATTTTTGCTTCACATTTTGACACTGTTAGCATTCCCCCCCCCCCCCCAGAGTCATTCGAACGGCAGGTGTAGAAAATGCAATGGAACATTGGTGCACTAGGTAGTGGTCACCTGATGTTGCAGAGGTCAAAATTACCGAGAGCTGTTCCATACATCTATGCTGTGGGTCCAATCCACACTATGCCCAGAGGTGCTTGTGGTGTGGTGAGTTACCAGCAAGGAAAATTTGTTATCTCCTCCCTTGAGCCGTTATTCCAGCAGCGACGTTGTTGTATGTTAGGGTGGCACAGTGGAGCAGCTGATAGTGTTGCTGCCTCACAGTGCCAGAGACCTGGGTTCTAGTTATAGGAGGAGAATTCGACCCAGTAGTCTACTCCGCCATTCAATCATGGCTGACCTATCTTTCCCTCTCAAACACATTCTCTTGCTTTCTCCCCACAATTGAAGACACCCACACTAATCAAGAATCTGTCAATCTGTGCCTTAAAAATACCCAGTCACTTGGCCAAAATACCCAATAATTTGGCCAACCCTGACTTCGGGTACTTTCTGTGTGGAGTTTGCACATTCTCCCTGTGAAGGCTTGCGTTTCCTCCGGGTGCTCTGGTTTCCTCGTATACCCCAAAGACGTACGGTTTTGTAGGTTCATTGGCCTCTGCAAATTGTGTAGGGAATGGATGAGAAAGTGGGATAACATAGGACTAGTATAAATGCGTGATCGCCGGGCAGAATGGACTTGGAGGGCTGTAGGTCCTGTTTCTATGCTGTATCTCTAGACTAAACTATGTATAAGCCTGTTGTGGTGCAGCTGCAAGTAAGAATTTATTGTTCTGTATTGGGGCATATGACAAAAAAAACATCTTGACTCTTAAACTAAATTAAATGTTGGCACTCAACTCCACACACAGGAAAGGAAATGAGTAACATCTCTGATAAAATGCAAATTGTTGGAAATCTTCACCAGCCAGTCCAGAGAGTAACTGTGGAGACTCAAGGAACTGCAGATCCTGGAATCTTGAGCAAAATACAAAGTGCTGGAGGAACTCAGCGGGCCAGGCAGCATCTGTGGAGAGAATAGACAGACGACATTTCCAGTTGTGGCCCTAAACATAGCGTAACTGCAGTGGGAGAGCGCACAATTCTGGTCTATGGTACTTTGACCCTGTATCTCTCTCCACAGATGCTGCCTGACCTGCTGCATTTCTTGGGGGGGGGGGGTCTGTGTGGAGTTTGTGTGTTCTCACTGTGACAGTGGGCATTCCAAATGATTTATTGCATTGTTGATTATTATACATTTATATACTGAATACTGGTTTTACAGGTCTGTTAAGCTGTACCAAGTGACAGCAGGTTAGGCAGCATCTCTGGAGAAAAAGGGTGGGTGATGTTTTGATTTGGACTCATCTTCATACAGAAAGTAGGGGGTGGGGTGGGGGGGGGGGGGGTGAAGAGCTGGTGGTGAGAAAAGACCAGGAACAATCAGGGCCAGCCACAAATGACCTCAGGCAGGGTGTTGCCTGGTTGGTCCTTTGTTGGCTAAGGAAGGTGTGATCTCAAGGGAAACAATGTGGAGAACTGTAGGGCCTGTCCCGCCAGTATGCCATTGCATGCCGTTGACCAGGCCCCACCTCCGCCGGCGGAGGGTGACGGCCCGGGCTTGAGAGCAGCCGGTCCCTGTCCCGCCCCATCAGGTGACCGGGGGGCTCAAACGTGTGGAGTACTGGTGGTTGAGCAAGCCCCCGCTCAGCCGGAAGTACTCATCGGACCAAGGCGCCGTAATCCATCCCGGGAGCCGGTCCCACACAATTTGAGCCGCCTTTCCTCGACACCCTTCGTCTCCCTCCGAGACGCAGGGAGGCGTGTCCTGTACAGGCTCCTCCTCCACACCCTGCACTTCCTCGCCCTGGTCCACCGTCCGGACACCAAGTGGCGGTCGGTGTTCCCTTCCAGTCGCGAGGGGGGCCCCCGGTGGGGGTCCCTCTACGCAGGGATTCTCCCCCTCTACATTGGGGACCTGGGGTGGAGGGTATTGCACCGAAGTGTTCCCTGCAACCTGTTTCTCTCGCGGTTCACAGACTCGCCAGCCGCCTGCCACTTTTGCGGGCTGGAAGAGCCTGTGTACCACGTGTACATGGAGTGCGTGAGGCTGCAGCCACTGTTTCAATACCTAAAGGGGCTGCTCCTTGCTTTCTGGCTGCATTTTTCACCCACCATCCTCATCTTTGGACACCCTGTGCGTAGGGGAGAGGGTAGGGCTGAAGATGTCCTGGTTGGGTTGCTCCTGGGCCTGGCCAAGCTGGCCATCCGCGAGTCACGGCGCCAGACGGTGGAGGGCTCTACCCGAGCCGGCTGCCTGCCCCTTTTCCGGGGGTACGTCCGTGCCCGGGTGAGGATGGAAAGGGAATACGCCCTGTCTACGGGCACCCTGAGGGAGTTCCGCAACCGCTGGGCACCGAGGGGGGTTGAATGTATCCTTGACAAGGATTGTAATATAGTTGTTTAGCAGTTGATTAGCATATTTGTTCATCTTGTATTATGGTGGTGTTTTGTTTTATTGTATTGTAAATACAATTTTAATATTTGAATAAATATTTTTGATTTAAAAAAAAAAAAAAAAAAGTATGCCATTGCATGCGTCTAGCGCGACCAAACGTAGTCACTTGAGGCGTAGGGCCTCGCGGGGTCGGTCCCACTTCGAACCGCGGAGGCGTATGTAGTTGTGCGAAGTGGGACCAGCCCCGCGAGGCCGTACGCCTCAAACGACCACATTTAGTCGCGCTAGACACATGCTATCGCATGCTGGTGGGACAGGCCCTTGTGACACTTGTAAAAATGATTAGGGTGGAGGGGGCAAGGAAGGAAGGGGGAGGAGAGGGGAATTATGTTACTTAAAATTAGAGAATTCATTCTTCATTCTGTTGGGTTGTAAGCAACCTAAGCAAAATATGTGGTGCTGTTTTACCAATTTGCACGTGGCCTCACACTTGTATTAATTTCATTGTTCATTGTTGCTACGTATGGCATTTAAACACTGTGGTTCTTGAGTATATTTCTCAGCATTGTGGAGACAACTATAACTGTCTGTATCTGTAGAAGACGCCAAAATGGGCATGTGATGGGATTCAGCATGTTTTCTGATTATCTGGGGACTGATTTCTGTTTTAGTTCTTGCTGATCCAATAATGCAGGAGTTGTGTATATTAGATTCGCTGATGCTTCAGAAAGTTTTACTGTTGAGTGAAGGAAACTAAGTTATCTATTGGTTACCAGAGGGCCTACATCAGTGTTACTCAAATATTTCTTCTGGGCATCGATGTTGCTGACACTACCATTATTAATTAGTCAGCACTAGTTACCCCTTGAGAAAGTGACGGCAGGCTTCCTTGAACTGACCAGGATCATGGAAAGTTTTGCCACTACAAAGTGCTGTCTTCACAATGCTCTTAATTGCGTTGTTTAATTAATTTGAAAGACCACAAGAGATGGCAGAGAGTTGTGGATATAGCCCAATCCATCATACAGACCAGCCTCCTCCTCATCATCGACTCCAATTGCACTTCACGCTGCCTCGGGAAAGCAGTCAATTCAGAAACGTTTTCATCCCAGTCATTTCCTCTTCTCCTGTCTCCTGTTGGGTAGAAGGTACAAGAGCTTGAACGCATGTACCACTATACTCCTCCTGCTCATACCTCTAGTTTCCCTCTACCCTGACTTTCAATCTGAAGAAGGGTCTCGACCCAAAAACCGACCTATTTCTTTTCTCCAGAGATGCTGCCTGACCCGCTGAGTTACTCCAGCATTTTGTGTTTATCTTCAGTTTAAACAACATCTGCAGTACCTTCCTATTCAGGAACTGCTTCTTCCCCTCTTTCATCCGACCACTGAACGGTCCTCCCAGAAGCAAGGGTGTAGTCCCGATCTCCCAAACAACCACAAAGCGGACATTGGACATTTTCTCTGGAATTGTAACACCACAATGCTATAACACTATATCCTGCACACTCTTTGCACTACCTATTGTACTTGTGTATGGATTGATTGCACTCATGTGCAGTGATTATCTGATTTAATTAGGTAGCACACAAACTAAAGCTTTTCACTGTACTGAGGCCTCCCTCCCTCGCACCATGGATCCGCTGCAGTTCGCAGACTGTCCAAACAGATCCACGGATGATGCGGTCTCCCAGGTTTTGCACTGTTCATTGATTTCAGTTCGGCTTTCAACACCATAGTCCCCACCAGACTTGCTGATAAGCTGCTGGAACTGGGACCGAACAATCCCCTGTGTGCCTGGGTACTGGACTTTCTGACCGCCAGGCCCCAGGTGGTCAAGATGGGTAGATAGACCTCCAACCCTCCTCACCCTGAACACAGGATCCCCCAGGGTTGCGTCCTCAGCCCCCTACTGTACTCCCTGTACACACATGCTGTGTGGCCAGGTTCAGCTCCAACTCCATCATTAAGTTTGCTGATGACACAGTGGTGGTGGGCCTAATCTCTGATAACGATGAGAAGGCCTACCTGGAGGAGGTGGCTGCCCTGGCACTCTGGTGTCAGGATAACAGCCTCCTCTTGAATGTCACAAAAACTAAGGTGTTGATTGTGGACTTTAGAAGGGCACAACAACCAAGGACGTATACGCCATTGGGGATTAATGGGATTACTGTGGATAGGGTGAGCAGCTTTAAATATCCACATCACAGAGGATCTGACATGGACAACACACACTGCCACACTGGTGAGAAAGGCAAGGCAGTGCCTTTACCACCTCAGGTGGCCGAACGCACCACGGGAACTACAATACCCCCCCTCTGCAGGACCTATACACCAGGAGGTGCAGATCCAGAGCCTGCAGGATCATGATGGACTCCTACCACCCCAGCAACAGAATACTCCAGCTGCTGGGGTCAGGCAAGCGCCTCCGCTGTCATATAGCAAAAATAGAGAGGCTGAGAAGGAGTTTCTTCCCACAGGCCATCAGGACTGTAAGCGTTGATCTCACCAGGGGGTAAACGCTGGCGTAAATATGTATATCAGAATCCTGTCTATCCTTTTGTGTGTCTTTATCCTTAATTTTTGTTTTCCTTTTTCATCTCTTTCCTTGTATCTGCCATTATCTCTTTCCTTCTGTCTTTCTTTGTCTCTATGTCTTGGTTTCAAACATAAATAACATGTACTAGTTACTGAATTTGTAATTCTTTGGAGTGTGGGAGGAAACCGGAGCACCCAGAGAAAACTGACCCGATCACGAGGAATATGTATTAACTCCCAACTGAGAGTGCCTGTAGTCAGGATCGAACCCGGGTTAATCTGAAAAAGTACATTAGGGGCACTTTACATAAACACTACTTGGAGGAATTTTCACTTTGTCATCATGTGATAGATTCCCAGCATTAAATCCATAGCCCTGTACATTGTAATACAGAACCTCTCATTGTCCAACTAACTGACCATTCAATCTAATCGGAAATGCAAGCATGGACTTGCATCTGGTGGGAGATAATTGCAAGTATCTGCCTCCGAAACATTTGGAGATCCCATGTGGTTGATATCAATGACTTGGACTGTAAGAGAGATGATTGTTTGGGATTAATAACTGCAAGACTGGAAGAAAGTGAAGACATGAGTTGTTTGCTGATGTTTAAGATCCATATTTATATACTCTTCTATTGAACAATTTTCCCACTAATCAGAATCATCTTTTATGCTTGGATGAATAAGTCTATTGAGCCATTGTATTAAACATACAATAACGTTTATGCAACTCTGCAATCCAGAAGGCCATTGGTTCCAACAGGGCAATGCTAACCCTTTGTTCACCCAATTGGTCTATTCATTTTTCACCTGGGCAATGACACCTTTAACTGCCCAACACATCTCTCAGTAAAGCAGCTGCCTTGCAGTCTTAGAGACCCGGGTTTGATCCTGACCTCGGGTGCTGTCTGTGTGGAGTTTGCACGGTCCCTGTGACTGTGTGAGTTTCTTCCGGTTTCCTCCCACTTCCCAAAGACATGCAGGTTTGTAGGTTAACTGGCCTTTGTGGATTGCCCCTATTGTGTAGTGAGCAGATGAGTTGTAAGTCGGCGTGGAACTGGTGTGAACAGGTGTTTGTTGGTTGGCATGGACTGAGTGGGCCGATGGGCCTATTTTTCTGTAACTAAAACTAAAAAACTCAGCGCTTTGTTGAGGGCAGCCATCTAGATTATGTGTACACATTCTGGAATGGGGATTTAATCTGTTACCTTCAAATCTGGATGAATGGCTGCAAGCAAATAAACCACTGTTGACACGAGCAGAAGATTACGAGGAATGTTGCCAGGACTCGAGGGCCTGAGCTATAGGGAGAGGTTGAGCAGAAGAGGACTCTATTCCTTGGTGCGCAGGAGGATGAAGGGTGATCTAATAGAGGTGTACAAAATCATGAGAGGAATAGATTGGGTAGATGCATTGGGTCTCTTGCCCAGAGTGGGGTAATCTAGAACCAGAGGGTATAGGTGAGGGGAAAAGATTCAATAGGAACCTGATGGGTAACTGTTTCACACAAAGAGTGGTGGGTGTATGGAAGTAGCTGCTGGAGTAGGTCGTCGAGGCAGGTACTATCGCAACATTTAAGAAACATTTAGACAGGTTTAGAGGGATATGGGCCAAACACAGGCAGGTGGGACTATTATAGATGGGAAATGTTAGCTTGTGTGGGAAGGTTGGGCCGAATGGCCTGTTTCCATGCTGTATGACTCTATGACTCTATAACTGACTGCGGCATCAGGGCCAGTCGCAACCCTTACAGCTTGTGAGCCCAGTATTCTGTGCTGTTACTACGACAGATGGGCTGGATGTAAGTGGCCCCTTGTAGGATTGTGATCCGGTCACTGTGGTTACAACTAGTTGTCACAGCTAATCATCGTTAAATAACCCAGGCGTGTGGTGATTATATTGCATGTCCACAGTAGAGAGAATGTACAGTAATTAACATACATTCCACTAGACCCATCTCCTTGGAAAATATGACTGCGTTATCCCTTTAAAGGATTAATTTAATCTATTTATTTATGCATTGGAATGTGTTAGTATTCTCTTGTAAAACTGACAAATGCACAAAGTAGGCAAAAAAAAAACTAATTTGAAATAAGGCGGGGACGACTAGACATCATATATCATTGGTGTTGTCCTTCCTACCTAGATGCCTCTGCACATTGCCCATGTCTCTGCTGTCATGCTGATAGATCATACCTGCCTCGCCTGCGTACACAATGCAGTCACGGTGGGAGTCAGGTATCTGACTGCGGCACTGGCTTCACCTATAGTAAAACACACACACACACACACACTGTAACTCGTCGTGGCACTCTCTTCCCTGCTCTATGAGATCAGGTGACTTCTGTGACCCACCTCAACAACGTCATCTAATCCCCGTGAGTGTGTTACAACCTTGCAACACATGCTAAGCTAGCTGTTATTCCATTTGTCATTGTAACATCTGCATAGGTGACTAACAGCACTGCATCATTTCACTAAAGACACTGCGTACCATTATCCGTATCCCATAACTATCGCATAGAGGAATGTATGTTGCACTCACGTTCAAGGAACTGCTATGTATTTTTATACCAGTAATCCATTTTATGCTGGTTTGACCTTATCATTCATCTTCCTTATCAAACCTTTTAAAGGGACATCATCTCAAAGGGCCATGAGTCCAAGCACTTCATTCTTGACGTTAATTACCTTGGAGAACCGGGACTGAATTTTTGCCTTTAAAAGATAGAAATCCTTGGGGTAAGTGCTGGAGGGGGAAAGGCAGAATGGAAAGCTCAGCACGAGGAACTGGCATTGATTTAATGGGCTGAATGGCCTGCGACTGCTCTGGGTAGATCTTGAGGAAGGAACTGCAGATGCTGGTTTGTACTGAAGATAGACAAAAGTGCTGGGGTTACACAAAGGGTCAGGCAGCATCTCAAGAGAAAAGGGACTGGTGACGATTCAGCTCGGAACCCTTCTTCATGTTGAGATGTTTTCACTCATATGTGAGTCATAAACTAGTGCATAGAGCTGCAAAATTAATGGGCTGGTTATTTAAAACTGAGGTGCATTGAAGATAGTAAAGATAGTGAAGATAAAGAAACCCAGCAACTCAGCAGAGAAGGGCATGGCTCAGAAGCAGCTCTCTTTAATTGCAGTAATTTCGTTTTCACTGACCATTATTTTTTCTCAGTCAACACGGGTGGCACAGAAGCGCAGCCAGTAGAGCTGCTGCTGCCTCACTGAGACCCAGGTTCACTCCTGACCTCGGGTGCTGCCTGTGTGGAGTTTGTGCATTCTCCCTGTGACTGCGTGGGTTTCTCCGGGTGCACCGGTTTTCTTCCATGCTGCAAAGTCGTGCAGCTTTAAAGGTTAATAGGCTTCAGTAAATTGCAAATTGTCCCTAGTGCGTAGGATAGTGCTAGTGCATATGGGGTGACCAATGGTCGGCGCTGACTCGGTGGGCTAAAGTGCCTATTTCCATACTGTATCTCTAAAGTCTAAAGTAAAGTCTAAAAGTTTGCATGTTCTTCTGTGACCGCATAGGTTTCCTCCAGGTGCTCCGGTTTCCTCCCACGCTCCAAAGACTTGCCATATATTCCTCTTGGGATCACATCTTCCCTAGTTAACATTTGGCCTGTTAGGGAACCACCCTGCCTGTGGTCATCTGTGGCCTGCCCTGATTTGCCCTGCTCTTTTCTTGCTTCTATTTTCCCACCTGTAGATGGTTTATGCATGCAACCTATAATGTAGCTACCTCAATACCACTAACCACGCCTTAGTTATCCCAGTATAATTGTGATATCTTCCCCTTGCTCCTCCCCTGGTCCCAGTACGCCTGAAGACTAGATGCAGTCAGTACTGGGACGTGCCTTACATGTGCCTTTATTAAATACTCAGTAAAGTTACAAGTGTGTCAGACGTGACTTCTTTACATGGTGTCGGCAAGTTAAATGCGCGCCTCCTGTTTATCGGGTTTTATTTGCTCCTAGTTTTACTAGTGTTTAAATCCCCTCCACGCCATGGCATTCTCGTGCTGCAAGCCCTCGCCCCTTGTCTTTGATGCTGACATTGCGGAGCGATGGGCTACTTTTGTGCTGGACTACAACCACTTCATCAACATCGTGCACCGAAATGACCCTGATGCGGTCAAAGCCTCACTCCTGCTGAACCTTGCCGGTGCTGATGCTATGAAGCGAGCTCAGACTTTCACATACAATCCAGCGGTCCTGGATGACAACGACCAGATCATCGAGCCGGCGGAGTCTGCCAACGACCCGGTATGTCTCTTACGAAAGTTTGCGGAAATTTGTGACTTGCCCTCCAACCGTATATTGGAGCGGGCCAGATTTATTACAAGAAAACAGCAGCCTGACGAGCCTGTTGAATGTTTTATCGCTGACCTGCGCTACCTTGCTCAGCGGTGCCGTTTCGATAACATGTGTGATCAGCTCACTAGAGATATTTTAGTCACTGGTATGCTGGATCAGAAGTTACGATCCGAGCTGCTGCGAAGACCAGATCTCACCCTGACTGAGGCTATGCACGCATGCAGACTGGCTGAGGTGGTTGCCCCGCTACACGGGCAGAGGGGATCTGATAGTCGGTCTATCAATCTGACTGGTGTTACTATGCCCCGTCGCAAGCAAGACAACGTTCGCCCTGCACCGCGGCTGACATATGCCGCTCGGGCTCCGCTTGCCAATAAGTGCCCCAACTGTAATTACATCCACTCTATGCAGTCACAGTGTCCAGCATTTGGTAAAGCTTGTAATTTCTGTAAAAAGATGAACCACTTCTCGGCTGCCTGCCGCTCCCGTGGGAACTTTCCACCAGCTTCCAGATAAATTTTAAACAACCTACAACAAGTTGATAACGATTTCGGTTCTCAGTCTTCCATCGACACTGCCCATGACTCCGAGCCCAGTACTTCCATGGGAGATGCCAGTGTTTATTCTCTCCTTCATAGTCAAACTCGCCTTTCCGACCCATCTGTGCTAGTCACTGTCAACAATAAATCTTTCTCTGCTAAGCTAGACACGGGAGCGAAGGTGAATGTTATGTCAACATCCCTGTTCAGGAAGATTAGAAATAATGAGCTGCTAACTGCAGATCGCTCCACATGGCGTGCTTATGGGGGAGAGGTGCTGAAACCTGTGGGGGGGGGGTCACTTTCAACTGTGTGCTGAAGAAATCTTCGCGAGCCCTGTCGTTTTTCATTCTTGACTGTGATTGTGTGACTCTGTTGAGCAATCAGGCATGTCAGGACCTTGGACTGGTGTCCTTAGACCGCTCTGTCCACGTAGTGCGGGTGATGTTGAATCCACTTTCTGAATACCCCGACCTATTCGATGATGAATTGGGCAAGCTGCCCCTTGTATACAAGATCGCAACTGACCCGTCGGTTGTGCCAGTGGTCCGTGCTCCGCACAAGGTATCATTTGCCATGAAGGACAAGGTCGAAGCCATGCTGAAGAACTTGGTTGCCATGGGAGTGCTGGAAGCTGTTAGCGAACCCACCGACTGGGTCTCCACCATGGTTGCCACCATGAAGAAGGGTAAGAGCGAGATACGGGTGTGCATCAACCCCAAAGACTTAAATCTAGCAATAAGACGTCCTCATTATCCCATGAGGACCGTAGAAGACGTTGCTGCCCAGGTCGGCCAGGCCACGGTGTTCTCAGTCCTTGACGCCAGGAGCTCATTCTGGCAAATACCTCTTGACAAACACTCCTCAGACTTAACCACGTTTGGCACCCCCTTCGGAAGATTCAAATTTTTGCGGATGCCGTTCAGCATCAACTCCGCTAGCGAGGTGTTTCAACGCTCTATGGAGCAACTGTTTGCCGGCCTGCCGTGTGCCATTATCGTGGATGACATCCTGGTATACGGGAAAGATGCTGCTGAGCATGACCACAACCTCCGACGAATTCTTGACCGCGCTCGCCAGATCAACTTAAAACTCAACCTGTCAAAGTGCAAGTTCCGCGTAGCTGAAGTACCCTATGTTGGCCACATCTTCACAGCCCACGGGCCGAAACCTGATCCGCAGAAGACCAACGCTATCTCCGAGCTGCCTGCCCCGACCGAAGTAACCAGCCTGCAACGATTCCTGGGCATGGTCAACTACCTGGGAAAGTTCATCCCCAACCTCAGCGAGTTGAGTGCATCCCTGAGGCAACTGACGAAAAAAGACGTTGCCTGGTCCTGGTTTCCTCAACACCAGCAGGCTTTCGACCTTCTCAAATCAAAGCTGATCAGCACACTGACTCTCAAGTTTTTCGATCTGCACCGTCCGATCGTAGTTACATGTGATGCGTCCCGTTTCGGACTAGGTGCTGCCTGCCTGCAACTCCATGATGACGGCTCGTTGCAGCCCATTTCTTATGCCTCGCGTACCATGACAGACACTGAGCAGCGCTATGCACAAATCGAGAAGGAGCTTCTTGCGGTTGTATTCGCCTGCTCCAAATTAAAAGACTTTCTTTTCGGTAGCAGGTTCACCGTCGAGACCGATCATCAACCCTTGGTGACCATCCTCAATAAGCCCATTCACATCGCACCAGCCAGACTCCAGCGCATGATGCTACAGCTCCAGCGATTCGACTTTCTGATTGTGTACAAGAAGGGCACCGAGATGCATGTGGCCGACGCGCTATCCCGGGCCCTCCGCTCCTCCTGTGACAGGCACCCCTACGAGCAGGAGGATCTGCAGGTACTCAATGTCAACTTTGTTCCCTCTAAACAGCTGCAGTGCCTGGTTGAGCATACCGCCAACAACCCTGATCTGCAACAGCTCGCAGCTGTCATCCAGCGGGGGTGGCCCAGCAGACGCACCTCGCTGCCTGCGGGTGCCCACCCTTTCTTTCTTGTCCGCGACGAGCTGGTGCTCCGGGACGGAATCATCATCAAGGGTCACAAGGTGGTCGTCCCTGCCTCCCTATACGACTTGTACTACAACGCTGCCCACATGGGGCATCCCGGAGCCGATGCCACCGTCTCACATGCCCAAGAACAGTACTATTGGCCCGGCATGGCCAAGTACATTAAAGCCCGAGTAGCCTCCTGTCCTGACTGCAACACCCTGGCCCCACATCAGCAGCGCCAGCCCCTTCTACAGCAGCATGTGCCTGCTATGCCATGGACCTCGCTGGCTGCTGACATTTTCGAATGGCGAGGCAAGCACTACCTGGTGTTGGTTGATTCATACTCCAATTGGTTCGAGGTGGACCTTCTCCCTGCTATCACTTCTGAGATGGTTATCAGCAAGCTACGCAGACACTTAGCTACCTTCGGGTCCCCGGTCCGCTTACAGACCGACAACGGCCGTCAGTTCACCAGCGCGGAATTCCAAGCTTTCGCTGTCAAGTGGAACTTCCACCACTATACCAGCAGCCCTGAGTACCCGCAGGGCAACGGACTGGCCGAGCGAGCTGTCCGCAGTGCCAAGAATTTACTCGAGCAGTCTCGTCTCTCCAATTGTAATTTTTACCTGGGTCTACTCAACCTCCGCAACATCTCTCGAGACCCTATCATGTGATCCTCTGCCCAGCGCCTGATGTCCCACGTGCTGCGCCCACTGATGCCGATCGCACAACAATCCCTGATACCCAAGGTCCTCGAGCCTGCCGCCGTTCAGCAACGGATCGATCACAACCATGAGGTACAGCGCCGCTCTCACGATAAGTCCTGCCGCCCGCTCTCACCACTACTGCCTGGCCAGGTCGTCCGCATGCAGACAGCCACCGGATTCCCCCGACTCGCAACCATTGTTGGTGTGGACGACTCCCCGAGATCTTACCTGGTGGACTTTGATGGAGCTGTCTACCGTCGGAGCCGCCAGAACCTGTTGGCCGTGAACGAGCCGCAGCCTCCTCCTGCGGCTCCTTACGCTCCTCCATTGCGCTACCAGCCTGCTGTTACTAATTACCCTGCTGCTCCCTGCATGCCCCAGTCCATTCGCTTGCCGCGTTCTCCTCCTTCTGCGCTTCCTGGTTTCGGGCGGATGATTTCCTCCCCTGCTCGTTCTCCTTCTCCTCCTCCTGGATCCCCCGTGCCGGTTGGGTCCCCTCCCGCATTCCCGGTTGGGTCTCCTCCTGCTTTCTCCTTCCCGCCTGCTACCGCTCCGCCTCCTCTTCTATCTGGTGGGGAGGGTGATGGTGCTATACGCACATGCTCGGGTCGGGTTGTCAAGCCTCCTGTCCGCTACGGTGATTTCGCCTAAATTTGCATGTGTTGTATAATCACACTGCCACTGTTCTAACTTCATTTTTAGATTTCTAAGGGAAAGGATGTAGATGGTTTATGCATGCAACCTATAATGTAGCTACCTCAATACCACTAACCACGCCTTAGTTATCCCAGTATAATTGTGATATCTTCCCCTTGCTCCTCCCCTGGTCCCAGTACGCCTGAAGACTAGATGCAGTCAGTACTGGGACGTGCCTTACATGTGCCTTTATTAAATACTCAGTAAAGTTACAAGTGTGTCAGACTTGACTTCTTTACACCACCCCTCCCCTACAATCAGTCTGAAGAATTGTCCTGACCTGAAAAGTCACTTATCCATTTGCTCCAGAGATGCTGCCTGACCGGCTGAGTTACTCCAGCATTCTGTGTCGATCTCTGGGTTTGTAGGTTAATTGGCTTCTGTAAATTGCCCCTAGTGCACAGTGAGTGGAAGCGAAAGTGTGTGGTCAGTGGTCAGCATGGACTCATTGGGCTGAAGGGCCTTTCTGTATGCTGCATCACTAAACTAAACAAAGCTAAACT
Source organism: Amblyraja radiata (assembly GCF_010909765.2). NCBI lineage: Eukaryota > Metazoa > Chordata > Chondrichthyes > Rajiformes > Rajidae > Amblyraja > Amblyraja radiata. The sequence continues at coordinate 22,495,476 of NC_045972.1, read as the reverse complement.
GAGCAAAACCAAACTAAACTAACCTAAACTAAGCAAAATGAAACTAAGCGAACTAAAATGGAACTGAACTAAACTAAACTAAACTAAACTAAACAGCCAAACCAGCTCCTTATTCCATTTCTGAGGTGTCACTGTGAGCAAACTCGCTTCCACTTCCCCCTGCATTACAAGCGGGACCACATTTCTGAAGGAAAAGCTGACAAGGCCTTGGGACTCCTCGGGTCATGAAAGGCGTCAAATAAATGCAAGTCCTTTCCCTTTTTTAATTGTGGCTTGAGGGAGGTGGCTTTGAGTTCCCCAGCCAGTCAACCTGTGCAAAGTAAATTAACCTCCATGCAATCATTAATGCAAGGTTCTGGCCTGGAGTTGCCCAGCTAAGCAGCCATTTGCCCTCAAAATATCTCCCACCTCACACAGACAGATTATTTAAATTCACTGTGTGACCTTGGGACCCTTGCCACAGGGGTTTAACTGGAGGGAAAATAGAAATTTACGGTTTATTTTTTGGTTGTGAAACTTAAATAGAACAATACATTTCAGATAAATGCTTTCAAGGCCACTTCCCTGGATATTCGCAACCGCTTGAATTACCTTTCTGATACAAATCTCAACAGCGGAGGTTTTACTCTTGTCTTGAACATCTCACTGTTTGAATTTCTGTGGGTTGTCCTTCCAATTTCCAAATATTAGGTCCAAATTTGCATTATTGATGAGGTAACGATGTCAGCCAAAATGTGGATTCTTTAAAGAGGATAATTTTATGCAAATTATATATTGATGTTCTGATGATTAATTGGCTCGTGGCCTGCATTAATATGCACCCGCCATAACATATTATGCAAGTCTAATTATTTCCCTGATATTAACCTCTACAAACCAACAGTGGATGTTTCTTGTATTATGTAAATCACTTTATCATTTTCAAGAACATTTAATGATTTGGCAGGTCATTGTCAATGAATATATTAATTAGTGGCATTGTATCCACAAAATAAACTCACCCGAACAATCAGTACGTGTCTTTATGCAATTGTGAATTCCTTTCTTGTTTTTTTACATTGATGATACAATATTAATTTGAGTAGCGATTTAAAAAATAAAGACTTCATATAAATGAAAGCTAAAGCTTGTATTTTTTTTTTAAATTCACTGAGTCGTAGTCATACAGTGTGGAAACAGGTCATTTGGGCCAACTTGCCCACTCCGACCAACATGTCATATCTATACCAGTCCCACCTGCCCGCATTTAGCCCATATCCCTCAAAACATTGCAGTGGTACCTGCCTCAACTAACCCCACTGGCAGGTCGTTCCATACATCCACCGCCCTTTGTGTAAAAAAAGTTACCCCTCAGGTTCCTATTAAATCTTTGCCTCACCCCCCCACCCCCACCTTAAACCCATGTCCTCTGGTTCTTGATTTCCCTATGATGGGCAAGAGAATTGTGCGTTTCTATGACCTATTCCCCACATGATTTTGTACCCCACTTCAATCAAATTTAATTGATTGTTATTTTGATATTTTATTAATTAATCATTGCCATTGGACTTTATATATGGAACATGCACTAGAATTCTGAGAACTATATTCTGCACTGTGCCTTGCCATTTGCTCTATCTATTGTACTTGAGTTTGACTTGCTTGCATTTATGTGCAGTATTACATGATCTGTTTGGATGGCATGCAAAACAAAGCTATTCACTGTACCGCGCGTGGTACACTTGACAATAATCAACCTAGACCTAAAGCTAATGGATTAATTGAAACTGCTTAAATATCAGATCATCTAAAACTTGACCTCAGCAGAGCTCTGCTGCACTGGTACCATAAATATTTTCTTGGTTTCTGTTTCCTGTGGCCCAGATGTTTCAAGCTCTCTGGTTGGTGTGCCTTGTTGAAAGTCTATTTTCAGGGGCAGTGCAGCTATGGTTGTGTCTCTCTGTTAAGTAGTCTTCTGAGTCTTGCTATCTCTGTCCACACATATGAAGTTCACCAGCTTCAGTGAAGCAAACAAGGGTACTTCAGTAATCCTGCTGTTGTTGGAAGGTTTCGAGGTGAGATGTCATTGGGAGGACATTGGTGGAGGTCTGTCCGAAAGGGACAGTGCTAGCATTGCCAGGGACCCCCGGAGTGTATCCCTATAGTTGAGGATCTCTGTGAATGTCAGCACTGACTGAGTTCCTTTGTGAATGTCGATATTTGCACTGAAAACGCACCCAGACAGCATATAAACTAATGAGTCTAAAGAAAGGTCCCGATCCATCACCTATCCACGTTCTCCAGAGATGCAGCCTGACCTGGGGTTTTTCACTCTGTTTGAGCCTAGATGATGATTCTTTTAAATCAGCATCTAAGTTTAGCTTTATGTTTAGATTTATTATTGTCCCATGTACTGAGGTACAATGAAAGGTTTGCCAAGCAAACAGATGATATTATACATAAATACAATCAAGCCAAAGTCAAATACAATAGGTCTAGCGAAGTACGGATTATATTTCTCAGCATTGTGGCGCATTAGTTCCAGAGACAGAGTCTAATGTCTGTAATGGGCTAGTGGTGATTTGGACAGTACTCCAACTTGTGGAAGGACATCTCAGAGAAGCGAGTGACATTGCATCTTTGGGAACACACAAGCAGAGCTCAGCCTGCAAGATCTGGGTGTACACTGGGCAGGAACCCCCAAACTATCCAAGGCTTTTGGGGACCCTTTGGCAGATGGTGGGTTTGTGGAATCAAGTTTCAAGTTTCAAGTTCAAGTTTCAAATTTATTTTCACATGCACCAATCAAGGTACGGTGATATTTGAGTTATCATACAGCGTTCTAAGTGAAAAGCAACAATACACACAGCCACATAAAATAAGATTTAACATAAACATCCACCACAGCAGACTCCACATTCCTCACTGTGATGGAAGGTAATAAAGTTAAATCATCTTCCTACTTTGTTCACCCGTGGTCGGGGCTGAACCCTCCGCAGTTGCCGCTTCCGACTATCCGATGTCTGAAGCCCTCGTGTCGGGATGATCGAAACTCCGGCGTTGGGACGGAATGGAACACTCTGCAGGCATGGAGCTCCCGAGTTGGCCTCTTCTTACTGGAGACCGCGGGCTTCACGGTGTAAAAGTCCACAGGCCCTGCGATTGGAGCTCTTTCACGGGCGATCCTCGGCAAAGGATTTTCAGGCTCCATGATGGTAAGTCCGTGCCATGTCCACCGCTTGAAGCACCGGGCCGGCCTTCAAGAAATTCCGCAACACTCCACGTTGTTAGGCCGCAGGGGGGACGGAGATACAATACGGAAGAAAAATCGCATCTCCATCGATGTAAGTGATTGAGAAAGGTTTCCCCCGATTTCCCCCCCATCCCCCAACAGACCAGGACACACTCAACCATACTTTTAAAACATACTTAAAGTAATAAAAACAGTGAGGGGACAGACAGACTGTTGGCGAGGCAGCCACTACGGTGGTGCCACCCGCTATCCATTCAGCAGTCAGATTAAGTAATTGAGGCAAGTACAATGACAATATGTAAAAGATATTTGGACAAGTGCATGGATAAGAAAGGTAGAGAGGGATATGAGCCAGGTGCAGGCAAATGGGGCCTCTTGGTCAACATGAAACAGTTGGGCCAAAAGGCCCATTTCCATGCAATATGACTCTATAACACGGAGAGTGTGGTTGCTCTCCTCAACACCTCCCCCCCCCCCCCCTTCACTTGGATCCACCTATCACTACCTCCAGAGGCAAAGACTATCACAACATTTAAGAAACAATTAGACAGGTAAATGAATAGGACAGGTTTAGAGCGATATGCACGAAACACAGGCAGGTGGGACTAGTGTAGATGCAACGTTGATCACTGTGGCAAGTTGGGCTGAAGGACCTGTTTCCATGCTGCATGAATCTATGACTCTGACTATACATTGCTGGCGCTTGCCCCACACCTTTCCCATACCTCTTCCTACCAGTTATCACCCCTTCTATTCCATCAGTCGCAGCAGGGTCCTGATCCAAATTGCCACCTGTCTGTTTCCCCCCACAGATGCTGCCTGACCTTCTGAGTTCTTCCAGCACTTTGTGTTTTGTATCAAACACGTTTGCGCGCCGTAGTTAGCTGATTCGCACAGAACTTCCATCAAAACCCAGCATAACCCAGGCTGCGGTTGCCCTTTAAGGCTTCCTGACATCTCTTCCAATTTGCAGCCTCTCTCGGGATTTAAGGGGTATAAATGGATGAGATTACGTTATTAGCATTGCAAAGCTGTGCCAGGATGTGCCAGGTCACTTGACAGCAATGCATCATCGTGCCGAGACACTTTTAGTGTTGACACTGCACCCAGGACAGATATGAAAGTAAATGAAACTGTCATTTACATGATTACTTTAAACTCTCGCAGTCAATCAGCTGCTGACGGGATAGGTTGGCGTTAGAAAGTAAACGTAGGAGAGGGCTTGAACAAAATGCAGGGAGGTTGTTCCGGTAAAAGAAATGGCTGCATCCTCCATGGATGACAGGGGTGGCACAGCAGTGCAATGGTAGAGTACTGCCTTACAGCACCCAAGACCCAGGTTCGATCCTGACTACGGGTGCTGTCTGTACAGAGTTTGAATGTTATCCCGGTGACCGCATGGGTTTTCTCCGGGTGCTCTGGTTTCCTCCCACATTACAAAGACATGCAGGTTTGTAGGTTAATTGGCTGCCGTATATTGTCCCTAGTGTGTAGGAAACAACTAGAGTGTGGGTGATCGTTGGTTGGCATGGTCTTGGTGGGCCGAAAGGTCTGTTTCCACACTATATCGCTAAACTATACTACACTATACTGAACTTAAATAAACTAAACTAATGTAAACTTAACTAAATTAAACTAAACTAAACCAAGCTAAACCAAGCTAAACTAAACTAAACTAAACTAAACTGAACTGAACTAAACTAAACTAAACCAGACAGCAGTTACCACTGGACCTCGGATGAGTTAGATCCTTCCCAGATCCACCGAGGAATGTTTCCGTGGTTTTTGGTTTCAGGAAAAGTATCCCGCTTCCGTGCCAGCTTGCCCTCCTCCTTTCCAGGATGTAGCAACCAGTGGAATATCCTGTTAATTGTGGCAGTGGGTAGAGCAGCATGGCTGGTTAAACGTTACGCACATAGTTTGGATAGCTGCCCGTGAAATCTATTTCAGATTTGAATGTTGTCCTCTGTCATTCTGAAGGCTTCATAGTCCACTGATGTTCTGCAGTTGGAGGCAAGGACAGAGCGACTGAAAGAAACACTCAGGTGGCTGAGGGATGATGCAATTGTAGCGAGTCCAAACTTTGTGATCAAACGGTTACTTTATTCGGTGAGATAAGTTTAACATACATGTGCGTTTGGGTCTCTCTAACATAAGAGTCATTGGTGCTGCTGCTGAGCGAGGATGTTGACTCGTGATCTCAAGGTAACATCTGCTGATGTAGCAGGACACTCCCCTTAACCCATGACGTCACGTGACTGTTCTCGTAACCGCTGACGAGGGTTCGACAGTAAGTGGTCTGACCATCAGGTGATGCCACACAATAATGATTATATTTATAAGGCTCGTCTGGGGTAGAAAACCATCCCAAAGTGCTTTACTGGAGTGCCATTTGATAACATTTGACAATGGACTACAATGAAGAGATGTTGGAAGGAGATGAAGACACAAGAAAATATAGAAGCTGAAATCTTGAGTAAAGTGCGATCCAAAATATTGTCTGTCTATAGATGCTGCCCTACCCATTGAGCTTTTCCAGTGCTTAACCCTTTGCTTTGAAGAAGGTGAAAAGATTGTTTAGAAATGGAGCTTGGGTAGCTCAGTTGGTAACGCATCAGACTTTTAATCTGTGGGTCCATGGTTCAAGTCCCTGTTAAGGTGGTAATTTTATATTACAAGGAAACTTTCCAATTATAATTTATAGGGACAATACAATGGCGTAGCAGTAGAGTTGCTGCCTTTTTGCGCAAGAGAACCGGGTTCGATCCTGACTACGGATGCTGATTGTCTGGATTTTTCGCGTTCTCTCCATACAAAAATTGTTAAAATTGTCCCTAGTATGTAGGATAATGCTAGTGTATGGGGATTGATGGTCAATGCAGAATCGGTGGGCTGAAGGGCCATTTTCCACGCTGCATCTCCCAACTAAAGAAACTAAGATGTGGTTTTCAGGGAGCAACAATAGCAGGAGAGAGGGGAGTGGTAAGTTTAGACAGTGAGAGTGCAGATTGTAAGACCTTTGATGGAGATATGGATAATAACCAGTAATGTAGCAATTAAAACCAGAGGTGAGCAAGAAGCTGGAATTGCAGGAGCATGAATGTGGAAACAGGCCCTTCAGACCAACTTGCCCACACCGTCTAACATGTCCCAGCTACACTAGTCCCACCTGCCCGCAATATCTGACAGAATTACAAGGCTGGAGGACAATACATATAGAACAAGATAACGTATGATAGTTTTAAAAGAGGACTTTTCGTATCCATAGTGCCCTTAGTGCACAAGGCCTGTTATCAAAAGAATGTTGAACCAAAAGGCATGGCAAGCAAGGCAAGGAATTGATCCAGCCAAATACCATTGGTAGATCAGTACACTTCAGACCTCTATCCAGCAATCAATAGTGAATTGGGGGTCAGTAGTTTACACACCAATGTCCAACTCTGGTTTTACACACGGCAGGCTGCATGCAGGTGGTGACTCCATACATTTAAATGAGCAATAACCCTGAGGGCAAAGAGAAGTCCAGGTGATATTTTGACTGACTTTATTTTAGTTTGATTTATTTTATTTGATATTATGGGGGGTTTTTTTGTCATACAACAATGACAGAATTTTAATATCCAGGAATAAACTTTGTGTCTATCTACAGAATTGTAATAATTTATTCATTTATTTCTCGGCCTTTTGGCTCAGACCAAATGTTGTATCTGTTCTTAATAGTCATGACGAACGGCCTGTTTGCACTCTGTATGACTCCATGACGATGGCGGTGTGAGAAGCTGCAGGAAATTGCCTGACTTTAAGGCATTGCAGAGTGAAACAAGGGATCCTTGCAAGGAAAGCCATGGAGTGGTCAAACTGTGAGGCATTCACAACTCGACGGGGAGATGGCTGGTGATACAGAGTCTGAGTAACCATCATTATCGATACTCTTCAAATGTAAACCAGAGTTCAACACAGAGTCATATGGATCAGAGTGATATCAATCGGAAAGAAGCAATAGAGGACAATGTTGTTAAGACACAGATAAGAAACCTTTGACTGCACTCAGTAATAACTTTTAAGTCCCCTGCTTCCATGTTCTCCAGAGATGCTGCCCGGCACGTTGAGTTACTACTGCACTTTGTGTCTTTTTTCGTAAACCATATTTACAGTTCCATGTGCCTAACTTTGACTCTACCTATTTTCTTGTTGATTTGCCCAGTATTCATATCCCAATCCTTCCCCAAACACAGAGAATAATATCAAATGTAATATAATACAGCCCAACCAGATCAGGTTTGAATTGAAGGTACACAAAATTGCTGGGGAAACTCAGCGGGTGCAGCAGCATCTATGGAGCGAAGGAAATAGGCGACGTTTCGGGCCGAAACCCTTCTTCAGACCGACTGGAGTGTGTGTGTATCTTTAAATGAGAGACAGTGGCTGGGAGTTTGCTTGTTAGATCGAATAGCCTGTTACTGGGCAAATCATCAATAAATAAATTAGATAAAAGACAGTTGTCCAATATCATGAGCACTACTTTTTAAAAATTAACCGGTTTGAAAGAATCATTATTTACTTGCATATCCGTTTCTTGATTAATGCTTTCCTTGGTTTTTTTTCAGGCCAACTTTCTCTGGTTTTCTCTCAGATGGACATTGATTCATTCCAGGGAACAGTTTGATGGATGCTGGTTACCTTCTGATACTTGGCCCAGGTATCCGTTCCTTATAAAGTAGCCCAGACAGTGAATACTATTCAATAATGTGGGCAAACTTAATCCAGGGCCAATTTCTTCTGTTACATTCTTTGGACCATCCCTTCCTGTAAGCTCCAGATGTATGTAATTTCCTGCAGGGCTTTCTGAATTGAGATTATGAGAGGACAACCTCTAGCTAATTAACCCACATCTCTCCTCCAGATACCCCTCTCTCCCTCCTACCATTCCTCTCCTCTCTTACCATTCCTGTTAAAATCAATAGATCTGAGGTCTTTTGAGTTACCACCTTTAACGTAGTTTACCCAACATGGAATATGCAGCATAGACACGGGGCATTTCACCAAACTGGCTCCTGCAAGTGTTTATGTCCTAATTCCTACCAACTCGGCGCAGTGGCACAGCGATGGAGTTGCTGACTTACAGCGCCAGAGACCCGTGTTCGAACCTGACTACGGGTGCTGTCTGTATGGAGTTTGTACATTCTCTCTGTGACCGCGGGGTTTCCCCAGGTGCTCCTGTTTCCTCCCACATGCCAAAGACGTAAAGGTTTGTAAGTTTCTTGATTTCGGTAAAAATTGTCTCTGGTGTGTAGGATAGCGCAAGTATGTGGGAATCGCTGGTCGGTGTGGACTCGGTAGGCCAAAGGGCCTGTTTCAATGCTGTATCTCTAAACTGAGATCCATTTATAGACTCAGGGAGTTGTACTGCACATGACAGGCACTTTGACCCACCATGCCCATGACGCCCATTGTATCTATCTACACTAATCCCATTTACCCTGCATAAGGTCCTTAACCTTCTATGCCTGATTATTGTCGAGATCTTTGTTAAATGTAACGACATTATCTGCCTTCACCAACTCCTCAGGCAGCACATTCCAGACTTCAACCCCATCTGTGTAAAACAAAAGAACCCTCAGGTCAACTTTAATAGACCAGCCTCTCCACCCCCCTCCCTCCCCTCACCCCCTCCCATAATCCCTTCCCATCGACCCCATCTATACTTCACACTGCCTCAGGAGAGCAGCAAATGTAATCAGGCACCACTCACACCCAGGTCATTCCTTTTTCTCCCATCAGGCAGAAGGTAAAGAAGCTTGAAAGCACATACACCACATTCAAGAACAGCTTCCTCCCTGCTGTTACCAGACTAGGGCGGCACGGTGGAGCGGAGGTAGAGTTGCTGCCTTACAAAGCCAGAGACCCAGGTTCGATCCTGACTATGGGTGATTTATTCCAGCATTTTGTGTCTAATATGTAACTTAAAATGCACAATAACACGGCTCTTAACTAGACTCAGAACTGTATGAGAAAGTCATTTAATTCAGCATTAGATGTCAAATGCTGCTTGTCCACACCACATCTCTGAATAAATTAAAATTTCTTCTGGATAGAGTGAATGTGGAGAGAGTCTATAATGAAAGTCCATACCCTCAGAATAAAAGGACGAACCTTTAGAAAGGAGAGGAGGAAGAATGTCTTTAGTCAGAGGGTGGTGAATCAGTGGAATTCATTGCCACAGATGGCTGTGGAGGCCAACTCAATGGATATTTTTAAGGTGGAGATTGGCAGATTCTTGTTTAATAAGGGTGTCATGGGTTACGGGGAGAAGGCAGGAGAATGGAGTTGAGGGGGAAAGGTAGATCAACCATGATTGAATGGCAGAGTAGACTTGATGGGTCGGATGAAAATTAATGACAGCAACAAGTACTCTCAAAGCTCGTGCCAGTGCGATGGAAGTGTTGTGTGGTGGAATGATGGAGCAGATCTCTGAGCAACCCAGTCCCACTCCAGTGCCTGGAGCATACAGAACTGCCAAGAATAAAGTTGGTTAAATGTTATTCCTGGTTTATATCTGGATTAATCTTTATGAAATGGAGAATGCCTTAGGCTCGGAAACCTACATTGTATTCCATTCTACAGATTTGAGATTACTTTTATTCTCCTCTCAGACCCGGACTCAATCCTTCTGGCTGTAGATCTGAGCATTTTATTTGCCTTATTAATTGGTGTGTCACGCTGTGGAGACAGTTTCAATGACTGGTCAGCTTTGACCTCCAAATTCATTTACTCCTTCCGCTCTTCACAAGCTTTGTCCCCTGCCACACAACTACACTTGATCCTGCTGCTTTCAATAACACACCAGCTCACATTCGTAATATTAAAGGCCATTTTGGCAAGTCAGCCCAATCCTCCCTAGATCACTTTCAAACATAAATGCCTACTTGATATACTTTTGATTCCTACATCATTTAGCATGGTATGCAAATTTATACAACATACTTCAAATTCCCTCTTCAAGGTCAGTGGGAAAATGGGAAAAGAAATAATCGAAACAAAGACTCATTACCAAAGTATCTCCATCCCCACAGTGGAAAATTACACTGAAAAAACATTTCTTTCCAGTCTCCAATCCATTTTTCTATCTCCTCTGTATTCTGTCAGCTAATTTAAGTTGCACCTTGTCAAGCCTTGTTATTATTTTGTGAAGGAAAATATTCTAACATGTTGCCTGCTCTCCTGGAGATGCGAATCATTTGTGATTGTAATAATTTAGTCACACATGCATGTAGGCATGTGTGCATCTGTGGCACTTAGACACAGACGTGCACGCACACATACACACACACACACAGGCACACAGACACACACAAACAGAGACACGCACACACATGCACACACATAAACATAGGCACACACACACTTGTGCTGTATCTGAGATGTTTATCTAAGATATATCTAAATGCTTATGTATAGTATTGATCTGTATACAGAAATGAATTTCACTGTACCACAATACAGATCACAATAAAGTATCTTTGAATCATTGAACCATTGAGATAGACACAAAGTCCTGGAGCAATTCAACGGGTCAGGCAGCATCTGTGGAGAAAAAGGATGGGTGACATTTCGGGTTGGAACCCTTTTTCTCCAGAGATGCTGCCATATTGTAACATTGCCAACACTTTAAAAGTATTTGAGTATCTGTAAATGCAATCTTTCCTTCCATTGCAGAGGGAAGATATGGCCAAGCAGTGAATGTTTAGATTAGATTCAGCACAGTATCCAACAGCGGTATGAAATATTTAAAAAAAAAACAAAGTGCTGGGGGAACTCAGAGTGTCAGGCAGCATCTGTGGAGGGAAATGGACAAATGGTGTTTCGGATCGGGAACCCAAAATGTCGCCTGTCCTTTTCCTCCATGGATCCGCTGAGTTCCTCCAGCAGTTTGTATTAACTCAAGATTCCAGCATTTGCAGTCTCTTGTGTGGCAACTGTAAGACAAAGTTCAATGTTCAACGTTGAGCCCCTTGATCAGTGGAGCAAGTATTCTCTTCCAGGTGCTCATGGATCCGATGTGCTGTTGCAGCATTGATTGTTTGCATTCCTTGATTTATGCAGTTACTTAGAGGAAAGGAGGGCAAAACATTGCAAGTGTCAATATTTATCATAACTCCTTCAATAAGTCAGAGTATTGATGTCTCCATACCACTGTTAAACATGTAGCTCAGCCGTGCAACCTGGAGTCTATTGGTGAATCTACTCCTTTGGAATATAAATCTGGTCCATACTCCAGACAGTTACCTTCAGCCCAGGTGGAGTTTCTCACATAAGCCTGGCTACTTAAGAGCTTCTGTTCCTTAAGAGATGACCTATCTGTCCCTGGTAGAAATACTACAGTTTTGGTATTATTCAACATGTGAGTTCTTAAATTTAAATTGCAATATGTTACAGGGCACATTTTTAGCTTTTATCACAAGCAGTCTATTTTGGTTCTGCTTATATGAGATACAGCTAATGGCATCATAAATCATAAGGAAACAGTACATCTTCAACACAATTTGGATTAATAGCTGAGCATTACTGAATTGCCAATCATCAATGTAGTTATTATTTTGGGACATTACTCACATGTTCGAATGCATCAGTCGCATCAGTAGCAATGTAAACTCCAGCCTTTTTATACATCATTACACATGCCAGTCACACCAGAGGAAAGCATAGCGTACGTAACACTTTGAAGAGGGAGAGGAGGCTATTAGTAAGATTGAGCTGTGGATGCAGATGGAAGGAGGTTTAACCATATGTTGTAATTCCACAGCTTTGCAGTTGTACAAGACGTTGGCGAGGCCACACTCAGAGTATTGTTTTTCAGTTTTTGTCACCCTGCATAGGAAGGATGTCGGAAGGAAAGAAATAGAAGTCATACAGTGTGGAAACAGGCCCTTCGGCCCAACTTGCCCACACAAACCAACATGCCCCATTTACACCACTTCCACCTGCCTGTGTTTGGCCCAGGACAGCTGAATAAATATCAATTCAATTCGTCCCTTACAGAAAAAAATTAAGCCAAAGGTATTGGCTTTTATAAAGTACATCTAAGGATATGAAGGCCACAAGAATTTACCTTTCCATGTTTGTAACCGCCACTAAAGTGTTAAAGATGACTTTGTTGATGGGATCTCCCTTTGCTCACTATACGGAAGTCCTGGGCCATTAGATATTCTTTCCAGTTCAACAGTCTAGCATTTCCACTGACATGTGGGAGCGCCCAGCCCACACTGCGCTGTCTGGAGAAAGGGCTGCAGTATCTGTGGTGAGGCATCAGAGAAGCCTGAGCTGAGGCATACAAGTCAGATAGGAGTCTCCATTGGTAAGTGGTCCAGTGCTGTACTGAAGCAGGGTCCCGATCGGGTGGCACAGTGGCAGAGTTGCTGCCTTACAACACGAGAGACTGTGCCGCCCCTGCTTCAATACATATAGTAAGAAACTGCACTTACAATTACAGTAACAACAGTAACTCTAGCACTTTGTGTCTTTTTTGTACTTCAATTCAAGCTATTTTGAGGAACACCAGCACAAGGAGATACTTCAATTATTTTAATCCCAATCGCCTTTTTGATATGTCTGATTGAGATCGCGGAATATCTCAGCATATGGTTCAGAAAATAAATTAAGTGTAGGAAGGAACTGCAGATGCTGGTTTACGCTGAAGATAGACACAAAATGCTGGAGTCACTCAGCGGGTCAGGTGGCATCTCTGGAGAAAAGGAATAGGTGAAGATCCTTCTTCAGAAATCAACTTCTGTGTCAAGAAAATACAAGGCTTAATGTTGGCATCACACTTACATTTAAGCACACTGGTTAGTGTGTTTGTATTGGAATCCCTCTGTGTATTATTTCCTCAAAATTCACCCGCTCCTCTACGCCATGGAGGTTAACATATGTGCAGGCTAGTGTTTGATGCAAATTCATTAATCAGCTCAAAGAGACAAAGGAATTTCAGCCCAGTAGTGTTTCCCGAGATGTGTGTCAGACTCCCTAATTTGAGTTCTGCTGAGAGATTAGAGAGGAGGCATTAGACTCATCATAGCGCAGAAGACTACAGGGATACATGGAAGAAGCGCTAAATATTATGAACAGCCTCGATAAGGGAAAACTGCCAGGTGGGTCAATAAACAAAAGACACGGATTTAAGATATTACCAAGGGATGGAGATAAAGAGGTTTATTCTCATTCAGTTCACTTAGAATCTGTAATGCACTCCTGCAAATTAACTGTAGAAACAGATTCAATTGTTATTATTTTGCAGGGAACTGGATTTAAGTGTGAAATAATCAAAAGAGGGAGCATGAGGTATGGGATGGAGGGAAGGGGTACTAATTGGAAGCTTTTAATTTAAGGGACACTCATTTAAGATGAAGCTAAGGAAGAATTTCTTCTTAGAGGCCCTGGAAGTTTTTTAAACTCCTTGCCATTTTGTTTGGTTTAGTTTAGAGATACAGCGCGGAAACAGGCCCTTCGGTCCATCAAGTCCACGCCAACCAGCAATCCCAGTACACTAACACTATCCTACACACTAGGGACAATTTACTATTTTACAAAGGCAATTAGTCTACAAACCCGTACGTCTTTGAAGTGTGGGTAGAAACCGGATCTCCATGAGAAAACCCATGCAGGTCATGGGGAGAATATACAACTCCATTCAGCCATTTACCCATATCAGTATCGAACCTGGGTCTCTGGCGCTGTAAGGCAGCAAATCTACCGCTGCGCCACCGTGCTGCCTCGACATTGAGAGGGTAGAATTCTTGTGTAAACATAAGGCTGAGATAGATTTCTAATAAGCAGGGAAATCAAAGGTGGGAGGAAAGTGGAGTTGAGGAATGATGGCTCAGCCTTGGCCTAATTCAATGGTAGGAAAAGGTCAAGGGGCTGAATGGTCTACTCTGTCTCCATTTATAACAGTCTCCTTAACGGAACCAGAAAAGATAAGATGGGCTGAACAGCCCCTTACATCAACGAGAAATGATGGCTCAGCCTTGATCTTATTGAATGGCAGAACAGGATCAAGGGGCTGAATGATCTACTCTTATGTATAGGAAGGAATTGCAGATGCTGGTTTACACCAAAGAAAGACACAAAATGTTGGAGTAACTCAACGGGTCAGGCAGCATCTCTGGAGGAAAATAATATGTGACGTTTTGGGTCGGAACCCTTCTTCAGCATTTTATGTCCATCTTAGGTCTGCGTTTATTTCCATTTATAACACTCTTTAAAGGAATGAGCATCGGCAAGACGGGCTGAAACGCCTTTTACATGAGAAAGAGAAACAACCCACGATGACTGACCCTGTGGCAGCGGCATGGATTGTTCTCCCGAGTGATTTAACTCAAAAAATGAATAAAACATTAGAGTTCAGATGTTTATTATATTAGCAAAAAATTATATCAGCAATTCAAGGGAGTAAATATAGCCAATTTATTTCTTCAAAATTATCATTGTGTCTTTTTCTTCCTCTCTGCCCTCCACTGCTAATTTATTTCAAAGCAGGATTCAAAAGGTCACTATGATTTACTCTGAGCCGCCGCAGTGATACATGCCTGAGCATTGACTGCCTCCAAAATGCTGAAGGGTTAAACAGAGCCCGCCGTGCACAGCACTGACAGAGATTGATGAAACCTCGTTCTCGCAGACAGTTTGAAGTGGCCGGATTTGGCCTTTTGATTCACAGATGGAGCATCTATAGCAGCAGTTTAAATTTTAAATTGACTAAGCTGTAAACCTATCCTGTTCTGATGTACTCAATCATTAACTGAGTGCCTGTCCCAAGCAATCAAAAAAAACCGGAATGAGCAGGGATAGGTTTCAAATGAATTAACACCTATCCAATAAAAGCTTGTAATTATGCTGACTTTGATCATAGGGAGATTCAACTGACCTTAGCTCTTTCTCCTGGGTGCATTTTACTAAAGATTTAATACTGTTACTTTGGAAGTATACCACCTCGCTTTATTGTTCTGCATCAACTTTATTTAATATGACTCAAAACCATTTTTAATCTGTAAGCTGGAGTGTGCTGATGAATCGTTTGATGGTCAGCAATAAAATATTCAGAATTCCTTAGCATTAATATCCAACAATGTTTGACCATGTTGAATAAATTTGTGTAATTAATAATGGTATTAATATTATATAGCTGCATCCATTAAACCAAGCCCTGCATTAAAAATGTCGTCTACAGTTATAGCTTGATTTTCTTTTTGCTATGCAACATTTACAAGTGGTTAGTGTTCTTGCATCTCGTGAATGTTATGCTAAAAATATAGTATCGTACAGGTTGAGGCTAAGATCAAATTTAATTTCAATAGAAGGGGGTTTTTTTCCACACTGAGCGAGATGCTTATTCTTTTAAATCAGCATCTAGGGTTAGGTTTAGGTTTATTATTGTCATGTGCACCAAGGTACAGCGAAAAGCTTTGTTTTGCATGTTATCCAAACATTTCAGATATACTATATATAAGCACAATCGAGTCACACTCAAGTACAATAGACAGGGCAAAGGACAAGAGTCAAGTCAAGAGTGTTTTATTGCCATATGTCCCAGATGGAACAATGAACTTCTTACTTGCAGCAGTACAACAGAATATGTAAACATAGTACACAGTAAACAATATTATAAACCAGAAGAAAAAGGTTCAGGTTCACGCACGCACACACACACACACACACACACACACACACACACACACACATACACACACACACACACACACACACACACACACACACACACACACACACACACACACACACACACAAACAATAATAGTGCAAAAATATATAGAGTGCAGAATATAGTTCTCAGCATTGTAGTCCATCAGTACCATAGACAAAGTCCAATGTCCGCAATGGGGTGGAGATGAATCGAACAGAACCCTAGCTTAAGAAATGGCTTTTCGGAAGCCTGATAACTGAGGGCAAGAAACATCTAACAATGATATCTACCCTAGCAGCAAATTGATTATTTTCTACCACACATTTCGAATTTGTTTCAAATAGTAAATATGCCAGCATATTTACTGAATTCTATTTCTTGAGAATCAGTGAGATATTAGAATTTCTTTCCTCTTCTGGGATCTGGGATTGAATCTATCTTGCAGCTACAAAATGAAATTGTTGAGGGTTCCAAAGGTCCCACTTTAGAAATGAAAAGTCTTTGATACCTTTATTATTATTCATCACCTACCACACTCCAAAGATGCACAGGTTTGTAGATTAATTGGCTTCTGTCAATTGTCCCGAGTGTGTGGGATAGAACTAGTGTTGGCGCGAACTCGCCGGGCCGAAAGGCCTGTTTTTGTGCTTTATATCTCTGGTCTAATTTCTAAAGTCTAAAGTCTGTATTTCTTTCAGATTTCCAGCATCTGCAGATTTTATTTTGAATTTTAAGCTTTTATGTCGACCTTGGAGAGAAGAGAGAGTTTCAGTATGGCATTTCTGACCGTACTTTGCCCACTCATTACTGTCATGCCGTATTAACCTCAGTTTTTCTGTTGAAAGTCCATGAAAATAGTTCTCTGTAGCATTATCTGGTTCAACAACATTTACCGACTTATCAAATTTGAGGCAAATCCCAAGGATCTTCCCAGCGTTACCGAAGGAAATTTTCATAGAGCCACGTAGGAGGACACTGGATCATTGGCTAAATTCTTGGTAACTCTGTAAAGGAGCAGAAGATGTAGGTTTCAAACTGTGTACAGACATCAATGATGTCACATCACTGAAAACCATTGTATAAATAATCAGCATTAAACCTCAAGTAAATGGCTCACAGAAGTTTAGTTCATTGTAGTTTAGAAATACAACGCGGAAACAGGCCTTTCTGCCCATCGAGTCCACGCCAACCAGCGATCCCTATACACCAGCACTATCCTACACACTACAGACAATTTACTATCTTTTACTGAAGCCATGTCACCTACAACCCTGTTTGTCTTTGGAGTGTGGGAGGAAACAGGACCACCCGGGGAAAACCCACCTGGTCACATGGAGAATGTACAAACTCCGTGCAGACAGCACCCGTAGTCAGAATTTGACCCGGGTGTCTGGCCCTGTAAGGCAGCAACTCTACCGCTGCACCACCGTGCCTCCCAACAATTTCTTGCATTGAAAATGATTGAGTGACACGGTTACGACAAAAGGTTTTACATTCAGGCTGAGACACAAGGTTGCAGCAGAGCAGAGGGAGCTTTGCTTAGTATTATCAATGCTATGTACACCGAGGGAATGCTTGATGCAGCTGTCTTAATCCAACTTTGCTAAGTCATTTCATTCATCACCATTGCCTGTCGTTCCTTGATAAACACCAACATTCACAAAAAGAATTAAAACATGTGATTGCTACCAGCTTAAGCGAATTGATTAAGGGCGTAATTATGAAAAGAGCCTTACCCACATTAGTCATAGGGTCTTGAAGCACAAACACGGTCCCTTCTGATCACTTAATCCATGCCAAGTATCAAACACTCATTTACACTAATCCTATCTCATTCCGCCTACATTGTCATCAACTACCCCCATATCTTACCACACTAGGGACAATTAACAGTGGCCAATTAACCTGCCTGCCTAATTGAACTACCTTGCGATAGTATTTTAAGTTAAGTTGAGCTTATTGCCATATGCACAAATACGGTGAAGTGCAGGTTTAATGAAATTCTTACTTGCAGCAGCATCACAGACACATAAAGTCAGACGACACAGAATGTAAATCATTCAAGACAATAGAAAAGAAAAGGAAAAGAAAAGGGACAAAGTGCTTGAGTAACTCGGCAGGTCAGGCAGCATCTCTGGGGAACATGGATAGGTGATATTTCTGGTTGGAACTTCTTCAGGATCTTCCGTGTCTCCAGAGATGCTGCCTGACCTGCTGAGTTACTCCTGTATCTTTTTTTGTAAACCAGCATCCGCATTTCCATGTTTCTACAATGAAAAGAAAAAGACAGTGCAGAATAATCCATTGGCGTTCCAGCATTTTGGACACAATTAGAAACGAATCTATTGGGCAAGCGGTGATCTGTGGTGTTCTGTTGCTAAGATAGGATTAGGGTTCTGTGGGTCGGTTCAAGAACCTGATGAGTGTATGAAAATAACTGTTCCAGAACCTGGTGGCGCAGGACTTCAGGCTACTGCATCTCCCGCCCAACAGTAGCAGCGAGAAGAGGGCATGTCCCAGATGATGGGACTCCTTGATAATAGATGCCGCCATCTTGAGGCAGGACCTCATGTAGTTGCTTTTGATGGTGGGGAAGGCTGTGGACTGGGCTGTGTCCACCAGACTCTAGAGCCTCCTGCCCTCCTGTTCATTGGGATTGCCACACCAGGCCATGATGCACCCAGTCACGATACTTTCTACGGTGATAATTTCTGATAATTTATGGTATTATTGATCAATGTATATTTATTTGTCATGTTATTGATCTAATGTGCCTGTAAACCAGCATCAAGTAGGAATTTCATTTTCCCTTGCTGGTGCATGGGACAATGGAACAGTCTAACTCTTGCTTATGGAATATCACAATGGATCAATGGTACACTGCCATTTTATTGTCATATGCCCATTGATACAGTGAAATTCCTTTTTTTGCACACAGTTCAGTAAACAGCTTACTATATACAGGCAGAATCATATTCAGATACAAGAGTGTTAGAATATTAGATTACACTGAGGCTTAGTTTAGTTTAGTTTAGAAACACAGCCTGGAAACCAGAACTTCGGCCCACCGAGCCCACACCGACCATGATGACTTGTAAACTAGTGGGAGTGAAACAGAGCACCTGGAGGAAACCCACGTGGTCACGGGGAGAATGTACAAACTACATACAGACAGCACCCATAGTCAGGATCGAACCCAGGTCTCTGGCACTCGACTGCCGTCTGTGGTAATGAAATCCACAGATTCGCCACACTCTGGCTAAAGAAATTCCTCCTCATCTCCGAGCTGAAGTTACATCCTTTTACTCTAAGGCCATGCCCTCTAGTTTGAGACTCTCCCATTACTGGAAACATACATTCCACATCCACTCTATCTAGGCCTTTCATTATAAGGTAGTTTTCAATGACATCCCCCCTTATCCTTCTTGCATCCTCTTACCTTTACCTCTCTTTAAATTGTGCCATTGACCAAGCTTCTTATCATCTGATGCCCCACCACCCCCTGATGCCTGCCAGTTATTCATCTGCAGCATTGAAAGAGTTATGTAAACAATAGTCTCGATGTGGTTGAGTGAAATGAGTCATTTGAGCTTGCTATTGGAGGCGACATACAGATCATCTTTAAACTTTTAGTCATCTGTTCTAACGTGCATTGACATCAGCTTTTGTTGGATAACGCTCCACTGTCACATCTTGGAAGCATTTGCTGCATTAAAGCCACTACACAAATGGGAGTTGATGTTATGTTTGCTCCAAACACAAGACCTCAATTAGACCTGATCTTATGGCCTGAAGCAGTGACACTTTCCACATCAAGACATTGACTGATAAATGATATAAATCAAAAAGGACTATTGTTTTTGGTTTTGATGCTAATACAAATATTTTAAATTATAAACAAATTCAATGTTCAGTGCAATTAAAAAGGCCCCATTCAGAAAATCCAACAATAGAAGTTCACATTCCTGAAATCCAACCAACTCCCTCTCAAACAATGTCATCGTCAGGAACTCTGGTCCTTGTACTGGGAAGACTGATTGCAGGTCCAAGAAACCGGATCATTTCGAACATTTTGAGGCGTTTTGGGCTGCATGTCTGAGGAGGGATGTGTTGGCATTGGAATGAGTTCAGAGGCTTACGAAAATGATCCCAGGGATTATTAGGTTAACATAATAGGAGCATTTGATTACACTGGGCTTGTACTCGCTGGACTATATAATAAAAGGTCCAGATAGTGTGGATGTGAAAAGGATATTTCCAATGATGGGAGAGTTTAAAACCAGAGAGCACAGCCTCAGAATAAAAGGACGTACCTTCAGAAAAGAGATGAGGAGAAATTTATTTAGCCAAAGGGTGGTGAATGCATGAAATTCATTGCCACAGATGGCTGTTGAGGCCAAGACTGGCGATTATTAAAGCAGAGATAGATAGGTTCTTGATTAGTAAGGGGCATCAATGTTACAGGGCGAAGGCAGGAGAATGGAGTTGAGAAGGAAAATTAGTTCAGCCTTGATCGAATGGTGGAGTAGACTCGATGGGCCAAATAGCCTAATTCTGCTACTCAGCCTTATTATGGTCTAGGTTGCTGAGGGTTTAGCATATCACTTCTATTGGCTGCTATTAAATTAGAAATGGTGTCTCCATTGACATCTCAGAAAAGTTGCCTGAAACATAACTACATTGAGCTTCCTCAAGCTTATGCTTCTTAAACAGTCACTGCAGAGAATGGCAATGCCCAGTCTGCTCATCACCACCCAGCCATCAGTTTGAAGAAGGGTCATGACCTGAAAAGTTACTTGCCCAATTCCTTCCACAGATTGTCATATCATCATACAGCATTGAAAAATTCCCTTTGGCCCAACCCATCCATGCCAACAAAGATGCCCAATCTAGGCTGGTCACATTTGCCTACTTTTGGCCCATATCCCCATGAACCTTTCCTATCCATATACCTGGTCAAGTGTTTTTCCTATCCACCTACCTGTCCAAGATACTTCCTATCCTGTTGAGTTCCTTGTGGTTTGCTTAAGATTCCAGCAACTACAGTCACTTGTGTCTCCAGGTTCCCATCAGTGACACTATTTGCACCCTTCCCTCCCCCACTTGACTCCATCTTCCTATCAACCTTTCCTCATCTGGATCTATCTATTACTGCCTAACTCCCTAATTCTACTCTCTCACTCCAAATGATTCAAGGATTCAAGGATTCAATGATACTTTATTGTCACATGTACCTAAGTACAGTGGAATGCATTATTTTGCATACAACCCAGTAAAATCCTACAGCAGACCTCACCTAAGCCGTGCACATGTGTCGCCATGTTTCTTGCGCTGTTCCTTCCACAGATTGTCATATCATCATACATCAAAGTTACAAAAGGTTGATCGACTAGTATTATCTTCTGCTTGTAGTGGCAAACCAGGCCTGCCACCGCACGAGGCCACAGTCGATCCCCTGTCGTTCATGGTGACCCCCCCCCCGCTGGGTCCCCCCGTAAATCTCGGCGGTCCCCTGGTTGGTTCTCCCTCTGTTCTCGGCGGCGCGAGTCCCCCAACCTGAAACATTTCCCTCCACAGATGCTGCCTGACCCATTGAGATCCCCCAGCACATTGTCCAACTTGTTCATAAACATGCGCATTTATCTGAGCAAACAACCACTAGGGCTCTGCCAGGATGAAATGCTGAAGACTGAAACAACATTGTGATCGGCGCTGACGAGGGAGGAGCTGTCTTGTTTATATATCCCCGAGAAAGCACTAGCATCTGATAGCATTGACGACATGTGTATTTCCACATTTATAACAGCAGGATCAAAAGTGATGGGCGGACTCAAAGCTCCATCAACGGTGAGGCTGTCATCAAGATGGTGTTGCTAGGGACTCCTTGGACTCCTGTGTGCAGAGAATCTACCACTCGATTGTCAGTGATAGTGATGGAGAGGGAGGGTTGTTGGTGCTGTCAGCAGCCATTCCAGCAGTGAGACTTCAGCTTCAGACACTGACATGGTGGCAGCTTTGATAAGACATCAAGAGAGGGACAAGCACAGGGAAGGTTTCCCATTATATACCCTGGGAGGCGGCGTCCTCTTCCAAACAATGAATATTATGTTTTGTGTCAATTGTGCTGTCACAAGGTAGGGAGAGATCTCAAACAGATAAACTCCTGGGGAATAACAAATGTTCGGGAAGCCAATTTTTCTGTTGACTTGATTGATAAATCCTTTGTGACAACTGAAAATAAAAAATAGAAGCTCTGACTTTGTACATATAAATAGGAAATTAGCTGGCAAAGTTGACAGAGATAATTAACTCCCTAAGTCTTGGGAAATCCTCCATTTGACATGCTAATATAACTTAGAAATCCACGTGCCACCTTTCTGACAGTCATCCACATTGATTGAGTAAATGCTTAAAGAGGCAGCAAAATGATATCTCCATTTAGTCAGCTTTTAATCACGTTCCTTGTGAAACGAAGGTTGCACAGCAAGTGCTCAGCGTGGAACTGAGCAATTCTGATCAAAAGGACAGGATACATCCACTATCGTTTATAGTTTAGTTTAGTTTATTGTCACGTGTACTGAAGTACAGTGAAAAGCCTTTGTTGCATGCTAACCTGTCAGCAGAAAGACGCTCCATGATCACAATCAGGCCATCCACAGTGTACAGATACATGACAAAGGGAATAGCGTGAATGATGTTTAGTGCAAGATAAAGTCTGATCAAAGATAGTCCGAGTGTCTCCAATAAGGTAGTATTGTCATTCACCACTGCTCTCTTGTTGTTGGTAGGATGGTTCAGTTGCCTGATAACATTGTCACTGGTAGGAGTGTCTAGGACCAAAGCGCGCAGCCTCAGAATAAAAGGACATACCTTCAGAAAGGAGATGAGGAGGAAAACAGGGAACTAATGCTGAGTCTTTACAAGGCACTAGTTGGACTGTATTTGGAGTATTGTGAGCAATTTTGGGCCCCATATCTGAGGAGGGATGTGCTGGCATTGGAATGGCTCCAGAAGAGGTTTACAAAGAATGAACCCAGGGATGATTATGTTAACTATGATGAGCATTTAATGGCTCTGGGCCTGTACTTGTTGGGGTTTAGAAGGATGAGGGGGTACTTACCGAACAGTGAATGGCCTGGATAGAGTGGATGTGGAGAGAATGTTTTCACAAATGGAAGAATCTAGGACCAGAGGGCACAGCCTCCGAATAAAAGGACGTACCTTTAGAAAGGAGATGGGGAGGAATTTTAAAGAAATTCCTCCTCATCTCCTTTCTAAAGGTATGTCCTTTTAGGTGGTGGTGAATTCTTTTGTGGAATTCATTGCCATTGGCAGCTGTGGAGTCCAAGTCATTGAGTATTTTTAACGCAGAGATTGACAGGCTCTTGATTAGTAAGGGAGTCAAAGTCTATGTGGAGAAGGCAGGAGAATGGGGTTGAGCGTGAAAGATAGATAAGCAATGATTGAATGGAGGAGTAGACTCGATGGGTTGAATGGCCTAATGCTGCTCGTATGACTAATGAAAACTGTATCCTGTGACTTTGCTGTGCCTCTTCTGAGATAAGAGAGGGAAATGTGTTTTAGCTCGGAAAGGCTGGACAAAATCTGTGCTTCTGATTGTTTCCTGGTAAGCTAATGCAGGTAAATATTGGGATGTAGAAAGAAGGAACTGCAGATGCTGGTTTACCAAGGAAGGACACAAAATGCTGGTGTGGTGGCACAGTGACACAGTGGTAGAGTTGCTGCCTTACAGTACTGGAGACCCGGGTTTGATCCTGACTACAGATGCTGTCTGTACCGAGTTTGTACTTTCCCTGCATGACCTGCATAGAGTTTCTCAGGGTCCTCCAGTTTTCTCCCGCACTCCAATGACGCACAGGTTTGTAGTATAATTGGCTTCAGTAAATTGTAAATTGTCTCTAGTGTATAGGATAGTACTAGTTTACAGGGTATTCACTGGTTCGCGTGGGCTCTGTATCCGCTGTATTTCTAAAGTAAAGTAAAGTAAACTCAGTGGGTCAGGCACCATGGCAGAATGCTCCAGCCAAATAATCCAGCATTTTGTGTCTTTCCTACCTATTGGGATGGATTGTGGAGCAATCCATCACTCTCAGAACTAAGTTTCAGTTTATTTTTAGTTTAGAGATACAGCATAGAAACAGGCCCACCGAGTCCATGCCGACCATCAATCACTAGTTCTATGTTATCCCACTTTTGTATCCACTCCCTATACACTAGGGACAATTTAAAGAAGCCAATTAATCTACAAACCTGCACGTCTTTGGAATATAGGATAAAACCAGAGCACCCAGAGAAAACCCATGCGGTCACATTGGGCAAACTTCACACAGATAGCACCCATAGTCAGGCTCAAACCCAGGCCTCTGGCGCTGTGAGGCAGCAACTCTATCACTCCACCACTGGTGGTGCCGGTTTGGCAGTTATTTTTAGACTATTTATCGGATGTTACTTCTTTTAAATCCCTGACACACTTGTTACTAATCCTTTCTTTAGATTTTAGTTCAGTTTAGTTTAGAGATACAGCACGGAAACAGGCCCTTCAGCCCATCGGGTCTGCACCGACCAGCATTCCCTGCCCCCATTAACACTATCCTATACACACTAGGGACAATTTACACATACACCAAGCCAATTAACCAACATACCTTTGGAGTGTGGGAGGAAACCGAAGTTCTCGGAGAAAACCCACGCAAGTCACGGGGAGAACGTACAAACTCTGTACAGACAGCACCCATAGTCGGGATTGAACCCGGGTCTCCAGCACTGCAAGCGCTGTAAGGCAGCATCTCTATCTCTGCGCCACCCTGCTGCCCCTTAAAATTTTCAATAAACCAGGTGAGCTTAAAGGAAACACAAAGTGTTGGAGTAACTCAGCAGGTCGGACAGCATCCGATTAAATATTTCCCCCGTCACCTTAATGCTATGTCCTCTGGTTCTTTCTTCCCCCTACTCTGGACAAAAGTCTTTGTGCATGTACCCTATCTATTTCCCTCATGATCTTATACACCTCTATAAGATCATCCCTCATCCTCCTGCGCTCCAAGGAATAAATCCCAAGCCTGCCCAACCTCTCCCTATATAGCTCAGGCCCTCAAGTCCTGGCAATCCATCCAATTTTATGGATCACTCAGAATTGTGGAGAAGCAGAGAATAAATAATGTTGCCAGACAATACCTCAAATTAATATATCACCGAGGGCCTCCCCTGAGCAATTATTCCGCACCTTTACATTGGCTGTATATTGATAATACAACGTGTATTGCTACGTTGGGACTGACTAGTTTTGATATGTTGCTCCCACAACCACCCAAGGTAATTAAAAATATATTTTTATTTAGAAAGTCTTCATTGAAAATGAATGAACTATATTTTTACAATCTAATTATCTCTGCCAGAAAACTTTGGGCACTTTTGAAGTAACATTTAGGGACATCAGATCTCTAATAGGATCCCCTGAGGTTGATGGTTGACTTTGTATTGCCATGTGAAAGAGATTCTGATGCTGATGAAATGAAGGGAGGAGTGCTTTAGATACTCATCCCGGGTCAATATATATACTGCAACATAATTTAACTGTGTGGTCAGTACAAACAAAGCAGAAACATAATCTTCTGCTCTTTCAAGGATTTTGTTTAGTTTTTACTTTAGAGATACAGCACGGAAACGTGCAATTTAGCACACCGAGTGTGCGCTGACCAACGACCAACATGAACACTATTTTATGCATGAGAGACAATTTTACCAAAGCCATTTAACCCACAAACCCTGTAAGTCTTTGGAGTTTGGGAGGAAACCGGAGCACCCGGAGAAAACCCAGGTGGTCACGGGAAGAACATACAAACTCCATGTAGACAGCACCCATAGTCAGGATCGAACCTGGGTCTCTGGCACTGTAAGGCAGCAACTCATCCACTACGACACTGTGCCATCCCATTGAAACACATAGAATTTGGAATAAAAGCTTTAAAGATTCATTTTTTATTACTCATGCCACAGTGTACACAGCAGCGTATTGAAAAAGATAGCCTGGTTCCCCCTTGGAAGAGAGATGTATAAATAAGTCATTGTCAAATAGTGGGTAGCTCACGAGCAGAGACCGGCGTGAGGCATTCCTAGATGGTCATCTGTTAATGAGAAGGTTGATTTAAAGGGAACATTTACTCAGGCACGGATTCATTCCCCCTACGCACTCAACAGTGTTTGCTTAGAAAGGCAGTGTGGTGAACTGGAGAGCCTTCTCTTAGATGGCAAATAGAGGCACATGCAATGCTGTGTCCCACACCCAAATGAGTCACCACTCCAAGGGACCGAGCCAGCTTTGCAGGACATGAAAATTGCTTCTTTTTTTTTCAATTCCCTTGCATGCAGTCGTAACTATCCACAATGCGAGATAAACTGTACATGGATGCCGGTTTCACAAAAAGGTTACCATTATATGGAGATACAAGGAACAGTAGAATGGGGCGGCTCAGTGGCGCAGTGGTAGTTGCTGCCTTGCAGCACCAGAAATCTGTGTTCGACCCTGACTATGGGTACTGTCTATAATGAGTTTGCATGTTCTCCGTGTGAACATGTGGGTTTTCTCCGGGTGCTCCGGTTTCCCCCCACACGCCAAAGACCTAGAGGTTTGTAGGTAAAGTGGTTTTGATAAAATTGTAAATTGTCCATAGTGTGTAGGATAGTGCTAATGTACATAGTGATCGCAGGTCATCACAGTTGTCACTGGCTTTTAGCTTGGCGCAGAGATACGCAGGGAATGGAGGGATATGGAGCCCGTGCAGGCAGAGGAGTTTAGTTTAACTTGGCATTATGTTCAGCATGGACAGTATGGGCCGAAGGGCCTGTTCCTGTGCTCTACTGTCCCACGTTCTAAGTTCTTATCAGTAGGAAAGTTCCATTACCAATCTCCTTGAAGAAAACTACTAGATTAGACATTTCACTCAAACTGTCTGCAGTGTGTGATTATTCCTGCATTAAAAATGAATGCATTGGAAGTCATGAATGCACAAGTGCCATTTCCCACTGTGTCCTCCATACCTAC
Organism: Amblyraja radiata; assembly: GCF_010909765.2. Classification (NCBI taxonomy): domain Eukaryota; kingdom Metazoa; phylum Chordata; class Chondrichthyes; order Rajiformes; family Rajidae; genus Amblyraja; species Amblyraja radiata. The sequence goes on along the minus strand of NC_045972.1, from coordinate 22,468,482 downwards.
ATCAGGTGCGGAAACAGAAACACTTTCTGATTCCGTCCAGGATTAGATTTTAAAGGAACATTTAATGTTTTGCCATTCAGCCCATTGATCACTACCTGCTCCCAGAGTAAATTCCACTCCTCCACGTATTTCCTGGGCATTGCAGACTGACTGGTGGCATTGCAGACTGACTGGTTAGGTCACTTGAATGCCCAGGAATGATTGAGAACACAGAGCGTGGTGGACTCTGTCTGGTCCATCACAAATACTGACCTCCCCACCATCAAAGGGATCTACAGGAGGCGCTGCTTCAGAAAGGCAGTTAATATCATCAAAGACTCACACCACCCTGGCCACGCTCTCATTTTGCTCCTACCATCGAGGAAAAGGGGCAGGAGCCTGAAAACCATGACAACCAGGTTCATGAACAGCTTCTTCCCAACAATTATCAAGCTCTTAAATGCCATACAACACTAACCTCAGCAACTATTGACTCCTGTGGACTATCTTTCCTGCACTAAGGACTTTGCTTTTTTTAGCACTTGTATTATGGTAATTATTTTTTTTGATTTTTAAATAATGATCATATATTATCTATATGTATTGTGGTTTACAGGCCTGTTAAGCAGCTGAAAGTAAGAATTGCATTGTTCCGTTGTTGGTACATGTGGCAACTAAACACTATTGATTCTTGACTCTTGAGCCTATTTTCTCTTCCATGTCTACCCTCCCACCTGACTGTCCCATCACCTAACTTTACAGCGAGCAAATAACTTACCAACCAACCAAGCACATCCATGCGATGTGGGGGAAAAGTACAGGTGACAAAACTCACAGCCATAGAGTCATACAGGACGGAAACAGGCCCTTCGGCCCGACTTGCCCATGCTAACCAACTTGCCCCAACTACGCCGGTTCCACCTGCTCGACCCTTGGCCCATATCCCTCTAAACCTTCCCTGTACCCGTCCAAATGTGTTTTAAATGTCTTCAAGGAGAATGTACATAATTCACCCTAGCAGCAACAAAGGTAAGGATTAAACATGGGCTACTAACGTTATGGGACAGCTGCTCCATTAGCTGTACCGCCATTCCCTCTTGGACCTCAGTGTTGTATCTTTGCACTGAATGTTGTATCCTTTATCCTTTATCTTTGCATTGTGGACAGCTTAATTGTATTCATGTACAGTCTTTTTCTTGACCAGTCTTACCCCAGTCATTCCCCTTCTCCTTTCTCCCATCAGGTAAGATGTACAAAAAGTTGACAACAAACTATATTCAGGGACAGTTTCATCCCAGCTGTTATCATGCAACTGAATGGTCTTCCCATCACTAAAGTGCAGTCCTGACCTCCCATCTACCTCATTGAACTCTTTAATCGGACTTTAAATCTTTATCCTTTATCTTTGCACTGTATATGGTTTAATTGTATTAATGTATAGTTTTTTTTCCTGACTGGACAGCATGCCAGCAGAAGCTTCTCACTGTATCTCAGTACACGAGACAATAATAAACTGAACTAAACTACATTACCTAGTCACACAATATAAAAAGCACAGATAGCAGAGGTTAAATATTGCTCCAACTGCTAAACAAGGTCAGTCAAGATTATAATCAACTGACCCAAAATCTCCCTGAATGGAGGTTTCTTTCTCTTGGGTAAACTCTTCTCTGTTTGATAGTGATTATTTAGAATTTTAAAAAGGTCAGATAAAGAAACTTGCATTAGCAAAACAAAAACTCAAAATTGTTTTTCACTTGGAATAATTTGGTGTCATCCAAGTTACTTTCTTGTTGCTAATGATTTGGTATCATTGTAGACTGGCATGCCAACATTTCCTATCCGATCATAGGTTGTTGGCAGCAGGAGAGACAAGGAAATGTAGATGCTGGAAACATGCACAAAATTCAAAGTGCTGGAGTAACTCAACAGATCAGGTAATATTTGTGTAGGGAATGGATGAACTCCAATGGATTCATTGGAGATTCTCGGACTATCTTTAATTGGACTTTAAATATGCACTAAACATTATTCTCTTTATCCTGTACCTATACACTGTGAATCACTTGATCGTGATCATGTATAGTCTTTTCACTGACTGGATAGCACGCAACAAAAAAATCTTTCACTGTACCTCGCTACCCCGTGACATTACTAATAAACTTAACTAGGCGACGTTGTGTGTCCCGACCCAAAATGTCTCTTATGCATTCCCTTCACAGATGTTGCCTGACCTGCTGAGTTACTCCACTACTTATTGTTTTGATATAAGGACAGCGCACTACTTTCCCTAAACTACATCTGTAAAACATGTAGGGTTTACAATCTGTCACTCCTTTGTCGCTATTACTGAATGTAATTCTACAGTAACTGAATTATCAGATGCTGTGATGAGATTCAAACTCTTATTCTTGGTTTATCAGTCAACAACATTGGGTTATAAGCCCCATATCTTAACCATTATGCTGCCACACTCCTCTGTTGAAGCCCCATAATGTTGAACTTGAGAGTGGACATCAAAGAACAAACGTTTGGAATACCAAGTTAAAGTTCCTAACTAACTGGAACATGGGAATGCAAGAAGGGTCTGCCCTGAAACATCGCCCATCCTTTTTCTCCAGAGATGCTATCTAACCCTTTGAGTTACTCCAGCACTTTGTGTCTATCTATGGGAATGCATTCACCACATGGTAATTCAAGAAGCCAGTGCATCGTTACCTTCTGAAGGACACCTCTGTGGACAGGTAATAAATGCTGGCCTAATCCAAAGAATGAAGGAAAAAAAGAGATTCTTCGAGTGGGCTAGAAATTGTAATGATGTAAAGTTAAGCAAGTGCGCTTCAGGGAAATAGCTTTGAAATGAATTAGAGTTTTCAAGGTTTTGAAGGGGATTGATAAAGCAGATCAAGTTAAATTTTGGAGATAATGAAGCATTAAAATACCAGGGGACCCATGAAATGTTGAGACATTTTTCATCCCGAAGACCTGAGGAATAAGTTGCCAAGGCAGGCGTTGGAATTGAACAATATGTATTGGTTGGAGAGGCATTTAATACCATGCTAAAGTGACAAGCATTTGGGAATACGGATGGAGGAGACAGACTGAAATGAGGTCAATCAAAAAGGAAGATTTATTAGGTCTAATTAACTTTCCCAATTGCTAAATAGCAACTTTTTATCTTTGCTGGGAAACATAAAACTGGTGAGAGTGAGTTGGACAGAATTAGTTAGTTTTCAGTGAGCTATTGAGGGAAAGATTGTGCTTGTTTATCCTTAATAAATAGCGACATTGTTGACCAAGCACAACGGCAGTCATCCATGGTAGTGTTTTGACACCAGTCCGCTTTTAACGTTCACAAATGTAGCCATTCAAAATTCCATGATAAACTGAAATAGAACTCCTTTAATGAAAATAGGTGATTGAAAAGAATTGTCTCCTGCTAGAAGATAATTAAGAAAACTAATTATCAGAGATAACTCACGGATGCTTCTAATATGGCATGTACATTTTCTTATAAATTATATACATTTTCATTTCATAGATATACACAAAAAGCTGGAGTAACTCAGTGGGACTGGCAGCATCTCTGTAGCGAAGGAATGGGTGATGTTTAGGGTCGAGACCCTGCTTCAGTTACTGGAAGCCCTTGCTGTCTCCTCCCCTTCTCAGCTCTCCCTCAGCCCTCGGGCTCCTCCTCTTCCTTTCTCCTTTCTTCTCCCCCCCCCACCACACACACTCTACATCAGTCTGAAGTAGGGTTTTGGCACGAAACGTTGCCTATTTTCTTCGCTCCATAGATGCTGCTGCACCCGCTGAGTTTCTCCAACACTTTTGTCTACCAGCGGGAAGACTATAAATGATTACAATCGAGCCGTCTAAAGTGTACAGGTACATGATAAAGGAAATAACATTTAGTGCAAGATCAGGTCCATTAAAGTCCAATTAAAGCTAGGACGAGAGTCATCAATGGTAGATAGTAGCTGAGGACCGCTTGCTAGTTGTTAGTAGGATGGTTTAGTGCCCTGATAGCAGCTGGGGATTAACTGTGTGTGTCTCTGGAATTTGGAGGTGTGCTTTCTCACACTTCTGTACCTGCATTACATGTAGATCTAAGCGTTTCCCTTTGAGCAGTTATCTCAAGCAACCTCCCCTCTGGTCAACAGAGGATGCTTGTAGCCCTGGAGGGTGTCCATGCTCTGCATACAGTACATCTCTCTTCCTACATATTGTTCAACCAGCCCCTTCAATTCTTCACTCTCGTAGTTTAGAGATTATCGCTGTTTTTCCACACAACATCACTCGACACAGGATTGCCACAGTAATATTGGGCACTGCATAAATGTTTAGTTCAGAAATACTGCGTGGAAACAGGCCCAGCGATCACCCTGTACACTAATACTATCTTAAAGACTCAGGTCAGGGCTGAACCTGGGTCTCTGGCGCTGTGAGGCAGCAGCTCTATCACCTGCGCCACTCTGTTGCATTATTTCTGCAGCAATCCTTACTACTAGTTTGTATTGCGTGTTAAATAACCAAAGGTTGCTTAAATCAAGTTACATGTATTCTTTTTATAAAGGAGGAAGGTTTTGCAAGAGTCATTCTCTGACATTGTGAGGCATCAGCGTTACCAGCTGTTACAGGTTGTTACCATTTCAGATCCAATGGTGGTTTATGTCCTAGTCAATACTCATCCATCATTCCATGTTACTAGCATTCAAGTTATCTGGTCATTAATATAATTATTTTATTTTACATTTATGTAAAGAGTGATGTCTTCATTCTGAGGTGAAGCTTTTGAATTTTCTACCCCAATGTGCTATGGAAGCTCAGACATTAATTCCTTACAAAATATAGATTAATAGATTTCCAGATATTAAAGGAATGAAGGGGTATGAGGAAAGAGGCAGAGAAATGGAAGTCACAGAGGGACAGTTTGTGCCAAGTTCAGAGTTTAACCATGAACAATGGGTTTACTTTAATAACACCCACTAAGTCAAATGCAAGAGTGCACCATATCAATGTTTTACCTGCAATAAAAATTGTAAGTTACATAACTCCAAAGTACTGAATAAATAAAAGAATACCACAAACAAAATACATCAATGTTTCAAGATAGCTTTATAGCTGTGCTGTTGGAATTTATTATCCAAAATGTGAAACTCAGTGCTTTTCTCCTCCTTTCTTATGAAGGATTTTGAGTGAATAAAGTAGATCAGTTTCATTGGCAATAGATTGGGGATGTTAATGGAGGATAATCAAAGTGAGAATCACAAAGCTTTTTAGTTTTGCACTGGTTAGTCTTAAGGGAACAAAGGCTTTGTCAAATATGGCTGTCCAAGCAAAATTAGATAAATATTTAAAAAGCAAGAATATATAAAGGAAATTGAAAACTGGGTTAGAGTAGAAAGGTCTCGTTGGTTGTTTATCACTTCACAGGAGTAAATAGAGAAAAAAGTGAACTTATTCATAGTCATGGAGTCATACAATGTGGCGCAACTTGCCCACACCGACCAACATGCCCCATCTACACTAGTCCAACCTGCCTGTTTTGGTCCATATCCCACTAAACACATCCTATCCATTTACCTGTCCAAATGTTTCTTAAACATTGCGATACTACTTGCCTCAACTACCTCCTCGGGCAGCACGTTCCATACACCCACCACACCCTGCGTGGAAAAAGTTACCCTCAGGTTCCTATTAAATCTCCTCACCTTAAACCTCGGATCTCCGGTTCTTGATTCCCCTACTATGGGCAAGAAACTCTGCGTCTACCTGATCTATTCCTCTCATGATTTTGTACACCTTGTTTTTCTTTCTTGCCTTTCATAATGTCAGAACATTTTACTGCCACGAAGACCAATTACCTTGATAGTGTTGAGGATTGTGTGCAGTTTTGGTCTCCAAATTTGAGGAAGGACATTCTTGCTATTGAGGGAGTGCAGCGTAGGTTCACGAGGTTAATTCCGGGATGGCTGGACTGTCATATGTTGAAAGAATGGAGCGACTGGGCTTGTGTACACTGGAATTTAGAAGGATGGGAGGATATCTTTTGAAACATAAGATTATTAAGGGATAGGACATGCTAGAGGCAAGAAGCATGTTCCTGATGTTGGGGGAGTGCAGAACCAGGGGCCACAGTTTAAGAATAGGGGGTAAGCCATTGAGTACGAAGATGAGGAAAAACTTGTTTACCCAGAGAGGTGTGAATCTGTGGAATTCTCTGCCTGTGAGGGCTGATTCTCTGAATGCTTTCAAGAGAGAATTAGATAGAGCTCTTAAAGATAGCGGAGTCAAGGGATATGGGGAGAAGGCAGGAACGGGATACTGATTGTGGATGATTAGCCATGATCACAGTGAATGGTGGTGCTGGCTCGAAGGGCTGAATGGCCTACTCCTGCACCTATTATCTATTGTCTATTGCTTATTTTGGCAGCCGGTTTATACAGAGCAAGCAAGATCAAATCTGATGGGGATCTAACTATGTTGAACTTGGATCATGTTAGGTATCACAAGCACTTCAATCGTGGGCTTGAGGCAGATCAGGTCAGACAGGTCTTTACAAACACAGATAACCCTCGTTATAATGGACCATGGCTTGTGGGTAGAGGAATGGTGTCTGTTATTGCTGATTGTCTGCTATAACCAAGTAAGGGTATCGTTCCAACCACCTAGTTAGTGATCAAACAACAAGTTGTTTTAAAATACGAAGTTCTTTTCAACGGCCTAAAATTTATTTTTGTTACTGCAGGCTAAAAATATTAAATGCTATTTGTCACGTTGTTGAATAGAGTAACATTGCACAAGTGTTGATCAAGGCAATTGCTTGTCAATCTCTGTGACCTCGCGCAGTGTGTTCTTAAATAGACAGTGGTGTCTGGTTACTGTGGGGATGCTCCATACGTTCCGGAGGTCTGTAATAACCAGGGTAGACTACACAAATATCTATGGACTGTCTTTGGTTGCAGTTAGGACTTCAGGATTTTTGTGTAAATAGTTGATTGAATTTTTATTACATCCACCACCAATTTTCCAGCACCCTTGGTTCCAGTGCCTTGCTGGATTATCCATTTTGCCCGACCAACATAGGTCACAGCCTCAGGGGCCTGAGATACCCGTCCGCAAAGTTTGCCTTGGGAGTCAGCTATGGGAACGGATCTGTCGGCTGCGGCTGGACTGGAGTTCCAGAGCCCCGGCCTCAGGAGGCACATATGACCTGCGGAAGTCCTGAGGAGGTTGAGATCGGCCACCTCACCCGGTCCAAGCGCCACGATTTTGGGGGGACTTCTGGGGGGGGGATTTCAAGTGTGTTCTCATAATTTTATCCAGATTAAAGTGGCAGTATGGTGACACAGTGGTAGAGTTGCTGCCTTACAGAGCCAGAGACCCGGGGTCAATCCTGATTATGTGTACTGTCTCTACGGAATTTGTACGTTCACCCCGTAACCTGCGTCGGTTTTCTCTGGGAGTTCCAGATTCCTCCCACACTCCAAAAACCTCCAGGTTTGTAGGCTAATTGGCTTCAGTAAAATTATCCTTAGCGTGTAGGATAGTCCTAAGGTATGGGGATCACTGGTCAGTGTGCACTCTGTGGGCCAAAGGGTCTGTTTCCGCACTGTACCACTAAACTAAACTAAACTAATCTAAACTAAACTAACCTAAGGTAAACAAGGTGCCGGAATACCAGTTGCTGGAAAATCGGTGGAGGACCTGTATATATTATCTGTGCATTTTGCATTTATAAGCATGTAATGTTGCTGCATGTAAGAATTTCATTGTTCTCTTTTTGGTACATATGACAATTAAATACTTTGTCTGTTGACTCACTCTTGACATGGCTTTTGAGGTTCAGCAGTTTATTAGTAAGATTAAACGAGAACTTACCAGTTTGAAGTTTGATCGTTATTTTATGAGGAGTAATGTTGAGGGATTACGTGAAGAACCCCGCCAGGACGCATGCGTGTCATTCTTCAAAGCAGCGGTGTGAAATCACAGATAACTGTAATGACTAAACATAGTAAGATTAGAGAAGAGATACCAGTTGAGTATATGATCAAGGGTGGGAGCGGAGGGCACGTAATCCCTCAACGTTACTCCTCATAAAATAACGATCAAACTTCAAACTGGTAAATTCTCGTTTAATCTTACTATTTTACTTCGGAGTCACGTGAGTGACTACGTGAAGATTTTAAAGCTCTGTGATTTCATGCCGTGGAAACGAGTCCATGCATCACATCAGCCTTGATTATGGGGAGAATAGTGTTAACATCATTAGACATCAATACGATATTGAAAACCCAACGATAAATATATTAACACCAAATTATAGCCCCTATTTATGGGGTAAATTATATTACAGAACTTAAAATTGTTTCTGCAAATGTTCCAGGTTCAATGACTGGTTTGTTATAAAATCATTGGAAAGTTTTCTCCGTTGACCATCCTGCTGTCTTGAGGATTTGGTCCATAGGAACATCCAACTTCATAGCTGCCGATGTAGCTGCAGCCCTGGTGGAGTGAGATTTAAAAATGCTAGCGTCTACTCCAGCCTTTATTAGGACCTGTTTTAGCCATCTAGAGATGGTCTGGACTGTCACTGTTTTGAGTGGCTGTTTGTAGCTGATTAAAAGTGACAATTCTTTCCCTCTGATGATCTTAGTATACTCCATATATAATTAGTAAGTGTGTTACAATACAGAGACGATCATCTGTCGGGTATGCCCTGAATTCTGTTTTTAGGCCTGCTGACCCCTGTCTGTTCTGTTTGACTAATTCATTGATGTGAAAAGTTAAATTTCCAGATGAAATAGTCATGTTGTCCAGCCTTAGTTTCTGTAGTGACTGGACCCTTTGTGCCGTGACCAAAGCCATCAGCATGACTGTTTTCATAGTCAGTTTCTGTAGGGACAGAGCTGTAGCTGGAGACCAGTTTCTTAACATGGTCAGTACAATGCTCACATCCCATATTTGGGAGTACCTGGTTCTTGGGGGATTAACATTAAAATGCCCCTCATGAGTTTGGTTACCAGGGTGTGTCCCAACAGAATGCCGCTCTGTTCCTTGCCACAGGTATGTTGACAGAGCACTTCTGGCGCAGTTGATGGCACTATGACTGAGCCTCTCATCGTAATGGAGGCTTGCCAGGAATTCCAGAACAGACGGGATGTTCATAGATCTGTGGGTGATGTTTATTGTTGTGACAGTACTTCCCATTTCTTGATGACACCAAGTACTGTTTTTTGGTGGACTGTCTGTGGGCCGATGCAATCATATCCATTGTTCGGTCCGTCAGTCCCAGGTGTTGTAGAGGTGCTTTCAAACTCTACAAATTAATAGGTTTATATAATTATGACATGGGTGACTTTCCTTTGTTACTGGATGGACCAGTAAATTAGGTCTATGATGGATGGTGATGCATGGTTCTAATGCCATGTCTAGTATCACCGGGACCCATGGTTGAGTAGGCCAATCGGGTACTATCAAAATACCAGACGCAGAGTCTTGCTGTATTTTCCTTAATACCCGACTGATGAGGCAGAAAGGAGGGAATGCATAAATAAACAATTTCCCCCAATGCAGCGAAAATGCATCTGTTGCCGTTGCCCCAGGGTCTGGTTCCCATGAAACATAATTTGATAACTGGTGATTGAGCCTGGATGCGAAAAGATCAATATCTGGTGTTCCATACCATGCTGTAATTTCAGCAAATACATTTTTATCCAACATCCATTCAGCGTTTTCATTGAATTTGCGTGACCTGGTGTCTGCCACTAAATTTAGTTTACCTGGTAAGTAGGTAGCTGATATCCAAATATCTCTCTGGATACACCATTGCCAAATTGTGTTGGCCAGATTATCACATGATGTTTGATTTGTTTCCACCCATATGGTTGATATATGCTACCACGGTGGTGTTGTCAATTTGTAGTCTAACATGCTGGTGATTTAACCCAGAACAATATGACTTAAGGCCATGGAATGCACTTAATATTTCCAGGTAGTTTATGCCCAGTGTATGTAATAATGATGCCTCCTGTGCATTCCATCTCCCTCCACAGCTGGCGATGGAATTGGTAGCACCCCAACCAAGTGCACTGGCATCAGTTTGTAGTACCATAGACGGGTTGCTGATAATTATTGGATTGGAACAATACCTGATATTATGTTCCCACCATTTTAGTTCCATTATGGCCTCTGATGGTAGCTTCATTGGTCTGTCAAAATGGCCACCATTAATTTTGAGTGCTCTTATTTTTGCTCTCTGTAAATTTCGATAGTGTAAAGGTCCGAATTGTGTGGCTGGAAATGCAGCCACTATCTTCCTAATTATTCTAGCTACCAGTCTAATGGATGGTTTGGTGATGTCAATGATTTCGCTACAAGCCTCTATTAAGGCTGTAACCTTTTCTTTCGGCAAAGTCACTGACATGAGAACTGAGTTAATGGTGAACCCCAGATAATCCATTTTTGTTGAAGGCGTTAATTTAGACTTAACTGGATGGATGATAAACCCCAGTTTTTCAAACAATTGTTTTGTGGCTGTTACCGCTTGTTTAGCCAATTCCAAAGTTTTGCCAACAATAAGTATGTCATCTAGATATGCCATTACCATGTGTTTTTGTTTCCGCAGTAATGCTAGGGCTGGTTTCAAAATTTTTGTGAACAGCCTGGGGGCTGATGTTAGAGCATTAGGTAGTGCCCTGTATTGCCAGCACTGACCCATCCAGTTGAATTTTAAATAACATCTGTGGTCACCTCTTATGGATACTGTATAGTAAGCATCTTTTAAATCGATGCTTGCCATGTAGTAGCCTTCGGAAATCAATTGCTTAGCAGTAACAAAGGTTTCCATCTTGAAATGAATATATTGTACAAAGGTATTCAAAGTAGTCAAATCGATGATGATGCGGCAACCACCATCTTTCTTGTTTTTTATAAAGATATTGGACACGATTTCCTATGATTCGTGTTGGGTTTTCTCAATTATTCCTTTTTTATATAGCCGCTGTAGTTCAGCATGTGCTTTAGATTTTTCTATGCCTGTGAGCACGAACATTCGGTTCGGTACATGCTGAACTGGAGGGTTATGTTTTTGTATAAATTCTATGGTATAACCCTGGATACTGCTTAGAATATAAGTGTCGGTAGTTAACTTATTCCATGCATCCAAATAATATCGTAATCTCCCACCAACTTCCATGCTCCCTTTAATTCTTAAGGAACCAGACCCACCTACCTCCATGGTTACCAGTGGTAGGTGTGTTACTTCTTCGGCATCCTCCGTGGACGTTGAGGCGCCATTGTCTGGGTCTGTAGTTGGGTTGGTGTTGAGGGCTTGCGCATTTTCCAGGAAGGTCGGTCTGGGCCATGGCCTAAAAAAGACCGATGTTGGGTGTTCCTGGTTTTTGCGCTTTCTCCAGTTTGTCTTGGCCGACTGGTGGGTGCGTAGTGGTGATGTTTTTGGCCGTAGTAGCTTTTGGATGCTGCTTTTATGAGCCCCAGGGTTTTCGCCTCTTCGTCAAGTTCTTTGACTTTTTTGATAAATCCCCTCCAAATAGTAGTATTGATGGTTTGGAGGTTCCAGGTTTGCAGAGGCCTGCAAATTTGGGGTCTAAAGCCGGTTGGATAGCACTTTTCCTAATATTGTTTAACTCGTATTGTGAGTTGCAGAGTAAAGCCAGTGCATCTTGGTGGTCTTGGGTCATGTGTTGCTCATTCAATGTTCGGGCAAAAGCCGTAATTCCTGCTGTTAGGACTTTTAGGACTTTCTGTATTTTTAAGTCCCTGGTTCTAATTGATGCCCCGACATGTTTCCAGATGCACTGGTTGACACTGGGAACATTTAGCGACTTGCAGTTCCCTGGTGGTAAGTGTCGTGCCGTGGTGTCCGATAATGCCTGTCCCTGTAGTTGGTTAAAAGACATGTAGTCAATGCTTGCCGCTATTTTCGGCTCCAGGTTTTGGCCAGTTTGGTCGGGTTGGATAAACTGGGACACCATATCCAACATGTTTTCTTTCACCTCAGGCATACTAGGGGTGTGTTGGTCACTCCCCTCTTCAGGGTCAGCCCAAAATTGACCCTCCGTGCTCCCCTCTGATGAGGGAGAAACACTGTGCAGCCCCACAAGAGGTACTGCTGTGGGGCTTATTAACTGCCCACTGTGGCTAGCCTCCATCTCCCGGAGCCTGCCACTTTGGAGTATTTCCTCCAGCAGCCGCTCCAACCGGCTCCAATGCTCACGGGCACTGGCCGTCGCGGCTGCTCTTGTTCCCCGCTCCCAGCCGCTCCAACCGGCTCCAATGCGCACGGGCACTGGCCGCTCGCGGCTGCTCCTGAAGCCGCTCCAACCAGCCCCAATGCTCACGGGCACTGGCTGCTCGCGGCTATTCAGAGTCGGACTCATCGGAGTCAACGACTCTGTTAGTTTTTTGCTTCGCTCTACCGCCCGGCCGTGGCCGGTGCGGGAGCGAAGTCGGGCACAGCTGTTCCCATTACGGGAGATTGGCGTGCCGTTGGCTGCTGCTGGCTGCCCGCAGCTCCGCGGTTCTCCCCCGCCAGCTTTTTCGCAGCCTTCGTGGATCTGGTCCATGTCTCCACCTGTAAGGTAAGTGGAAGGAACGCAGAGTCTCCTTACCTGCTGTTCCCGGTTTTCAAATTCTGCCGCTAAGGGGAACGTCGTTCCCCCTGCTGTGACTCGTTGCAATGCGTGTAGCGATATGACACGCATGCGTCCTGGCGGGGTTCTTCACGTAGTCACTCACGTGACTCCGAAGTAAAATACATAGAACATGGCATCAGATCTTAATATGTTGTGTCTATTCTTGCTGGGTTCAGGTCCGATGTTTAAACACAGTTCTAAATCCTTGGGCTTAGATAGGGTGGCGACATTTGGAATGGATACAGACAGACCACAGCTGGGTTTTGGTGTATATATATTATCCTCATATATAGCATAAAAGTTGTATGAGTGGCAGTTTATGATGTGTAAATATCAAATAGCCCTACTCCCAGAATCAATGTCTATCAGTCTCTAAATTATTACATCGTCAATGTTGTGAGATCTGACATATAGGTTAGATATTAAAACTAAAGATTTGTTTAGTTTAGTTCAGAGATACATCGTGGAAACAGGCCCTTCAGTCCACTGAGTCCACGCCATCCAATGATCAGCATACCCTATCCTACACACTAGGGACAATTTACTAAAGCCAATTAAGCTACAAACTAGCAAGTGTGGGAGGAAACCAAAGAACCCAGAAAAAACCCACGCGTTCACAGGAGAACATACAAACTCCATACAGACAGCACCCATAGTTAGGATCGAACCCAGGTCTCTGGTGCTGTGAAGCAGCAACTCTTCTGCTGCGTCACTGAGCCTCCCACAATCATGTCCTGGTATGTAACATTTTCAAATACTAATGGTGGAAGATTTCAATGAATGAGCATTTTCAAGTTTTAAGCAGTTTAGATAGATGCAATGAATACTCAAATTTCCAGAGGAGATTCTGCTTTTTGCTGAGAATCTGTACCTGTAAAAATCTTGTGAATGTGATTGCCAATCAACTTCCAAATATACATTCAGCAAGTCAAGGGAAATAGCAACCACATTGGTTATGTAGTACATTTAAAATGACTGTATAATGTCCAGCACACTGCCTACAGTCAGCCTTTATTTTAATTTAATCGCACATTGTAAAAGAAAATGGGAAGTTGAATCTATTGGCCATCTGCCTTGAAGGTATGTCTAAAATAGAAAGTTGGAACAGCACAATACCACACACAGTAGAAAACCAGCAATTTCAACACAGAACACTGCAGCCTAGGAATGGGTCCAACAGCCCATGATACCGGTGGAAAACATGATGCCAAAATAAACTTATCTGCATATCAAAAAGCCTCTAATATGCCTCTATCATATCTATCAAAACCAGGGAGGCACAGTGGCATAGATAGTAGAGTAGCTGCCTCACAACATCTGAGACCGAGTTCGATCCTCACCTTGGGTGATGATCGGTAGAGTTTGCACGTTCTCTCTGTGGTTGCGTGGGTTTCCTTCGGGTGCTCCAGTTTTGTAGGTTAATTGGCCTCGGTATATTGCCCCTTGTGTGAAGGGAGCGGACGAGAAAGTGGGGTAACATAGAACTAGTGATTGTTGGACGGCATGGACTCGGTGGGCCGAAGGACCTGTTTCCTAGATGTATCTCTAAAAATATAACTAAAACTAAAACCACCACCCTTGCCAAGTGCCAGGCACCCACTATTCTCAATGTAAAAAAAACTTCCCCCACACATCTCCTTTAACCTTTCCGCCTCTCACGTTAAAGCTATAGATTACGTCCTTATAACCAGGTGAATAACTAGGTCATACGGTAAGAACTGAATGAAGTGAATAACCATGGTGAAAGAGTGTTTGGGAATGTGGGGGCAGTGTCTTTCACAGTTGCAGGACAAAACCTAGCCTTCAGGTGCAAGAGCCTTAGTATAGGTGTACATGGTGAAGGTTGGCCTTCACCCTGCACAGTGCCATCAACCAAGCCATCTTCCATTTTATCTGGAGATCCAGAATAGGTAGCATCCACTGGCACAAAATGTACAAGTTTCCAGCGAAAGTGAGAAAATGAACTGAACATAACCTTCGTTCTCAACGGAAATCAGAATGCTGAAAGAACTCAGTTCTTCAATGTGCCCCATCTTTTCTCCTCTCCTCTCCGCTGCTCCCACAAACCCCTCATCGGAGAGTGGAGGAGAACTTCTTCAAAGTAGGCACACCTTGAGGAGATTTTGCAGTGGAGCAGTGGAGCAGACAAAATGTGTACGAAGGAACTGCAGATGTCAGTTAACATCGAAGATGGAGACAAAATACTGGAGTAACTCAGTAACTCCTCGAGGTATGCCGACTTTGAAGAAGTTATCCTCCTCTCTCCGACGCAAGCTCTGCAACACCCTCTTGCTGCTCCCCCTCTGTGCTTTGTAACCTTCCTTATCTCGTTTCTCACTCCCCTGACTCTCGGAAGGGTCTGAAAAAGGATCTCGACCCAAAACATCACCTATTCCTTCTCTCCAGCATTTTGGTGTAAACCAGCATCTGCAGTTCATTCCTGCACAATGCACAATAACAATACTACTTCTGTTCGCTGACATTCATCTTGCCACTACATCACTTTGGTGCATAAGCTATGAGGACTCCATGAATAATCTATGAACGCTGTGCAGGCCTATGAAATAATTAACTGGAAATAGTTCAAGGGGTTTACAAAGATTGGCCTCCAAAGTAGTTGCAGCTCAAATTGGAAGAATTTGTTGATCTTTATCCAATATGTGTACTTGGGATAAATGTTAGAACATTATCATTAAAAAGTTTCTGAAAGAAAGATTTGCTTTCATAAAGAGTCTTCCATGACCTCGTCCTGTCTAAAGGTATTCTTAAGTAGTTTTGTAGCACAGTCACTTCTGTAATGTAGTAACTCCAGGAACTAATCTATGCACAGTAAACTTCAAAAAAACAGCTGCATGCCAATAACAATGAAGGCTGTTTTAGTGATAAGGACACATAGAGTTGGAGTAACTCAGTGGGTCAGGCAGCATCTCTGGAGAGCATGGATAAGTGACATTTTGGGTCGAGACTCTTCTTCAGACTGTGTTTTAGTGATGCAATTGATGATATGTGGTGTACAAGACGCCAGGCAGATCCTTCAAATTGTGCTCTGGAATCTTTCACATCCATCTGAGAAAGAAGAGGAGAACTGGGCAGCACAGTAACCTCACTCCGGAAACCCAAGTTCGATCCTGCTTTTGGGTGCTGTCTGTGTGGAGTTTGTGTGTTCTCCCTGTGACTGCATGGGTTTATAGACCAGTTAGCCTGCCATTGGTGGTGGGGAAGAAGCTGGAGTCAATTATTAAATAAGTAATAACGGCACCTTTGGATAGCAGTAAAATTATTGGTCCAAGTCAGCATTGATTTATGAAGGGGAAATGCTGCTTGACTAATCTTCTGGAATTTTTTGAGGATGAGACAAGTAAAATGGATGAAGGTGACCCAGTGGATTTAGTGTATCTGGACTTTCAGAAAGCCTTTGATAAGGTCCCACACAAGAGATTAGTGGGCAAAATTAGAGTACATGTTATTAGGGGTAGGGTATTGAATAGAGAATTGGTTGGCAGACAGGAAACAAAGAGTAGGAATAAGTATGGTCTCTATCAGAATGGCAGGCAGTGGCTAGTGGAGTGCCACAAGGCTTGATGCTGGGACCACAACTATTTACAATATTATTGATTTTAGATTATGGAATTAAAAGTAACACTAGCAAATGTGCAGATGACACAAATCTGGGTGGCAGTTTGAACTGCGAAGAGGATGCTAGGAGGTTGCAGGGTGATTTGGACAGGTTGAGTGAGTGGGCAGATGCATGGCAGAAGCAGTATAATGTAGATAAATCTGAGGTTATCCACTTTGGTGGCAAGAACAAGGAGGCAGATTATTGTGTCAGATTAGGAAAATGGGAAGTGCAACGAGACCTGGGTGTCCTTGTACACCAGTCACTAAAATAAACATGCAGGTACAGCAGGCAGTGACGAACGCTGGCCTTCATAACAAGAAGATCTGGCCTTCGTAATGAGTGAATTTGAGTATAGGAGTAAAGAGGTCCTTCTGAAGTTATACAGGGCCCTGGTGAGACCACATCTGGAGTATTGTGTGCAGTTTTGTTCTCCTAATTTGAGGAACGACGTCCTTGCTATTGAGTGAGTGTAGAGTAGGTTCATAAGGTTAATCCCCGGGGATGGCGGGACTGTCATATGAGGAAAGATTGGAGAGACTGGGCTTGCATTCACTGGAATTTAGAAGGATGAGAGGGTATGTTATAGAAACATATAAAATTATAAAAGGACTGGACAAGCTAGATGCAGGAAAAATGGTCCCAATGTTGGGGGAGTCCAGAACTAGGGGCCCACAATCTAAGAATAAAAGGGAGGCCATTTAAAACTGCGATGAGAAAAAACTTTTCACCCATTGAGTTGTGAATTTGTGGAATTATCTGCCACAGAAGGCAGTAGAGGCCAATTCACTGGATTAATTTATAAGATAGATAGAGCTCTATGGGCTAGCAGAATCAAGGGATGTGAGGCGAAGGCAGGCATGGCTTATTGATTGTGGATGATGAGCCATGATCACGATGAATGGCGGTGCTGGCTCTAGAGGCCAAATGGCCTCCTCCTGCACCTATTTTCAATGTTTCTATGTTTTTATGTTTCCTCTGGATGCTCCGCTTTCCTTCCATTTCTCAATTATGTGCGGATTTGGATTTCATATATATGCAGAATATGAGAATATTGTGTGTGATATTTGTAACATTGTCACATTTTCCACAATGGACGATTGCTTCCAAAGTGATCTGCTCTCAAGTAGCCCTGGAGATGTATGTGTAACCGATGGGCGAAGAGTTCAAATCCTCTGCGGACACACCTTCTGACATTAGTTGCAGCAGACAGTCAGCATCTGTGGAGGACGCAGACAGATGACGTTTCAGTCTGAAGATGGTCCCAACCTAAAGTGTCGCCTGTCCATTACCTCCATAGATGCTGTGAGTAGGAAGGAACTGCAGATGCTGGTTTACACCGAAGATAGACACAAGAAGCTGGAGAACTCAGTGGGACAGGCAGCATCTCTGGAGAACATGGATATGTGACATTTTGGGTCGAGACCCTTCCTCAGAACGTGTTTTAGTGATGTTAATGGAAGATATGTGTTGTACAAGACACCATTCAGAAAGGTCTTGACCCTAAACGTCACCCATTCCTTCTCTCCAGAGATGCTGCCTGTCCCGCTGAATTACTCCAGGTTTTTGTGTCTACCTCCATAGATGCTGCCTGACCCGTTGAGTTTCTCCAGCACTTTGTGGTTTGCTCAAGATTTCAAAATTTGCAATTCCGTGTGCCTTCTGTCATTATTTCCCAGATATGTTTTAATACAGACAAATAGTTTAGTTTAGTTTACAGATACAGCATGGAAAGAGGCCTTATGCCCACCGACCAGTGATCACCCCGTACTCTAGCACTATTCTGCACACACCAGGGACAATTTACAATTTGCAATTTACAGAAGCTAATTAACCTGTAAACCTGTACGTTTTTGGAGTCTGGGAGGAAATCGGATCGCCCAGAGGAAACCCTCGTGGTCAATGGGAGAACGCACAAACTCTGTACAGACAGCACCCGTAGTCAGGATTGAACTGGGTCTCTGGCTCTGTAAGGCAGCAATTCCACTGCTGTACTACTGTGCCTCCCTAAAGCCGTCCACGGTGCACAGATAAATGAAAAAGGTTATAACATTTAGTGCAAGATACAACATTTGAAGTCCAATAAAGTCCGATTAATGGTAGTTCAAAGGCCTCCAGTGAGGTAGATGGAATGCCTAGACTGCAGTTTAGCTGATGAGAGGACCATTCAGTTGCTTGCCAATAGCTGGAAATAATCAGTTCCTGAATCTGGTAGTATGATATTTTCAAACTTCTGTACCTCCTGTCTGATGGGAGAGGGGAGAAGAGGAAGTGACCAGGGTGAGGCTGGTCATTGATTATGCTGACGGCCTTACCGAGGCATTGTGAAGTGTAAATTAAGTCAATGGAAGGGAGGCTGGTTTGAGTGATGGTTTGAGCTACGTCCACAACTCTCTGCAAGAATCTTGCGGTCTTGGATGGAGCTGTTCCCAAAGCAGGTTGTGATGCATCCTGATAAGATGCTCAGAAGTTATCCCTTAGTGTAGGTAAATGGCAAAAGGAAATTAATGAGAGGGAGAATAGATCGGAGGGAAATGAGGGGGTAAGGGAACTAATTACATTACTCAACTGGGAGCAAGCATTGATTGTTCCTGATGGAATTACAAAAACACTCAGGACCATCATTGTAGATCCCACTTATCCGGCATCTGCTGCCAAATACTTTTGCTCCTTGTGACGGGCCAGGAATTCAAAAATCAATCCAGGATCTCAGCCAAGAATTGTAAGTGAAGCCAAAGAGTGAATAAAATAGAAGGCCTAGGCTTCACTGCAATCTGAACCCAGGCCTGCACGTAAAATCCCAACCTGGATTAAAATTGGTGTCCTTATTAATGGTCCACCTCTCCTTTAGTTTTAGTTTAAATCTAGAAACAGGCCCTTCGGACCACCGAGTCCATGCCGACCATTGATCATCTGTTAACACTAGTTCTATTTCATCCCACTTCCTCATCTGCTCCCTACACTCTCGGGGCAACTTTTCCTTTTTTTCCAGGTCATTAATGGACCAGTGTGAAGAAGGGTTCTGACCCAAAATGCATCTATCCATATTCTCCAGCGATTTAGTTCAGTTCAGTTCAGTGACAGAGCGCGGAAACAGGCCCTTCGGTCCACCGAGTCCACATCGACCAGCGATCCCCACACATTAACACTATCCTACACACACTAGGGACAATTTACTCTTATACCCAACAAATTAACCTGCAAACCTGTACATCTTTGGAGATAGTGCCTGACCCACTGAGATACTCAAGCACTTTGTGTCCCTTAGTTGAACCGCACACAAGTAGAACGTGGAACCACCATACAGCCGGCGCCCACGGTCAAGATCAAATCCTGTTCTCTGTTGGTGTGAGGCAGCATCGCTACCAGTTGCGCCACTGTGCCGACCATTACTCAACAATCCAGCAGTTCCATCATCACCGTGAGTGACACCAGCTTCAGATTATTAGGAAAAGTAACGACTAATTTCATTATTCGAACTTAAGTTCCTCAATTGTCATTGTGAGGTCCAAATTCACGTCTCTGGGACAATGTTCCAGGTCTCTGTATAAATAGCTCTGAGCTGTCATTCCTGTAGATCACCTGAGCTGATGCCTACCTTCAATAAACAATACCTGACAAATTGTATCAATTTCTGGGATCTTGTTATGTGTAGAACAGATGCCGGGTTTACACACATGGCAATATTTCAAAGACTCAGATGCTATCTTTCAATTCTGGAGTTATAAATGGTGAAATATTTTTTCATTTCTCCAGCTGTTTACATCATCATAGAAAGATCTCAATGTACTTCACACAATTAATTACTTACGCACTGCGTTGACTTTTATGTAAGCTCTGTGAAAGTCCTACAGTAAGAATGAGATCAATTACATGCTCCCACTTTTAAGTGGTGGTTGAATTAGATACATCTCCTTGCCTCTGACAGCCCAATTAAATAATTAGTCAGCTTGAAGAGCTCTGGTTATACAGAGCTCTCTAGTGGTTTCACTGTAATGCTGATGAGATGGGAATTCCTCCTTACAAGAACCAATTGGATTAGGGAACACTCCATTTGTTCCCCCGTTGCATGAAGGAAGCATGTGAAGAACAGTTTTGGGCATGTTTTGCGGTCCTGACTGGTGCAGTTCAGCCCATCTAAAAATTAGAATCGCATTTCCTGATGCACCCCAACCCCAATATCATTTCCCCATCATATTTTCCCCATCGCCATTGTGCGATGCAAGCAATATTTATTTAATATCAAAGGCTGGATCAAAGGGTCACAATTTATGGCCTGCATAATTAGCATACTGTTTGACAAGGAGCACATCACGCTGAAAGTAGCAAAGCCAGCATGGTGAAAAATGTCCCTCCCGGGAAATAAATTTTTATATGTTGAAATCACCCCCTGTAATTTTCATTCATGTAAAACTGGTAACTGTGGTTGCCAGAGCCCTTGATCCATGACCCAATGCCATCTCTGATTGTGGAGGCTGAAGATCTGTAGATCGAGAAGTATCAGTGGAGAGAGAAACACGTTGAGCATTTTAGGTCAATTTTACTTCGGAGTCACGTGAGTGATTCCGTGAAGAGCCCGCTCAGCACGCATGCGCGGCATTACGTTCAGCAGAGCAACAGCGGCACATCGGGAGTCAGGCGCTCCCGCTACGGGGTGAAAGAACGGACCGTCAGGTAAGCTCTGAGGTCGGGTTTTCTTTCACAGGGAGCCTTCTGCTTTCAGGCAGAGAAGAAAGGCTCTTAGACAAACCTGTCCCCCACTCGACTCCACGGAGGAGCGTTCCATCTGGAGGGGGGCAACAACAGAAAAGACCTGCCACCCGCTCGACTCCACGGAGGAGCGTTCCTCTGGGGGGGGGGCAGCAACAAGGCGGTAGGACTGCTTACCCGGCGCTCCGCTATCCCGACACCGTGCCGAGCCCAGCCCGCTAGCGCCTGAGCAACGGGCTGGAAGCAAAACCACGGAAGAGGCATCCGGCCGGTGGCTTCCGACGTCGGAAGGGGACGTCTCTCCACCCGCACGGGGGGAAAGACAGCCGCCTGAACAGACCTGCCCCCCGCTCGACTCCACGGAGGGGCGTTACATCTGGCGGGGGCAGCAACAAGGCAGTAGGACCGCTTACCGGGTGCTCCGCTATACCCCGACACCGCGCCGAGCCCAGCCAGCTAGCGACTGAGCAACGGGCTGGAAGTAAAGCCACGGAAGAGGCGTCCGGCCGGTGGTTTCCGACTTGTCGGACGGGGACGTCTCTCCACCCACACGGGGAGGGGAGACAGCCGCCTGAGCCGCTTGGAGCGGCTCTTGGAGCAGGAGCTCCAGTGAGACGCGCTTCGTGAGGGGCGCTCTCGCAGGGGGAGTTCAGGCACTCCCTCCACAGTGCCTTGTGCACTGTCCATTGCTTCCTCCTTACCCGAGGGTAGCTTTGGTGACCAGGACTGGGCTGGTCAAGAACAGGGGACAATGGCTGAAGATCTCGGGAGTATGCAAGGGGTGCAGGAACAGGAAGAGCTGCTAGGTGTGTTGGACCGCTACGAGGCAACCCCACATGCAGGAGGCCGTTAAAAGCCTGACGTCAGCCATCACATCGTTTTTTCCTCGTTCCGTGGACAAATACGGAGATGACCACAACCTTCGTAAACAAATCATAAGACCTGCCATAAAAATCCTACATTGCGGGGTTGTGCATACCCCAGCCACTGAGCCAGACCCACTGCTCTTTGGCAAAAACCTCACAAAGCATATGAAGGACATGGAAGAGGTTTAAAACAATTTTCGGTCACATGAGGGCAGGCCCGGGACGAGCAAACCAAAAACAATAATTCCTAAGCAGCAGCACCCCATCGCGTCCATCAGTCAACGTCTACCATATCGGACTGATGAAAGCTCAGGGTCCGCATTCTATCACCGAAAGTCTTCTTTAGACCAGGACCCAGAGCGGACCCCATGGAAAATGTGCCACCCCCCAACGTCACCGCCACGTCAGACGACGTGCAACACTCGTTGGACCGGCAGGAAACAGAAGAATACCCATAACCATGGAGGTAGGTGGGTCTGGTTCCTACCAGTATATAGAGTAATACTAACACATGGGAGTCTATCACGAGTGATCAGTATATACTCAATGGCATTAGTGGATACAAATACAATTCATACTAGAAAAATTGCCACCAGGTCAACATTCACCCCAGAGGGACAAGCTAAACTGGTGAGACTAATTACAAAGGGTATCATGGGAAAACCTGAACCCTTGCAATTCGTATCAAATATATTCACTAAACCCAAAAAAGATGGTGGATGTCGCATCATCATTGACTTAACTTCACTAAATATGTTTGTTAAGTATATACATTTCAAAATGGAAACGGTTGTTACTGCCAAACAACTAAATTCCAAAGGATACTTTATGGCAAGCATTGATCTTAAAGATGTTTACTATTTAGTACCATTCACAAGGATCATCGCAGATACCTGAAATGTACCTGGAGTCCGCAAACACATATGCCCGCATCCTGTTCATGGATTTCAGCTCGGCATTCAATACAATAAACCCGGCTATACTGTTTAATAAATTACTGGACATGAACATTGATCCATGCATTTGTTACTGGATTCACAGCTTTCTCTGGAACAGGAAACAGAGGGTGAGGATCAACAATAATACATCCTCCCCTCTGTTCCTCAGTACAGGCACACCCCAAGGCTGTGTTCTTTCACCCTGGCTTTTCTCTCTTTACACAAACCAGCTCACATCCCACCACAGCTCTGTCAACTTGTACAAATACGCGGACGACTCAACAATCATAGGTTTCATCACCAATAACCAAGAAACTGAATACCGTGCACAGATCAACCAAGCAGTGACCTGGTGCACAGACCATGACCTCTCACTCAATTCATCAAAAACAAAAGAACTCATCATCGACCTCAGACGCCAGCCACCCCCCAAAACTCCTGTGCTCATCAACGGTGAATCCATCATCATCACTGACACTTTCAAACTCCTTGGCACCCACATCAGCAACAATCTCAAATGGAGTACAAACGCAGACCACATTTATGGAAAAGCCCAGCAAAGACTTTTCCATCTATGGCAGCTTAGGAAGTTCAGAGTAAGGCCTCATCTGATGCTCTGCTTCTATACAGCCATTATTGAAAGCATCCTCTTCATCTATCACAGTTTGGTTCGGCAGCCTCGACTCACTCTACCGGAAGAAACTACAACGCATTATAAACAGAGCTTCCAAAATTATTGGCTTACCCCTTCCATCACTTGAATCACTCTACCATAAACGGACACTTCACAAAGCCCGCAAGATCATCACTGACCCCACTCACCCTGCACACTATGCCTTTCAGCTACTGCCCTCTGGGAGGCGTTACAGGTCAATTGCCTCCAAAACAACCCGTTTCAAAAACAGTTTCATTCCTACCGCAGTTAACTTTTTAAACTCCGTACGGTGAGGAAATACAAATAAGCGTGGCCCTTATGTATTATGAAATGTGTCTGTTTGTATGTATATCTACGTTACGAGTTGAATGTTTGATGAAATGTTGGAACCTGTATCGAGCTGTACTGAGAACAATTTCCACCAGCCTGGCTGTGTGGTCATTAAAAAATACAATTACAATTAATTACAATGGGGCAGCTATAGCAGTTTAAAGCGGAAACCAGCTCTGGCAATATTCAGAAGACAAAAACATATTGTCATGGCATATCTTGATGATATCTTAAATGGTAGGCAAGACCATGGAATTGACTATGTTAGCCGTATCAGCTACAAAACAGTTATTCGAAACCCTGGGATTGTCTTACATCCAGATAAATTTAAGTTGAAGCCATCCACAATCATGGACTACTTGGGCTTCACAATTAATTCAGTCTACGTGACTGTAACATTGCCAAGAGACAAAATAGTTGAATTGGCACAATCATGCAACAAATAATGGTCAACAAACTACCAACTACTCGACAAGTATAGAAGTTGGGATGTAATGTTAAAATTGTACAAGGCATTGGTGAGGCCAATTCTGGAGTATGGTGTACAATTTTGGTCGCCTAATTATAGGAAGGATGTCAACAAAATAGAGAGAGTACAGAGGAGATTTACTAGAATGTTGCCTGGTTTTCAGCAACTAAGTTACAGAGAAAGGTTGAACAAGTTAGGGCTTTATTCTTTGGAGCGCAGAAGGTTAAGGGGGGACTTGATAGAGGTCTTTAAAATGATGAGAGGGATAGACAGAGTTGACGTGGATAAGCTTTTCCCACTGAGAGTAGGGAAGATTCAAACAAGGGGACATGACTTGAGAATTAAGGGACTGAAGTTTAGGGGTAACATGAGGGGGAACTTCTTTACTCAGAGAGTGGTGGCTGTGTGGAATGAGCTTCCAGTGAAGGTGGTGGAGGCAGGTTCGTTTTTATCATTTAAAAATAAATTGGATAGTTATATGGACGGGAAAGGAATGGAGGGTTATGGTCTGAGCGCAGGTATATGGGACTAGGGGAGAATACGATTTCGGCACGGACTAGAAGGGTCGAGATGGCCTGTTTCCGTGCTGTAATTGTTATATGGTTATATGGTTATAAGTAACAGAGTAATTGGGAAAATGGTAGCAGCATTTCCGGCTACATAATTCGGACCTTTGCACCAAAAACGACATACAGGTCATTATGATCGTGTCATGAAGTTACCCACTGAAGCAATATCAGAACTACAGTGGTGGGCAAAAAACATTTGGCATAGTTTACAGCCCTATTTATCATCACTAACCCTATGTTAGTTATCCAAACAGATGCCAGTGCTCAAGTCTGGGGAGCAACTAACGCTATATCCAGCACAGGTAATAGATGGACTAACCCGGAGTCATCATTACCACTTACACTGGGCATTAATTATCTAGAGATGGGTGACTTTTATGGTTTAAAGCATATGCACAAATATGCATCACTTGCATGTACGGTTACAAATAGATAAATACTACGGTGGTGGCCTACATTAACCATATGGATGGCATAAAATCGGTACCATGCGACAAGTTGGTCAACACAATTTGGCAATGGTGTGTCAAAAGACATATTTGGCTATCAGCAACTTACCTGCCAGGTAAGCTAAATACAGTGGCAGACACCAGGTCACGTAAATTTTATGACAACATCGAATGGATGTTAAAACCCCCAAAAATAAATAAATATGGCAAATATCAAGCAATATGGCATGCCAGATATCGATTTATTTGCATCAAGGCTAAATCACCAGGTACCTATGTATGTCGCTTGGGAACCAGACCCTGAGGCAGCAGCGGTAGATGCGTTCACGCTGGATTGGGGAAATTCTTCTTCTATGCATTTCCTCCCTTCTGCCTCATCAGTCGGGGACTACGCACAATACAAATGGACTCTGCTTCAGGTATTTTGTTAGTACCCGACTGGCCTACGCAGCCATGGTTCCCAATACTCCATGACATGGTTGTTGAAACTCCGATGGTATTCCCCAGTGACCCAGAGTTATTAACACCCAGTGTCGGGCACAAGCCACCCGTGCCATGAAAAAATCAAACTCCTGGGTTGCAGATTCTGCACAAACCACTTCTGGGACTGGGATTATCATAACAAACCGTCGACACCATGTCAGCATCCCTCCGAACATCCACTAAAAAACAGCACTTGTCCAGCATCAAAAAATGGGAGAAGTACTGCTTGGATACAGGGACCACCTACTCAACCGCTACAGTTACCAACGTACTGGAATTCCTGGTGAACCTTCACCACGATGAAGGACTCAGCTACAGAGCCATCAACACAGCTAGAAGTGCCCTGCCTGTCTATTTAAAACCAGCTCCAGGACAACAGGCCATGGGGTCCCACCCGCTGGTGGTCAAACTAATCAAGGGTATTTACAACTCTAACCCCCTAGACCAAGATACACCCATACATGGGATGTCAGTGTGGTCCTGACATACCTCAGGGGATGGCCACCAGCCAGATCCCTCAACCAGGAACAATCTATGCTCAAAACACTCAGGTTGATGGCACTTGCATCTGCACAAAGGGTCCAGTCACTACACCTATTACGACTGGACACCATGCTCACAGATCCAGACCAGATCTCTGTCGTTATCCAGGGAATGATCAAACAGAGCAGACCAGGAACACCTAATCCAGTCGTGGAATTCCGGGCTTACCCGCCAGAACCACGGTTATGTGCCATGACCCACCTACTATCCTACAAAGACACAACCAAAATATTCGAGGGAGATGAAAAGCCTTCTGGGTCAGTCATAAAAAACCTTATGGTCGGGTGACGAGCAAAACCATTGCGAGATGGCTCAAGCAGGTGCTAAAAACTGCTGGGATAAACACTAACCTGTACAAATTTTATTCCACCAGGGCAGCATCCACGTCGACGGCTAAAAGAATGGACGTGCCTATAGACCACATCCTGGCTACCACATCGATGGTCGGGGGAAAGACCGTTCAGAAATTTTATAATAAGCCGTTGGCAAAACCTGTTTTATTTGCAGGAAAGATTTACAGACTGCAAATATTTAATTTAAGCCCAAGGGAGCAATTTAATTTCTTTGTTGTTATTGTTAAAAAATACCATTGTGTTTTTCTACAAACAGATTCATTGGTTGATTACGATAACACACTTCCTCCCTCAAGGACTTCGGCAGTGCGTGAAGTAATAACTGTTTCACGGTTTGAAATCACAGAGTCTTCACGGAATCACTCACGTGACTCCGAAGTAAAATAGTAAGATTAAACGAGAACTTACCAGTTTGAAGTTTGATTTGTATTTTATGAGGAGTTACGATGAGGGATTACGTGCCCTCCGCTCCCACCCTCAATAATAAGGGTCAAACTGATAAACCGATGTCTCCTTGTCTTTACTATGTTTACTTCAATAACTGTGTCTATCTGTGATTCCACACCGCTGCTTTGAAGTATGCCGCGCATGCGTGCTGAGCGGGCTCTTCACGTAATCCCTCATCGTAACTCCTCATAAAATACAGATCAAACTTCAAACTGGTAAGTTCTCGATTAATCTTACTATTATCGTACATTGGACCCTCCACCACTGCCTGGAGTTGAGTTGTGTTTAGTTTAATGTCACGTGTACCGAGGTACAGTGAAAAGCTTTTGTTGCGTGCCAACCAGCCAGCGGAAAGACAATACATGATTACAATCGAGCCATCCACAAGATACAGATACATGATAAAGGGAATAACGTGAATAATGTTTAGTGCAAGGTTAAGGCCAATCAAAGATAATACAAGGGTCTCCAATGAGATAGATAGTAGCTCAGGACTGCTCTTTAGTTGTTGGTAGAATGGTTCAGTTGCCTGGTAACAGCTGGGAAGAAACTGTCCCTAAATATGGAGGTGTGCATTTTCATACTTCTGGATCTTTTACCTGATGGGAAAGGGAAGAAGAGGGAGTGGCTAGGGTGTGACTTGTCCTTGATTATGCTGATGGCCTTGCCAAGACAGGGTGAGATATAAATG
This sequence comes from Amblyraja radiata, assembly GCF_010909765.2. Taxonomy (NCBI): domain Eukaryota; kingdom Metazoa; phylum Chordata; class Chondrichthyes; order Rajiformes; family Rajidae; genus Amblyraja; species Amblyraja radiata. The sequence goes on along the minus strand of NC_045972.1, from coordinate 22,440,725 downwards.
GCATTGATAGAAGGGAGGTTGGTTTGCGTGATGGTCTGGGCTATGTTCACGATTCTCTGCAATTTATTACGGTCTCGAATGAAGCTGCTCCCAAATTATGCTGTGATGAATTTCAAAAAACATCTGTAGAAGTTGGTGAGAGTTGTTGGGAACATGCTGAACTTTCTAAGCCTTCTATGGAAGTAGGCTTCCTACCTCTTGCCTTTGTGGCAATGAATGTGGCACAGATTTACCACCCTCTGTCTAAAAGCATTCCTCCTTATCTCCATTCTAAAGGTACATCTTATTCTGAGATTGTGCCCTCTGGTCCTGGACCCTTCCACTCCTGGAAACTTACTGAATAGTGAAAGGCTTGGATAGAGTGGATGTGGAGAGGATGTTTCTACAAGTGTGGGAGTCTAGGACTAGAGGTCATAGCCTCAGAATTTAAGCGCGTTCCTTTAGGAAGGCAATGAGGAGGAATTTCTTCAGTCAGAGGGTGGTGAATCTGTGGAATTATTTGCCACAGAAGGCTGCGGAGGCCAAGTCAATGGATATTTTTAAGGCAGAGATAAATAGATTCTCTAATAGTACGCATGTCAGGTGTTATGGGGAGAAGGCAGGAGAATGGCAGAGTAGACATGATGGGCCGAATGACCTAATTCTGCTTCTATCATATGACATAAACATCCTCTCCACATCCACTCTATCTAAGCCTTTCCATATTCCTTATTCCATAGGTGCCTAACACAACTAATATTTGGACAGAAGATATGCACAAAATGCTGGAGTACATGCTCTGGGAGATGTGGAGTTGATTTCACCAACTGCGGCAACAATGGCCGAATGCCGTTCTCCAAGCCTGGCGCAGTTTCCGATCCACACTGCTAGTACACATGGCTCTAGAGAAGCTGTGAGATTTAAGAAGTTTCTGCATTTAGGTTTATTTTCTCCTGCATTGACTAAAAGGCTTTGCAGCCACTTTGTGGATTGAAAATTAAGGTTGAGCAACACTATAAAAATTAATTAAGGTGCTGAAGTGGGCAAAGTTCAAGGCTTGTCAATGTGTTTTTTTCCAGATCAGTTGACACAAATATCAGCACATCTAGGTATTACTGCCCGCCACATTACCTAATTAAGTTGCAAGAATTGTAAATGAATATCAGCATTAACTTGAGACACAGAGGCAAGCACTGCAAATTACATTAGGCCAAACAATTTCTACGATTCAGTGATTAGAAATATGTCCCTGATGAACCGATGATAACTCTGAATAACTCCAAAGCAAAAACCTTTAAACTCTGATTAAATGTGGTGCTCTATTAAAAGGACTCCAAGGTAGTTCCTGCGCTGGAATGTACTATAATATTTTTAACGCACTGTGATTCCACTTAGGAACTCAATCTTGGTTACAAAAGAAAACCAAATGGATGGCATTAAGGGAAAGATTGTTCTTCAAACTATAACCGTGATGGTTTTTTTTATATAACTTGCATATGGGTTGTGAATAACATACGACCAGGCATTTTTTTGTCACCAATTTTAGTTTAGTTTAGTTTATAAATACAGCACGGAAACAGGCCCTTCAGCCCACCGAGTCCGCAGTGACCAGCGATCCCCGCACAGAAACACTATCCTACACACTAAGGACAATTTACAATTATACCAAGCCAATTAACCTACGACCTTGTACATCTTTGGAGTGTGGGTGGAAATCAGCCAGCACCTGTAGTCAGGATCGAACCCGAGTCCCTGGTGCACAGAATGAACAAGGCATGATTAGTAAGTTTGCAGATGACACTAATGTGGGTGGAATCGTAGATAATGAAGATAGTTATCAAATTTTATAGCATGATCTTGATCAACTGGGCACAGTCAAGTCAAGTTTATTTGTCACATACACATACAAGATGTGCAGTGAAATGAAAGTGGCAATGCCTGCGGATTGTGCAAAAACAACAGAACAGAATAGAACAGAATCAGTATTTACATGTTAGAGAAAAAAAACCCAGTAAATTAGCACAGTAAATTAGTTCCCGGTGAGATAAGAGTTTACAGTCCTGACGGCCTGTGGGAAGAAACTCCGCCTCATCTTCTCTGTTTTCACAGCATGACAGCGGAGGCGTTTGCCTGACTGTAGCAGCTGGAACAGACCATTGCTGGGGTGGTAGGGGTCCCCCATAATGTTGCTGGCTCTGGATCTGCATCTCCTGGTGTATAGGTCTTACAGGGGGGCAAGTGTAGTTCCCATAGTGCGTTCGGCCAAACGCAATACTCTCTGCAGAGCCTTCCTGTCTTGGGCGGATCTGTTCCCAAACCAGATTATGATGTTGCCAGGCAAGATGCTTTCTACAGCCCCAGTGCAGAAGCTGAATTTCCTCAGCTGCCTGAGGTGGTAAAGGCACTGCCTTGCCTTACTCACCAGTGCGGCAGTGTGTGTAGTCCATGTCAGATCCTCTGTGATGTGGACTCCCATGTATTTAAAGCAGCTCACCCTATCCACAGTAGTCCCATTTATCTCCAGTGGCATGTATGTCCTCGGATGTTGTGCCCTTCTAAAGTCCACAATCAGCTCCTTAGTTTTAGTGACATTCAAGTGGAGGCTGTTGTTCTGACACCAGAGTGCCAAATCAGCCACCTCCTCCCGGTAGGCCTTCTCATCATTATCGGAGATCGGAGATAGAGTGTTAAACAAAGATTATATATTGTCTTAGTGTTATCTTATGTAGGTAGACCAGGTTACAGCAGAATGTTCCCTTCCACGTACGTTTATAGTGATCTGATAGCTTTCATAGAAATAAAAACTTGCAATTATGAAGTACATTTCATGACCATATTAGCATGACGTAAAGTATTTAAAACCTAATGTAATACTATTTGAGAAGAGTTGCATTAATGGCCCCTTTAATCACATGTTCTCTGTAAATCTACCTCTTGTAAATCCACCTCTTTCAAATCTGCTTGTGCTAAACAGTTGGCTTCCTTTTCCTGAAGATAGACACAAAATGCTGGAGTAACTCAGCGGGGCAGACAGCATGTCTGGAGAGAAGGAATGGGTGGCGTTTCGGGTCAAGACCCTTCTTCAGACTGACGTCAGGAGGAGGCAGATACATCGATAATATTTGTTGTATATATATCTTCAGTTTAAACCAGCATCTGCAGTTCCTTCACACACGGCTTCCTTTCCTTTCCTGGTCATCTTCCCTTCTAATTTGCTGCCATCGATCACTCTTGCCAACAATACAGAATCATTGAACTCTATATACTTGGAAACTAGCCCAATTTCAACCTTCCTTTCCATTCCAAACATTTTTGTGAACTGCAGTCTTCCAAATTTGTACCCATCCTTCCCATAACGTCATAAATAATCAAGATGAAGAAACAAGGAGCTGCAGATGCTGGTTTATGCACAAGGACACAAAGTGCTGAAGTATTACGTAACTCAACGGGTCAGTCCGCATGTCTGAAGAACATGGATAGGTAATATTTCGGATAAGGACCCTTCTTCGGACTGATAGTGGGGGGGAGGAGAGGAAAGAGGCTAGGAGAGACCCCCATCCCCAAGTCCCAATCCAAACCAGCACCTTTCCATGTTCTCCTGACACATGGTCTGACCTATTGAGCTACTCCAGTAGTTTGTGTCGTTTTTTGTAACCCGGCATCTGCATTTCCTTGTGTGGGAAAGAACTGCAGATGCTGGTTTAAATCAAAGATAGACACAAAATGCTGAAGTAACTCAGCGGGACAGGCAGCATTTCTGGAGAGAAGGAATGGGTGACATTTAGAGTCAAAATCCAGGAATGTCACCCATTCCTTCTATCCAGAGATGCTGCCTGTCCCGCAGAGTTACTCCAGCATTTTGTGTCTATCTTCGGTTAGATGGTTCGTCCAAAATGAGGTCAGCAGTCATACTGTCTCTGACCACATTTTATCTCTGTACCGCCCACTCCCCTGACATCAGTCTAAAGAAGGGTCTCGACCTGAAACCTCACCCATTCCTTCTCTCCAGAGAAGCTGCCAGTCCCGCTGAGTTACTCCAGCATTTTGTGTCTATCTTCGACTTAAACCGGCATCTGCAGTTCTTTCCCACAATCATCAAACTGATTCTGGTCAGAATGCTTTGCTCGGGGTCAACATTGCCGAGAAATGATCACCTACAGTTCGTCTATATCCCTTGATGCTTCTTTCTCATTATCCTAGAATGCACTAACGTTTACTCAAGGCTCTATCAGGGGGAGTTTGAAGATGACAGAGGGGGAAAGTGGCAGGAGAAGAAAGCTAATTGAAGCAATAAAAGGGAAAGGGTTGTACACAAGTAATAAACCAAAGTTAATTATTATTTCAACAGCATAATAATAGATTTATGGCTACTGCGGCACAATTAGAATGTCCTGCATTCATTAGTGTTTATTGTGCAGCTATCATAATTTAAAGTATAGTTGTGAATTAACTATTCATGCTTTTATGATTGATGAATAATTTCCACTAAAGAATGTACTTTTTTTTCTCTCTCTCTCAGAATAGCCTATTAATTCTGAGCTTTGTTTGTTGCTCTAAATCACAGAGATTAGGTAGAAAATCACAGGCAGCTAGTAACACATTGGAAGCCTTGCACAAACCCTAAATAGAAAACAGATTGGAACGCTGAAGAAGGATTCTGAACCAAAAGTTCACTTATCCATGTGCTGAGGAAGGTTCCCGAGCCAAAACATCACCAGTCCGTGATCTCCATGTTCTCCAGGGATGCTGCCTGACCACTTACTCCAGAATTTTGTATCTTTCAACCAGCATCTGCAGTGCCTTGTTTCAGCTCCTTCATTCAGTGCCGTCCAGTTTTTGAATGCAATTTTCTAACCCTACCACTTCTGAAGGAATTTTTTTGGGGTGAGGGGTGAAAAAAACATTTATGCAGGAATTTCTTAACTTTGCAAAATTCAAGGGGCGGAGACATCAAGATACCTGTACAGTTGTGGTACTTGAATCTGCCAGAGCAAGGAAATACAATCACCTGCCTTCCATGCCACTTGGCGATGCCAAGGTAAAGGAATGTGTCAGTAGTTAGGTTAGTTTAGTTCAGTTTAGTTTAGTTTAGTGAAACAGAATGGAAACAGGCCCTTTGGCCCACTGAATCTGTGCCGAACAATGATCACCCACTTACTAGTTCCATCCTACATACTAGGTAGAAGTCAATTAACCTACAAACATGCACACCTTTGGAATGCGGGAGTAAACAAGAGCACCTGGTGCAAACCCACACAGTCACAGGAAAAAACATGCAAACTCCACACAGACTGCGCGCGTAGTCAGGATAAAACCTAGGCTCCGGCGCCATAAGGCAACAACCCTACCGCTGCGCCACTGTGTCGCTGCTGATGAACAACGTAGCTAAGAAGATTCTCCTCATCCCCCTCAGAAGTGGAACAAACAAATAGTTGGATTTATCGGGGAGAGAGCTGGATTGAAAGGTTCAAGAATAATCACACAGTTTGGCTTTTGTTTTAAATGTTGTAGGCAAGAGATTTGGAAGTCCAATGCTCATGCAGCCACCTAGAAACTAATCAGACATGAGTCATAGGCATAGTGTCATACAGCATGGAAACCGGTCACTCCATAACAACCGGGCATCCATCCATTTTAATCTCATCTCCCAGCACTTGACCCATTTACCTTCCAAACGTAGGTTATTCATTTGCTTATCCAGATACTCCTTAAATGCTGTCAGCAACTCTGCTTTCACCACTCTCTTTCCTGCAATCAACCCTATCTATACCCTTCACAATCATGTCCTCTCTTAACTGTAGACTAGTGCATGTTCCTTTAACACAATGACCTCACCACTACTAACCACTCCCCATATCACCAGTATAATTGTAACCTCCCCACCTCCAGATCGCTCTCTAGCTCCGGTGACAGACCACGGACAGCTAGGGCAGGAATGTGTATGAATAGTAATGTGTGTGATTAGTAATAAAACAGTAGTGAAGACTTAGAGCGTTTCCCACGAGTCTTTACATGGTGTCATAGTAGTACCTTGCGCCTCCTGTTTGTCGGATTTTATTTACTTTTCGCCCAGTTCCCTACCCTTCATTGTTTCTCCACCGTGTCTTTACCATAGCCAACTCTTGTCGCAAGCCTGATATGTTAGTTTTCGACTCCGACATTGCCCATCGGTGGGCTGTCTCCTGACGCGACTTTGAGCACTACATTGCGATTGCCCATCCTGATGCCACCCCCGCGACACAGTCACACCTGCTCCTCAACTTGGTTGGCCCGGAAGTACTGGAGCGATCGGAGTCGTTTGAATACGGTGCTGGTGAGGATGCTCAGGACCCGGTATGTCTTTTGGCTAAATTCAACGGTCTGTGCGACATTCCCACCAACTGCATTCTAGAGCGGTTTAAATTTTTAAATCGGCGTCAGGCACCCGGTGAGCACATTGACACCTACATTGCCGCGCTACGGCATCTAGCACAGCGTTGCCGCCTGGGCGCGCTGACCCCCGATCATATGACCCGGGATGTCTTGGTGTTTGGTCTACAGGACGAGAAACTGCGGGCTGAACTTCTAAGGAAGCCAGATCTGACTTTGAACGAGGCTCTGCACGCCTCTCGCATGGCGGCAGCTGTCGCCTCCATGCAGCCTGCAGCTCAGGACGTTAACGTTGCCGTTGTTTCTGGACGCCGGCGGGTAGATGGCCCGCAGCGCCAGCGTGGTTCCCCCGCACCCTCGGGTGGCAGCCCGCGTCGTTGCCCCAACTGCAACTTTGCATCACATCAGTTTAATGTTTGCCCCGCGCTGGGGAAGACTTGTAATTTCTGCAAAAAGCTAAATCATTTCTCGGCCGCTTGCCGCTCCCGTGGAAAGCCTGTTCCTGCTCCCAGGAGAATTTTAAACAACCTTGCGGAGGCTGATAGCGCACTCGGTTCACAGTACCAGTCGGACGAACTCCCTGATTCTGATACCAGTTCCTCCCATGATGATTCTAGCATTTATTCACTGTTGAGTGCACCTGCGCTGATAACGGATCCTTCAGTGCGTGTTACTGTGAATGGGTTGAACTTCCCAGCAAAGGTCGACACGGGGGCGGTGGCCAATGTTATGTCAGTGAGCCTCTTCAAACAGATAAGGTCTGGGGAGAAGGTCACTCCTGGCAACTCCCGTCTACATGCCTACGGGGGAGGCGTGCTCGTACCAGTCGGGAAGGCAACTCTTATCTGCAAGGTTTTGAAGGCCTCTCGGCCCCTCACTTTTTATTTGCTGGACACTGAGAACATCACGCTGTTGGGCGCCCGTGCGTGCCAGGACTTCGGTTTGGTCTCCTTTCACCGCGATATCCACCAGGTGCGGACCCTCCTGGACCCCCTGTGCGAGTACCCTGATCGTTTCGACGACGAGCTGGGCAGGCTGGCCCTGCAGTTACAAGATCGTTGTCGACCCGGGTGTCGAGCCTGTGGTCCGCCCTCCACACCGCGTCTCCTTTGCTATGAAGGACAAGGTGGAGTCGACTCTGCGCCACATGGTGGCCGTGGGCATCCTCAAGGAGGTGAGTGATCCCACCCGGTGGGTCTCCACCATGGTTATTGCTGCAAAGAAGGATAAGAGTGAGCTTCGCATTTGTGTAAACCCCAAGGACCTGAACTTTGCCATCAAGCGCCCGCACTACCCCATGCGGACGGTAGAGGACGTCGCTGCACAGGTTGGCCCGGCCACTGTCTTCTCAGTCCTCGATGCCAAAAGCTCATTCTGGCAGATACCGCTGGATGAACGTTCCTCATACCTGACCACCTTCAGCACACCCTTCGGCAGGTTCCGTTTCCTTCGCATGCCATTCGGGATAAATTCTGCCAGCGAAGTCTTCCAGCGCACCATGGAACAGCTGTTTGCCGGTCTGCCGTGTGCTATCATAGTCGATGACATCCTGGTATACGGGAAGGGCGTCGCTGAGTACGACCTCCACCTCCGCCAAGTCCTGGACAGGGCTCGTGAGATTAACCTTAAGCTCAACCCTAAGAAGTGCCATTTCCGTGTCCCAGAGGTCATGTACGTGGGCCACGTCTTCACTGCTGAGGGGCTGAAGCCCGACCCGCAGAAGACGGCTGTGGTCTCTGGGATGTCTGCACCCGCCGACGTGCCCAGCCTGCAGCGCTTTCTGGGCATGATGAACTACCTGGGGAAGTTCATTCCCGACCTCAGCGAGCTGAGTGCACCCCTGAGGGAGCTGATCAAAAAGGACACTGCCTGGGCTTGGTTCGCGAAGCACCAGAATGCGTTTGACATCCTGAAGTCCAGACTGGTTAGTACCCCCACTCTCAAGTTCTTCGGCTTGCAGCGACCAATTGTCCTCACCTGCGATGCCTCGAAGTTCGGTCTTGGCGCCGCCTGCCTGCAGCTCTACGATGGCCTGCAGCTGCCTGTCTCCTACGCTTCTCGCACCATGACCCCCGCTGAGCAGCGTTATGCTCAGATCGAGAAAGAGCTCCTCGCCGTGGTGTTTGCCTGCTCGAAGTTTAAGGATTACATCCTGGGCAACACCTTCACTGTCGAAACCGATCACCAGCCGCTGGTCACGATCCTGAATAAATCGATCCACGTCGCCTCAACCGGCTTGCAGCGAATGATGCTGCAGCTCCAGCGGTTCACGTTTCGGGTCGTGTACCGCAAGGGCAAGGACATATTCATGGCCGACACGCTGTCCCGCTCACCGCTGAAGTCCACTGCCCGACACCCGTACGAATCGTCTGACCTGATGGTGTTAAACATTAATATTGTGCCTTCACAGCAGATGCAGTCCCTGGTCCAGCACACTGCCAAAGATCCTGCCCTGCAACAACTTGCCGACGTCATCCGGCGTGGTTGGCCTGACCGTCCCTCATCCTTGCCGGCTGGTGCCGTGCCCTACTTCCTGGTCCGGGATGAGCTTGTGCTGCACGACGGAGTGGTGGTGAAGGGCCACAAGGTTGTGGTGCCTGCTGCACTGCGGGACCACTACTTTCAAACCGCCCACAGCGGCCATCCCGGGGCCGAGGCCACTCTGTCCCAGGCCCAGAGCCAGTTCTATTGGCCCGGCATGGCCCATGACATCCGGGAGAGGGTCTCCGCCTGCTCCACCTGCAATAGCCTCTCTCCCCATCAGCAACGGCAGCCGCTTCTGCAACAGCCTGCCCCCGATCTGCCATGGATGGCGGTCGCCACTGACATCTTCGAGTGGCGTGGCAAGCACTTCCTGGTCCTTGTGGACTCCTACTCCAGCTGGTTCGAGGTGGACCAGCTGCCCTCCCTCACATCTGCTGCTGTCATTGGGAAGCTGCGCCGCCACTTCGCAACTTTGGCTCCCCTGCGAGTTTGCAGTCGGACAACGGTGGCCAGTTTTCCAGTGCGGAGTTCCGCGATTTCGCTGCCACCTGGAATTTACGTCACTTCACCAGCAGCCGCGAGTACCCGCAGAGCAACGGCCTTGCTGAGCGCACCATATGCAATGCCAAGGAGCTGCTGGAGCACTGCAGACTTTCCCGGTCGGACTTTTACATGACCCTCCTCAACCTCCGCAACATCTCCCGTGACCCTGCCCTGTGTCCCAGTGGTCCCTGGTGCCTTCTGTCCTCCGCCCTGATGCCGTTCAGGAGCGCATTGCCCAAAAGCAAGATATACAAAAACACTCCCACGACAAGTCCTGCCGTCCCCTTCTGCGTCTGTTCCCTGGTCAGGTCGTCCGGATGCAGTCCCCCTCCGGACACTACCGACTGGCGGTTGTCGTCGGCTCTGCCGGCTCACCGCGGTCTTACCTCGTCGACCACGAGGGTACCATCTACCGCCGGTCCCGCCAGCATTTGCGGCTGGTCAATGAGCCCGCTCCGCCTCCTGCTGCCCCTTTCGCCCCCCGGATTTCTTCCTCTCTGCCTGCCGCTCCTCGCATGCCCCGAACTCTTCCCTCTCAGCTCTATGTGCCCCGCTCCCCTGCTGCCAGCCCGCCCTCGTCTGTTCGCGTGCCCGGCCCTGTGCCAGCTTCCCCTCCCCGGTCTCCGCACCTTCCCTCTTCTGCCCGTTCTCCAGCTCGTTCGCCCGCTCCTGCTCCTGCTCCTGCTCCTGCTCCTGCTCCTGCTCCTGCTCCTGCTCCTGCTCCTGCTCCTGCTCCTGCTCCTGCTCCTGCTCCTGCTCCTGCTGTTCCTGCGGTGGAGGGGGAGGGCGGGTTGCGTACCCGCACCGGGCGGTTGGTCAAGCCGCCTGTATGTTACGGGGAATTTGTTTAACTGTTGCCTGACTGTGTGTGTGTTTAACTGCTTGTAGCGTATGAGTCGTGGTCGCCCTGTCACTGCTGTACTGCTTTGTTTCCAAGGGGAAGGATGTAGACTAGTGCATGTTCCTTTAACACAGTGACCTCACCACTACTAACCACTCCCCATATCACCAGTATAATTGTAACCTCCCCACCTCCAGATCGCTCTCTAGCTCTGGTGACAGACCACGGACAGCTAGGGCAGGAATGTGTATGAATAGTAATGTGTGTGATTAGTAATAAAACAGTAGTGAAGACTTAGTGTGTTTCCACTCGTCTTTACATTAACCTCCTCTGTTCCAAGGAAAAATGACGCATCCTCACTAATTTCTCCTCATAACTGGTGAATCTTCCACTGCACCCTCTGTAGCAAAGCTGCACCATCAGATTATCAAGTAATTTAAGACTGTATTGATTTGCTTTGATGGCCGCGGTAGGCCTCGCTATTTGGGTGCTTGAGGCTCCAAGAGTCGTTCCACGAGGTCCCGAGAGTCTGAGAATTGACAAATCTGAGAGTTACAGTTAGTGTAAGAAATGCTGCTGTTGAAGTAAAGGTTTTAAAAGAGTGGCGTGATTGTAATGTATGATAGTAGGTGTCCCCTTCTGGGACCAGAACGCAAGAAGTCACCTGACTTTGGCGCCATGTTGTTTCCATAGTTAACTCTTCGCTGCTCTTTGAAGTGTCAGTTTAGTTTTGAGATGCAGCGCGGAATCAGGGCCTTTGGTCCACTGAGTCCCCGCCAACAGCGATCCCCGCACACTAACACTACCCTACGCACACCAGGGACAATTTTACCAAGCCATTAACCTACAAACCTGCACGTCTTTGGAGTGTGGGAGGAAACTGGAGCTCACAGACAAAACCCATGCAGGTCACGGGGGGAACAAACAAACTCCACACAGACAGCACCTGCAGGCAGAATCAAACCCAGGTCTCTGGCACTGGATGGCAGCAACTTTACCGCTGCGCCACCGTTCTGCCCTAAAAGTGATTTAAATACGTCACATATTTCAAAGGAAGTTTCGGATTGACAAATAAATTCTTGTAATTTCAGCCCAGGTGATATCCCATGAATGAATCATAGTATACAAATGGATCATCCAAACATCCCTCCCAGCTGATACCATGTATATATAACGTTTGCCATCCTATCTACTCCAGCACATTCCTCCAGCTTCCTGAACCTATTGATCTCGAAATAGACTTAACAGATACAAAACACGGACTGGATTACAGCGTAACAAGACAACATTCAAAAGATCATAAGACGTAGAGAAGGTAGAATTAGACCCTTTGGCCCATCAAGTCAGCTCCGCCATTCAATCATGGCTGATCTATCTTTCATTCTCAACCCCATTCTCCTGCCTTCTCCCTATAAACCTTTGAGGCCCTTATTAATCAAGCACCTGTAAATCTCCGTATTATAAATATCCATTGACTTAGCCTCCACATCCTTTTGTGGCAATGAATTCCACAGATTCACCACCCTCTGGCTAAAGAAATTTCTTCTCATCTTCATTCCAAATGGTCCTTTTATTCTGAGGATTTGCCCTCTGGTCAGAGACCCCTTCACTACTGCAAACATCCTATCCACATCCATTCTATCCAGGCCTTTCATTATTCAGTAGATTTCAATAAGATCCCCCTTCATCCGTCTAAAGTACAGGCCCAGAGCGTTCATACATTCCTACTCCGATAACCCAGTGCTTAAACTGGTGAATGTTTCACCCAAGGGCGAATTAAATTATTTTGGGGTGAATGAAACTAGAGGGATGATTGAAGGGTGAATGACTTAATTGATTCAGATATTTATATATTTTTTTCTATACTTAAAAAAAGCTTTGCCATTAAAGTGGTGAGTAAGCCCTTATTGGTTTTAAAGGCAGTGGAGCTGGAAAATTGATATGTTTTTCTCTCTCGACATATGGTTTTCTAATTTCAAAGCAGCAGGATATTTCCCAAATTTACTGCAATATAACCTTTTAGGGAAGAACAGACGAGCTAGTGTGATCATACATTTAAATGGCAACACTGAAGGATTGCCATAGGCAACTGTTGAACTGTAACTTTACTTTGTGTAGCAATTTAGCTACAAAGTTGATACTTGGTGGTATTGTGAGCTTTTGTCAAACATTAGTAAATTTGCTGATGACACAAAGCTGGGTGGCAGTGTGAACTGTGAGGAGGATGCTATGAGAATGCAGGGTGACGTGAACAGGTTGGGTGAGTGGGCAGATGCATGGCAGATGCAGTTTAATGTGGATAAATGTAAGGTTATCCACTTGGTCGCAAAAACAGGAAGGCAGATTATTATCTAAATGGTGTCAAGTTGGGTAAAGGGGAAGTACAACGGGATCTGAGGGTCCTTGTCATCATTCAATGAAAGTAAGCCTGCAGGTACAGCAGGCAGTGAAGAAAGCAAATGGCATGTTGGCCTTTATAACAAGTGTAGTTGAGTATAGGAGCAAAGAGGTCCTTCTGCAGTTGTAGAGAGCCCTAGTGAGGCCACACCTGGAGTATTGTGTCCAGTTTTGGTCCCCTAATTTGAGGAAGGACATTCTTGCTATTGAGGGAGTGCAGCGTAGGTTTACAAGGTTAATAGGCTGTGATATGTTGAGAGAATGGAGTGGCTGGGCTTGTATACTCTGGAGTTTAGATGGATGAGAGGAGATATTATTGAAACATCTAAGATTATTAAGTGTTTGGACACGGTAGAGGCAGGAAACATGTTTCTGATGTTGGGGAAGTCCAGAACCAGGGGCCACAGTTTAAGAATAAGGGATAAGCCATTTAGAACGGAGACGAGGAAACACTTTTTCTCACAGAGAGTTGTGAGTCTGTGGAATTCTCAGCCTCAGAGGGCGATGGAGGTCAGTTTTCTGGATATTTTCAAGAGGGAGCTAGATAGGGCTCTTAAAGATAGCAGAGTCAGGGGATATGGGGAGAAGGCAGGAACAGGGTACTGATTGGGGATGATCAGCCATAATCACATTGAATGGCGGTGCTGGCTCGAAGGGCCGAATGGCCTACCCCTGCACCAATTGTCTATTGTCTATTTGTCAGGGAGAGTTCTAGAATGTTATATTAGGTGGATACTAATATATTAAATCCCATACTCCATGGTTGTTTGAGCCAGTTTTCCTAGAAAAAAACTGCAGCAATCAAAGCCTGAAAAGGTAGGATGGAGCTGAAGACCAGTGTTTAGACGTTGGATTGTTTTTTTTTTATCATTCTAATAGAATGATTTTCCGATTCCAGTGGCAATTAAATTTATTTATTATTTTCACTCCTATTTTCTTTACATATTTTTAGGATGTTCAAAAAAGTTGAATAATATAAACACTTAAGAAATTAGTTAATTTATGTTTTTTGCTCATGTGACAAAATAAGTTATACATACAATTATACACAAGGGAGAATAAGATGAAAATTACCAAAAAACAAGGAAATTTAGTCGAGGGTGAATGAAATTTTGTGAAAAGGACTCAAGGGTGAATGACACTGAAATAGTTTAAGAAGCACTGCGTTAACCCAATCATCCCCAGGATCATTCCCATAAAGTTCCACTACTTTATCATATTGTCCATTAACAATGACAATTTAATTGGACCTCTATTAGAATTGAAATGGTGCTCATTGAAGCCAAGAGGAGATTTTGCTGTAAAAATTATGTACAGTTACCAGGACAACAAATTAAGAAATTAGGAATTCAGTAGAAAGAATAATATTCCAGGGAGGACCATTGAAGTGAAGCAGACAATCAGACGCATTTCTGGAGACAGAAAGGATTAATAATTATAGTGTAAAGGTGGATAAATGAGGCTTAATGACCTTTTAAAAATTCCTGCATTGACAGGGTTGGCAGTGTGTTCAACATTGGTTGCTGTGGGAAGAGATGACATTAAAAAACTATCAGAGGAATACAAGAGTGAATCATGTAGGTATTCTGAACCTCAGCGTTCTGTTAATGTTCAACTCTAGCTATTCTTCATAAAGACATCCATAGCATTTACACCTGGTAGCTTCTCTCCAATGGGCAGGGAGGTGATTGACAAATGGCAAAACTAATAAATGGCTTTGGAAGAAATGTATGACGGGTCACCAATATTAAATGCTGCTGCAGTAACGTCTGCTAATTATAATCTCCTCCACGCTTTCATTCCCTTGAAAGGAACTGAATGCATGAATGTGAGTGCGACTATCGTCCATTAAGCAAAAACATTTATTTAGGTCTATCAGTTGGCAAAAAACTTCTACACCGCACCTTACATTGAGCTTCACCCAGAACGAGACTTGCACTTGAATGGGGTCACCCAGACATCTCAGAGGGATGACTCCCGTTAGCCATTGGGCATAATGGTGGTTTGAAAAGTAAGATCATGAGACCTATGTCAGAATTTGGCCATTCGGCCCATCGAGTCTGCACAATTCGATCATGGCTGATCTATTTTTCCCTCTCAACCCATTCACCTGGCTTCTTCCCATAACCTTTGACATCCTTACTCAACAGGAATCTATCAATCTCCATTTCAAAAATACTCAATGATGGTCTCCGCAGCTGTCTGTGGCAGTGAATTCCACAGATCCACCATCCTCCAGCTAAAGGAAATCCTCCTCAACTCCATCCTTTTAGTCTGAGGCTGTGCCCTCTGGTCCTAGATTCTCCCACTACTGGAAATGTTCTCTCCATATACACTATCTAGGGCTGGTCATTATTTTCAGTGTTGAATTTGCACATGGAACACCTCACATACTAAGGCAAGGACTTTTAGTTTTGGAGTCAGAGTTAGGTGAAAGTTGTAAGATACAGGAGCTTGAAAGCTCAGACGTCTAGTCTTAAGAACAGCTTCTACCCATTGCATATTTTGGCGGTGATGTTCATTTGTTATGTATCTGACTATTCCACCTTATCTTTTCCTCTTTGAAGCTGATCACCATCCGTCCTTTCACCCTTTTGTATTTTTATTTTCAGTCCTGTTAAAAACAAAATATTTGTTGGAGGTCTTCTTTTATGTGGTGGGCGGGGGGAGGGGAAGGGGGAAACTTTATTTTCTAGTCCCTACCTGGTCGGAGAGGCGGCTTCCCTCCGAGCTGCTTCTTCACCCCTTCCTCACGGCCTACCATCGGACTGGAGCGGCGTTTCCTGTCGGGACTGGCCGCATCCCCAGCTTTGGCAGCGGCACAGCGCTGGGACACCATCACGCACTGGGCGATGCCTTACCGGGTCGACGTGCGGTAAGCTCCAGAGTGCCTTGACCGCCGACTCCAACATCCGAGGAGCTGTGGCTGCGGGTGTCCAGCCGCAGGCGGCGCTGGATTTAAAAGACCGCGGAGCCTGGGATCCGAGATCGCCAGAGTCGGAGCTCCAACCAGCGCGGCCTAAGGACTTCGGGCGCCGCAGTCTCCGGGAGGAAGCGGCCGCTCCAGACACTCCAAGCCGCTGAGGAGTGTTCACCCGACGCCGGAGTTCCATCTTCCTGGCAAGAGGGCCTGAAAACATTGGACTGGCTGCGGAGGCCACAAATAGGCCCCGACCTCGGGTCATCACAGAGGAGGAGGACTGAACTTTCTGATGCCTTTCCCCACAGCGGGAACTGTTGATTCTGTTGTGGGGGGACGTTCATGTTGAGTTCTATAATATGTTGTGTCATTTTTCTTTTTTTATTTCTATGGATGTACGGAAACTTAATTATTTCTTCCATGTAAAACACTTTGGTTTCAACACGAGTTGATTAAAACATGCTATATAAATAAAATTTACTTACTTACTTCCTCACAGCTTGCTATGATTTGGTGGTTCATACCCATTCTGACAGCCCAAACTGGAATGAAAGTTCAGACTTTGCTGAAATTGATCCCAATCAAAGAGTTTGCATTACATATACCAATTAATCATTTAAAAAAAAAAGTATCTCTGCATTCCATGTCCAATTTGCCCTCAGCTTTATCATCCACACGAGCTCCACGAAATTGGTTTTGACTAGGGAAGCATTGTTAGTCTGTTTCCAGGAGATTTTAAACTCTCTCGTTCTATATTACTGTTAAATATTTTCCAACTTTATAAAAGTGGCATAATTCAAAATGTTATCCCAAAGTTGATACCACCAAAGGGTGACACAGTGATGCAGCTAGTAGAGATGTTAACTCACAACGCCAGAATCTCAGGTTCAATGCTGAACTTCTGGGTGTGTCTGTGTGGAATGTGCACATTCTCCCTGTGACTGCTTGGGTTCTCTCCAGGTGTTCCGGTTATACTAGCACTATCCTACATACCAGGGTACATTTTCAATTTTACCAAATCCAATTAACCTACAAGACCTACAATTCTTTGGAGTGTGAGTGGAAACTGGAGTACCCAGAGAAAATCCATGTCGTCACATGAGACATCATACAGACAGCACCCGTAGTCAGTATCGAACCTGTGTCACTGGTGCTGTAAGGCAGCAACTCTACCACTGCGCTGCTGTGTCACCATGTGGGCACCCTCCCACCGGTTTCTCTGCACCCCTTCATGCTGTGCAAATGTTGGATATTGTGGAACTTCCCTCCTCTACCGAAGCATATGCAGCCCTTTTACTCATTTCTTGCCTCTCTGCCCCCATGCCGCGCACTCCTGCTGATGCTGTGGTGGGCCGTCTCGGAGCGGAGACGGCGTTCTGGCTTTCGGCGGCGACGACAACACCACGGAGGTCCGCTGGACTGGAGGGCGGCATCTTCGGCCTGGATCGATCGCCTCAGCGCAGGCGGAGAACAAGGAGGGAAGACACGGAGACCAAGACTTTGCCTCCATCACAGTGAGGATGTGCTTGGTGAACTCACTGTGGTGGATGTTTAATTTGTGTTTATTGTATGTTTTGTTATTATTGATTCTGTGTATGACTGCAGGCAACATAATTTCATTCAGACCGAAAGGTCTGAATGACAATAAAGGATCTATCTATCTATCTATAGGCTCCTGCAGTAAATGCAACTCCTGCAGCAGAACCATGAAGCTGCAGCCACCACCGTTGTCAGCTCCCCTGTATAATTTTACTTGCGCTTCAGAATGCATTATCTTGACCAGAGCCAATGAGCCGTGCAATCAATACTAGTATTTCACTTTGCATTACTCAGGCTGGGCTAAATTTTCAAACCCAATTCATTATTAAATACACAAGTTATTTGAAGCTATTACAGAGCGGATAGATAGATGGACAGGAGTCACTTAGTATTGAGTTATTTTAGGGCTTTATTTGAAAAGATGGCTTGCTGACCCCTGTGGTACAAGTGGGTATCCAGCCGCAGTTTAAATTGCCTTGTAGCACAGCCAAGTGAACCAGCTGAAGCCGCTTTCAAGAAAATATCAGGTGGCACTTATAGAGATTACTCTCATAATCATTTTATCTGGCCTTTTTTCAAGTGTTAGTGTGACATGCCTTCAAAGACCCATTGCTTTGAAAACTATTAAAAAGATAAGAAATATTGATGTGCCTGTGTCATGCTTTGCTTTCATGGATGCTCCTGTGCTCTTCACTTTATCGAGCGGGTGGATCAAACACCTTCAATAAATTGGGTTGTTCAGGCTGATTGGATGTACTTGCGCAGGTTTCATCACAGAACACCCTGCCTCTCCACAAGTAATTGCTGAGAGTTGTGTACGTAGCCTAGACCATCACACAAACTAACCTCCATCGAATCCATCTGTACTGCACGCTGCCTCGGCAAGGCCAACAGCACAATCAGGGACCAATCTCACCCCGGTCACTCCCTCTTTTCCTCTCTACGTCAGGCTAGATGTACAAATGTTTGAATATACATATCTCCAGGTTCAGGGACAGTTTTTCCCCAGCTGTTATCAAGCAACTGAACAATATTTTCACCAGTTGATTTTGGAGTGAGGTCCTGACCTCCCATCTTCCTGTTTGGAGACTTTTGAACTATCTTTAATCTGACTTCATCAGACTTCATCGAAGGGACAATTTTACAGAGGCCAATGCACCTACAAGCCTGCACATCTTTGGGATGTGGGAGGAAACGGAGCACCCCGAGGAAATCTACCCGGTCACTGGGTGAACGTGTAAACTCCACACAGACAGTGCCCAAGGTCTGTCTATTTTAGGAAAGCAAGCAGGAAGAAACAATGGATAGGGAGAGCTTTTCAGTCTACTGTTGCCCCTATTTCTAATGTGCTGTTTAAAGTAAGAGAGGGTGTTCTGTGACGTTGATATTATGGGAGTGAAACTAAAGCAGGAACATCATGGGAGTAAATTTCACTCAGCTTGCAAGTCTAACTTGTAGGAGAGTCGTCAATTCCATGGTCATGAAATGTCATTGGTTGGCGAAATGAAATACAATTTTTTTTTTTTCCAGTCTGAGCCTTAACTCATAAGATATATTATGAGTCATAGAGTCATACAGGTGGAAACAGGAACATTGGCCCAACATCCCCACGCCGACCAAAATCGACACTGCCTGCCAGCGTTTGACCCTTATCCCTCTAAACATATCCTATCCATGTACCTGTCTAAATGTTTCCAATAGTATCTGCCTCAACTACCTCCCGCGGCAGTTTGTTCCATACACACACCATCCTTTGTGTAAAAAGAATTGCCCCTCGGGTTCCCAATAAATCTTTCTGCCCCTCACTTTAAACCTACGTCCTCTGGTTCTCGATTTATTTCATTTTTTTAATGGTCAGCAGCTCAATAAGAAAGCTTGTGTTTCAGTTGAAGAGTATGCGTTATCGGAAGGAATAAATGTAGATTCCAATGATGGTCCTTTATTTATCCGGCGCAGTCAAATGATACAACATCCAACTATTCAGTCAATGGACGAATAAGCCTTTAATGGCCGGCTCTGGGGAGTCATGCTGATTGTTCATTCAGTTTAGAGATAGCAATCTGAAGTAGCAATTAGATTACTGGACAACAAATGGTTAGGCCTTCGACAAGTTCTCAACCAGATTTGTTTGGTGTGCCTTCCAATTACGCACGCAATCTGAAGGCATAGATGTTCTGAAAAATGTGAATAACAGTATGCACATTGAGAATGAAATTTAATATATTTTGATCTTTGTAGAAACGGAGTATTCAAAAAAGGTTCAGACTGTCTACCCTATCTATGCCTCTCATAATTTTATGTACTTCTGTCAAGTCTCCCCTCAATCTTTAAGTTCCAGATAAAAAGCAGCTGAAGACACAGTTGAAAGGTTTCTCAGTGAGTGGAAAATATCTGATAGTTCTGAGACTATGATAGGTAATATAATTGTAAGTTAATTCTTAGCCAGGTTTTTGACCACTATATGCTTTGCCGAAGAGTCATTGAATTTCACAAGCCAATGCATATGCACCGTTGAAGATTATACAGTTCAATGATCAGACGTCAACAAGTACTTTGGGTTTAAACATTTCTCAGGAGAGATTTCCTGAATGTCTTACAGGGCTACAAAGCCAATGTGGATTATCTATTCTAACCTTTATTGCTGTAGACAGACACAAAACGGCAGAGTAACTCAGTGGGTCAGGCAGCATCTCCGGATAAAAGGTATATATAGGTGACGTTTCGGGTCAAGGCCCTTCTTCAAATTGAGAATCAAGGAAGAGGAAAACTAGAGGTATGAAAAGGTACAGAACAAATCAGAGCCGGCACGGATGGCCAAGGAAAGGTGGAGCCCACAATGGTCCACTGTTGGCCGTGGAAGAGGTGATAACAAAGCGATAGAAACAGTGAAACTAGCAGGATGACTAGAATGGGGGAGGGACGGAGAGAGGGGGAATGCAGGGGTTACGTGAAATAAGAGAAATCAATATTCATACCGCTGGGTTGTAAGCTGCCCAAGCGAAATATGACGTGCTGTTCCTCTAATTTGCGTGTGACCTCACTCTGACAGTAGAGGAGGCCCAGGAGAGAAAGGTCAGTATGGGAATGGGAAGGGGAGTTAAATGGTTCATTGCTCTGTGTTTGGGTCAAACTTCATCACTATGGGTCACTATGATCTAGTGCAGCTTAACAGCAGGGTGCTTATCTGATTCAAATTGCCCATTTAATTGTGTGCAGTGTGGGACATTGCTGAAATAGATCTGATTTATGTGCCTAATCGAGTTCAGTACATCAGGCAGACTTGGAGCATGGCTACAATGAACAATGGGCTTTGTTTTACCGTGTGTCTAATTAAGCTGTTGTATTTACACCACTGAATCTGATTCCATAAACTTACCTTACTTAATGAGTTGGTCTCAGAGCTAAATCTCCTTTATTAGTCATTTACTATATGTCTACCATTTGTTCCGGTGGAATACTGAGAGGAATATTGCATTGTGGCTTTGGTCACTGTACAAAAAAAAAGACACAAAGTGCTGGAGTAACTTAGCAGGTCAGTCAGCATCTCTGGAGACCATGGATAGGTGGCCTCTCCACCAGCTTTCTCTTCCTACTACAATCAGACCATAGAAGGACCCCAACCCGAATTGTCACCCACACAGTATATGTTCTCCACGGATGCTGCCTGACCTGCTGAGTTACTCCAGCGCTTTGTGTCTGCATCTTTTGAAAATCATTACCTATAGTTCCTTGTTTCTACGTTTGGGAACTATGTAATGTCTTGTGTAGTACATAAAACCAATCTTGATGTGGACTGAAGTAAAATGTGTCCACTTTTTGAGTGCAAACCATCTTCTTGGATGAAGGTGCTCTTACTTAAGCTGTTACTTGGGACTGCCGATATCCAAAACTAAGATAGCTGGAGTATGGAAAATCTTCAACTTTCATAACTCCACACAGAACTTAGAAAATAAAATTTCTGTTTCATAAATAAGAGATTTGGAGACTCTGATTAGAGACGACCGAATTTAGAAAATACTGGAGAATGCTCAGCAGGTCAGGCTGCACCGAGAAATAGTCAATATTTCGGAGATATAGAGATACAACATGGAAATAGGTCTTTTGGCCCACTGAGTCCATGCCAACCACCAATTACCGTTCAGAATAGTTACCTGGCATCCTGCTTTCTCATCCACTCCCCACACACTAGTAGCAATTTACAGAGGCCAGTTAACCTACAAACCTGCATGTCTTTGGGCAGTGGGAGGTAACCGGAGCGCCTGGAGGAAACCCACACGGTCACAGGGAGAATGTACAAATTCCAGACCGACAGCACCTGAGGTCAGAATCAAACCTGGGTCTCTGGTGCCATAAGGCAGCAGCTCTACCAGCTGTGCCACTGTGTCACCCTGGTTCTAATGGGGGGGGGGGGGGGGGGGGGGTTGCAAACACAAAATGTTGATTGTTTCTCTTCCCACAGATGCTGCACACCCAGCAGAAGTTTTTCCAACTTGTTTCGTTTTTGTTTCAGGTTGTCAGAATCTGCATTTTATTTTTGATTTTTCAGGCTGGATTCATTACGACCTCAATGGACTGACTATGTAGCAGAAGAACTCACTCAATTGATGAATTCCCATTATCTATTATCCTGAGGTCTCCACGATTTAAGGATGGATCTTGTGACGATGAGTGATAAATAACCACCGCTACAAAGCTAGTACTTTGCCTCCCTTCAGCTATTCTCTATGGAACATCTCTTGCACAGTCATGTGAATAATCTTATCTGTGATTCCCCAACCCAATTTCTGCATTGGGTTCTCCAAAGCTATATTCTCTCTCTTTCAGACTTTTGTTGGACAGTGTTCCTTAGTATTATTATTTACTCAGGATCATTTCCACAGGTACAAAAGTCACGGAACATTGTCCTTCTATCTACTATTGTTGATCTCATAGAAGCTCTCATGCTGTTTGAGATCACCTTATTTTGTCGAACTCAACAGTGGCATTAACGTTAGAGATCCTGTTCTGGAATTTTTGGGATAAGTCTAGCTTTCCCCTTTGAGAATCCACG
Organism: Amblyraja radiata; assembly: GCF_010909765.2. Classification (NCBI taxonomy): domain Eukaryota; kingdom Metazoa; phylum Chordata; class Chondrichthyes; order Rajiformes; family Rajidae; genus Amblyraja; species Amblyraja radiata. The sequence goes on along the minus strand of NC_045972.1, from coordinate 22,418,603 downwards.
ATGGTTATCTATTCTAAACCAAGATCAATACAAGAGAGAATTTGAAGATCAATTTATTCTTGCAGAATGCGTGATCGATGGTCGGTGCGGACACGGTGGACTGATAGGTCTGTCCCCATGTTGTATCACTAAACTAAACTAAGCTAAACTAAACTTAGGCCTATTTAAATTAAATTCAAAATGTTCTGGTCATTTTTTCCAGGAAATACAGTGACAACCAAAGATTACGTTTAAAAGTAATACAAAGGAACTGCAGATGCTGGTTTATACCAAAGATAGGGGTGCTGCACTGGCGGCAGCCTCTACCTACAGCCTGTCTGTTATTTCTATATTTTTTTTAACTTTTAGTTAGTCTAAAATCTTGTGTTGGGGGAAACTTTTACTTTTCTATGTGGGGGAGGGGGGCAGGGTAAGGGGGAAACCGTTTCCCAGTCTCTTCCTGTCGGGGACGCGACTATTTCTCCGAGTCGCATCCTCGCCCCCCACCTCGCGGCCTACCAGCTGGATCGGAGCGGCCTTTCCTGCCAGGGACCGGGAACCGGACCAGGGCTGCTACAGCGGCAGCGCAGCGCTGGAGTCACCGCGGAGCGGGCGATGCCTACCTGGGTCGCCGTTTGGAGCTCTGGAGCGTTGAGCCGCTGCTCCAACATCGTGGAGCTCTGGTGCGGAGAGCTTCCAACGCGGGCGGCGCTGAACGGCATCGTGGAGTCTTGGGGCGCCTTGCAGAGGGTCTCCAGCAGCAGTCTCCACCCGGCGCGGCCTGCGGACTTTGGAAGCCGCCGACTCCGGTAGGAGGGGGCCGACTCTGGTGTCCACGCCGCTGAGGACGTCCCGTAGCCCCGACGTCGGACTTACAACACCCCGGCGAGCGGTCCTGAACATCGGGCCGCCCGTAGCGGCAACTGCGGAGGGCACGGGGAGGCCCTGACCACGGGGAACAGTGGAGGAAGAGACTGACTTTGGTGCCTTCCCACACAGTGGGAAACTTTGATTCTGCTGTGTGGGGATGTTTTATGTCAAACCCTATAGTGTGTTGTGTCCCTTTTTCTATTGTATGGCTGTATGGGAATTTCATTTCACTGTGTCATCTGGCACATGTGATGAATAAATCTATCTTGTATCTTGTATCTTGTATCTAAGATAGACACAAAATGCCAGAATTACTCAGTGGGTCAGGCAGCATCTATGGAGAAAATGGATGAGTGACGTTTCGGGTCAGAACCCTTCTTTAGACTACTTCAGTCTGAAGAAAGGTCTCGACCTGAAACGTTACCTATCCATGTTCTGCCTGACCTGTTAAGTGATGATGATAATGATGCTTTATACTCCAGCAATTTGTGTCTTTCCTTGGCAACATGAGAGTTGAACTCTCAATCAGATTGTTTCTTTCCTGACTGTTACTTGTGCGTGAGTTTCTCTTGTACAAGGCACGCTTCCATTGAAACTGCTACAAGCTCGATGGTCAAGGCAAACATGGGCTCCATCTTTATGTAAGCTCATGTTCTGGTTAAGGGGCCGTGGGGAGGGGGTGTGGGAGAATTGCACTAACCTGCTCGGGAAGCAAAGCGAGATACAAAGTATTGCAACTCATTACTAGCCTGCACTAGTTTATTACAGAAGAGATAAGGGTAACAATGACCTTCCGCTCAATGATAAATGACTCACGGCTGCATTACTCCTGCTCCCTTCTACGTTGTCCTCTTTATTGAATTTTGCCTCTGTTAAATAAATGATCTGGCAGACAATCACTTACTTTCCATTCAGTCGCGCTTGTTTTAAGCTCCGACAGATAAAGTATTTAGAGCTTTCAGTAGAGACGAACATGGCATTTGTTTCTGACAAGGACCTGCGGTGCCTTATTCATTTCATTTCAAAGATTAGTGGCCCCGGGGTGCTTCAGTGAGGAAGGCTGGTGCACAGGGACAACAAGGCCTCCGTGAACTCCAATCCATTTTTCTGATGAAATGGTATGTTCCATCTGCAGCTCTAAGGCACTGCAAGATGCACATACTTTTAGCATTCTCTATCGATCAGCAGGCAGTATTGATCTAGTTTCATCGCACCACTCCCTCTTAACTTATACAGCAACGTCTTCTCCACACTGCCAAGGTACAAAGTGGTTACAGGTCACCCTGCAGGTGAGGCTTTTATCTGTCATTTCCATCAGGGAAGGGATTAGGAGGATGCTGATGATGAATGACACTTACTTTGATATAATCGTTTCCCAAGTCCCACTTTAGTTAAACACGTGTTTCTGAGTAGCCGGTTTTCTTGGGGGAAGATGAACCGCTTAATATTGTAAGCTTGGTTACATATAAGATTCAAGAGCATTTTATTGTCATATATGTCCCAAAATGGAACATTATTTTTTTACTTGCAGCAGCACATATATGCGGATATGTAAACCAATACATCACAATAAACAACAAAAACGGCGAATGTATCTATAAATATAAATATAAATACACACACACACACACACACACACACACACACACACACACACACACACACACACACACACACACACACACACACACACACACATATATATACATATATACATATATATATATACATATATACATATATATATATACATATATACATATTTGGAGGTTGTGGTGTTTAATGGATTCTATTGGAATGGAGCCAATATGGAGTCTATCGTACACCTGTAGAAGTTCAAGAGAATATTAGTTGACATACCAAATCTCGTCAATCTTCTAAGGAAGTAGAGGCGCTGATGGACTTTCTTTATGATTGCATCAATCTGCTGGGTCCATGACAATTCTTCAGAGCTATGCACACCCAAGGAATAAGACCCAGCCCCTCAAATCTGCTCCGTCCTTGGCTGATTTGATTATTAGGTTTAGCTCCTTCGTCCTTTCAAATCCCTTAGCCTTTAATTTCCCTGGTCTAAAAATTTGTCAATTTAACGATTGAATGTATTCAAAGACACAATCTCCAAAATACATTGAATTGGAGAAGTCCAAAGATTCGCAACCCTCAGCTCCATCTCATCTCCATTTTAAATGGATGACCCTGAATCCTGAAACTAACCATTTTTTCTTGTGTAGGAAGGAACGCCAGAGATAGACAGATTCTTGATTAAGATTTTATCAATGGTTATGGGGAGGAGGCAGGAAAATGGGATTAGGAGGCAGAGAGAAGCCATGATTGAATGGCGGGAGTAGACACGATGGGCCGAATGGCCTAATTCTACTCTGATTATGTGAAATTGCAGTAAAAGAATAGGTGATGTTTCGGGTCAGAACTCTTCTTCAGACTGAAAGTGGAGGTGTGGATGGGGAATAAACTGGAGGTGAGAAACGTTCAGAACACATCTGGGCCGGCAACAAGTGACCTCAGGAAGGGTGGAGCCCATAATGGCCCATTGTTGGCTGAGGAAGAGGTGATACCTCAGGAAGGCTGGAGCCGACCAAGGAAACATGCTCACAGCATCCATCCCTCAGAATATTATATGCTTCAATGAAATCACCTTCTGTTCTTCTACACTCGAGGGTATAAGGCTGGGAATTTATTTATTTAGCATCAAAGTTTTACATACTGTTTCAACCATTTTAGTGTGTGGATATCAAGATTCAAGATTCAAGATTATTTAATGACCACACAGTCAAGCTGGTGGAATTCATATTCAGTACAGGATATCAGTACAATTGTTACATTACTCACTGGATGCGTGGGAGACACTTCATTAAACTTTATGGATGGTTGACTGGGATACAACAATTATCTGTGTATGGCCAGTGGTACATGAAAAGACTAGTACAACCCATGTAGGGCAACACAGTGGTGCAGCGGTATAGTTGCTGCCTTACAGTGCCAGAGATTAGATTCTAACCTGACTACGGGCACTATCTGTATGGGGTTTGCATGTTCTCCCCGTGACCAGGTGGGTTTTCCCCGGGTGCTCCGTGTTCCTCCCACATTCCAAAGAAGTGCAGGTTTGTAGGCATTGTAGGTTAATTGACTTCTTTAAAATTGCCCCTAGTGTGTAGGATGCGTAGCTGGGATAATATTCAACTAGTGTATGGTTGATCGCAGGTCTGCATGGACTCGGTGGGCCGAACGGCCTGTTTCCACACTGTATCTTTAAACTAAACTAAAGTCTAATCAGATTTATAAACAACTCAGAAGATAAGATAGAGAGTACTTATTCATTTGTTAGTGACACCAAAATGAATGGCATTGTAAACAGTGCGGCTGGTAGTATTACATTTCAAAGCAATAATAATAGATTAACTGAATGGGAAAAATAGCAAAAGTGCAATCATCTAATATGATTCTAGAAAGGATAAAACATTTTTTTTTTTTCAATGGTGAAAAACAAGAAACACCGAGGTCCAAAGAGGCTTGGGTTTCCAAATGCACAGGTTTTTTATGTATCTTAGACTGACACAAAAACAATCAAATAGGCTGGCAGAATGCTGATAGTTATGTCTGCAGCTCTATGGGATAATTCATGTTCTAGCTGTGTAAGGCCCAACTTTGAATACACCTGAAGCACTCTGAGCAGTTTTGGGTGCCACACTATAGAAAGGGATATAATGGTTTCAGAGGGAATGGCGCAGATTTCCCAGGAAAAACAACTTGGACATAGCATTATACAGTATTATGATGTGCAACCCAGGACAATGCCTGAAAGGTAATAAAAAGGAACTGCAGATGCTGGTTTACACCAAAGATTGACACAAAATGGAGTAACTCAGTGGGTCAGGCAGAGAGTCACTCCAGTATTTTGTGTTATCTGTGCCTGAAATGGATGATTTGATCGAAGTTTCCAATGTGGAATAACAAGGGAAGCTGGAGAGAGATGACTTCTACTCGATGGGGAGTCGAAGATTAGGGAACAGAATTGAAAAAATTATGCCAGAAATCTCAAGACTGAAGGTAAGAACATTTTATATGCACAAAGGGGACAAATTGCAATTGATGCAAGGTCAATTGTTCATTTAAAATCTGATATGGATAGATTTTTGTCAACCAAAGTATTAATGGATATAGGTCAAATGCAAGTAAATGGAATGAGGTCACAGATCAACCATGATGTTACAGAAGACCCTATTCCTGAACCAACCTACTTAAGGCATAGGTATGAATCCATAATTGTACACTTAGCTGATGCAGCAAATTCAGGTGTATACTTTGCATATATCACAGTCTTTGCTTCAATGCCACACACTCTTTCAATAATACAATATTAAATGCTTATTCATTTTTCTGAACATGTAATATTCATTTATCATTCTTGCATTTCCATCCTGCCTATTGCTCAAACATCAGAAAAATTCCCTTCTTTCTCATCTCCCCCACCATTAAATAAATTGTTGGACCAAGTAGTGTAGTTTAGTTTAGAGTTACAGAGGGAACAACAACCCTTTGGCCCACAGAGTCCATGCCGACCAGCGATCCCCGTACACTAATACTATCCTATACACACACTAATCCTATCCATCCCACACAATTTACAATTTTACCAAGTGAATTAACCTACAAATCTGCATGTCTTTGGAGTGTGGGAAGAAACATGAGCTCCAAGAGAAAACTCATGCAGTCAAGAATGTACAAACTCCGTACAGACAGCACCCGTAGTCAAGATCAAACTTGGGTCTCTGGCAATTTAAGGCAGCAACTCTACCGCTGCACCACCATGCTGGCCTGTGATCAGAAGAAGTTCCAACAATCTGAAAACTTGAATGAAATAAAATTTGAAAGTAAAATACAATTCACTAAATATATGGTGAATGCACAGAGTCTATATGGTGGTGGGTGTATGGAACAACCTGCTAAACGAAATAGTTGAGGAAGATATGATAACAATATTTAAAAGATATTTAACAGGTACATTGATTGGAAAGATTTAGACGACCCACCAAGTCCACACTCACCATCGATCACCTGGTCTCATCTCCATAACATAAAACCAGTGCAAATAGGTGGCCGATGGTCATCGTGGACTCGGTGGGCCAAAGGGCCTATTTCCATGTTGGATCTCTAAACTCTAAACTAAGAATCACCTTGCTGGCAGTACCGAGACTCTTGGTGTGCATGAAAGATCTGACAGGGCAACCTCAACTCATTACTAACTGTAGACAAACTCCAGACACGCTATGTGATCCAAAATCATCTTTAATCAGCACTTAAACTTTAACAGCATGAAGGATGGTTAGATGTCAGAACATGCCAAGTGCTGCTCGAACTGAGTAGTGCCAGAAGCAAGTGTTAATATAAACGTTATAGCGGGGTGGGGTTAATGATGCTAACTATGTGTGATTGGGTAACATGCATAATCAATCTACACTAACCAAGGTACGGATCACCAGTAAATACTAATCCTGCCAGCAATGCCCGCATCCTGCAAATGAATGAAAATAAAAGATCGATATTAGATCATCCAGCAAGTACCTGTTCCTTTCATTATCATTATTTATGTAAAGTTGATGATTAGAGTCTCCATGGAGTGTCATGACCACAAACTAGTCTTAGATGACACCAATTTAGGTAGGATTTAAATGAACGAGTTATGAACTTGGGGTGGTACAGTGGCACAGCGGTATACAGGGGCGGAAAGGCCGGGGGGGCCAGAGGGGACACGTCCCCCCCATGTTTTGAGAGGTGGGGGACTCCCCCCCAAGTTTTTGTAATCCCGTTTTTAAAATCGCCGTTTTTAGCGCTGGATTGAGCCTCCGAAGCCTCGCTCGTGTCCGCCAAAAAATTGTGTCCCCCGTCCCCTCCATGTTTTGATAGTGAGTTCCATTCTTGGCGGTAGAGTTGCTGCCTTAAAGTGCCAGAGACATGGGTACGATCCTGACTACGGGTGCTGCCTGTACATACTTTTTATGTTCTCCCTGTGATTGTGCTCCGATTTCCTCCCACATTCCAAGGACGTACAGGTTTGTAGGTTAAGTGGCTTCGGTAAAGATTGTAAAATGTCCCTAGTGTGTAGTATAGTGCCTACAGATGGGAATCTCTGGTCGGTGTGGACTCGGTAAGCTTAAGGTCAAGTTTCCGTGCTATATCTCTGTGTCTGTAGCTGTATTTGAACAGAATGCTAAATTAAAACAATCTCCTCTACCTGTTTGTGATCCATCTCCATCCATTCCCAACATATCCAAAAGCCTCTTAAATGCTACTATTGCTATTAAATGCTACATCTTAAATGCTACCTACTTACAATTGGAATATACAAAAGTGACACTGAGGTAAAAATATCAGCATGGTTTAACAAATGTTATATCAGACATGAAGGACCGAGTGGCCTATCCCAGCTTCTATATTTTATATTCTGTGACTTGCCAGCTTTAGTCTTTTCTTCTTAAGATCCACTGAGAGTAACCTCTGCTAAGGAAATGCTGTAGATAATGTTTTATAAATACTTTGTATTCAAGGTGTGCTTTTTTACAATAGTGAGCTGGTTAATAATTTTCTTTGCAGTCCATATTTCTGAGAAAAATGGACCAGGTTATATTGTTTTCTGTTTGTGGCAGCTTGCTGTGTATAAATTGGCTACCTTACAAGACTACAAGTCAACAGTACTACATTGGCTGCAACACAGTTTAGAAAGGTCTGAGGTCAAGGAGAATGTTATTCAAAGACATTTTTCTTTTAAATCAAGCATTGATCCAGCTCTCCATTAAACGTCTCATCTGTGACAGTATTTACTATGCATGATGGTCTGTGTTTTCCAGGCCAATTATTTCATGCATGGAATTGTTATTCATTCACTTCAATTTTGTGGCTTCCCAAGCTTTCTAATCTTGTACCTTTGCTGTGCATCCACTTCATCAGTTTTCTCCACGTCTCCCCTTTAATGTAAGTGCTTTCCACCACCTCAGGTTCTCCCCAAGAGCACGGAGACCACATTTGGACACCTTGTGTGGTCTTCTCATTACTTTACAATGTCAGTATCACTGTCTCTGAATCTCTGTGGATATCCCTGTTCTTCACATCATTTACAATTGCCACCGCACTGTGTATTGCCTGCTCAACCAATGCTTTCCAGTTATTTTCACAATCATTTATCAGGATTGTCTCTTACAGGATTGTCTATTACACTGTCCCTTGCCCTGAGTAGGTGAATCGAGGACCAGAGGACATAGGTTTAAGGTGAAGGGGAAAATCTATATAATTAAAAGTCTAAACTTGACCACTTCCTGTTTGCGCTGTATATTGATTTTAGAAAAAACGCTACCACTTACCCATCGATGAAAAATAAAAGACTTATTAATGTTTAAAAAATGTTGGGATTCTCTCTCCTGTCAATCACGCCATGAAGGCCACACCCCTTCTGGTGGGAGGGACTATAAAACCCAGAAGTGTGGACATGGCTCAGTCGCTGCAAGATGGGGGAGGGAGAGGCCATGACTCTCAGTCTCAGCTGTGAATCATTTGAACACTGAACACATGTCTACTAAACTGTGAGTGTAGTTTTATGGGGTTTTATGTGGTTTATTTCGAACTGTGTTTGGACGGGATAAATGTTTTTATGTGCCTTTTAACTGTGCCTTTTAACTGCGCCTTTTAACTGCGCCTTTTAACCGCCTTTTAACTGCACCTTTTAACTGCGCCTTTTAACTGCGCATTTAAACTGCGTCTTTTAACTGCACCTTTAAACTACGCCTTTAAACTGCGCCTTTAAACTGTGTGGCTAATTGAAAATGTGTGGCTAATTGAAAATGTGTGGCTATTGAAAAGTGTGGCTATCTATATAATTAAAAGTCTAAACTTGACCACTTCCTGTTTGTGTTGTATATTGATTTTAGAAAAAACGCTACCACTTACAGCTGTGATTTTTGACCTTCTTACTCAGAGTCCCCCTTCACTCATCAGATGCAGAGGATTTTTTCCATCGATGAAAAATAAAAGACTTATTAATGTTTTAAAAATGTTGAGATTCTCTCTCCTGTCATTCACGCCATGAAGACCACGCCCCTTCTGATGGGAGGGAAGGGACTATAAAACCCGAAAATGTGGACGTGGCTCAGTCGCTGCAAGATGGGGAGGGAGAGGCAACGACTCTCAGTCTGAGCTGCGAATCAACTGAACACTGAGACATGTCTACTAAACTGTGAGTGTGGTTTTATGTGGTTTATTTGGAACTGTGTTTGGAAGGAATAAATGTTTTTATGTGCCTTTCAACTGTGCCTTTAAACTGTACGGCTATTGAAAAATGTGCGGCTAATTGAAAATGTGCGGCTAATTGAAAATGTGTGGCTTATTGCAACTGCGTGCCTTTTGCAGGAATAAACGCTTTATTAGGTCCGACCGTGTTTACTGCAAAGGTCCCGCTCATTTCGTGATTTCCGCTTAGTGGACAGGTCACGCTGATTGCTTCATTTCCGGTGAGTGCAGAAGTCGTGCTGAATGCGAAAGTGTTGCCGACTGCAGAAGGCGCAAAGTGGAGACGCCGTTTGAATATTCAAAAAATTTACTGCCATATGTATGGTGTGTGTTTGTGTGTGTCTTTGTGTTTGTGTGAGTGTGTGTGTGTGAGTGTGTGTGTGTGAGTGTGTCTGTGTGGGCGGCTGCATGTGTCTGTCTGTGCGTGTGTCTGTCTGTGCATGTGTCTGGCTGTGTGTGTCTGTCTGTCTGTTTGTCTGTCTGTGTGTCTGTCTGTGTGCGTGTCTGTGTATGTGTGAGTGTCTGTGTGTGTGTGAGTGTCTGTCTGTCCATCTGTGTGTGTGAGTGACTGTCTATGTGTGTCTGTCTATGTGTCTGTCTATGTGTCTGTCTGTGTCTGTCTGTGTCTGTCTGTGTCTGTCTGTGTCTCTGTGTGTCTGTGTGCCTGTGTGTCTGTCTGTGTCTGTGAGTGTGTGTTTGTGTGAGTGTCTGTCTGTGCATGTGTGAGTGTGTGTGTGAGTGTTTGTGGGAGTGTGTGAGTGTGTGTACGTGTTTGTGAGTGTGTGTGTGTCTTTGTGTTTGTGTGTATGTGTGTGTGAGTGTGTCTTTGTGTGTGAGTGTATGTGTGTGTGTGTGTGTGTGTTTGTGTCTCTGTGTCTGTGTGTGTGTGTGTGTGTGACTGTGAGTGTCTGTGTGTGTGAGTGTGAGTGTCTGTGTGTGTGTGAATGTATGTGTGTGCACTCTGCTTGAAATGCTGTGAAATTGGATTTGCTGGCCTGCACTCCGCTTGGAGTGCTATGAGGTTGGACTTGCTGCCTGCACTCCGCTTGGAGTGCTATGAGGTTGGACTTGCTGCCTGCACTCTGCTTGGAGTGCTGTGAGGTTGGATTTGCGGCCTGCACTCTGCTTCAAGTGATGTGAGATTGGATTTGCTGGCCTGCACTGAATGATGACTTTTTGAGGTAAGTTCTCAGATTTTCTTTGTTAAAATTTGACCGCTCAATCTCTCTATATTAAAATTGCCTTTTTTTTAATCGAAAGCAAAGAGACATCAAGAGGCAGCGAACAGCAGAACACAACAAGAGACACAACAAGAAAGAACTTAATAAATCTCATCTTTAACATTTAAATTGTTGTTATATTTTAAGAGTCATTCACATTTTAAACTTTAGTAAATTCTTTTTCCACTTGCCATGCCTGCGTGTTCTTCATCACAATGGGAACCTAATAGGCAGGAATGGCTGCGCTGTTGGAGAGCCATTACGAGTACACTTGGGGAAGTTGAGGGGAGATGGACTGCATGTGTGGGGGGGCAAGGAACAGAGTGGGGGGGGGGTGAAGGGAGGTGGGGTGACTGAGTGAACTGCCACCACACCAACCGTGAGTGACTGCACTGCCAACCCACCAGCCATGACTTAGTGAACTGCCAGCCCACCAGCCATGACTCACTGAACTGCAAGTTCAAGAAACTATTCAGTTCACAATATCCATACTAGTCCTCTGGAAACCAGTCCCTTCAGCGCACAACACCCATACTAGCGCTCCAGAGATCCACGCAAGGATAGACTTTCCTCCTTCATTGCGGTGATCTGTAAAAAGAGATGAAAATATCTAAAATTGATTGTCCACCCTCTCCCCCTTCTCTCTCACAGAGTCTGTCACCTGTTTTTGGCAGAATTTCTGGCAGTTTCTCAGCTGCCAGCCCGCCAGGCCTGAGTTACTGAGCTGCCAGCCCTGAGTGATTGAGCTGCCAGGCCTGAGTGACTGAGCTGCCAGGCCTGAGTGACTGAGCTGCCAAGCCTGACTGGCTGAGCTGCCAGCTCAAGAATCCATTCGGCCCACAACGTCCATACTAGCCCTCTGGAAACCAGCCCATTCGGCCCACAGCACCCATACTAGCACTACGGAAAGCCACCCCCCCCCCCCCCCACTCTAGCCAGCAATATTGGAATTGGTGGAGAGGTGGAATATTGCGTTGGGGGACCAGCCCTCCCATGTAATGCTGGGACCCAATGGGTCTCATTTAGTCTAGCATTTAATAGCATTTAATAACTTTTTCACACAAAGGGTGGTGGGTGTATGGAACAAGCTCTTGGAGGAGGTAGTTGAGGCCGGGACTATCCTGACATTTAAGAAACAGTTAGGCAGGTATGTGGATAGGACAGGTTTTGAGGGATACGGGCCAAATGCGGGCAGATGGGACTAGTGTAGCTGGGACATGTTGGCCGGTGTGGGCAAGTTGGGCTGAAAGGCCTGTTTTGACATTGTATCACTCTATGACTGTAGATTGACCTGATATCAGGATATGTCAGAACTGAAACATCCTGTCACCAAGTCCATGACCTACCATCTTCCTGATTGGAGAACCGCTTTACCTTTAATATCTAAAGACTATCTTTAATTGGACTTTACTGGACTTTATCTTGCACTAAATGTTATTCCCTTTACCCTGTATCTGTACACTGTGGATGGCTAGATTATAATCATGTATAGTCTCTCCTCTGACTGGTTATCATGTCACAAAAATATTTTTCCTGTACCTCGGTGCATGTGACAATAATCTAAACTAAACTAACTTGCTGCCTTTTTTTATATTATCAACAAGAATGTGAAACATTATGGAACAGTTCATGAATTTCTTGCAATTTTATGAATAATTAATTTTGATTGATTGAAAGATACAACACGAAAACAAGTCCTTCTGCCCACTGAGTTCATGCCGACCATCAATGACCCCTTTCGCACTAGTTCTCTGTTTTACCACTCCCTACACACCAAGGGCAATTTACAGAGGGACAATTAACCTACAAACTTACATGTATTTGGGATGAGGTAGGAAACTGGAGCACCTGGAGGATTTTCATGTGGTCACCAGGAGAATGTACTGTGAGGCAGTATTCACGTTATCCCTTGATCATCTATCTGTACACCGTGGATGGCTCCATTGCAATCATGTATTGTCTTTCCGCTGACTGCTTAGCATGCAACAAAGGCTATTCACTATATCTCGGTGCACATGACAATAAACTAAACTAACCAGTTTAGTTTAGTTTATTGTCATGTGTACCGAGATATAGTGAATAGCCCCCACCTTTACCTCATTCAAAAACACAGTAAATTGCAGTTTTATCTCAAGGTTCGTGGTCACTAGTTAGATAAAATGACCAGCATCATGGTTGAAATAGGGAATAAATCACAGTGCACTAACCATCCCAAGAGATCTTGAACTTCTTTGGAAGCAGACCTTGGTTCCATGCAGTACGTGAAGAACAGGAACTCATGACAATACTGCACACCCTCGATTTAGATAAAACTTCAAATTGTGATATATTGGTGCAATTGATTTTTTTCCAAAAGAAGATTACAGAAACATCACCTCTACATGTTGATATCTATCAAACTACAAAACATACACAGAGAATACTTTAAAATCTCTTCACTTGCAGAATACTTTGCCAAAAAACTAGATAGCATTGGAAGCATAAGGAATTTACTCCTCACATCATAATCAGAAGGGCCTGTCCAACTTAGACGGCTTTTTAGGCAAATGCAGGAGACTCTGCGTTCGCCACATGATCGCCACATGGTCGCCACATGGTTGCCACATGTTCGCTGGTGGTCTCTGGTGAGTCTCCTTCATGGTCGCGAGGAGTACCCGCATTCTGGGAACTAGTCGCGGCCTCAGTAAGGTCACCGCAAATTTTTCAATATATTGAAAATAATTTTGTGACCAAAAATTGGTCACCATGAAGAAAATCGATAAACCTGTAGTCGGAGGTGCAATTGTAGTGGGGTCACCATGTCGTTATAGGTAGTCGGGGTAGTCATAGGTAGTTTTAGTTAATCACCTTTCATTGGCTCATTGGGGAAAAAAAAGTAAGCACGAGTTTTCAGAACCAAGGATAACCGACCGGTAATGTTAAATGCCCGCTGAACTTCACAGCTGTGTATCTCTGGCTTATTAAAAGTTGTCTGGCTTCATAAAAGTGTCTCCACTCCTTCTCCCCCCTTTTCCCCTCCCCCCCCCTCTCCATTCTTTTAAAGGACTTACTGTACACTGTGCTAGCCGTCTTAACCTACCTGTTCATCGCGGTGTGTGTCGTATCACCTTGGCTTTGCACCGTATGAATTTCAGACTGCGCTCCCCCCGCTTGCCCTGGCCCCTGCCTTTGTGATGTGTTTGTGTGTGTGTGCTCCACTCTGACAGTCGCCGTTCCAGTTCCCGGTTTTTCAGGCGACTGCCGGCAACTTGACAGTCGCCCGCAGTCCGCTGTAAAATCGCCTAAGTGGGACAGGCCCAAAACTCATTGACAAGTATTGCCAAAACCAGTAGAGATTTCTTGAGGTCGCAGATGATTGATTAAAAATGATACAATTTATCAATATTTTGTTTCATATTATTTAAGAAACAGTTTTGACTAACTTACTTCCACAATTTCTATGACACTGTCAGTGGATCATGACCACAGTATTTCATGGTATCATGCTTGACATGCCGACTCACAACAACACACTGCAAGAGATCCTAATGCATATCTCCTTCTTCTGTGATGTGACAGACCCTTTGACTTGTTACCAGACACTCTGACAATACTGCCAATGTTGCCTCTTCATAATCATCCAAATTCACCAGGACAAGCAAACCAACATCAGTGTTCTCTGTCTGAAACAAAGTTCCGACCGAAACCTCACCTATCCATGTCCTCCAGAGATCAGTTTAGTTTAAAGATGTAGCATGGAAACAGGTCCTTCGGCACATCCACACCGAACCATTTCCTGCCAGCAGTCTGTTCGTTTTTTCAACTTTTTGTTATTTTTAGCGTCCGTTTAAAGTTTGTTTTTATGTTCTTCAGTTTGTTTAATGTGGGGGGCGGGGGGAGGGGATCGGGGGAAACTTTTTTCCAAGCTCTTACCTTCCCGGAGATGTGATCATTTTGCGGACCACATTCTCCGGGCTCTGCGGCCTACCAACGCTGGAGCTGGGAGCCATCTTAGATTGTCGTGAGCCCCACCACGGGACGCGGACTTACCATCGGAGCGGATCCCTAGCCTGGGATCGCTCCCACCGCGACCACCGTGGACTTACCAACAAGGGCTCGAAGTCTCGGGAGAGGCAAGTCGGGAGCTCCAACGCCGCAGAAGGTTTGTCCAGCCCCGACGCGAGGTTCGATCGTCCGGGGCGGGGGAACTGATAACCCCCCTGATGTAGGAGCTGAACGCCTCGATGCGGAGGGCCCGAACACCGCCAGCTACGGGAGTTAAGACTGTCCCGTCAACGGAGGGCTCGAGGCCCCCGCCCAAGGAAGAACAAAGGAAGATACTTGAACTTTATTTCACCTTCCATCGCAGTGAGGAATGTGTAGGAGTCACTGTGGTGGATGTTCATGTTAAATATGTTTTTGAATCTGTTGCTTTTAATTGTATGTCTGACCTGGCCAGTGAAATTCCTCGTATGTTGCAAAACATACTTGGCGAATAAATTCTGATTCTGATTCTGATTCTGATTCTATGCTAGCGCACCTTTGTATCCACTCCCTACAGATCATGAGAATTTTACAGAGGCCAATTAACTTACAATTCCGCACGTCTTTGGGATGTCTATGCTTGCTGTTGGTATTCTGAGTCTTTGAGAGGCCGTGCATCAATTCTGTCCATGAAATTTGTAGCAAGTTTGTTTTCTGTATTTTTCTTCCTACATCCTTCTATTCAATCACTCAATGGCCATGGTGGGACTGTGAAGGTGATGATGAAATTCATCATTGGTACTATCATTTCAGAGAGATGGCACACCAGTTAATGGGAAGTGGCACACGTTTTCCGGTGTCTCACCATGAATCTTTAATTGTTGGGTGAAGCGTGGTGCATTGGAAGCAAATTGGTTGAGGGTCCTTGTTTTAAGGATGCAGAATTTAAGGCCCTTCCTCTTGCATGCTTTTCAAAGATTCGCTTGAAGGACAAACACATTGGTAAGAACCTGGCCTCCTATATATACATGACAAGAAATGATATAATAAGCTATTAAAAATATCAACTTGGGTATAGTTATGAAATGGGCTTCAACCAATCCAAAGCCAATTGTATCCATGGTGTACCAGCCTCTGGAGCATAATGGACACTTACAGTGAGAGCAAACAAATAGATTTAATAGAAGTGCAGGAATTATACTGAATGTAAATTCAATGGCGAGGCAGTGCAAATCGAGAGAGAATGTATCAGAAGAGGATGTCAGTCAAGTGTTTTCAATTTACTTTTATTGCCTTGTAAATGTATTTTTTTTGTAGAGTGGAATTAATATTGAGGTAATAAAGCTTCTTCTGCCATTGGAGCATTTTATTGCTGTAATATTAGTGTTGCTTTTGATTGAGCTGAATGTATGAAATAAACCCATCATCCCAAAGAGAATGAAACTCAGCCCTGTAACAGTCTGTGGGTCAATGGATCGGAATGGTGTCTATTTGTTTTTGAAACTAAATGTTGAATACAAACATTGAAATCGCTTTGCTTTTTCTTTAATAAAGAAGAACAAGGTTAGCTTTTAATATCCACCCCAGAGGCAGTCAGCAAAATAGACCACTAATGAAAAGGATTTGAAAACTCTGTTATAATCATTGAAGCAATTAAATTGATTTTAATTTTACAAATGTGTCAGTGTGACCATAAGCTATAACTGTAATTCTCGAAAACCTATCCATACCCCAGGGCTTGCAGATCTTGTGCATTGTATTCAGAATAATAGATATTGCAATGGTGTGATTTACTTTTTAAAGTGCTCTTTGAGTAACCTGGCTCTTCATAGTTGCTTTTGCACTCCAAGAGGACAACGAAGAAGATTTCAAAATCCCCTTATAATCATAGAAGCACTAAAATTGATTTTAATTTGACAGATATGTCAGTGTGACCATAAACTATAACCATTCTCTCTGCAACTGGTTCACATCACAGGAGTCGGAGTTGTGTACTATATTGAGGATAATAGAGATTGCAATGGTTTTTAAGTTGGTAGGGGAGGAGTTTGACTCTTCATATTTGCCGAAGATAGACACAAAAATCTGGAGTAACTCAGCGGGTCAGGCAGCATCTCTGGAGAAAAGGAGTAGGTTGAGACCCTTCTTCAGAGTGAGAGTCAGGGGAAAGAGAATGTGAGAGACATAGACGGTGATGCAGAGAGATTATAGAACAAACAAATGAAAAATATGCAAATAAAGGAACGATGATCAAGGCGGCGGGCGAGGTGATAATGAGTATACAGACAATAAAACCCACCAGGACGACAGTGACACTTACTCCAGTTTTTTGTATCTATCCAGTTTATACCAGCATCTGCAGTTCCTTCCTACACATTTTGTCTTTATATTTGCCATTGGTTTCCAAGAAGAAAAGTAAAAATTATGCCTGATAACCAAGTAATTGTTTTTACTTCCTATAAGCTTAAGTAATCGCCTACACTAGAAAATTTGTTATAAAGTGCTAGAGTAATTTAGCAGGTCAGGCAGCATCTCTACTTTGAGGAGATTTGCTGTGGAGCAGTCAAATGTAGACACAAGGAACAGCAGGTTTACAATAAAGGACACAAAATGTTGAAGTAACTCAGTGAGTCAGGCAAAATCTCTGGAGAACATGGATAGATAACATTTTGGGTCGAAGCCTTCTTCAGATTTGAGTCTGAATTCCAGATACGTTTAATCATACAATTGCAGAGAAGATTCATGTGGATGTTGCCAGGATTTAAGGGCCTGAGCTATAGAGGGAGGATGGGCAGGTTTAGACATCGTTCCTTGGAGCACTGGAAGCTGAGGGGTGATCATATAGAGGTGTATAAGATCATGAGGGGAATAGATAGGGTGAATGCACAGTATTTTACTAGTAGGAGAAATAAGAACCTGGGAACTAAGGGTTAAGGTGAGATGGCAAAAATTTAATAGGATTCTTTAATAGGGCAAGTTTTTCACACAAATGTTGGTGAATATATGATACCATCTGCTGGAGGAGGTAATTGAGTCAGGTACTATAACAACATTTAAAATACGTTTGGATATTTGGTATATGGATAGAAAAGTTTAGAGGGATATGGGCCAAACGTGGGCAGGTGGGACTGGTGTGGATGGGGCATCTTGGCTAGCATGGGCAAGTTGGGCCGAAGGGCCTGTTTCCATGCTGTATGACTCCATGACCTTTTGGCTTTTTATCTCTGACCTTTGTCCAACCATCTGCCTTTCAAAACCCCCCATCACCAGTATCCATCTATCACTTGCCAGGCTTTGTCTTGCCCCTCCTCTCTTCTGGCTTTCTCCCCTCCTCCATCTCAATCAGTCTGCAGACCTATGCATACCACTCAAAAAAGTTACACACTACAATAGTAATAAACCGTGGTTTAACAAAGACATTAAAAAATTAAGAAAGGAGAAAAATTCAGCTCATCTGGCAGGAAACAAAGAGCAATATATGGCTGCCAAATACAAACTGAGATCTGCTATAAGAAGAGCCAAATCCAACTATGCCACTAAACTAGAAGAACAAATCACTACTAGTGACACACGTTTCATCTGGAAAAAACTCCAAAACATGACGAACTACAAAAAGCAACCCATCCCCACACCTGACAGCAACAATCAGCTTCCTGATACACTCAACTTTTTCTATGGGAGGTTTGAGCAGGCACCGGCTCCACCACCATCTCCCCCAGACCCCCTCCCTCCCCCACCTTTTACCATCTACGAGGAGGAGGTGAGGAGCACCTTCAGGGGACTTAAGAGGAATAAAGCCCCCGGCCCAGATAACATCAGCCCCTCCGTTCTCCACCACTGCGCTGTGGAACTGGCAGGGGTTTTTACCAACATCTTCAACATCTCCCTCTGTCAAAGCTCAGTACCCAACTGCTTCAAAGAATCTATTATCATCCCGGTTCCCAAGACCAAGACCATCTCCAGCCTCAATGACTACAGACCCATTGCCTTGACATCGGCAGTCATGAAATCATTTGAGCGCATCATACTCAATCACCTGAAAACTGTCACCACTCCACTCATGGACCCATACCAATTCGCCTACAGAGCCAACAGGTCAGTTGAGGACACCGTCAACTTAGCAACTCATCACATCCTGAACCACCTGGAGTCCGCAAACACATATGCCCGCATCCTGTTCATGGATTTCAGCTCGGCATTCAATACAATAAACCCGGCTATACTGTTTAATAAATTACTGGACATGAACATTGATCCATGCATTTGTTACTGGATTCACAGCTTTCTCTGGAACAGGAAACAGAGGGTGAGGATCAACAATAATACATCCTCCCCTCTGTTCCTCAGTACAGGCACACCCCAAGGCTGTGTTCTTTCACCCTGGCTTTTCTCTCTTTACACAAACCAGCTCACATCCCACCACAGCTCTGTCAACTTGTACAAATACGCGGACGACTCAACAATCATAGGTTTCATCACCAATAACCAAGAAACTGAATACCGTGCACAGATCAACCAAGCAGTGACCTGGTGCACAGACCATGACCTCTCACTCAATTCATCAAAAACAAAAGAACTCATCATCGACCTCAGACGCCAGCCACCCCCCAAAACTCCTGTGCTCATCAACGGTGAATCCATCATCATCACTGACACTTTCAAACTCCTTGGCACCCACATCAGCAACAATCTCAAATGGAGGACAAACGCAGACCACATTTATGGATAAGCCCAGCAAAGACGTTTCCATCTTCGGCAGCTTAGGAAGTTCAGAGTAAGGCCTCATCTGATGCTCTGCTTCTATACAGCCATTATTGAAAGCATCCTCACTTCATCTATCACAGTTTGGTTCGGCAGCCTCGACTCACTCTCCCGGAAGAAACTACAACGCATTATAAACAGAATTTCCAAAATTATTGGCTTACCCCTTCCATCACTTGAATCACTCTACCATAAACGGACACTTCACAAAGCCCGCAAGATCATCACTGACCCCACTCACCCTGCACACTATGCCTTTCAGCTACTGCCCTCTGGGAGGCGTTACAGGTCAATTGCCTCCAAAACAACCCGTTTCAAAAACAGTTTCATTCCTACCGCAATTAACTTTTTAAACTCCGTACGGTGAGGAAATACGAATAAGCGTGCCCTTATGTATTATGAAATGTGTCTGTTTGTATGTATATCTACGTTACGAGTTGAATGTTTGATGAAATGTTGGAACCTGTATCGAGCTGTACTGAGAACAAATTCCACCAGCCTGGCTGTGTGGTCATTAAAAAATACAATACAATACAATACAAAAGAAGGATCACAACCTGAAACGTTACCCATCCATGTTCTGTCTGACCCGCTGAGTTACTCCAGCACTTCATGTCCTTTTTTGTAAACCAACATCTGCAGTTCCTTGTTTCTCGATATTGGGTGCATCTTTCCCCCATTTGCCAAAGTAATTGAAGCAATATCATTAGCTGCCAATACTCAAGGCTTCACCATTCCAGACCTGAAGAAGCCCATGCATGGAGAACCTTAGCCGAGAAGACACCAGAATTAAAGTTTAAAATGTAGCGAAGCACTATAGTGACATATTAGGATGGAATCAAGGAAGGAATTTAGGAGGGAATTAAGGGCAGCACAGTGGTGCAGCTGGTAGAGCTACAGCACCAAAGACCCAAGTTTGAACCTGACCTCAGGTGCTGTCTGTGTGGAGTTTGCACATTCTTCCTATGTCCACATTTCGTCCGGGTGTCCATGATTGTAGGATGTGGCTGTAACAAAAAAGTTACAGCCACATCCTACAATCGTGGACAATCCCAACAAAAGGAACACCGAGTCTCATAGTCTCATAACTTGTTCTCGCCTAACACGCAGGGAGTGGATGAGAAAGTTGGTGAATATCGAATGAATGGGTTTCCTCCAGGTGCTCTGGTTTCCTCCAACATCCCAAAGACTTGCGAGTTTAAAGGTTAGTTGGTCTCTGTAAAAAATGTTCTTCGTGTGTAGGGAGTAGTTCAGAAAGTACACCAAAGGGCCTTTATCCATGCTGTATCTCTGAAGCATAAAACTAAAATTAGACACCTTCCCACTTCTTCTATCATTAACCTTTTCAGTCACAATATAATATATGGTAAATGTACAGTGCTTATTTCATTTTGTGATGTGGTGACAGATTGAGTATGTTGCAGGATGAATAATCCAAAGATGTACAATCAGATGTCACTAAGACATGAGGGGAGTCTAGATCAGGTTCATTAAATTTTACAAAAGCTCGCATTAGTAATGATGACCATGAAACCTGAACTGAGCTGTCATTAAAATAAAATCAGTTTATTAATGCTCCTCAGAGTGCAGTAACTGGATAATATGTGACTTCACACCCACAGCAACATGGCCGACCCATAATGTAATTCTGCATTCTCATGGACACAGTGTACTGGAGTAACTCAGCAGGTCAAGCAGCATCTCTGGAGAACATGGATAGCTGACATTTTGAGTCGACCCTTCTTCAGAATCTTATCTGCAGTTCATGGGTGGTTGAGACAGGACATACATGTTGACTTCTACAGTGAGGCCCACATTGCAAGAATAACAAAACAGTTACAGCCACATCCTACAATCATGGACAATCCCAACAAAAGGAACACCGAGTCTCATTGTCTCATAACTTGTTCTCGCCTAACACGCAGCTAACAACGGCCTGCTTCCTTTATCATTGTTAATTTTTTTCATATCTTTCATTAATTTGTGCTATATCTCTCTAAATCATCAGCTATATATCTCGTTTCCCTTTCCCCTGACTCTCAGTCTGAAGAGGGATCTTGACCCAAAATGTCACCTATTCCTTTTATCCAGAGATGCTGTCTGACCCACTGAGTTACTCCAGCTGTTTGTGTCTATCTTCGGTTTAAAACAGTATCTGCAGTTCCTTCCTATACTTTAAGCTCATTTAGCCCACTATTAAGAATAAGGGGTAAGCCATTTAGAACGGAGATGAGGAAAAACGCTTTCACACAGAGAGTTGTGAGTCTGTGGAATTCTCTGCCTCAGAGGGCAGTGGAGGCTAATTCTCTGAAGGCTTTCAAGAGAAAGTTAGATCTCTTAAAGATAGAGGAGTGAAGGGATATGGGGAGAAGACAGGAACGGGGTACTGATTGTGGATGATCAGCCATGATCACACTTGTTTGGACCATAAACTTCACACTAATCCACTTGGGATCAAATGGTTGTTGCTTGTTATACATTTTCTGTAACTTAATTGTAATTACCATGGCCAAAAAAAGTTGATGTATGACCAATAATAACTGGAGCAATACGCGCGATCATCTCTCAGCACTTGTAGCTTAATTGAGAAAGGAAAGTTGAAAGATCAAATTGCATAAACTCGATAGGAAAACCAGCCAAGCCTGTCAAACTCCAGAAAAAAATCAGACAAAATGTGTAGGAAGGAATTACAGATGCTGGTTTGTACCGAAGATAGACACAAAATGCTGGAGTTACTCAGCGGGTCAGGCAGCATCTCTGGAGAAAAGGAATAGGTGACATTTCGGGTCGGAACCCTTGCTCAGACTAAAAGATAGCGAAGGCCAGAACAAAGCAGGGCCAGCAATAGATCTTAGGAAGGGTGAAGACCATAATGGTCCATTGTTGGCTGGGGAACATGTGCTAACGACAGGGATACAAGAATGAAAAAAAGTGGAACTAGTAGGATGACTAAGGTGGGGGAGGGGAAAGAAATGCGAGTGAAAAATTTGTTGTTTGTGAATCTTCAAAATGGTACGATTCTTCATGAGATAAAGTTTTTGTATTCTCCCCACAGTTTTCAAATACTATCTAAAATTGCAGCAGCTTAATACATTCCCTTGCTGAAGAAAGCAGAACCGATTTATATTCTCATAAACAGCTGCTGGTACAGGTATGGACCTTTAAACCACTTCCAAGATAAGATTTAGATCGAGTGCAAATAATGGTCTTGAAATCACCTACACTTAAGGACAGGTCCTTGTGCAGTGTGACCGGGAAGATCTTTGTAGGTTGACCGCGGATCCCAGATGGGTGAAGGGGTTTGGTTTAGGTGAGGAGCTTACCCTGCATTAGTCTACACATCGTTGCGTCGTCGGCTGCAGCGGCTGCACTGATTAATCCTGACTGCTTCAACACTCCTCTGAGTTCTACAGGAACTTGCTCCTCATTGAAACTGACAGCCCAGATTACGTGTGTAATCACCAAGTATGTTTGGGGATTTCAACGACAGTCTTTTTAAAAAAAAAGGTTTGACTGACCTTTCCAGACTATAATTCTATGATTAATTTTTTATACTGCCTTGAGCTTATTGCCATTTATAATATTTATTGCTGGTGAGTTCCAGTCGGAGGGGGAATGTTTTAACATAGCAAAAGCTGAACTGCAAATTAGATCGTGTTTCTTGCCTTTATACTCTGCAGCAAACTTTTTTTTTTTTGCTTTGTAAATAAAACACAGGGAGATAAAGCATCACAAAAGAAACCAAGTACAGTGAAACTGTTTGAAACTCCAGGTCTCTCCATCATGCAATGATGAACTACATTATAGTAATCACAACACAGTCAATTTCTGTATTATATTCTGTTGAAAGTAAGTTGGTCTGGGATTAGGTTCACACACTATCCTTTACACCTCTGGGACTCGCTTTGGAATTCAGCCCAAACTGATGGGATGAAGTCTCCAATCTCTGCCAGATTCAATACTCGATGAGAGTTAAACTTGGAGCAGTCTCAGCTGCACGACATCAAGTGTGCACCCACTGAAGAAGATGGCCTGTGTATTTTGGCACCATTTGACTTCTGGAGAGTTAATGTCATTAAGAGACTTTGAGAGCTGGTACGTATCAATGGTTCTATGGTGCTTTATTTGTCACGTGCTACTGCACAGTGAAATTCTTTGTGCAAATATTACACATTCGGGTGCTGCCATTATTCAAAGTCCAGTCAGCCCACGCACTCGATGTACTGGAGGAGTTCCAGCAAACCAATATTCCTCTCCTGTACTTGACTGGCCATTTATGCATCCCTGAGGTGCTTCCTGCAGCCTACCTTGACGTTGCTGGAGGCATTATCCCCGGTTTACCCTCCTAGCAGCCAGCGCCTGCTCCTCGCGTCCAACGCATCCACCTCCCTCCCGGTACATATATAAATGTACAGTGGGAGAATGCATTTAAATGCTTCTGTCAAAATACAACAAAGACCTCAATGATAGGCAAAGCTTATCAGATCTGCCAGCAGCCTCCCTGTTTCTGTGCAGAAACAAGGAACTGCAGATGCTGGTTTCACACAAATTGGCACAAAGTGCTGGAATAACTCAACGGGTCAGGCAGCATCTCTGGAGAACATGGATAGGTAATGTTTCGGGTTGGGTGTCTGAACTATTGACAGCGCCACATCTGCCTTACAGCACCAGAGAGCCGGGTTCAGTCCTGACTACTGGTGCTGTCTGTACAGAGTTTGTACGTTCTCCCTGTGACCGGGTGGGTTTTCTCTGGATGGATTTCCTAATGGAACCATCCACCGGGTGGTTTCTCACGGTTAGGCAACAATTGGGCTACAAAGGATCCCGACCCGAAACGTCACCTATCCATGTTCTCCAGAAATGCTGTCTAACCCTCTGAATTACTCTAGCACTTCGTATCTTTGATTGTACACCCGCATGATCTGCAGCATCATCGCCTGGCATACCCCACAGTCTAGCACAACAATGAAGCAAGGCTTCAGCTTTGCTTCAATTAGACGTGCAGTGTGACATGTTACAAGTAGCACCGTTCAAATGTTGAGTTTAGAAGAATGAGTGGGAACCTCATTGAAACTTACCAAATAGTGAAAAGTCTGGATAGAGTGGATGTGGAGAGGATGTTTCCACTAGTAGGAGAGTCTAGGACCAGAGGCCATAGCCTCAGAAAAAAATAACATACCTATCGAAAGGAGATGAGGAGGAATGTCTTTAGTGAGAGGGTGGTGAATCTGTGGAATTCATTGCCACAGACGGTTGTTGAGGCCAAGTTAATGGATATTTTTAAGGTGGAGATTGGGTTAAGTGTCCAGGGTTATGGGGAGAAGGCAGGAGAATAGCATTGAGAGGAAAAGATTGATCAGCCATGATTGAATGATAGTGTAGAGTTGATGGGCCAAATGGCCTAGTTTTGCTCCTTAACATGAACATGAACTTATGTAAGAATGAGTCGTTGAGCCAGTGAAGCTGCAACACAGTAGGATATGAATGAAGCAGAACAGCATGAAATTACAGATCTCACAGCGAACAGGTCAGATCAAAGCTCTGACAGAGCTACATGTGAATGGCAGTGGTAATTATAGTCATACAACAAATTAGAGACTCTTCAGCCCACTTGTCCACACTGACCAAATTGCCTAACTGAACTAATCCCACAAACCTGCATCACTGAAACACATTTTAACACATTACTGAAACCAACTGGACTCTAGCAATGTGTTTGGAGCGGCACAATGGCACAGCTGATAGAGCTGCATGCCTCACAATGCCAGAGACCCGGGTTCAATCCTGACTTCGGGCGCGGTCTGCACAGAGTTCATACGTTCTCCCTATGACCGCATGGGCTTTCTTCGGGTGCTTGGGCTTCCTCCCACATCCCAAAGACATGCAGGTTTCCAGATTAATTGGCCTCTGTAAATCTCTCATAGTGTGTAGGGAGGAGAGGCGAAAGTGGGATAACATAGAACTTGTGTAAAAACAGGTGACCCATGGTCGACGCAAATTCAGTGGGCCGAATGGCCTGATTCCATGTAGTCTCTAAACTAAACAAAACTAAATTAAACCAAAGTGTTTGTTTACTGGTATACTCTAAATTCTAGGCATTAGCATCAGTAATAGGCGCTAGAATCATAGCATCAGGAGTTTACTGATATACTCCAATTTCTAGGCACAAGTATCAGCACCTACAATATCCTGAACGTGACTGGGAGACTTTAAAAATTGCAGTGATGTTATTGCTCAACTCCCTCCAGTGGTCGGAAGAGACACAGAAATAAATAAAATGGTTTTCCACAGAAAGAACATGTTACAACTACTGAAATGTAAATTCTTGTACTTGATGGTTGCATTCACTGAATTCTAACATTTAAATAATTGCATCAGGCCAAGGAGATTATAAGAATAACATTTGCTTGGCTTCAGTGAACAAAATCTCACTCTGAATTCTCCTCTGAACCATGGTTATTGAGACTGAATTGGGGTTACAGTGAATAGTTTTGGTGATTGCCGCAGTTATCTCGTACCATTGTAGCAAATGAAGATGGGCAGAACCCATCGGATTCTTCAATAGTTCAGTTGAATCATATTCACTATGTCAAAATATGGAGCTTCTTTGTTCTAAATGGCATCTCAAGAGGGAGAAAGGATCTCCTTCCACTGATGCTACCTGATCTGCCGAGTTACTCTAGCCCTTGGTGTTTTGCTCAAGATTCCAGCATCTGTCTCTTCCTGCTTTTTTCTTAGCTGTAGGGGCTGAGATTAAAAGGAGAAATAGAGTGCTGGAGCAACTCAGTGGGTCAGGTAAACAGGGATCAGACGTGGGTCAGGCATTTCAGGAGAACATGGATAGGTGACAATTCGGAAATAAATAAAAAATGAGAAAAAAGTTCACTTAGGTACGTTGATAAAAAATATTGCTGGCCCAAGGCAAACTAAGATTGAAACCAAAGGAAGAATTGGTCAACTATATGAGAACAAATACAGATGCTGGAAATGTGAAATAAAGCAGAAAATGCTGGATATACTTAGGGCATCACTGTGGCACAGTGGCTGCTGCCTTACAGCGCCAGAGACCCAGGTTCAATTCTGACAATTGATGCTGTCTGCACAGAGTTTGTACATTCTCCCTGTGACTGCGTGGCTTTTCTCTGGCTGCTCCAGTTTTTTCCCACACTCCAAAGTCGTATTGGCTTTGGTAAAATTGTAAATTGTTCCTAGCATGTAGGATATTACAAGTGTACGGGGTGATCACTGGTTGGTGCAGACTTGGTGGGCTGAAGGGTCTGTTTCTGCACTGTATCTTTAAAGTCTACTCAGGAAGTCAGGCTGTATCTGTGGGAAGAGAAACAGAGCTATCATTGTAAGTTAGAGATGCTTTGGCAAGTGAGGAATCTGATGAAGGTTCTTTGACCAGTTTTCAAATCTCTTTCCACAGATTGACTTGACATGCTGTGTATTTTCAACATTTTCTGTTTTGGTTAACTAGCTGAAGAGTGTAGGTGCCTCACCTTCAAGGTTAAACAATACAGGTTTAATATCTACATTTGGCACTCAGATCAATATGTGGCAAATTTAAAATGGATCGCTGAACATTGGTGGAATGACACAACCCTGCAATTGCCACAGGATCACCCAAGATGTTTATACTCATTGCTCAATGAGAAGATACTGAATTACAAACATTTAATGTTAGTTTAGAAAATAGGTGCAGGAGGCGGCCATTCGGCCCTTCGAGCCAGCTAACAAAGTTTAGTTCAGTTTTAGAGATACAACATTGAAACAGGCACTTCAGCCCACCGAATACATGCCAACCAACGATCTCCCAGACACGCATTCTAACTACGGGACAATTTACAGAAGTCAATTAATCTGCAAATCGCACATCTTTGAAATGCTTCAATGGTACTTTTTTATCACATGTACCGAGGAAGAGTGAAATTAATTTATGTATACAGTTCAGTACATGTATTGCTATACATGAACAGTTAGATTATGCCAGTTTCACATCCTGCACATAAGGGGCAACTAACCTACAAACCTGCACGTCTTTGGAATGTGGGAGGAAACCGGAGCACCCAGAGAAAACCCACATTGGTCACAGTGGGAACATTCAAACTCCATACAGACAGCACCAGTAGTCAGGATCGAACCTGGGCCTCTGGTGCTGGAAGGCAGCCAGTTCGATCCTGTCTACCATTGTGACACTGTGCTGCTCGTTTTTGCCCAGACATTAGAGACAGCAGTCAAACAAGAACATAATTTGTAATCTTGCTCAAAGAGTTAAAACAATGCCTTAACATGTTCAAGTAAAGAGATAAGCTCCCTAAAGGAGAGATGGTATTGTTGTGACAACAAATGACATTGAGCTAGTGAACAGGGCTTGTTGGAAAGTGGAGCAAGACCATTGCCAACTCAAGCAAACGTGTAAGACAAAGCCCACGGGAATAAATAATAGAAACCATTGTACACATGATGTGTAGGAAGGAACTGCAAATGCTGGTTTACACTAATTAAATGCATAAAAAGGTGGAGTAACCCAGCAGGTCAGGTAGCATCTCTGGAGATAATGAATAGGCGACGTTTTACCCCCCCCCCCCCCACTCCATTCTGCTGCAGCGAAAGTCATCTGAAGGATCCTCCTTAATTGCTTTCTTCAAAAGAATTATTTCCTGAGTCAAAGGTGGCATAGTGTGCAGTGGTAGAATTCCTGCCTTACAGCGCCAGATTACAATGCATGATTGTAAATTAATTGGCTTCTGTAAATTGACCCTAGTATGTAGGTTAGGACTAGTGCACGGGTAATCGCAAGTTGGCTGGACCGAAGGGCCTGTTTCCACGCTGTAACTAAACTAAACTAAGGTTGCAGACACCATCCACCAAAGAATACAATGGACCTTCGCTTTGTTAACTTATGAATTAGGAGGAGAGATCATTATGATCTTTGAGTACGGTCCTTTCAGTAATATCAGGGCTGATCTGATTATAGCCTTCTCCACGTTCCATTCGTCTTCAGCAATATCACCCCCTTGATTCTCTATTGCTCATTGGAAACTTTCGTCAACATAATCTAATTAGGAACACAGATCTCATATTTGAAAACTGTACATAAAGCTTCTGATGAAAGATGATTCACCTGAAACATTAACTGTATCTCTTTCCACAAGTACTATTTGATCTAGGGCCCTCTTCCTCCACTCTTGGTTTTGGTTGATCGTTTTGCCATTAATCTTTCTTAGTAAACAGGGCAACCTCTCCACACCCAGTATGTGGGTTACACTGCTCCCACACATGTACAAATACAGCTTTGACGTAAATGTTCACTTTGTTTACAAGTAGGTTTCACTTTGAGCCGTGAAGTCTTGCCTTGTCACTGAACACTGGGCTCATAGGAAAGCAGATTAGATGGCAGGGTTTGTGCATGTGTGGGAGGACCTTTCCCCTTTGGCAACGTGGAGCTAAGAAGATGAGGACATGAGGATAAATATTGAATGCCTATTCATTGAATTAAACCACAGTTACTATTCCAGGAGTGTTGTTTGTTTTAATTGCGATCATGTTTAGAGTACATTTAAAACCCAGTTTTAGACCAGAAGTGTTTAACTTGGATTGGAATGGCTATGTGGGCAGAAAGTGGACAATTAACAAAATCTTTGAACTAAAACCGCAGTGTATATTCAACATATATTGGAGATTGGGTCAAATGTGCTGCTTTTTCTTAACAACATTCAGATGGGAGATGACTGCATTGAGTCCATTGGGTTTTGAGAACTTTCTTTCAATCTCCAGTCTTTGTTGTGTTTGTTAGTTTAGAACAGGCGGATATTAGAGTCATTGCACACTCTGAACTCCAAAGGGTTGGCAGGAAGAACAAAATTCAGGGGCGGAAAACCCGGGGGGGGCAGAGGGGACACGTCCCCCCCATGTTTTGAGAGGTGGGCGACATCCCCGCCAGGTTAACCTGCCTGGGCTTGCGGGAAATATGGCCAGCGCAGAGAAGCAGCGCTGATGTCCCGTCAGTCCAGACAGGGCTGTTAGTTAACCCGGTGAGACAGGCAGTTGAGCTGCATTTAGCGCTGGATTGAACCTCCAAAGCCTCGCGCGCATATGTGAGTGTGCGCATGCGCGCGCGGCCGCCAAAAAATGGTGTCCCCCGTCCCCTCCATGTTTTGATAGTGAGTTCCGTTCTTGACAAAAATAGCTGGGATTCTTAATATATTTCCAGTGAATACAGCTGGAACATGAAGACCTATGAGCTTCCTCGAACCTATCTCACCATTCACCGTAGATAGACAAGAAAACTCAGCGGGTGAGGCAGCATCAGTTCCTTCTTAAACATTTCACCATTCAGTGTGATCATATGTGACCTTTACCTCAAACCTATTTACTTAATTTTCTATCATACCCTCAATGTTTTTAACTCAACTAAAACATATTGGCCAGCATCTACTACCATCCAAGAAACACTCAGAGATTTCTACCACCCTTTCAGTGACATAGGCTATGTTAACAGACTTTGTGATTTCATTCCATATAGCTCAACTAACAATGTTGGGGATATATGAGTTTTGTCCTCATGACTTTTGTTACGACTCCCGAATGCAGGTACTTCAGAGCCGCGTAACATAATTCAAAAACCAGGTTCAAGTTCAAAAATAGTTTTAATTATTCAATGGAACACAAAACCCAAACCGGATTCAAACAACCCAGTCAGGGATATGGATGGACTGACAAACAATTTAACAGTGCTCCAGCCAGCCACGTGATGGACCGTCGAACCGGAGACTCTAAAACCTGCCTAAAGAGATATAACCCTGAAACAAAATACATGAAAACACTAAGGTCAGCCCTTATCCGTCCCAATTCAATATTTGTTAACAAGTAATGGTGAAAGTACATAAAGTTCTATGCCATGTGGCCAGGCCTTCCGCAGCTCACACCAGCAATCTGCTCACAAGTCAAGGTCGACGAAGAAGAGAGAGAATCCTGGGAGACTCTGGTATTTAAGCTTCAGATGAGTCACCCGTCACCTGACGCAGCTTGGCCAATCGGGTACAGGAGCCTTTAACCTCGTGATTCCAGACTCACAGCCACGAGGTCTGCACTCGGGAGAGAAACAGAGAAAGGTAAGTACATAGCATTCACCAGGGGGAGGGAGCGCCTAACACCCCCACCCAAAGATACTGAATAAGTTTCAGAAGAAGAGAGAAAAAACACCACCAAATCCCAGAAACTATTCAGTAGCTAAAACACTACTGGCGCGACAAGGCGTCAGCCAAGATATTATCCTTGCCACGGATATGCCTGACCTCCAGGTTGTAGTCTTGCAGCTGCAAACTCCAGCTCATTAAGGTAAGTAGTAACCCTCTCAGGGAGACAGTTCTTAAAGTCTTCCATAATCATCAAGGCCCGCAGTTGCCCAATATCCTACACTCCTTGAGAAGCGCACCACCTGTCAAAAAGTGCCTCCTTCTCCCTAGCAAACTCCACATAAGTCTGACTATCAAACTTCCTAAAGCGCCGGAATTTCTGCCGGTACGCCTCTGGAACTAATTCATAAGCCCTTAATACTGTAGACTTCACACACTCATAGTCCAGACTGCTTTCAACAGACAAAGACGAGTACACCTCCCGTGCTTTACCCACAAGGACACACTGCAATAGCAAGGGCCACACGTCCCTAGGCCACTTCAAGAAAAAGCCACCCATTCAAACACTGTGAAAAACTTGTCCACATCCTTCTCACTAAACGGGGGAACCAGGCGGATGTTCTTGCTCATATCAAACTCCCGTTCCCTAGAAGAAACCCGGGAGGCATCCAATTCCTTCTCCCGCAGCCTAATCTCTGCCCTCTTGGTTTCCTCCTCAGCCATTGCCAGCTCTAACTCCTTCAACCTAATGACTGCCTCCATGTCCTGACCAGGCTGAACAGAAGGTGGGGGACTGTCTGCACAGCCAGGCAAAACCCCACCCTCCACCA
Source organism: Amblyraja radiata (assembly GCF_010909765.2). Taxonomy (NCBI): domain Eukaryota; kingdom Metazoa; phylum Chordata; class Chondrichthyes; order Rajiformes; family Rajidae; genus Amblyraja; species Amblyraja radiata. The sequence continues at coordinate 22,387,544 of NC_045972.1, read as the reverse complement.
ACGCAACCCACAACACCGATTTAATGGACTGTTTCTTTGAATGCTTGTCAATAGGCACGTCATAGTTTTCTGCCAGCAAAATCAAATGCTCCTTCGTACATCTATCAAACAACTCCTGACTAGGAGCCTCAATAAAGTCCTTCCCTTTAAACTCCATATCAAATGTAGCACCAAACCACCAGCTAAACCCTGGGCACCAATGCTACCACAAACAGGGAAGAAAAAATTCCCACACACACACAGACTTCCTCAGTCACCAGAAGCCTACCAAAAAAAACCCCAAAACGTCTAGGGTCCTCAAAGCTTAGGACGAACCCCCATTTTGTTACGACTCCCGAATGCAGGTACTTCAGAGCCGCGTAACATAATTCTAAAACCAGGTTCAAGTTCAAAAATAGTTTTAATTATTCAATGGAACACAAAACCCAAACCGGATTCAAACAACCCAGTCAGGGATATGGATGGACTGACAAACAATTTAACAGTGCTCCAGCCAGCCACGTGATGGACTGTTGAACCGGAGACTCTAAAACCTGCCTAAAGAGATATAACCCTGAAACAAAATACACGAAAACACTAAGGTCAGCCCTTATCCGTCCCAATTCAATATTTGTTAACAAGTAATGGTGAAAGTACACAAAGTGCTATGCCATGTGGCCAGGCCTTCCGCAGCTCACACCAGCAGTCTGCTCACAAGTCAGGGTCGACGAAGAAGAGAGAGAATCCTGGGAGACTCTGGTATTTAAGCTTCAGATGAGTCACCCGTCACCTGACACAGCTTGGCCAATCGGGTACAGGAGCCTTTAACCCCGTGATTCCAGACTCACAGCCACGAGGCCTGCACTCGGGAGAGAAACAGAGAAAGGTAAGTACATAGCATTCACCAGGGGGGGGGGGAGCGCCTAACAACTTTCACCAGAGAAGATGCGTAAACTTATTTTAAGATCTCAGTTACTTAACTACAAATTTCAAGTAGAGAGTCAAGGGAATCAAGAGTATTCAGTTGTCGTATGTACAGACAACACAGATGGCATGGTGGCGCAACGGTAGAGATGCTGCTATCAGTGCCTGAGACCTGGTTTCAATGCTGACTATGGGTGCAGTCTCTACAGAGTGTGTATGTTCTCCCCATGACTGCGTGGGTTTTCCCCGGGTGCTCGGCTTTTCTCCCACACCCCAAAGATGTACGGGTTTGTGGTTTCGGTAAAATTTATAAATTGTCCCTGGTGTGTTGGATAGTGTTGGTGTTAGGGGTGATTGCTGGTCGGCGCAGACTCTGCGGGCTTGTTTCCACGCTTTATCTCTAAACTAAAAATTAAACACAGTGATACACCCACTCTGTGGGAACTGATTTCATAATTTAATCTTCTAGGCTTTAGTACCACAGTGGCAAATTTGCACTATCAGGAGATCTTTCCTTGATCTTTCAAGCTTAAAACCTGCTGTAATCTTCCAAATAGGGTCAGACGAAAGCTCAAAGCAATTGAAACATCCCTTCTGAAAGTTATTGAATTTAATACTGAAGGATCACTGAATTTCCAACGATTTGTTAAATCCAGTTGTAGTGCGTTAAAACGTTTATTCTAGCACAACAGTTACAGTATACAGCATCAGAGCAAAGCATTAAAACACCTGCAGACATTAACTATAAAACCGCACATATTATAACTAACAAAATAAACTATGGAACTGTAACTATAGGACTGAAGAATGAACACGACTAGAGACAAATGGCACTCAACTAACAGTTTTACAGAACAGATACAGAATACACTGCTGAAAAACAAGCTTTTTTGAAATCTATTTAGGGTGATTGATGCCCTTTGAATACAGTCAACCAGGATGAGAGAGCCACAGGGGTTAAATTGCTGCGTAGTCATTTGACACCTCTCTGTACTTCACCGAGACAGCTTTCGCTGCCCCCTGCCTTATCAAATACAACAATTCTGGGACTCTCTCTCACATTATGTAATCTGTAAGCTCCAACAAATATTAATATTGTAGTCTCCAGTGACTGTCAGGGATCTGTGTGCTGGGGCAACTAAGTCTCATTATGCAGAGAGAGAAAAAAGATGCAAAAGTGCGGGACAGGCAGATCTCTGGAGGACAGGCAGATCTCTGGAGGACAGGCAGATCTCTGGAGAACATGGGCCGTTGACGTTTTGGGTCGGGACCTTGTTTCTACTTTCTCCTCTTTATGCAGAGGCTCTGCTAACAAGAGAATCGTACTCAGTTTCCCAGAAATTAATCATCTATCAACACCAAAGAAGACTGGCCACAAGGATCTGAAGAAGAGTAACCGGCCCAATACATTGCTTATCAATTCCTTGCTCAGATGTTGCCTAATCCGCTGAGTTATTCCAGCTCTTTGTGTTCAACGCAAGTTTCCATTCTACTGCCATAATGTAAAATCTCCTCAAATAAAGCCTACTTTGAATGCTTCCTTTCTCTATCTGACTGGAGTTCTGTGAGACTCTTTGTCACTGCTCCCCCGCTGTGATTCCTGCTGCTTTCCAGTCCTTCGACCATGTTCCGACCTGGACTCACTTCTGCAGTCACGTGTGTTTCCGTAGTGGAGTCTGAGTAAAGGTCCTGACCTGAAATATCACCTATCCATTACTGCCTCTCTGGAGACCCTCAGTCTATCTTTAATTGGACGTTACTGGACTTTATCATGCACTAAATGTTCTTCCCTCTGTCAGTAATCTGTACACTGTGGATGGCTCGATTGTAATCATGTATAGTCTTTCCGGTGACTGGTTAGCACTCAATAAATGCTTTTCACTGTACCTCTGTACACGTGACAATAAATGAAACTAAACTAAACTAAGCTAATCTGGACTAATCTAAAATAAACTAAATACAGATGCTGCCTGACCCACTGAGTTGCTCTATTACTTTGTGAGAGGCGCAAGAAGAGTTGTCATTTGGTAGGGTACTGGTAGACGTTATCTGCCCCATTTACTGATGGAGTGAGCAGAAACAGGAAGGAAATTAGGGAAGATTACAATGAAGAAACCAAGAACTGCAGATGCTGGTTAATACACAATACTACACAAAAAGTGCTTGAGTATGAACTTAGCAAGTCAAACGGCATGTGTAGGAAGGAATTGCAGATGCTGGTTTACACCGAAGATAGACACAAAATGCTGGAGTAACTCAACGGGTCAGGCAGTATCTCTGGAAAAAAAGAATAGGTGATATTTCGCGTCGAGACCCTTCGTCAGACAGGATAAAATGGAGACTGTCCTCTGCCCCAATTCATGTGGAACTATTTCTATCTTTAGATGACGCCAGAATATGCAGGAAATGCAATATTAACTGCTAATCGTGTGCATTTGAGTCATCATCAACTATATTTTCTCCAGCATTGTACTAATATTAATAATAAAGGGTCACAGAATTAAAGAATTATTTTGATACACATGAAGGACAGTCTGAAGAAGGGTCTCGCCCCAAAATGTCACCTATTCCTTTTTCCCGAGATGCAGGACATGCATCATCTCTAGAGAATATGGATAGGTGATGTCTCGGGTCAAAATCTTTCCATGTTCTCCAGAGATGCTGCCTGACCTGCTGAGCTACTCCAGCATTTTATGTCTTATTTTGAAGATTATAATGAAATGGCTTAAATTCAGGAGTATACGGCCATTAAGTATTTGGAATCGCGGGTTTATGTATCAACTGGAGCAGTATTTTGTTAATTCATTTGATCAGGGTGTGTCATTAATACTGAGCCAAAGACAACAGGGCTGACTCCTGTTATTACTTGGGTACTGACTGAAACCTTTGTGATGAAATTGTGCACGATTGCTCATTCATCATCAGGACCCTGGAACATTCATTTTCCAATTATCTGCCTTTTTATAAAACAAATCTGGTGGTTCACAGTTCATCAAGTGGCACTGGGATTTGACCTTAACCATGAACGAGTTTCCTAACTGTTGGCTGAAAAGCAAACGCAAGAAGGCTCAAGGTCAATGGTGTGCAGAGAAAATGATTTAATGGCCTTTAAATGAGTTGTCTAGCCACGAGGATAAAATGGGGACTGCCCTCTGCCCTCATTCATGTGGAACCATTTCCATCTTCAGATGACACCAGAAATGCTTGGAATTAAACGGGTTGCCGGTGTGCTTCATTCCAGGGAAGCTCGGCAGTAATACCTTCATAATCAGTGTCATCAGGATTATTTGTATTAAAATGTAGGAAATCCAAAATCAACTGCTATATCAAAACTTCTGCATTTGAGTCATAATTAACATTGTACTAATATTAATAATAAAGGGTCACAGAATTAAATAATTATTTTGATATACAGAATGACATTCGGCCCATTGAATCTATGCTGTCTTCTTATTAAAGAATGTTGTGAGACTTTAGAGGTACAACGAGGAAACAAGCCCTTCAGCTACCGATTCTGCGCCATCCAACAATCACCTGCACAGTAGTTCTATCCTACACAGTAGGGGCAATTTACAGAGACTAATTAACCTACAAACCTGCATGTCTTTGGAATGTGGGAGATAACCGGAGATCTTGGAGAAAACGCACAAACTCCGTACATTCAGCACCCATAGTCAGGATCAAACCCGGGTCATTGACACTGTAAGGCACCAGTTCCAGCACTGCGCAACTCTGTCTAACAAAGAGTCACAGAATTAAATAAATATTTTGACAAAGTAGAAGGAAATTCAGACCACCGAATGTTATGCTTGTTAAAAAATCTCACTATTTCATAGCCTGACTTTTTCTCTAGGATGTGGCAAATTATTACCCCTTACCTCTCTTTTGAAAGCCTTGTTTGACTTTGTTTCTTGTCCAGATTTTAAATCCACTTTAAGTGAGAGAGCTTTTCTTGGTATCCTTGCATCTCTCAGCTAAGATTTTAAATCTGTGCTCACTCATCCTGGAATCATCTATTATTTAATTTAGCTAAAACACTCAACCATGGGCAACACAGAGCGGCACAGTAGCGCAGTGATAGAGTTGCTACCTTGCAGCACCAAAAAACCATGTTCAATCCTAACTACGGATGCTGCCTGTACAGAGTCTGTACGTTCTCCCTGTGACCGCGTGGGTTTTCTCTGAGTGCTCTAGTTTCCTTCCACAGATGTGCAGGTTTGTGGGTTATATGGCTTCTATGAATTGTACCTAGTGTGTAGATAGTGCTAGTGTATGGGTGATCATTGGTCGGCGTGGAATCGGTGAGCCGAAGTGCCTGTTTCCACGCTGTTTTTCTAAAACCTAAACCTAAAATTAAATTGCCCAGAGTCTGGTTAAATTACATTTTGTTCTCACACCCACAGTGTGTGAGGTACATGTGGTTCTGCCGAAGTGTGGGGAGTTCATGGTAGTTGGAGGTGTGGCAAGCATGTTTTCAATCATGCATTTAAAACCACTTGAATTGATTTTGATAGGACTATGCCAGCACTTAACCACCTCACTAGTCTAATACGATCAAAAATAAGCTCAGACTGCTACAGGCTATTTACTTGGCAGGTTGGAGAATGGGACGCTTCAGTCATACGTTAGTCAGTCACAGTGGCTCAGCTGATAGAGCTGTCACCTAACAGCACCATAGATCCGGGTTCCTTCCTCATAGAGTCATATAGAGTGATACAGTGTGAAAACAGGCCCTTCGGCACAACTTGCCCATGCCAGCCAACATGTCCCAGCTACACTAGTCCCACCTGCCTGCGCTTGGTCCATATCCTTCCAAACCTGACCTCAGGTGCTGTCTGTATTGAGTTTGCACATTTTCCCTGTGATCTCCGGGTGCTCTGGTTTCCTCTCACACCCTAAAGATGTGCTGGGTTTGTAGGTATTGGCTGCTGTAAAATTAGCCCCGAGTGTGTCGGGAGTGGATGCGAAAGTGGGATAATATAAAACTAGTGTGAACGGTGATTAAGAGTCAGCGTGGACTCGGTGGGCTGAACAGCCTGTTTCCAGCCTGTATCTTTCAATCAATTCAATCAATTAAAACTGGAGACTAGTTAAATTCATAGCAATATAGATATCAAAGTCATTCCTTTCATTAGAAATTGTGCAATTAACCTGTCCATGGTTCAGATAATTTTCTATCGCCTGTAACAAAATCTTCATTCAATGATGCCGTAGTAAAATAACTGGAAACAGATACAGTGCCCTCCATAGCGTTTGGGACAAAGACCCATCATTTATTTATTTGCCTCTGTACTCCACAATTTGAGATTTGTAATAGAAAAAGTCATATGAGGTTAAAGTGCACATTGTCAGATTTTAATAAAGGCCATTTTAATACATTTTGGTTTCATTATGTAGAAATTACAGCAGTGTTTATACATAGTCCCCTAATTTCACTGCACCATAATGCTTGGGACACAGCAATGTCATGTAAATGAAAGTAGTAATGTTTAGTATTTTGTTGCATATCCTCTGCATGCAATGACTGCTTGAAGTCTGCGATTCATGGACATCACCAGTTGCTGGGTGTCTTCCCTGGTGATGCTTTGCCAGGCCTGTATTTCAGCCATCTTTAGCCTATGCTTGTTTTGGGGGCTAGTCCCCTTCAGTTTTCTCTTCAGCATATAAAAGGCATGCTCAATTGGGTTCAGATCGGGTGATTGACTTGGCCACTCAAGCATTGACCATTTTTTAGCTTTGAAAAACTCCTTTGTTGCTTTAACAGCATGTTTGGGATCATTGTCTTGCTGTAGAATGTACCACTGGCCAATGTGTTTTGATGCATTTGTTTGAACTTGAGCAGATAGGATGTGTCTCTACATATCAGAATTCATTATGCTACTACCATCAGCAGTTTTATGATCAATGAAGATAAGTGAGCCAGTACCTTCAGCAGCCATACATGCCCAGGCCATAACACCCCCATCACCGTGTTTCACAGATGTGGTGGTATGCTTTGGATCTTGGGCAGTTCCTTCTCTCCTCCATACTTTGCTCTTGCCATCACTCTGATATAAGTTAATCGTCATCTCATCTGACCACAAGACTTTTTTCCAGAACTGTGGTGCTCTTTTAAGTACTTCTTGGCAAACTGTAACCTGGCCATCCTATTTTTGCAGCTAGCCAGTAGTTTGCATCTTGCAGTGTAGCCTCTGTATTTCTGTTCATGAAGTCTTCTGCGGACAGTGGTCATTGACAAATCCACACCTGACTCCTGAAGGGGGACTATGTATAAGTTGAAATGGCTACATGGTGAAACCAAAATCTATAAAAAATGGCCTTTAATAAAATCTGACAATGTGCACTTTAACCACATGTGATTTTTTTTCTATTACAAATCTCAAATTGTGGAGTACAGAGCCAAATAAATAAATGATGGGTCTTTGTCCCGAACATTATGGAGGGTACTGTAATAGTCTAATGCCTACACACCACATAATTTAAAGGAAAAGGTTATTCATGAAAACATTGGATTTTCAAAAGAGTTTTAAAGTAATACAGGATGGATATTTGCCCATGCCCATCAACATGCCTCCTATACGCTAGTCCCACATGCTTGCGTTTGGCCCATATCCCTCTAAAACCGTCTATCCATGTACTTGTCCAAATTTGTTTTTTTTTAAACATTGTGATAGTACTTGCCTCAACAAATGTTGCCCTTCAGGTTCCTATTAAATCTTTCCCCCCCTCAGCTTAAATCTATGCCCTCTGGTACGTAACTCCCATACTCTGGGCAAGAGACTCTGTGCATTTACCCGATCTATTCCTCTCATGATCTTATACATTCTATATGATCACTACTCATCCTCCTGTGCTCCAAGGAATAAAGATTTAGCTGGGTCAACCTGGCCCCATAGCTCAGGCCCTCAAGTCCTGGCAACATCCTCATAAAGCTTTTCCGCACCCTTTCCAGCTTAGCAACATATTTCCTATATCAGGGAGACCAAAATGAAAAGGCAGAAAGAAAAGGCAAAACTAGTGTGCAACCGAAATCCAGTAGAGTTTGTCTGAGCCAGGCTTCCCTGATCATAGCACAGGGAGAGGCCATTGAGCCCATCAAATTTCAGAAAAAAACATATTTATTCCCAATGACACTGTTGTATTGAACAACTGAGAACATTTTTCCTCTTTAACCGTTCACCCGTTGCCCTTTCTGAAGGTTGCTACTGCACCCGTGTTTGGAACAAGGGCATGGAAGCAAGCGAGAGTAAGATAGTGTCGTTTTTACAAGCAACTTCCCTTGGTATTCGAGTCACAAGGAACTGCAGATGCTGGAATCTTGAGCAAGCCGCAAGGTGCTGGGCTAACTCAGTGGGTCAGACTGCATCTGTTGAGGAAATGCACGGGTGATGTTTTGGGTCGAGACCCTTCTTCAGACTCAAGAAACAGTCGATGCTGTAATCATGAGCAAGACACAAAGTGCTGGAGTAACTCGGCGGAGTAACTCTATGAGTCTGAAGAAGGGTCCCAAACATAAACATAGCCAATCATTTCCTCCATAATTGCTGCCCCACCTGAGTTACTCTAACACTTTTTTGTGTTTTACCCTTAATATTCAGCAAGTTAGGTATTGCAGCCGATTGTGAATTAGTCAGCTTTAGCAAAGTGAATATGAGAACACATGCAAATGATATTATGGAGCTGGGTTTCAACATTGACCTGAACTGTAAAATATATACAAAAATCCTGGAGGAATTTAGTGGTCCAGGTTGCATTTTGGATTGGAAACCTTCTTCACACTGTCAGCACGTTGTTTTAGCTCAAAATTCCAGCATTGGCAGTCTTTTGTGTATACAAAATGTTATCATGACTACAGGAATCACTTTGAAGGTAGACAAAATGCTGGAGAAACTCAGCGGGCGAGGCAGCATCTATGGAGCGAAGGATTGGGTGACGTTTCGGGTCGAAGCCCTTCTTCAGACTTTGAAGGTTGCTTCACCAGAATAACACCAGATTAAGATCAACAAAGTAACCCAGTGTTACTTCCTGGAATAATTGCATGAACACAACAGTATCAATTAAACGTGAAGCTTTATAGCCATATAACCATATAACCATATAACAATTACAGCACGGAAACAGGCCATCTCGGCCCTACAAGTCCGTGCCGAACAATTATTTTCCCTTAGTCCCACCTGCCTGCACTCATACCATAACCCTCCATTCCCTTCTCATCCATATGCCTATCCAATTTATTTTTAAATGATACCAACGAACCTGCCTCCACCACTTCCACTGGAAGCTCATTCCACACCGCTACCACTCTCTGAGTAAAGAAGTTCCCCCTCATGTTACCCCTAAACTTCTGCCCCTTAATTCTGAAGTCATGTCCTCTTGTTTGAATCTTCCCTATTCTCAAAGGGAAAAGCTTGTCCACATCAACTCTGTCTATCCCTCTCATCATTTTAAAGACCTCTATCAAGTCCCCCCTTAACCTTCTGCGCTCCATAGAATAAAGACCTAACTTATTCAACCTTTCTCTGTAACTTAGTTGTTGAAACCCAGGCAACATTCTAGTAAATCTCCTCTGTACTCTCTCTATTTTGTTGACATCCTTCCTATAATTGGGCGACCAAAATTGCACACCATACTCCAGATTTGGTCTCACCAATGCCTTGTACAATTTTAACATTACATCGCAACTTCTATACTCAATGCTCTGATTTATAAAGGCTAGCATACCAAAAGCTTTCTTTACCACCCTGTCTATATGAGATTCCACCTTCAAGGAACTATGCACAGTTATTCCCAGAACCCTCTGTTCAACTGCATTCTTCAATTCCCTACCATTTACCATGTACGTCCTATTTTGATTTGTCCTGCCAAGATGTAGCACCTCACATTTATCAGTATTAAACTCCATCTGCCATCTTTCAACCCATTCTTCCAAATGGCCTAAATCACTCTGTAGACTTTGGAAATCCTCTTCATTATCCACAACACCCCCTATCTTGGTATCATCTGCATACTTACTAATCCAATTTACCACACCTTCATCCAGATCATTGATGTACATGACAAACAACAAAGGACCCAACACAGATCCCTGAGGCACCCCACTAGTCACCTGCCTCCAACCCGACACACAGCCATCCACCATTAACCTCTGGCGTCTCCCATTCAGCCACTGTTGAATCCATCTTGCTACTCCTGCATTTATACCCAACAGTTGAACCTTCTTAACCAACCTTCCATGAGGAACCTTGTCAAAGGCTTTACTAAAGTCCATATAGACAACATCCACTGCTTTAGCCTCGTCAATTTCCCTAGTAACCTCTTCAAAAAATTCAAGAAGATTAGTCAAACATGACCTTCCAGACACAAATCCATGTTGACTGTTCCTAATCAGACCCTGTTTATCCAGATGCTTATATATATTATCTCTAAGTATCTTTTCCATTAATTTGCCCACCACTGAAGTCAAACTAACAGGTCTATAATTGCTAGGTTTACTCTTAGAACCCTTATTAAACAATGGAACAACATGCGCAGTACGCCAATCCTCGGGGACTATTCCCGTTTCTAATGACATTTGAAATATTTCTGTCATAGCTCCGGCTATTTCTACACTAACTTCCCTCAATGTCCTAGGGAATATCCTGTCAGGACCTGGAGACTTATCCACATTTATATTTTTCAAAAGTGTCAGTACTTATTTTACTTTGAAACTCATAGTATCCATAGCTACTCTACTAGTTTCCCTTACCTCACATAATTCAATATCCTTCTCCTTGGTGAATACCGAAGAAAAGAAATTGTTCAATATCTCCCCCATCTCTTTTGGCTCTGCAGTTAGCTGTCCACTCTGTCTCTCCAATGGACCAATTTTATCCCTCGTTATCCTTTTGCTATTAATATAGCTGTAGAAACCCTTTGGATTTACTTTCACCTTACTTGCCAAAGCAACCTCATATCTTCTTTTAGCTTTTCTAATTTCTTTCTTAAGTTTCTTTTTACATTCCTTATACTCCTCAAGCACCTCATTTACTTCATGCTGCCTATAATTATTGTAGATCTCCCTCTTTTTCCGAACAAGATGCCCAATTTCCCTTGAAAACCAGGGCTCTTTCCAATTTTTACTGTTTCCTTTCAACCGAACAGGAACATAAAGATTATGTACTCTTAAAAGTTCCCCTTTAAATGTCTTCCATTTCTCTTCTACATCCTTCCCATAAAACAAAATGTCCCAGTTCACTCCTTTTAAATCATTTCGCATCTCATCAAAGTTAGCCTTTCTCCAATCAAAAATCTCAACCCTAGGTCCAGTTCTGACCCTCTCCATAATTATATTGAAACTAATGGTATTGTGATCACTGGACCCGAAGTGCTCCCCAACGCATACCTCCGCCACCTGTCCCGCCTCATTTCCTAACAGGAGGCCCAGCACTGCCCCTCCTCTAGTAGGTACCTCTATGTATTGCTGCAAAAAACTATCCTGCACACATTTTACAAACTCCAAACCAATCACAGCCCTCCTGCAACCATTATAGAATGAAAGATTTGGAAATTTGAATGATTTTTTTGCTAATTTCCTTGTGTTGCATTCATCCCCAATTGTACTGGAGAGGATGATATAGTTAACCCACTTCTGAACCTTCTCAGCCTGTATGGTGGAGTATACATCTGAAGAAGGGTCAAATGTCCAAGGTATTTTATTGTCACGTGTACCAATTAAGGTACAGTGATATTCGATTTACCATACAGCCATACTAAAAAAAGCAACAAGACACACAACTACATAAAAGTTAACATAAAGATCCACCACAGCGGATTCCCCACATTCCTCACTGTGATGGAATGCAATAAAATCTAATTTTCTTCCCTCATTATTCTCTTGGGGCAGACTTGGGGTAGTCGAACTGTCCGCAGTCGGGGCGATCGAAGCTCCCATAGCCGGCGATCGAAGCTCCCGTGTCGGGGCGGTCTAAGCTCCTGCGGCCTGGAGCTCCTGACGTCAGTCTCTAACCAGAGCTCCACAATATTGAAGTCCGCAGGCTCCCACGGTTGGAGCTTCCGAGGTTGATCCCCGACAGGGATCGCCAGCTCCACAATGTTAAATCCTGCAGGCTCCCGAAGTCGGCCTCGAGCAAGAGGCTGCCAACTCCACGATGTTAGGCCGCAGTGCAGACGGAGATATGATACGGAAAAAAAAATTGCATCTCTGTCAAAGTAAGAGGCTAAAAAAAGTTTCCCCCAAGGCCTCCCCCCTACCCCCCACATAAAACAGGCTAAAGAACACTAAAACATACATTTAACTCATACTGAAAAACAACAAGAAGGAAGGGACGAGACAGACTGTTGGTGAGGCAGTCATTGCGGGCGCCACCCGGTGGTCAGTATGGTGGTCAGTCCCAACCTGAAATGTCACAGTCTGAAGAAGGGTCCTGACCCGCGACGTCACCCATCCTTTTTCTCCATAGGTATTGCCTGACCTGCTGAGTTACTCCAACACTTTGTGTCTATCTTTGATATAAACCAGCAGCTGCAGTTGCTTTTTTTTTTACAGCTGTTAGATATGGTTTTAGATACGGTTTTCCAGGATTTGGACCGTGAGATGATGGAGGAGCTGTGATATATTTCTGAATCAGAATGTAGCGTGAAAATGGAGGGGAATCTGTAGCTGATGATGTTCCCATGCATCTCAGGCACTTGTCCTCCTGGGTATTCGGTATTTGGGAACAACGGTTTGAGGGGCTACTTAGAATCCATCGCATCATCTTGAAGTGTATTTATGGTTGGCCTATTCAGCAGTGGGAAAGCTTATAGCAGGGAAAGTTTATAGCAGTGAGGTAAAAATTAAGCCAACTACTTTATCTTGAATCAACTAAGCATTATAATTTGACAAGAAAGGGTGTATAGAACTGGACATTTATTTGAACACTGAAGAACTAATTAAAGCTTATAATTAGAGTTTGAAGTAATTACATACAGAGAACAGTGTAGTAATGGCCCAATTGGCTCAACTGATCAACATTAACGTTTATGTCCCATGCACGCCTTCTCTCCTTCCACTTCATCAAAGATCTTGATATGAGATATAGATCCCTAGAATTCTCTTTGAAGTTGTGTCAGCACTGAAGCCAGAACACAAAAGTATTTTTGTAGTGAATAAGCCTTCTTCTTGATATTAGCACTTCAATGGCTAATATTATAGTTTGGAGCATTTCGACTGAGAACCCTGTTGCCAGACTTGGAGATATAAATAGAAACAACATTTAATAGCACTGAGTGTGTGCATGAATTGTCACTTACTGGAGAAATTATCACCCAAAGCAAGTATTAAACCCAACTAATGGGCATGATTTTATTTGAGTCATGCAACATCGAATGAGGATATTCAGCCCATCATGTCTGTGCCAGCTCTAGGAGAAAGATGTCATCTCATCACATATCGCATTCCTCGCATCTCATATTCTTTTTTTTCCCTTTTTTATGTATTTATTTGGTTTTATTAGAAGTTCAGGCAAAGAATGGTACAGGTGACCATTGTGGATTTTTCAGCCCAGAATCAGGCAAGCTGTGGTAACACATTGTTCATCGTGCCTAGAACAAACAAGAACACAGAAAGCTCAGTCAGTTGCACGTTGACTACATCACAGAATTGACAGTGACATGCTCACATGATATAGGGCCAATCACACAACTGTACACTGTGCAAGACACATTTATTCAAGAACTTTATTTTTGCATGGTTAACACCAAACACTAAATGCATGTTTAGTTTGGTTAAGTTAGAGATATAGCGCGGAAACAGGCCCTTCGGCCACCAAGTCCACGCCGACCATCAATCCCTGCACACTAATACGATCCTTCCTATACTAATACTAATACTACACACTGGGGAAAATTTACACTTATACCAAGCCAATTAACCTACAAACATGTACGTCTTCGGAGTGTGGGAGGAAAGTGAAGATCTCGGAGAAAACCCACGAGGTCACGGGGAAAAAGTCACCCACAAAGTCTCCCACATAGTCATCTTTAAATCACACCCAAACTACTAAGCCACTAACAACCAAACAGAAAAAGTAACTTTTCCAATATATGAGTATGGCAATCCAAAATGGATGATGGAACAGTTAGTAATCCAATGTACAAGCTGTAAACATGAAGTTATCACCGTAACACACTAACCTTACTTGTTCTAATCTACCTTCAGCATGTAAATGCTAAATTACAGCTGTCAATTGGCACAGACAGGATGGGCTGAAGGGCCAGTTTCCGACTAGTGGGACTCTATGGCTCTACAACTCAAAACTGTTCTCTCCTCAAGAAATAATCTCTGCAGTTCCAAATAAATTTTAGCACAGAAAGAGGCTATTCTTCCCACTTCCAACGCTAGGTTTATAAAAGCCTCCTTTCTTCCAAGTATAACCTTCAGTGTATTGCCGTATTGTCTAATTATCTTTTAATTCATCTGCATTATTCACATTTACTACCACATGTAATATCAAGTTACAGATTTTAACTTCACTCTCAGTAGAATTTATTCGGAATTCCTTATTGGGTTAATTAATTATGATCTTACCACAACAGTAGTTACTTTTGATCTATCCCATAAGTAGAAACATCTTCTCCACTATCTTCTTTGCTATTAAACTTTCATTCAAAAGGATGATTTGCATTTGTACAACTAGTTCCATCTTCTCAGCTATTAAGTCTTCACATTAAACCCTTTTATTACAAGTTATGTTGCCCTTGGCTACGCCTGCGCTTAACATCGCACTTCCCCACTGTAGGAATGTCGCTACTACACTAACCTTTAGTGACTCTTGGGACTAATTCAGTTTGAGACCTCACTGCTACAAGGTGGGCAGAGAGAGAGTAGTCCACAAGCAGTAACAGGCTCAATAGGCAGAAGAGTTGTGTCCTTTGCTCTATGCTTCTGGTGGAATGTATATGATAAGGAAAGCTTTAACTTAACCAAAATATATCCTTCTCTCTTTAAGATATTCCCTTTCAAGTTCACATTTATTGTCATATTAGGCTAAGTGGGACCCATTGGGTCCCAGGTTCACATGGGAGAGCTGGTCCCCCAATGCAATATTCCACTTCTCCACCAATTCCAATATTGGTGGCCAATGGGGGGGGGGGGGGGGGGGGGGGGGGGGAGTTCTGGAGCGCTAGCATGGGTGTTGGGGGTCAAGTCAAGTCTAGCACAGTGAGTGCTGGGCCAACAATCCATTTCATGTGAAATAAAATCAATTTCAAGTCAAGTCAAGCACAGGGCAGGCAGGGCCAGCCAACAATACAATCCATTTTCTTTTATTTCAGGTGAGCTCAAGTAAAGCAAAGGCAAAGCAAAAGCAAAAGCAAAATCACAGGTCAGGCAGGGCCAGCCAACATTACAATCCATTTGCTTTCATTTCAGGTGAGCTCAAGCAAAGCAAAGCCAAAGCAAAAGCAAAAGCACAGGGTAGGCCAAACAACTCATTTCATTTCATTAAGGGCTAACAGATCATTTATTGCAAGCACATTAAGGGTTAACAAATCATCATTCATTGCAAGCACATTGCTGGCTAACAAATCATTTATTGCAAGCACATAAAGGGTTAACCACATAAAGCACATAACAACATAAACCACATAAAGGGTAGATTCACAGTTCAGTAGACACAGCAGAATCAGAGTTGTGGCCTCTCCCTCACGATCTTTCAGAGTGACTAACTCACATCCAGGCAATCGGGTTTTATAGTCCTGCCCTCCCCCCAGAAGGGGCGTTACCTTCATCATGGTGATTGACAGGCGAGATGACCAATCAGCTGATCTCCAGATTTTTTAAACATTCATAACTTTTCTATTTTTCATCGATTGGAAAAATCCTCGGGGCTGCCTCAGCGGAGGAGGACTGTGAGTAAGATGGCCAAAAATCATAGCGATATAGGTAGTGTTTTTACTCAAATTAATATACAGCGCAGACAGGAAGTGGTCAAGAAGAGACTTTTAATTATATAGATGACCATAAGGCATTGGAGCAGAATTAGGGCATTTCGCCCATCGAATCCACTGCCATTCAATCATGGCCGATCTATTTTTTCCTCTCAACTCCATTCTCCTGCCTTCTCTTCGTAATCTTTGATCCCCTTCCTGATCAAGAACCTATCAATCTTCACCTTAAAAATATCCAATAACTTGGCCTCTACAGCCATCTGTGACAATGATTTCCACAGATTACCACTCTCTAGCTAAGTAAATTTCTCCTCATCTCCACTTTGAAGGTACGTCCTTTTATTCTTTAAGGCATATTCTGAATGTGCACAGGAGTGGTAAAGAAGGCTCATAGCATGCTTGCTTTCATAGGTTGGGGCATTGAGTGTAAAATCCAAGAGGGCATGCTGTAGCTTCATAGGACATTGGTTAGGCCCCATTTGTTAAGATTCAAGATTCAAGATGGGTTTATTGTCACATGTACCATAAGGTACAGTGAAATTTGAGTTAATTTTTGGCCACACCAAGTGAAAAGCAGTAAGACACACAACCACATTAAAAATAAATTGACATAAACATCCACCACACTGTGGCTCCCCACATTCCTCACTGTGATGGAAGGCAATAATGTCCAATCTCTCCCTCTTTCTTCTCCGCGGTTGGGGCTGTCGAATCATCTGTGGTCGGGGCCATCAATGCTCCCGCAGCCGGAAATCCGAGGCCGTCGCGTCAGGGTGATGGAACTCCCTCGTCGGGACGGTTGAAACTCACCATGGCTTGGAGTCCCGACTCAGTCTCTAACCAGGGACCATGATGTTTAAACTGGGCTCCAAGGTGTTAAAGTCCACAGGGCCGCGGTTGAAGCTCTCCACAGTCGATCCCCGGCAAGGAGATTGCAGCTCCATGATGGTAAGTCCTCGCTGTGCCTGCGTTGAAGCACCGGGTCGGTCTCCAGGAAAGCTCGGACCGCTCCACGATGTTAGGCCGCAATGGGGGACGGAGATACGACAGGGAAAATCACATCTCTGTTGAGGTAAGAGATTGAAAAAAGTTTCCCCCAAACCCCCCCACACACACACAAAACAAACCAAGAAACACTAAAACATACTTTTAACACATACTTAAAGTAACAAAACAGAAAGAAAAGACAGACAGACTGTTGGCTAGGCAGCCATTGTCGGTGCCCCCTGCTGTTAATTTGGAGTATTATGTGCAGTTCTGGTTGCCCCATTACAGGAAGGATGTGGAGGCTTTGGAAAGAGTGTAGAAGTTGTTCAGCAGAATGATGATTGGATTAGGGGGTAATAGCTGGACAGATGTGCATTGTTTTCTCTGGAACGCAGGAGTTTGCAGGATCTGATAGAAGTACAGAAAATTATGAGAGATAAGGTTTGACCATTGGAATTTTTTACCCAGGATGAAAAAAAAACAAATATTAGAGAGCATAGCTTTAAGATGAGAGGGTCGGAGTTTAAAGGAGATGTTGTTTACACAGAGGGCAGTGAGTACCTGGAACATAGTCATAGTCATAGAGTATTCGAGTCATACAGCATGGAAACAGCCCATTCAGCCCACCTTTCCCACTGCCGCCCACTACACTAGTACTGTCCTACACATTGTGGGACAATTTAGATTTTTTTTATAACAAAAGGCAATCAACCTTCAAACCTGTACATCTTTGGAGTGTGGAAGGAATCCGGAGCACTCGGAGAAAACCCACGCAGTCACAGGGAAAGCATACAAACTCCATACAGACAATGCCCACAGTCAGGATTGAACCTGGGTCCCTGGCGCTGGTAAGGCAGCAACCCTACCGCTGCGCCACTGTGCTACCCTGTGTCAGAGGGCAATTTTTATTTAAATAAGATTAAATATAGAGATTTGGAATTTGAGAGCCAAGAATTCAGTGCATTTACTTTGTTATTTCCATATAGATTAAAAAAAAAAGGAATGGAATGCTTTATTTGGCTTTTACTTGCAATAAATCATATTTTGTATATATTTATTCATACAGTATACACATTCTTCTCTCCTTTCCTGCATCCATCACATGTAAACACTACCACTACTTGGCAAAGATTTGAATAAACTGAGGATGGAATTCTTACATAAACAGTCAGTTGGAGGGGCATTTGTCCAAGTCCTGTTTAGATACTCAGTAGATATCATTGATACTGTATGCCCACATGCTGGATTTCAATCCTGAATCTGAACTTCATAAACTAATCCTCTGAATTAAAAATATTAGAAAGATGACTATTTTGTAGCTTTGCAAAAAATTAAGCAGAAAAGTTGATCGGGAGGAGGAATATTTTGCTCGATCCTTGATCAAAAGTTATACAGTCCGTGTAACACAGCACGGAAACAGGCCCATCAGCCCAACTTGCCCATGCTAACTAAAATGTCCCATCTGCATTAGTCCCACCTGCCTGCGTTTGACCCATATCTCTTTAAACCTTCCCTATCCATGTACCTGTCAATCTTAAATGTTGTTCCAGCACCTGTCTCAACTACCTCTTCTGGCAGCTTATTCCATATACTCACCTCTCTGTGTATGAAAAAGTTGCCCCTTGGGTTCCTAATAAAACTTTCCCCTCTCAGCTTAAACCTATGTTGTCTGGTTCTTGACTGCCCTATCCTTGATAGTAAGCAGTCACTCATTACAGATCAGGCCTCTTTGTCTGCTTTAATCTGTTTACCAACTGACTCCATTAGTATTAGAGTCACCTGGGCAACTGTGGCCTCACCCTCTCAGAGATATTCTTAGAAATAAATCCAAGATGGCACGCAAGCCAGGCGGCTCTCTGAGTGCTGGTCCCAGAAGTGGATCTGCAATCACGCATTACAATCGCTCTACTCTTAATCCTCTATTCCAAAAGCCCCTTATCTTGTAATTGTACACTGTCGATGGCTCGATTGCAATCCTGTATATCTTTCTGATGACTGGTTGGCATGCAACAAAAGCTTTACAAAGGCTTTTCACTGAACTTCGGTACACGTAGCAATAAACTAAACTAAACTAAACTAAACTAAACTAAACTAATCCATCGGTCACCCACCCTCTCTACAACTGAAAATAAACTCGTCTTCTCCACCGTTCTAGCTCTGACAAATTCTCCACTAACTGAAACTTTAATTTACTTTGCTTTTTCATAGATGCTGCCTGACGTGCAGAGTATTTTACACACTAGGGATAGAAGCCAATGAACCTACAAACCTGCATGTCTTTGGAGTGTGAAAAGAAACCGGATCACCCGGAGAAACCCCACGCTGTCACACAAACTCTGTACATAAAGCAGTAGTCAGGATGAAACCTCGGACTCTGGCGTTGAAAGTCTCTGCATTTTCTACTTTTACATGTATTTAATAAATGTTATAACATTGTACTTCATGGGGTCCTATTGCAATAGGGTGGCACAGCAGAGCAGCTGGTCGAGCTGCTTCCACTGACCTTGGTTCAACCATGACCTAGAGTGCTATCTGTGTGGAGTTTGCACGTTCCCCCTGTGACTACATGGATCTCCTTTGGGTGTTCCAGTTTCGTCTCACATCCTAAAGACGTGTGGGTTTGTAGGTTAATTGGCCTCTTTAAAATTCCGCTAGTATGTAGGGAGTGCATAAGAAAGTGGGATAACATAGATCTAGTGTGAAAAGGGTGCCCATGGACTCAGTGGACCGAAGGGCTTATTTCCGTGCTGTATCTTTCAATGATTCAATGTATGCAATCATTATTCCAATAATGACTATACTTCAAAAAAATACTTCATTAAACGCAGTGCTTTGGGTTATCCTGAAATGGACTGTAAAAAGACGTCTTTTTTTTCTAGTACATCTTTTAAAAATTAATTGGCTGTATCGTCGAGACAGGGATTGTATTCCTACATATTAATCTTTTTAAAATTCCACACATGTGTATACTTTTAATAATTTTTACACAGCCTGTTGTTATTTTGCAACTAGCGTGTAAATAGATTTTTTTGATGCAGTGCAATGAGATTCTAAATGGCTGCACACGGGTTAGGCAGGACTGTTAGTAATTTAGTTGCTCAGCCTACATGCTAAAGCAAGTGATTTAAAATGTTATGTTAATGGATGAGATAAAAAAAAAGCATTATAAATTATCCATTGAATTGAATGGTATGCGGGGGTGGGAAAGGGTGGTGAGGTTAGCTTGCTAACTAAATCACAATTCAGGACATTAAGCTGAATATATAAATGGGGTCTGAACAGGTCAGGAAAAGACCCCTCCACCACCACCACCACTCCCTTTGGGTCTATTAGAATGAGAGAAATTTCACTTTGTGCCGCCGTATAGTTGGAGACGCAAATAGAAAAGTGAAATTTCTCTGGCAATAGAGGTTGAAGAGAAAAGGTAAAGCAACATTAGAGCTCCTCACAAAGGACTTATGACCCTTTGGCAAATGAATTCTTCAAGGAATAAACTGGTGTTTTTCTTTCAATCGAGATTAAAAAACTGTGAGCAAAGTAAAGATGGATTATCTGTTGATTCGTTGATTTCTCTAATTTCAAGTAACCCCTGCATTCCCTCCCTCCACCCCTCCACACACACACACACACACACACACACACACACACACACACACACACACACACACACACACACACACACACACACACACACACACACACACACACACACACACACACACACACACACACACACACACACACACACACACACACACACACTAGAGTCATTTTACCAGTTCCATTGTTCACATCCCTGAATCCCTCTCGTTAACATATCTTCCACAGCCAACAATGGGCTTCACCCTTCCTTGATCATATCAAGTCAAGTCAAGTCAAGTCAAGTCAAGTCAAGATGCTGGCCCTGATTTGTTTTGGCCTTTTCCTACCTCCATGTCTTTCTCCCTCTCTACTTTCAGTGTGAAGAAGGGTTCCGACCTGAAACGTCGCCTATTCCTTTTCTCCAGATATCCTCCTGACCCACTAAGATACTCCAACACTTTGTGTGGATCTTTGGATTAACTGTTCAGTGGCTCCTGGCATGATTCTTTCCTTTAGCTCTGATTCAAGGGACATTTAAAAAATTATTAGTGCATTTCTGAAAGAAATGCAACTCAATCCTCTGATTGATTGACATTTATAAACAGAGAAACATAGAAAATAGCTGCAGGAGGAGGCCATTTGGCCCTTCGAGCCAGCACCGCCATTCATTGTGATCATGGCTAATCATCCCCAATCAATAACCCGTGCCTGCCTTCTCCACATATCCCTTGATTCCACTAGCCCCTAGAGCTCTATCTAACTCAATTATTTGTATGTGTTTTGGAAGTTGAAGGAAATGTTATGGCTAATTTTGTTTAGTTGCTGCCTCACATTTGCCAGACACCCGGGTTTGATCCTGACTATGGGTGCTGTCTATACGGAGTTTGTTCATTCTCCCTGTGACCACATGGGTTTTCTCCGGGTGCTTTGGTTTCCTCTCACATTACACAGATGTGCAAGTTGTAGGTTAATTGGCTTCTGTAAATTGCCTCTAGTGAGTAGAATAGAACTAGTGTCCAGGTGATCGTTGGTCGGCACGGATTCAGTAGGCACTACTGTACCTCTAAACTAACAATGTCACATTGACAGTCTGTCACAAGGCAAGCCACAATTATAAGCAGAATATCAGATTATTTCTCGTATAACATTGTGTTTTAATATATAAATGAATGTCTTTTTTCACTTTCAAAAATACATAGAACAAAGTGCTGAGAAAAGTCCCGACCCGAAATTTCACCTATCCATATTCTCCAGAGATGCTGCCTGACACGCTGAGTTACTCCAGCACTTTGTGACTTTTTTGTAAACCAGCATCTGCAGTTCATAGTGTCTATATTTATATAGTGCTTATTATTAATCATTTCCTTTATATTGAAATATCAGGGTTTTTAATATCTATCAAAATGTTTATATCTATCAAAGCAGACAGGGTTAGTGTGGGAAAGTGAGACAACAATAAACAAATCAAGCAGGGCCTTGTTGGATGGTAATGCAGGCATGTTGGGCTGAATGCCCCATGTCTGTTTCTATTGAACATGGAACATAGAACGGTACAGCATATGAATACGCCCTTCAGCCCGCAATACCTGTGCCGAACATGATGCTAAGAAACTAATCACTTCTGCCCATACGTGGTTCATATCCCTCTATTCCCTGCCTATCCATGTGCCTACCTAAAATCCTCTTAAACGCTGCTATTGCATCTGCCTCCACCACCACCCCTGGAAGCACATTCCAGTCACAACTCGCTGTGTTAGAAATAAACTTGCTCCACACATTTCCTTAAACTTTCTCCCTCTCATCTTAAAGCTATGCTCTTTAGTCGGTGATATATCTACAGGTACTTGGGCAAAAAGGTTCAGGCTATCTACCTTATCAATGTCTCCCATAACTTTATAAACTTTGGTTTAACAAAATTGAACAAAAACAACTTTCCTTTGGTCTTATTATCTTAGACCATAAAACATATGAGCAGAATTAGGCCATTCAGCCCATTGAGTCTAATCATGGCTGATATATTTTTCCCTCTCAACCCCATTCTCTTGCCTTCCCCCTGTAACTTTTGACATCTTAAGGTGAATTTTAGAGAGACAATTGTCTAAGGACAATTTATAGTTTTTACCTAAGTCATTTAGCCTACAAACCTGCACGTCTTTGGAGTGAGGGAGGAAACTGGAGCACACGGAGAAAACCCACGTGGTCACGGGGTGAATGTACAAACTCTGTACAGACAGCACCCGTAGTCTGGATCGAACCCAGGTTTCTGGCACCGTGCGGTTCCCGGAGGTTGCAGGTGGTTGCCGGAGGTTGCAGATAGTGAAAGCAGGTAGGAAGACTGACAAAAACCTCCGGGAACCTCCGTGAACTGCACGGAAACCTTGGGTGGGGCGCAAAGTCTCCAGAGGTTTCCGTTCAGGTTTCCTAAGCGGGACAGGGGCATAAGGCAGCAACTCTACTGCTCGGCCACCATGCCACCCCATAGGCATTGACAGTAACACTTGGGGAATGAGGATTTTGTGCAGAGGCTACGGGGAGATACGGTGTAAAAGTGACACCATTTGAATTCCTCCTGATGGTAAGTATTAAGTTGAATAGTTGGAATGGAGGAATACTGCACCATGGCAAACTAGTATAAGTGGTTCCATGGCAACAAGCCAGCATGATACAATTCATTGGCAGCAAAACAATCGCAATTTATTGATATGTTGCTTTAGCAGTCGTTGTTCAGTTCTGGGGCCCCAGCCTGAAACCCTGCTCTCACGAGATGCGAGTTCAATGTCTTGAATGTTCATGGGGTGATAAAAAAAAAATAAACATAAGGGAATGATTACAAAGCCTAATCTAATTAATTTCAGATCACTAAAATAACTCAAATTTATCACTCGCACTGAGGCGTGAATCATTCTATTTATAAACCAGCTGCAGTAAATTTTAACCTGCTGCTCTCTCCTGGTGACGATCTTTCCCCACTGCTAGTTAATGAGAGAGTTGAATCCTCCAGGTTAAATCATTGTGGTGTTTTCGGCTTTCAACTTTTAAATTGTTAAGTGCTTTGATCTAACCAGGAATTTAATCCAGGATATCCAATATCGCACATGAACATTAACCCAAATGCCTGAGTTAAGCCTGTTAACTCTCCAGTGTACATTATTAAGGCCTTAACTAAATTGCAACATTGCAGAAATTGTGAATTCTGCATTATCAGGCCTCTGCTATTAGGGGTTGGGTCAGCTGGTATTGGTTTCTTGTTGTCATATGTACCGAGATACAGTGAAAAGCTTTGCTTGGATGCTATCCATTTAAATCATACTACACTTGAGTACAATCAAGTACAACAGGTAGTGTAAAGGGGAAAATTCCAGTGTACAGAATCTAGTCTTGCAATATTATTGAGTCAGCTAATGAAGAAAAAGTCTAAGATCTGCGAAGAGGTACCGTATATTGGAAGATCGGGACTACACCCTAGCTTATGGGAGGTCAGTTCAGCCATCTGACAACAGTGGGGAAGAGGCTGTTCCTGAATCTGATGGTATGTGCTTTCAAGCTTTTGTATTTTCACCAACAGGAGAAGGGAGAAAAAGGAATGTCAAGGTGAAAATAGATCTTGATTACGTTGGCTGCTATTTCAAGGCAGCGTAAAGTGTAGATAGAGTCGATGGGGAGGAGGTTGGTTTGTGTGCTGGACTGGGCTGCATTCACAACTTTCTGCAATTTCTTGCAATCTTTGGCCGAGCTGTTGCCAACCAAGCTGGGTTTGGATAAGATACTTTCTATGATGCATCTGTAGAAGTTGGCACGAGCCATTGGAGACATGCCGACCTTCCTTAGTCTTCTGATCCCAGCACTGGGATAGCGAGCCTACATCTCCACCACTCCCAGATTGATGTCTGCCTGGAACCCAGAGCTAATCCCAGAGCTAAAACTCAGCTGGATCAGAGCAATGGGTTGCATTGTCCTAAGGAATAGGTATTCTAACTGATCATCAGGTAAAAACATTCCATGGGTTAAAATATAATGGCATGATTTAAATATTATTTTTTCTCTCTTTTTTGTATGGCTTTGTAAATATTTGATTAGTGTATAAATGTAAATAATTTGGTGTACATATAGCTGGTGTACACATGGTGTACATATAGCTGCTAAATTTGTATAAGATAATTATAAGCAGTTGAATAAGGGGTGGTAATTAATAAGCTTTGGCTTCTTCCTGCTACTTTTCGGACACATACAATTTCATTTATTTATAGATATTGTTTATGACACTTTATAAATATTCTTGTTTTGTTTTTTGTATGCTGTTTCACACTTGCTTTTTATTCTTTTATTCTGTTCGAAATAAAGAATTAATTTTTTATTTTTTTTAATAGATATTTAAGCAGTTAAGATACTTACACTCCAAAGAAACTAATATACTCACTAACATTTGCAATGACTACACTTAAGAAAAAAAAAAATTTCTACAATTTGGTCAGACAATGTTTGAAGTTCATTTCACAACTTCGGTAGAGATAATCTTATATGTTATTTTATTGTCTTGACTAATAGATATCTCTCAACTAACATCTTAAAAACAATGATTATGTATTTACTTTGAGTGGTTCAAGAATACTGTTGCCTTCTTGAGGGCTACAGGGGACAGATAATACATTTTGATTTTCACATGACGCCTATGTTTCAGAATTTTAGCACCTAGTATAAAGGTGGCACCATGGTGCAACTAGTGGAGCTGCTGCCTCGCAGCACCAGAGACCCAGGTTCGATCCTAACCTCATCTGCTGTCTGTGTGGAGTTTGCACGTTCTCCCTGTGACCGTGTGGGATTCCTCCTCATGCTTTGGTTTCCTCTCCTGTCCCGAAGACATGCAGGTTTGTAGGTTAATTGGCCTTAGCAAATGGTAAAGTTGCCCCTAATGGACGAGTGGATGAAAAACACAGAGCTAGTGTGAACGAGTGATCAATGGACTTTATGGGATGAAGGGCCTGTTTCTATGCTGCATCTCTAAAATGAAAAAAATATATATGCTACTTGTGGAGTTTTGCCTTGCACAAATAGATGGCCATGATTCCATGCACTCAAACAATGACCACACTCCAAAAATCTTTCACTGAACAAATCAAGTTGGTGAAAGAAACAACATAAGCAAAATCTTTTCTCATCATTTATAAACAACCCCAATATCTACAGTAAATTCCAAACTGAAATTCCCTCCCACTGTACATTATTCTGCACAGACCTCATTCCAGCCCCTTGATTAGATTACCATCTGGTAAATTTAAATCTAAATTTGCGTTCTTCATTTAACTCTACTATTTCTTTTTTAGCAATATATAGATTCCCGTCTGCAACGAACACTTTCAATGCCTGCATGCACTGTCGCACTGTTGCAGATGAGCCTTGAACAGTATATTAAAGACCTGAAGGGTGAAACAAAATCGCAATTATTTGTTAAACTGCAAACATCGTCTCTTTTGGGTAGACTGCGGCTTTGTCAGGCAATATTCCATGAAAATAATTTCTTATTTAATCAATTTGTATTACGTAGAAAACTCCCAATACTCTGTGTCTATCCAGAGGCGCAGTATCAATCGGGGTTAGTCTGCTCTTTCTAGCCTTTCCATAGTGATGGGATGTGGAAAAAAAACACAATAGTATTAAGTTTTGAGAAAAAAATAATCTCCTCAAGCCTTTGCATAATGAACAACTGCTTCATAAAGATGAATGCATTTTGTCTGGCTAAATCAAATGCAGATTTAAAGCAAATTGAGTTAATGTTCAAGGATACAAGTTGGAATGGATTGCAAACGGTTTTATTTTGCATTGTAATAACCATATACACCTAAATCAATAGCTTAGGAAGAAAGCAATAATATCACATCAGTGGAGGAATGAAATATAGTGTGTGGGGGGTGGAGGGGAAGGGCAGCTGTGAAATGAAAGGATTTGTACAGGAATAGTGACATTTCATTAGGGAGTTATGGGAGACTATTGAATATAAATCCATTACACTAAACTCTATCTGATCTAATCACACTTGAGACCGGTTAAAGCTGCAGTATATTACAGTAAGCATTATAAGATGTTCAGTCCCAGTTTGTGGTGCTTTATATCATAATATTCAGACGGCAGGCTACACGAATATTCAGCTCTCTTTGAAATTAAGTAATATTGCAGAAAGTAATGGTCTTTGCTTAATGCTATTGGGCTCTGCCTATATTCTGTTAGGTTCCACAAAACACATCCATCAGGACGTATTTGTCTTATGTGCTTCAAAGTGCTGACTCTTTTTAATTTCTATTCAGTTCTGTATATTTGGAACAATTGCAGGTTGATTTATGCAATGCAATTATTGTCTTCTTTGCTGAATTTATTTGTTTCAGGAATTAAAGCACTTTGCTATTTGCTGAATGTCGACATTTCTCTGACAATATTTACAATGTCCAGAGTGAACATCAATGCCGTGTGCTTCGATTAGAGGTATAGACCCTTCGGCCCAACAAATTCACACTGACCATCGATCACCCGTAGTTCTGTGTTATCCCACTTTCTCATCCGTTCCCAACACATTTAGGGCAGGTTTAACAGAGGCCGATTAACCTGCAAGCCTGTGTGTCTTTGTGTGTGGGAGGAAAGCAGAGCACCTGGAGGAAACCCTCGCGGCCACAGGGAGAATGTGTAAACACCACACAGACAGCACCCGAGGTCAGGGTTAAACCCGGATCTTTGGTGCTGTGAGGCAGTGGCTCAATCAGTTGTGCCACTGTACCGCTCTAGGTGTATTGTTGAAGGTCTATGTTGAGAGAGCATTGATATGGGCTCCTTGAGAGTCGTAGCATAATTTGAGATAAGATAACGTCCACATCCCTAAATGAACAAGTAAAATAATCCAGGCAAACTATTAAAAAAAACTGTGGGAATGAGGGTGTCTGGAGTTATGGAGAGAAGGCTGGAGAACAGGTTGAGAGGGAAAGATAGATCAGCCATGATTGAATGGCTGAGTTGACTTGATGGGCTAAATGGCCAAATTCTGCTTCTATAACTTATAAACTTGTGAATGCTGAAAATGTCCATGTTTCTGATTGAATTTGTCACTGAGGAGAATAAAAACGAAAAAGCAGGAAATACTCATCAGGTCAGGCTGGGCCGAAAGAGTAGAAACCCAAATTAACGTCTTAGGTCGGTGACTTTCTGAAATTAGTTCTATTGAAAGATCATTGACCTGAACTTATCTCAGTCTTTCACTGTGGATGCTGCCTGGCCTGCTGACTATTTCCAGCATCCTCTGCTTTTAGTTCACATTTCCATAATCTGCAGTATTTTATTTTAGTGACACAGAGATACACTATTGAATCAGTTAGCTCGATGAGTTGGAAATTTGTAACAGCAAGGAAACATGGAGGTTCCATCAAGGAGACACAATGATTTTTCTTCTTAATTAACAATATGGGATCGCAGAAATGCATCTTCTTGGAGAGAGAGCTCCTTGATAGATGTGCCAAGAATCACTCTGACTGGATTTATAGTTGACGTGGTGTGGATGAGGAATGATCCAAGTGATTCCAAGTATTTATTGTTTTCAAGGCAATTAAAATCTTCTCCAAGTTGCACACATCTGTATAAGGAGAGACTGGATAAAATGGGGCAATTCCCGTGAGCATAGGAATCTAAGTGTTGACCTTACTGCGGTATATAAAAAGATACCTTTTGGTCACAGACTCTTCCCCCAGATTAAGGGAGTCTAAAACCAGTAGGGCGGACATTTAAAGTTAAAGGGGGAGATTTTATAAAGGACTTGAGGGGATATTTATTTTTCACACAGAGGGCAGTGGGCATGTGGTACGAGCTTCCAAAATAAGCTATAAAGATGGGTACAATCACAATGTCTAAAATACATTTGGACATGAATGGAAAAGGTTAGAAGGATATGGGCCAAACACAGGAAAATGGGACTACCTCAGTGGGCAAGTTGATCAACATGGATGAGCTCTCTTTCCACAGATGCTGCCTGACCTGCGGACCTTTTCCAGCATTTTCTATTTGGCTAAGATTTACCCCAGTTCAATATCAAGCATGGATGTGTAGACTGACCCCATGTGCATTTATAACTCTACTTGCATGTCAGCAAAGCCAGTCAAGAACAGAGCCCTGCAACTTTAATATTTTAATCCCCAGAAAGTAAATTTGAGTCACGGACAGTAGAAACTTCCCGTGAGTGAGGATGTCTATAATTCCAATTACTTTCTGAATGGGATATCTAGTTATTGTTCCTCATCTACTTTTTCCCTACTTTTTCCCTTGAAAATATTGTGATCTCCTGGGTTTATAATTTGCTTTATCATGAGAGAAAGTTATCCCATTTCCAGTAAAACAGGCTAAAAGCTACTGGAACAATACTTAAGTGGATATGTTTGCAGGTCTTCAATTTGAAATTTTAATTGTGCTTCTCTTTCCACAGATACTGCCCGAACTGTTGAATGTTTCCAGCATTTTCTGTTTGATTTTAAATTTCCATCATTTGCTGCTTTTTGACTTCATAGGGTTAAGTCAGTAAACTAGTAAACACAATGTTAGAGTATTCATCCAAGGCTTTGTGGTTGAATTAACTTGTGGTTGAATGGAATAGAATTAAAAGATACAGCATGGAAACATGCCCTTCAGCCCATTGAGCACATTGACCACTGATCACCCATTCACACTAGTTCTATGTTATCCCACTTTTGTTGCTGGGAATTGAATCTCAAACTATTATTTAAAAAATATAAATTATCAGAGTTAATAAAAAACTGCTTGGATGTTTCAGAAAAGATCACCACTCAGTCTAACCCACCATGAGTCTGGACCCACTAATGTAGTTGAGCCTCAACTGCACTCTGTAATGAATAAAACCCAACCTGCTGGAGGAACTCAATGAGCTAAGCAGCATCAGTGGAGGGAAATGTACAGACGATGTTTCAGACTTTCTTTAGGCTGATGGAGTAAGGGGGTTCGGGGGGGCTAGCTGGGATAGAGTGGAGAGGGTAAGGAGTGGGGCAGAACTAACAAGTTACAGATGGATTTACGTGAGGAAGGGTTGATAGGAACATGAATCAAGTGGGGAAAGAGAGAGATGGGTGGAGATAATAACCAAGGCTGGAGTTTAGTTTAAAGATACAGCATGGAAACAGGCCCTTCGGCCCACTGTGTCTGGCCCAACTATCGCCCGTATACTAGTTATATTCTAACAAGGGCCAATTTGCAGAATTCAATTAACCTACAAACCTACATGCCATTGGAATGTGGGAGGAAATCCATGCAGGAGAACGTACAAACTCCATACAGACGGCACCTGCAATTAGGTCAAACTGGGGTATCTGGCACTGTAAGGCAGCAACACTACCACTGTGCCACTGTGCTGCCCCAATGATGATAGGTGAAGAAAACAAAATAATGCAGATATAAGGAAGATGGGGAATGAAACATGAAGGGTGGTTGTTGGAAGGGCAGGGGGGGTGGGGGGGGGTGGGGTGGGAGGGAGGGGTGGGTTGAAGAAAATGGAGGACCTGGTTTCCACAGAGATGGGAGATAAGTGGACGAAGGAGGGGAAAGGAACTGGGTGGCAGGGATGGAGGCGTAGAAAGAAAGATGTGCATACAGGTGGAACTAGGTGTATGAGAAGTGGGGAGGGGCAGATTACCTGAAACTGGACGATCCCAGCATCAGCGTGCTCTGGTGTTTACCTCTTAAATTCACGGGTTAAATGGAAATGGACAATGAGTGCGGGCTCCACCAACAATGTTCATGACTGGTACATAAATAAAAGAAGCAATGCGGATGGGTGGTGTTTTGAAGCTAAAATTGTAATTACTACGGTCTCATTGCAAGCTCACACACTCTCACTAGTGGGAGTTGCGACCTTGTTTGATTGGCAGGCCAATTAACTTTGTGGAAGATAATGTAGAACCGATATGGTTTCCAAAAGGGGGGGAAACAGAAAGACACAGCTTTGAAAGAGCCTCAGGAAAGGAAGACCCAGAGGCAGTGGTCGAAAGTGGAAGCGACCCTAATAGTTGAGAATATATTATTTAAACTGTTTCAACGTTCCCTCTGCTTGGAGCTGTGTGGCTCTTTTTTAAATTTGTGTTAAATTGCTTGTCCCTAATCAGCCACAGATCTTGGAAAAATGAACACCGCGCCTCAAAGGGACAAATCTATAGACAATCACATGGGATGAACTCGCCAATTAGGTATCTTCAAACAATCTAGCAATAGGCTTTACCAATGCATTGTTCGTTTGTAATTTTTGTCATATTGGTGACCTATTGATTTTTCCTGCCCTTATTTTCTCGCCGTTTTATTACATACAATACTCCAGCCTGGAATATCTTAAAATTGTGCATTAGTTAAAAAACATATGCCCGCACTCTTGTCAATAAATTTTGCATTGTGTCGGCTGTAAAGCAATGATCTCAAGGGGAAAATAAATGTTTTATTTCCTCAGCCATAATCAACAACTTGCATTTACCTGGCACTTTTAACGGAGTATTTGTCACAAAGACCTTTGCGAGAACATTATCAACATGATCCTCATATTCCTCTTGGATGGCTTACAACCCTAGTGTATGACCATTAATTCTCCAATGTTTGGTAACTTCTACAAACACCACCCCCACCCCCCTCCCCTTTGTCCCACAAACCCCATCCCCATTCTTTCCACCTCCACTTCCTCACTCCCTTCCCCTGAATCCTGACTGGCCCTGCACCAGTTTCTTCCGCCACCTTCCCCCTCCACCTACATTCTTCCATCTACATAATCCATAAAATTTCTATCCTCGAGCTTCACAATTTGCAAATCTTTACCCTTTTGGGCTCGCTCCTGTTTATTTTTCATCTTTGGCTTTTGTCGAACAATCTGTCTATCAAGAAAACCCCCTCGCCTGTGTTCACCCATCACCGGCCATGCCTTGTCCTGCCCCTCCACTCTTCCAGCTTTCTGGAAGTCGGAAATGACAAAATCACTTATTATAGTAGGCATAACTCCACAGTATTGTAATAAATGGCATGAAAATCACATAAGACTGATAAGAAAGATCAATCTCTGCGACGCATATTGCAGAGATTGAATATTGATATCTCTAACTTCAAGTAACCCTTGCATCCCCTCTCTCACCGTCCCTCCCCCACCCTAATTGTCATACTAGTTTCACAGTTGTCTTGTTGAGTTTCACTGTTAATATTACTCACTATCACCTTCCCCACAGCCAACAATGGATCATTGTGGGCTCCACCTTTCCTTGATCATTGTTGCTGGCTTTGATCCTTCTTTTTGCATATCTTTCATTAATTTGTTCGATGTACATTTTCATAACTGTTGGTTCCCTCTCCTCTGACTCTCAGTGTGAAGAAGGGTCTTGACCTCAAACATCATCTATTCCTTTTCTCCAAAGATGCTGACTGACCCGTTAAGGTTTAGAGGGATATGGGCCAATGCAGGCAGGTGGAACTAGCGTAGATGGAGCATGTTAGTTATGTGGGCAAGTTGGGCTGAAGGGCCTGTTTCCATGCTGTATGACCCTATGACTAAGAATATCGACCTAACACAGGCAAATGTGATTAATATAGACAGGCATCTTAGTCAGCATGGATGAGTTTGGCTGAAGTGCCTGTTCTGGTGGTGTATAGCTCCAAGAATTTCAGACTAAATTATACAAAATGTTCCTCTCGGTGTCTGATAGGAACATAGGGTTCAATTACCTCAGAGTATTTACACCTGACGTTTGTCCCTACTTTGTTCCATGTTTTTTAGAAGTATTAACCACATAATGAGCTCCTTCGGGACAAGTGTTCTTAACTCCGCTGGCTGTGTGGAGGATTATTTAAAATTACATGTTGTTATATTTTATTCATGCAGCAGGTGATCATATCTGAACAAGGTTTAACCTGGAAAATCTTACCTTCGCTCTGAGTTTGACAGTTTCTTTTCTAGTCCGGATTTCTTTGCAACAGAGTTTGATAGTGGAGTGCTTATGTTATGGTGCCTGTAATGTGGAGAACTGAACTGCTGGGCCTGGAGACATTAATGCAAACCCCATACACACACAGCACCTGGGATTTTAAGTGCAATTAATTAAATACGTCCTGGTGAATAAATAAATAAAATATCTGTAGTGGTTGACCATGAAACTACCGGTCATTCAGCCCAGCAAGGTCACTCTGAATGGATCCCATGAATAATCATTGTTTCATTGATTTTTGTCTCCCAGACTCACCACCTGTTTTTTTTTTTTGCATTAAGAAGATGGGAGGAGGAATAGGGCCATTCAGCCCTTTGTACCTGGCCTGCTGTTCAATTAGATCAGAGCTATGCATTTTTGTGGAAACAAGGAACTGCAGATGACGTGTAATACCAAAGATTGGCACAAAGTGCTGGAGTAACATAGAAACATAGAAACATAGAAATTAGGTGCAGGAGTAGGCCATTCGGCCCTTCGAGCCTGCACCGCCATTCAATATGATCATGGCTGATCATCCACTCAGTATCCCGTACCTGCCTTCTCTCCATACCCTCTGATCCCCTTAGCCACAAGGGCCACATCTAACTCCCTCTTAAATATAGCCAATGAACTGGCCTCGACTACCCTCTGTGGCAGGGAGTTCCAGAGATTCACCACTCTGTGTGAAAAAAGTTCTTCTCATCTCGGTTTTAAAGGATTTCCCCCTTATCCTTAAGCTGTGACCCCTTGTCCTGGACTTCCCCAACATCGGGAGCAATCTTCCTGCATCTAGCCTGTCCAACCCCTTAAGAATTTTGTAAGTTTCTATAAGATCCCCTCTCAATCTCCTAAATTCTAGAGAGTATAAACCAAGTCTATCCAGTCTTTCTTCATAAGACAGTCCTGACATCCCAGGAATCAGTCTGGTGAACCTTTTCTGCACTCCCTCTATGGCAATAATGTCCTTCCTCAGATTTGGTAACTCAACAGGTCAGGCAGCATCTCTGGAGAAAAAAAGAAATGGGGGAAATTTTCAGTCGGGACCCTTACTCAGACTTCATATTACCTCCATATGCCCTCTTAAAGTTTTAATTATAATGTTCTTAATTTTAATTCCAATTTCTTGTTTTTTAAGAATTGGAACCATCCTATCAATGACTAGGTAGTGGTCCTGAGCTACTATCTACCTCATTGGAGACCCTCGAACTATCTTTAATCAAACTTTACTGGACTCCATGTTACACTAATCATAATGTTAAGTGTAAAATAAATGTTGCCCTTTATCATGTATTTGTACACTGTAGATGGCTCGATTGTAATCATGTACAATATTTTCGCTGATTGGTTATCCCGCAACAAAAGCTTTTCACTGTACATCAACTTGAGGGGTGATCTTACAGAGGTGTGTGAAATAGATGAGGGGAATAGTTAGGGTGAATGCTCTGATTCTTTTTCCCAAGGGTATGATAATCACGGAACAGAGGGTATAGGTGAGAGAGGAAAGATTTAACAAGAAACTGAGGGAAAACTTTGACACAAGGAAAGTGCTGGGTATTTTGAACTAGCTGCTGGTGGAAATAGTTGGAACAGATACAATCACACCCATTTAAAATACATTTGGGCTGGTGCTCGGATAGGAACGTTTTAGTGGGATATGGAGCAAATGCGGTAATGGGACTAGCCTAGATGGGCATCTTATTTGGCACGGACAAGTTAGGCTGATGTTTCCGTGCTCCATTTCACTTTTGGCCTTCTGGTCAGGCAGCATCTGTGGAAAGAGAAACAGTTAAACATTACAACTCCAGGACTCTTCATCAGAGGTGGCAGATCAGGGGCGGCACAGTGGTGCAGTGGTAGTGCTGCCGTCGCAGCACCAAAGACCCAGGTTCGATCCTGACTAGGGGTGCTGTCTATATGGACTTTTTAACGTTCTCTCAGTGACCAGCATGGGTCTTCTCTGAGATCTTCAGTTTCCTCCCACATTCCAAAGATGTACAGGTTTGTCGGTTAATTGGCTTCAGTAAAATTGTAAGTTGTCCCTAGTGTGTAGGATAGTGTTAGTGTGCGGGGGATCACTGGTCAGCACAGATTCAGTGGGCCGAATGGCTTGTTTCAACACTGTATTTCTAAACTAAATTAATTAAACTGTGAAAGAGAGTAAGATAAGCTTTCAGTAAAGGAAGGTTGATGAAAACAGAGCTTGGCGAGTTGGCCTGGCAGCAGCTATTGGAGGTGAGAAGGACTATCATGACTGAATGTAGAGCTGATGTCTTATTTAATCTTAGTCTGCACAGTAATTACATGTGGTGATCCCATTGATTAGAGGAATGCTTAAATTATTACTTTAGACTTTACTTTAGACATTGGAGATACAGCACGGAAACAGGTTCTTCGACCCACTTAGTCGATGCCGACCAGAGATTGTAAATAGCTTGTTCTATGCACCCCCCAGTCTAGTTTCAGTCAATAAAATACTGAATCAAGCACTTGAGTAACTAAACTGTTACAAAACTTACCTTCAGCGGCGCTGCAGTTCTGTCACTGGCCGTGTGCACGACTTTGGCGCCTTTGAGAGGGGGCGGGTTTAAAATGCCATTTTTCTCCAGCCTGTTGAAATCGATCTTTGTCAGGCTGTTTAGCTGCTGAAGAATAATCGCTCCCACTTGCATTTTATCAAGTTTATTAAAAATAGCGCTGGATAATTTAACAGCAGGAGTAAAATATAAATCGTCTTCTAAAGCCGTCAACGCCGATAACGGGACGGATCTCACGTACGGGACAAAGCAAGGTACGCCGTTTATTTTTACATATAAACGTGCTTCTTAGGATGCCTTTAATCAAAATTTCACGTTGCGAAAAGGCGATTTAGGCCCCATGCGAACCGGCAGTGTTTTTCCTGCCGATATGGGGTTTAAAGTCACCGCAAATGCAATGTTCCAATCGATCGCGTTCCACAAAATCCCACTCGCAAGATTATTTAAATGGCCATTAATTTACGGGAATTAAACACTAAATTCCTTCCATTTGGCCTATAAATCCATGACAATGAGATTTAAAAATCATGTTATATTGTGAATTCTTGTGTGAATGTTATTTGGACACTTAGGCTATTTAAAAATGTTAACCTTTTCTTAAGAAATGGATAGATGTTTTGATCTAGTAATTGAATTTTGTAATTAGCTACAATTAGGTAACTAACTAATTATATGCTTTAATTTCAGGTCATCCAAGTAAGATTGTTTCATATTTGTTTCAGAATCCTTCAATCTATAACAACTGAAAATGTCATTCAGTTCTCTTAATTTTTAAGAAGGTTATGGGTTTTGACTGTCCTTGATCACAGCTTTTGAGTTAAGACAATGGAAAAGCAATAGGGAACAAGATGCTAATTTCCGAGTATGAAAATGGCCATAACTTTTTTAATACTGAAGATATGAAAGTGAATTACGTGTCAAATTAAACTTCGTTTAATGCTTTATCTGATGGGATAAATTGCAGACTTGATTTTTAAAATCTCAAAATTTTGTAACATTGCTACTAAACTTTATTTTGGATACACAACAACAGTTCCCCTATACAATATCTAACCTCCGCGGGTTTGATCCTTGTACCTGCTTGGCCAAGCCCTTCTAGCCTCGTGCAAGCAGAGACACTCCAAAAGGTCATGCAGTCCCAAGCGTTCTTCCAGAAGATCGATATCGGACCTCGTGGGGGTAAACTTTTATAGGTCCCCGAACCTTGAGGGGCCGAAACACATGGGGGTGGTCTCTATACCGTCTAATAACGCATATTGATTAACTGACAGTTCCCCAACCCAATAATACAGTAGCTAATACATTGTATCTGGTAAGGCTTCGAGAATGAAGCTAACCAAGGTGAATAATGCAACATGTGCCCTGGGATTCAGACAACCCAGACAAGGCTCAACATTTAACCCAATCAACAACTAACAAAGTAAGGCTTTGCAATATTATTTACACGATGTATGTCTGGTTTGCATCCATCCAATTAGCTTTATGCATTTTACACCTTATTGTAAGACCCCTGCAGATGTCCCATTCTACAAATCATCCTCTGCCATTTTCGCCACCTCCAACGTGCCCCCACCACTCGCCACATCTTCCCATCTCCCCCCATGTCTGCCTTCCGCAAAGACTGCTCCCTCCGCAACTCCCTTGTCAATTCTTCCCTTCCCTCCCGTACCACCCCCTCCCCGGGCACTTTTCGTTGCAACTGCAAGAAATGCAACACCTGTCCCTTTACCTCCCCCCTTGACTCCATTCAAGGACCCAAGCAGTCGTTCCAGGTGCGACAAAGGTTCACCTGTATCTCCTCCAACCTCATCTACTGCATCCGCTACTCTAGATGCCAGCTGATTTACATCGGTGAGACTAAGCGGAGGTTGGGCGATCGTTTCGCCGAACACCTCCGCTCAGTCCGCAAGAACCTACCTGAACTCCCGGTGGCTCAGCACTTCAACTCCCCCTCCCATTCCCAATCCGACCTCTCTGTCCTGGGTCTCCTCCATTGCCAGAGTGAGCAACACCGGATATTGGAGGAACAGCACCTCATATTCCGCCTGGGTAGTCTGCGTCCGGAGGGCATGAACATTGAATTCTCCCAATTTTGCTAGCCCTTGCTGTCTCCTCCCCATCCTTAACCCTCAAGCTGTCTCCTCCCATCCCCCCGCCCTCGGGCTCCTCCTCCTCCCTTTTTCCTTCCTTCTCCCCCCCCCCCCACCCCCTATCAGTCTGAAGAAGGGTTTCGGCCCGAAACGTCACCTATTTCTTTCGCTCCATAGATGCTGCTGCACCCGCTGAGTTTCTCCAGCATTTTTGTGTACCTCCCATTCTTTCACTGCAGCTTTTATC
Source organism: Amblyraja radiata (assembly GCF_010909765.2). Classification (NCBI taxonomy): domain Eukaryota; kingdom Metazoa; phylum Chordata; class Chondrichthyes; order Rajiformes; family Rajidae; genus Amblyraja; species Amblyraja radiata. The sequence goes on along the minus strand of NC_045972.1, from coordinate 22,350,307 downwards.
TGGGCCACAGACACACTGGCACCATTCATCAGCTTGTCTGAGTTCTGCAAAGGCACATTTAACTTGACCAAAATGGCCTAGCAGTACAGAAGCCATTACTCGATTTTAATACCATGGCTGCTTTAATTTAGCCAGGATTCGCAAATCACCCTGTACACTAACACTATCCTGCACACTAGGGATAATTTACAATTTTACCAAAGCCAATTAACCAACAAACCTATACGTCTTTGGAGTGTGGGAGGAAACCGGAGCACCAGGAGAAAACTTGCGCGGTCACAGGGAAAACGTACAAACTCCGTACAGACAACGCACGCAATCAGGATCAAACCTATGTTTCTGGCATGGTTAGGCAACAACTCTGCCGCTACACAACTCTGTTGCCCCTTGCACCACTGTGCCGTCCCCATCTCATTCACAAAAAAATCATTGAATGTTACAATCATACACTAGCATTTATTTCATACAATTAAGGGGACTATGTTTGGTTTGAATATCTTGAAAGATGCTGATCGTTCTAAGTAAAACACAAAATGCTGGAGGTGCTCTATGAGTCAGGCAGCATCTGTGGAGGGAATGGACAGTCAACGTTTCAGGTCGGGACCTTTCTTCAGACTGGTCATAATTTAGGGGGGGGGGGGAGAAGCTGGAAAAGAGAGGTGCGGTCAGGACACAGCCTGACGTGATAGGTGAATATGGGTGCAGGGGGTTTGATTGGTGCATGGGTGGGGCAAGTGACAAGGTGAGAAGGAGACAAAAGAGTAAAAGGTAAGGTGAGAAGGGGGAACTGAAATGTAAAGCCAGAGGGAGGGATATACAGTAGGTGGAAAAGGAAAGGGGGGAGGGGGAGGCGGATAGAAGGGAAGTGTTGTTCTAAGTAATCAATAGTTTTTAAATCACGTTATATATTTGGCTAGAGTTTTCTGCCATTATTGGCATTTAACATCTCTACTATTGGAGACTGTGCCTTTAACAGCTGGGCCACAAAGGTCAGGAATTCTCTAAACCTCTACACCTGACTATCTCTTTGGTTCAAGACCTCTTTCTTCTCTGTTAAAATATTTCCCAATCCTAAAGTGTTTCAAAGAAATGCCAACTGATAGAAATTCTGACAGTATTAGCTTTCTTATAAGGGCGCAGGCTTGATCAAAGAAGCAGGCTTTATCTAGTTAGAAACATTTACTTTTGCAGTGCTTGATAGCAAAATGTTGGCAAAGTCGATTTTTTTCCTCCAGGATTCAAGAGTGTTCCATTGTTGCATGTACTGACAATGGAACAATGGAATTTTTACTTGCAACAGAATAACAGCCCTGTAAATGCCATACACATGGATAATTTAGAATAAACAAAGAATTAATTACATTAATAACTACAATACTATTGCAAAACTCCAGAAAGTCCTTAATGCATAGAAGTTCATAGTTCAGGTTGGTGTTGTGTAGTGTTCAAGATGGTTGTTGGGAAGAAACTATTCTTGAAACTGATGGTCATAGTTTTCAAACTCCTATACCTTCTTCCTGATGGTAGGAGTGAAATTAGAGTGTGGCTAGCATGGTGTCCCTTGATGATATTGGCATTTGGAAGCAGTGGTGGGGTTGTAAGTACCTATTATGGACCAGGCCGTATCTACAACTCCCTGGACCCCTTCATTCTTGGGCATTTGAGTTGACCAGATCATGATGCAACCAGTCATTATGCTTTCTGTCGTACAACTGTAGAAGTGTAAAACAGTATTCATTGACATATCAAATCTCCTCAATCTTTGAAGGAAGTAGTGGTGTTGATGGTCTTTCTTTGCTGGGCCCAGGACAGATCATCAGAGATAGTGTGCTTGGGAATTAGAACATGTTGACTCTTTTCACTGCTGACCCGTTGACGTAGACAGGTTTATGGATCCTCAGCTTTCCACTTCTAAAATCAATCTTAAAATTAGTCTTGCAGGCATTGAGGGCAAGATTGTTTTTCTGGCACCATTCAGGAAGATTTTCAATCTCCCTCCTCTACTCTGATTTATCATTACCAGTTTCTCTGTTTCACCTACAAGTGTTCCTGTTTCTGCTTTTGATCTGCTTTCACAACTACATTTTGCAATAGCCATCTCCAGCACAAACTTATTCCACATGGAATCCTCGTGAAATCCCACTGGAGAGTATGACACGATATGTTTCACGATATGACTTCAGCCCACATGTGCAGAGTAAATGGAGAGAGTGGAACAAACAAGATACACACGTATGAGCCATTCTGTTTTCTTAGTTGCAGTTTCAGCAGTGTCTTTGTCATTCATTATAATCTTGGCACTGCACGCAGTTAGAATAAGAAGCCAGACATAAGTTATACCTGCCCTTCAAACTTTGGATACACCCTTGATTACAGATATTTCCAAGTTATTCAGCATTTCTTGGGCATATAGGGAGCTTGCACCATGGGATATCAAATCAAAATAAATTATTCCAAGTGAATTAATATTTCAGCCAATTCTAAAACTGCTTTATCTTGTCTGAAGACATTTGTTGTGAGGAAAGATTGTCTTGGTGGGGTTGTTTTCTTTGGAACAACGGAGCCTGTGGGTGGATTTAATTGTGGTGTACAAGATGATGAAAGTCTATGACAGAGAAAACAGAAATGAGCATTTTTTCCAAATAGAAGGCAATAACCGTTGGGGTGGCACAGCGGTAACGTTGCTGCCTTACAGCACTAGAGACCTGAGTTCGATCCTGACTATGGGTGCTGTCTGTATGGAGTTTGCACGTTCTCGCTGTGACCATGTGGGTTTTCTCCAGGTGCTCCAGTTTCCTTCCGCAGTCCAAAGACGTACAGGTTCGTAGGTTCAGGAGCTTCAGTAAAAATTATAAATTGTCCCTAGAGTGTAGGATAGCCCTGGTGTAAAGTGAATCACTGGATGGCACAGACTTGGTGGTTGAAGAGCCTGTTACTGCGCTGTATATCTAAAACTAAAACTAAAACTAGATGGTCATTCATATATAATTGATGATTGGGGCAGAGTTATAATTTAAAAAAATATTAATCATGTACTATAACATTTAAAAGACATTTGGACAGGTACATGGATAGGAATGGTTTGAAGGGATATTGGCCAAACGCAGGCATGGGACTGGTGTAGATGGGGCACTTTGGTTGACATGGACAAGTTGGGCTGAAGGGCCTGTTTCCATGCTGTACACATCTATGACTCTATAACAGCTTCGAGCCCTATCACTGGGCTTGTGGGAAAGGTCCAGTGTCAAATTATGCTGGACAGACCAGTAATATTCTGTGCTCCTAACCTCAAGATGGGGCATCAAGGGTGGCATGGGAAATCGGGCCGAAGGGCCATTTCTGTGCCGTAGGCCTCTATGACTCTATCTCAAGCTCAATGTCAGAAAGGGTGAGAGATGCAGAAACCTTTGGCACATTTATAAAGGGCTACAGACTAAGGTATGAAGAGGGTTTGATCTGAACAGCTATCTCAGCCAAGATGGACATGAGTGACCATAGGCCCACATTTTCTGCTGTAAATTTATAGGATTTTATGAACGCGGGGTGATCTTATAGAGAAGTATAAAATCATGAGTGGAATAGGAGTGTGGGAGGAAACTGATGAACCCAGAGAAAACCCAAGCAGTCACGGGGAAAACATACAAAAGCCGTACAGACAGTACCCATTGTCAGGACAAACGCGGGTCTCTGGCGCAGCGCCAACGTGCTGTGCCAACTCAGTATTGCAAAATACTTGGCAGGGAAGGGTTAAAGGTTGGACATGATAATTTTTCAAAAGCTGAGTTGGCAGAAGTCCATTGTTACAATTCTTTTTCTTGTACTAAACACACATTGACACAAAGCAGTATTTTACACGGAAGTGAGATGTAGTGTTATCCTTCACAAATACTGGTTCAATGGACTTAATTAAAATATACTCTACTCTTTGTTCAATTTACGTGGGCCAGTCAATGGGATTAAGTGATTACAAACTAAGACTTCATTTGTGGGACTCTCCTGACCATCACAGCTTGGTTGCCGAATTATAAATTTTCATTGTTATTCACCCTACATTCATAAGAACTGAATGAATGAACTGATCTATAATCATGGATGATGCCATCGCCTATCTTACCACCAACATAGATTGTGAGGCCTGAACATTTTCTTCTGAATATAATGCTGTGCATTTGCGTAATATATTACCTTCAAGGCAATAAAATGGAAGGATGGTCATTGGACTTGTATGTGTTTCAAATGGAAAGTAGGCTAATATCTTTAAAGCGCACCAGGATCAATTATCTAAGTTAGATCAGAGATGGTTCTGCTATGGAAACTGCCATATTTATTAGAACAAATTAGTCTCAATATACGTAGGAACTGCAGATTCATGGTTTACACCAAAGATAGACACCAAATGCTGGATTAACTCAGCAGACAGGCAGCATCTCTTGATAGAAGGAATGGGTGATTTTTGAGTCGAGACCTTTCTTCAGACTGAAGGGCCTGTCCCACTTAGGCGACTTTTTAGGCAGGAGACTTTGCGCTTGCCACATGATCGCCACATGGTCGCCACATGTTCGCTGGTGGTTTCATGGCCGCGAGGAGTTCCCGCATTCTGGGAACTAGTCGCGGCCTCAGTGTGATCGCCGCAAATTTTTCAATGTGTAGTTGTAGAAAGTTTTAGGTAATCTCCTTTGCTAACCGGACATTTTCATTGACTCATTGGGGAAAAAAAACGTAAGCATGAGTTTTCAGAACTAAGGATAAATGTTTAATGCCCACCAAACTTCACAGATGTGTATCTCTGGCATATTAAAAAATGTCTGGCTTCTTAAAAGTGTCTCAACTCCTTCTCCCCCCCTTCTCCCCCCCTTCTCCCCCCCTTCTCCCCCCCTTCTCCCCCCCTTCTCCCCCCCTTCTCCCCCCCTTCTCCCCCCCTTCTCCCCCCCTTCTCCCCCCCCTTTTCTCCCCCCCCTTTTCTCCCCCCCCTTTTCTCCCCCCCTTTTCTCCCCCCTTTTCTCCCCCCCTTTTCTCCCCCCCTTCTCCCCCCCTTCTTCCCCCCTTCTCCCCCCCTTCTCCCCCCGTCCTCCCCCCTCTTTTAAAAGACTTACCGTACACTGTGCTAGCCATCTTAACCTTCCTGTTCATCGCGGTGTGTGTCTGTATCACCTTGGTTTTGCACCATGTGAATTTCAGACACGCTCCCCCCCGCTTTCCCTGGCCCCCGCCTTTGCGATGTGTTTGTGTGCGTGTGTGTTCCACTCTGACAGTCGCTGTTCCAGTTCCCGGTTTTTCAGGCGAGTGCCACAAACAATCCGCTGAAAAATCGCCTAAGTGGGACAGGCCCTTGAGAGTCCAGGGAGAGGGAGATGTCAATATATGTTGGAAAGCCTAGGTTTTACAATTTAAATCTTTATTGATTTTCTGAATAGTAGATACAGGAGGCCAACAGGCTATTCCACAAGGATTGCTTCTTGACCACGGAATTGGATGATGGCTGGTTGGTTTTTTACTTACTTGTTTGTGATAAAAGAATTGGCTAGACAGTCAGAACTTCCTTCCCGGATGTGAGAAAAGTTTAAAGGCAGAAAAACACAAAGGCTGAAGAAACTCATTGGGTCAGGCAGCATCTATGGAGATAGACACAAAATGCTAGAGTAACTCAACGGGAGAGGCAGCATCTCTGGAGAGAGGAATGGGTAACATTTCGGATTGAGATCCATGGAGAACATGGATAGGTGACGTTTTGGCTCAGGACCCTTCTTCAGATAAAAGGGCGTGACCCAAAATGAGTCTGAAGAACGATTCTGACCCAAAACATCACCTATCCAGGTTCTCCAGATATGCTGCCAGCACTTTGGGTCTTTTTTTGTATACCAGCATCTGCAGTTCCTTGAATCAAAAAGTCTAATGGGGTTGTGTGGGGCTAATTCTTTAAATAAACAATGGCGGGTGCCTGAAACATGCTTCCAGGGATGGTGGGTTTGGCACATATATAGAGCCACAAAGTTGTCCAACATTAAACAGGCCCATCGGCCCGAAATGTTCATGCCAGGCTTTTTGTTGATACAAGGAATTGCAGATGCTAGTTTACTAAAATAAAAGACGCCAAGTGATGGAGTAACTCTGCGATTCAGACAGTTCTGTATTTATTCTTCCACAATCTTGCCATCCTGCCAACTGCAGCAAATGGTGAAGGAATGCAGATAAAGCTTTGGGATGTGGAATATGTACACGGAGGAATGAAGTCCCCTTTAATAACATAATGATACATTCTTGGCCTGGGACCAACACAGGAACAGATGTTGAGATCAGTAAGTAAGCCAGATAGATAACAGGTCATGTGTTTTTAATTTGTATTGATTTTATTTTTGTACGAAATAAAAATTAGCACAGTGCGCGACAAAGGTCAATATCCATTCCCTCTTTATGGATAGTCACATATAGATTGGAACAGATCTGAAAGGCTAAATTAGTTTATGAGATAATTAGAGCGTTAATACAGTAAGATAACTTATCGTGTAATCTAGCAGGTTGTAACAAATAGTTTTTAAAATTAATTCTGTCTATAATTCATATACAGCACAGGGGCACAATAGCAATCATTTCCAGCATAACAAGCCCTCAAACCCCTTTAACAAGCCCTTAAACTAGACTGCAACATTGACATGGTCTTTGGCCCTGCATCAAACCTGGGTCTCAGCAACTTTACCGCTGTGTCACCATGCTGCCCTAAGTACTGAACTTTTATTTGGTGAAGGGCTGATTAGGAAATCATTGGATTTGCCAGCGACATTAGTGAAGGCTCTGACAGACAAGGGCCACGGCAGAGGTTGCACAGTGCTGCAGCTGGTAGAGCAGATGCCTCACAGTACCAGAGACCCAGGTTCGATCCTGACCACGGGTGCTATCTGCGCGGAGTTTGCATGTTCTCCCTGTGACGGCATGGGTTTCCTACTGATGCTCCAGTTTCCTCCCACATCCCAAAGACGTACGGGTTTGTAGGTGAGTTGGCCTCTGTGCATTGCCCCTAGTGTGTATGCTGTGGATGAGAAAGTGGGATAACATTGGACGAGCGTGAGCAGGAGATCGGTCATCACCGTGAACTCGGTGGGCCAAAAGGCCTGTTTCCATGCTGCATCTCTATGTAATAAGCACTGTAACCTGATGTATTGAAATGGAACCCTTAAAATAGCAGGCATGGTCATATGACTGGTAAATGTCACACATATTCCTGGCTGTTCTTGGTTGTTCATGTTGCTCATGTTGACAATCCTGTCAGTCTTGCTTTCTTTGGCAATCACTCAGGGTCAGGTGGAGTGAGGAATGTTGAGATGATCTTAACATATCAACCCGGACAGCATGCAATGTCAGGGGAATGGGAATTGGCTGCAGGGAACAACAGTGTGCCTTGTATGACGCAGGTCCAACTCTAGACCACCAGCTTCTCTGTTTTATGAAAGGAAATGTTTAAAATAGTAGAATCCACGTGAAGTTGTTGTTTTGTTTCTGTGGGTTACTTGTATTAAAAGATACTGAAAGGGAGGTGAGGGAAAAGAGCAGTTCTTCACAGCTGATAAGATACAGATATTTCCTAATTTACGAAAGGAATGTACTTCTGGGAAATGTTTCCTGAAGGAAACAATTTTTGTAAAGTGTAAAGGCTGGACAAAGTACAATATGGCTGCAGGTACACCATCGATTTTTCCGGCACCCTTGGTTCCAGAGCCTCGCCGGATTATCCATTTTTCTGGACCAAGAGAGGTCACATAATTATAAGTTGGAAGGAACTGCAGATGCTGGTTTAAATCAAAGATAGAGACGAAATGCTGGAGTAAATCAGCTGGACAGGCAGCATCTCTGGAGAGAAATAGTGGGTGAATTCTAAATCCAGAGGCAATATGGGTGTCACAGTGACACAGCTGTCCTAGGTGGTGTTTGGATGGTTTCCCTCTGATAGCCTGGCTTTCCTATGGGTGGTCTTCCCGTGTCCCGATTATGTGTAGGTGGGCAAGTTAATTGGCCACAATAAACTGGTCCCAGTTTGTAGGTGAATGGTGGAATCAGTGAGGATCTGATGGTAATGTTGAGAGAATGCAATGGGATTAGTCTAGGGTTAACGAAAATGTGTGTTTGATGGTCAGCATGGTCTTGCTGGACTATGATGCAAACTCTATGTTATGTATTGACATACACAGTATCAAAGGGATCAAGAAGGCAGCCAGCATTATCAAATACCATGCCCATGCTCTCATTTCACCCCTACCATTGGGAAGAAGGTATAGTAGTATGAAAAATTGACTTACCAGGTTCAAGAACAGCTTGTTCCCAACTACCATCAGGGTCTTGAACACTACAAAACACTAACTAAACGATGAACTATGAACTGTCTTGGTTGCACAAAGGATTTTGGACTTTTTACATTACTATTGGGATTTTAATTTATTGATTTTGTTTTGTTTATCATGTTACCAGAATTTCCCCTGAATAAGGGGATTAATAAAGTATTTATCTATCTATCTATCTATCTATCTACCTATGAATGACAGGCTTGCTATGCTGCAGCAAGTAAGAATTTCATTGTTCCATTCGGTACATATGACAATTAAACACTCTTGACTCTTGTCTCTGTATCTCGAGAACCTGTGAACATTTTATTTTTTGCGTCTAACATGTGCGAGCTCAGGTTAATTCACATTGTCTGTCTAAAAAGGGTCCCGACCCGAAACGTCACCTATCCATGTTCTCCAGAAATACTGCTTGTCCTGCCAAGTTACTACAGCACTTTGTGTCTTATTTTTGTAAACCAGCATCTGCAGTTCCTTGTTTCTACATGCTTCTTCCTCAAATTGTGTGTTCATGCGTTTTACTTCCAGATCAGATTCCATAACCCATCTCAGGACATTTGGACCAGTACCAATTCCTGTGTCCAAACCCTCATACATCACTGGTTTTATTTACTCTGCATTTTTGGGCCATGTCTTTGGCTGACAATCTTTCTAAATCTTGGAATTGCCTCATAATTTGTTTCCTAAACATTACCTCTTTCATCAAGCCTTCAGTAACGTGTACAAACAGCTTGGAACCACATTTCTGCAAGTATGAACATAAAAATATTCCAGATGTTCTGGCAAAGGTTCTTTGACCTGAAATGTTAGCCCTGTTTCTCTTTCAACATATGTTCACCATGCTGCCAACATAAAGCAGCCAACATAATCACTCATCATTTACACTCCAGTCATCCCCATTTGCCCCCTTTCCCAATGGCCAGAAGATATAAAAAACTTCATAGCATGTGCTATGCGAATCTCCCCTTAACCTTCTCAGCTCTAAGGAGATCGAGCTAAATTCAAAATTAAAATTAAAAAATCTGCAAATGCTGTAAATCTGAAATAAAAACAGAAGTAAAATAATAAGAAATGTCAAATATTGGAGGGCATACGGAGATGTCAAAGACTAAAGGGCACAGCTTAAATATGAGAGGGGCAAAGTTTAAGGAGGTTGTGCAGGGCAAGTTTGCTCTTTACATGGAGGGCGGTGGACATGGAATATGCTGCTGGAGATCTTGGTGAAGGCAGATACAAAAGTGGCATTTAAGAGGCTTTTAGATGGGCACATGGTTATGCAGGGAATGGAGGGATATAGATCATGTGCAGGCAAATTAGATTAGTTTATCTTGGCATCATGTTCGGCACAGATATTGTGGGCTGAAGGCTTGTTCCCATTCTTGAATTGAATTGAATGCCTTTATTGTCATTCAGACCTTACGGTCTGAACGAAATTTCGTGCCTGCAGTCATACATATATCATACAATAATAACAACAATAAACACAAATTAACACCACCACAGTGAGTCCTCCAAGCACCTCACTGTGGTGGAGGCAAAAATCATAGGGCTGCAGTCTCTTCCTTCCTCTTCTCCCTCTGCGCTGAGGCGATTCCCCACCGGGCGATGGCACAAACAGTCCCACGGCTCACCGAACCCTGCAACGGGCTGGCTCAAACACCACGGCCCGGGGTGGTCGAAGCTGCCGCCCTCCAGTCCAACGGACGCAGCCGCTGGCCCGCGGCTCAACCCCGGACCCAGGTCGCCGCCGCCAGAACGCCGTCCCAGCCACCGGAGCACCGTTCCAGCCCTGAGCCGGATCGCCCTCACGTGAGTGCCGTTCCTCCCTCGAGCTGGGCCACTCCGACGGGAGTGCCGTTCTCCCTCGGGCTGGGCCACTCCGACGGGAGTGCCGTTCTCCCTCGGGCTGGGCCACTCCAACGGGAGTGCCGTTCCTCCCTCGGGCTGGGCCACTCCAACGGGAGTGCCGTTCCTCCCTCGGGCTGGGCCACTCCGCCGGAAGTGCCACAGCCCCTCACGGGAGAGTCTCAGCCCCTCGCCAGGCCGTCCTCATGGGAGCGCAGTTCCAGCCCCGAGCTGGGCCGCCCTCACGGGAGCGAGCCCAGGTCAAGTCCTGACAGGCTGCCTCCGGAGTCCCGAGGTCGCCAGCTCCGCCATTAGGCCTCAGCGCAGACGGAGACAGAGAGGGGGGATACGACGAAAAAGTCGTATTCCCCCCAAGGGAGAGACAGCAAGCCCCGTTTCAACCCCCCACCCCCTAAAAACCAAAAACACAACTAGACAAGACGAAAAAAACAACACTAAAAAGTAAAGACAAACGGACTCAGTGTTCTATGTTTAAAATGGCGAAAAGATAGCAGGTCAGGCAACATCCATGGAAAGACAAACAGAGTTAATGTTTCATTTGGAAGACCCATCACCAGAATGTTTTTTGACTGAAATGTTAACTGATTTCCAAATCTTAATGCTAGTCTTTCCACCGGAATGATGTCCTTCTTCTTTTCTGCTATCACTCTCTACAAGGTCTTGATATCTTTAATTTAGTGCAGGATTGTTGGTTAATTGGCTTCGATAAAATAATAAATTGTGCCTGGTGTGTAGTATAGTGCTAGTATACAGGGTGATCCTTGGTTGGCATGGACACAGTGTGCCAAAGGGACTGTTTCCGTGCTCTATCTCTAAATTAAACTAAATAAACCAAACTAATATGGTCCAATAAATTTGAAAGGAGTGGCCAATAAGCATTATAAAGTGAAACAACGCAGTTTGTTTTTTGAAATTAATATTAATGATTTTACTTAATTTGCAAGAAGTTAAAGTGTTATAAATAAATGTATTCTTTTATAACATTACAATTTACATAAATCATGGAATGCTCTGAACGTCTCTAATCTTCAGGGATATTTAGAGAGAGTGGGAAAGGACATTGTCAGCATAACTTGCAGGAAGGCTATCAAAGTAGCTTAGATGATGACCCCACGGGTCTACCCAAGGCTTGTGGACTGCTCTGCTTCATCAAGTGGTCCAGGACATTGGAAGCCCTGCAAAGATCCCATGGGAGGTGAATGCAAGGTGTAGGTTGGATCAATCTTGATGTAGCCTATTAATGCAGGTGATGTCTAACCTGTCTAATTAATATGTACAGATCAACACTGACATGCACTCACTTAATGATAATGCAAGTATGCAAGTTGATCCGATTAACAAATATACCAATTAAATTTATAGATGTGATGGGACATAATTAAGAACATAATTTAAAGACTCATAATTAATATTGAGCTCAACTTCCAGTTTTATCCCAAGAGACGGATCTGTATGCACCACTGTACACTCCAAGCATCCAAAAGGTATTGTGCTAGGAACAAAGATCAAATCACTGTTAACTTTATGCTAATTAATCTCACCTTTGCATAAATAAATTTTTTAAAAAAATTTTGGGCCTTGCATCATAATATTGGAGAAGAATATAGGTAACTAATATGAAATGGCCATGGTTGTTTAGTTTAGTTTAGTTTAGTTTAATTTAGTTTGGAGAAACAGCGCGGAAACAGGCCCTTCGACCCACTGAGTCCACGCTGGCCAGCAATCCCCATACAGTATAGTAATGGCATTGGGCAACAGCCAAAAGAACACCTGCATTTCACTGACACCTTTCACAACCTCAGCAAGAGGTTTACCAGAATCTGCCTTGATTAGGGGGTATTAGCTGCAGGGAGAGGTTGGACAACTTGGGATTGTTTTCTCCAGGAAATCGGAGGTTGAGGGGAGACCTGATCGAATTATATAAAATTTAGTAGGGCACAATTAGGGTAGGCAGTCAGACCTTTTTCCGCAAGGTGGAAATGTCAAAGGCTAGAGGGCATAGCTTTAAAGTTAGAGGGGCAAAGTTTAAAGGAGACGTGCAGGGCAAGTTTTATTTTACATAGAGAGTAGTGGATGCTTGCAACATATTGCCAAGGGAGATGGTAATGAGTGAACAGAAGATGTGATAGTAACAGTTAAGAGATTTTTAGAGGCACATGGATATGTTGGGAATGGAGGGGAATGCATCATGTGTAGCCAGATGAGGTTAGTTTATCTTGGCATTATGTTCAGCACAGACATTGTGGGCCAAAGGGACTGTTCCTCTTCTGTACCTTTTCTATGTTCTATATTCTATGTCCCATGTTACAAAGCAATCAATAACTGCACAGGAGGGTCCAACAAACAGCAATACTGACTGACCCCATGCACGTTAATCCACACCACTCCTTGTCTTTCAGTTAACATGGACATTATCAATGCAACGTTAGGGTTGGTTTTGGAATTTTCCTGTTTAGTTTCCTCTTGTTGCCCAGGGATGTCTCCTATTGATTTATCTCTCCCTGGAGATTTGTTCATGCCCAATAGTAATACTCAGGACATTATGTGTACAGGAAAGGCTTGATGAAAACGTTAGACACAAAGTGCTGGAGTAACTCAGCGGGTCAGGCAGCAACTCTGGTAAACATGGATGAGTGATGTTTCGGGTCAGGACCCTTCTTTATGTCTCTTTCAACTCTCCAATATCTTCAATAAACTAATAATTGTTTAATTTAGCTTGGTTCAGTTTTGAGATACAACACAGAAACAGGCCCTTTGGCCCACTGAGTCCGTACCAACCAGTGATCCCCGCACATTAACACCACTCTACACACACCAGAGACAATTTAAATTTATACCAAGCCAATTAACCTACAAACCTGTACATCTTTGGAGTGTGGGAGGAAACCAAATATCTTGGAGAAAACCCATGCGGTCACAGGGAGAACGTACAAACTCCGTACCGACAGCTCCTGTAGTCGGGATCAGACCCGGATCTCTGGCACTGTAAGCGCTGTAAGGCAGCAAATCTACCACTTTGCCTCTATGCCAGCATTAAGTTCCAGGCCCCCATCCACTCATCTTTACCATGGATGTCCAGTCCTTCCATACCTTCATCCCCCACCAGGAAGATCTCAAGGCCCTCCATTTCTTCCTTGAACAGAGACCCAACAAATTTCCCTCTATGAAAGTTCTCCTCCACCTAGCAGAACTTGTCCTCACCCTCAACACCCTTTCTTTCGACTCCTCTCACTTAAAAAAAAACGAAGAGGTATCCCAACCGGAAACGTTACCTATCCAAGTGCTCCAGAGATGCTGCCTGACTCGTTGAGAGAGAGTACTCCAACGTTTTGTGTTTATCTTTAGTATAAACCAAATGTCTATCCTTGTTATTACTTGATGGAAAAGCTTGTCTTTTCATGGCCAATTGTTTCCAAAGTGCCTCTGTAAAATAAGAGATCAATCAGACGGGCTTGAGTCCTATTATTTTTGTGGATTGTCGCTAAATGCACCACGAGAAATACTCTCATACCTAGTACGTGGCAGCAATCAAAGACAAATTTCTCCCTCACCATCACTTCAACTGCACCCATCTCTTCAGCTGCCTTTTCATGCATTTGTTTTGTCTTAACATTACTCTTAAATGCAGCAACTCTACATACAATAACCGCCACATGAAATGTGTCATTAATCTTGGGTTTGTCTTATAAATAGCTTTCACTCTGTAAAATAATGCAGCACAGGGAATTACCTCACCTCACTCTCATTTCAAAGTATATTGAAGAGTAATTAAAAGTGCCTACCAATAGACAATTTAATGCCTAATTTTATAATCACAAATATTTTAACGCTAATGATTACAATCTGTCACTGTCGTCCCAAGGTAATAAAAACATGTATAATGCCCTATTAAATGTGACAGACATCACTGGTCACAGATTTAGTATTAAGTGGCGGGATGTATTTTTGTAATGTATGTCTTGCGCTGCTGAGTACTGGGGAATGACTCTTGAACCTGCTTCAGAACAGGCCAAGTAGTGAGGATGGGACTTTAATACACTGCTATCTGTCACCGGAGAATCGAATGGCACACCACTGTCAAGAAGGTGGCTAATCGCCACATTTTGAGGGTAGTTGCAAATGGGCAATATATGCCAGTTTTGTTGAAGGCATCAACATCACATGAACTAATGCAAAAAAAAAAGTAAAGTATTTTCATGGCTTTAAGCTTTATAGAGTCAATGAGTCAAACAGCAAGGAAACAGGCCTTTCGGTCCAACTTGTCATTGTCAAAAAAGGTGCCATCTCCCTATCCCATTAACCCTTTCCTCTCCGTGTACCTCTCTTTTCAATGCTGTTATAACATCTGCCTCAACCATATCCCCTGGCAGCTGATTTCATATACTCACCACCTTCTGAGTGAAAACGTTGTCCCTTAGGTTCCTATTAAATCTTACCTATCTCAACTTAAACTTATGCCCTTTGGCTGTTGATACCCCTATCCTCGGTAAAAGGCTGTGCATTCACCCTATCTATTCCCCTCATGCTTTTGTACACCTTTACAAGATTACCCCTTGGCCTCCTCTGCTCCAAAGGATAAAGTCCTAGCTAGCTCAACCTCTCCCAATAGATCCTGACTGCAGATGCTGCCTGTACTGAGTTTGTACATTCTCCCTGTGACTGTGTTTGTGTGATGTTTGGCACAGAGACTGTGTGCCGAAGGGCTGGTTTCCACACTGTATCTCTAAGCTCTAAAGGAGAGATAGAGTATAACTACACTTGTCCAAACTCTCTTCGCAACATCTGGTGAATCTCCTCTGCACTTTCTCTATTGTTACACCATTCTTCCTTCAGTCTGTAACCAGAGCTGTATGTAAAGGTCTAATCTTCCAACTCCAGTGGACCCCTTCCAAGCATTGTAATTGTATTTGCCTCTACTACCTCCTCTGACAGCATGTTCCAGATAGCCACCACCACCCAGTGTGTGAAAGAAAAATTGATAAAGAGGAAAGGAGGAATGAAAACAATGAGAAAGGAAAAAGGAGGGAGACTTCAATGGCCTGACTTTAATGACCCATGACAAGTTCTTGGTCAAGATTAGAGGAGGTCTTTGCCCCTGGAGAAGTCGGAATTGTTAAGATAACCTTCAGAAGATCGATGGACAACCAAAGTACTCGCTTGTTGAATGAGGCCATATAGGATTATTTTTCCCTTATAAGGACATGACATGGGAGAAAATAAGACAGTAGGAAGGTCAGCTCTCCTGTTACTATAAGGTTATATGCAACATGCCCTACCATTCCAACCACTCACACCCTCCAAATCTGGTCAGCCAGGGATACTGAGAATCAAAATGAATTTTTGTAGCTAATCTTATTTTCGGCCATATCCTTCCCTCTTACTTGGAGCATGATGAGTGACTTCAAGTTCAGTTGAGTTCTCCCCTGGGATGGTTTTGGATGACATATAAATATACCTAATTAATTTAAACCCTGTGGCACAGTCATTCACGGGGAAATAATGGGCACTTCTTTTGTCTTTTGCATTTATATCACCTATTGATGATCATTCATGGAATATCAAAATTCAGTTCATTCTGTTTACTGATGCTCACTGTTTTATTTATCTATACGATCCTATTGAAAATCATTTAATTTAAATTGATCACAGCATATTGCAAAAATACTGAGCATATTTTAACCCCATATTACAATGTAATGCAATGAATCAGATGAAGGAGCACAACTGCGGCACGTTGGTGCAGCGGTAGAGTTGCTGCTTTACAGCGCCGGAGACCCGGGTTCGATCCTGACCACGGGAGCTGTCTGTATGGAGTTTGCACGTTCTCCCCGTGACCTGTGTGGGTTTTCTCCGAGATCTTCAGTTCCCACATTCCAAAGATGTACAGGCATATAGGTAAATTGGCTTGGTAAATGTAAAAATTGTCCTTATTGTGTGTAGGATAATGTTAAAATGTGGGGATTGCTGGTCGATACAGATCCGGTGGGCCGAAGGGCCTGTTTCCACGCTGTATCTCTAAACTAAATTTAACCTAATATTTCTGTGAATCTTGTGAGACAGAGCAGCTGACCAGAAGTTCGACACATATCTTGTGATTCACTGTCCATCTCTATTCTGAAGGAATTTTGGACAAGGTGAACTGTATCCCGTCTCCTCTACTCTCTCGACACCAATGACTGCACCTCCACTGAATCCTCTGTCAAGCTTCTCAAGTTTGCGGATGACACAACCCTGATTGAACTGATCCAGGATGGGGAGGAATCTGCCTACAGTCAGGAAGTGTCACAGCTGGTGTCCTGGTGCCATCGCAACAACCTGGAGCTCAATGCTCTTAAGACAGTGGAATTGATTGTGGACATTAGGAGAGCTCCCCCTCCCCTCACCCCACTCACCATCAACAACACCACAGTCACATCTGTGGAGTCTTTTAAGTTCCTGGGAACCATCATCTCCAAGGACCTTAAGTGGGGGGCTACCATTGACTCCACAGTCAAAAAGGCACAACAGAGGATGTACTTCCTGCGGCAGCTGAGGAAGCACAATCTGCCACAGGCAATGATGGTCCAATTCTATGCGGCCATCGTAGAGTCTGTCTTCACCTTCTCCATCATGGTCTGGTTTGGCTCAGCCACCAAGCATGACATCTGGAGGCTGCAGCGAATCGTCCGATCAGCAGAGATGGTTGTTGGCTGCAACCTTCCCTCCATTGATGAACTGTACACTGCAAGGGCCAGGAAGCGAGTGGGTAAGATCATCTCTGACTCCTCTCAGCCTGGCCACAAACTCTTTGAATCACTTCCCTCTGGAAGGCGACTCCGGACTGTCAAAGCTGCCACAACCAGACATAAAAACAGCTTTTTTTTCTAGGAGTAGTAGCTTTACTCAATAACCAAAAATCTGTAGCCTCCTTTTGCTCTGGTATTTTATTTAATTCACATGTTGTGAATAATAATAATAATGTTTTATTATTAATGTTTAATGTTTTATGTATCATTCTTAACAGTCACTGTATGTCATGTTGTCACTTGTGGGAGGAGCACCAAGGCAAATTCCTTGTATGTGAATACTTGGCCAATAAACGTATTCATTCATAATACAGCCTCCCGTAGAATATCAATCTCTGTTTATATCCAGCACTGTTGTCTTCCTTCTACTGAGCTATTAATACAACTAATCATACATTAGAATTAATGAGGACAAACACACACAGACACCAGACACACAGACACACAGACACACTGACTGACACACACACACACACACACACACACACACACACACACACACACACACACACACACACACACACACACACACACACACACACACACACACACACACACACACACACACACACACAAACTAATAGCAAATGCAGATAGCATTTTAGACATCACTTTAGACTTCAGATATACAGAGATGGTAATCTGACCCTGGATAAAAGATTTTGACTATTTACTTTACCTACATCTTCCAATATCTATTATACTTTGGTCAGGTCATCTTACGCTCCTGGGAAAACAAGCCCAGCCTACACTTTCTCTCCCCATATCTACTCTACTCTGTCATTCAATCATGGCTGATTTATTGTTCCTTCTCAACCCCATTCTCCTCCTCTCGCCCATAAACCCTGACACTCATGCCAATCAAGAATCTGTCAATCTCCTCCTTAAAAATATTAATTGACGTCCTCAAAGCCGTCTGCGGCAATGAAATCCACAAGATTCACCACCCTCTAACTAAAGAAATTATTTTTCATCTCAATAGACAATAGACAATAGACAATAGGTGCAGGAGTAGGCCATTCGGCCCTTTGAGTCAGCACCGCCATTCAATATGATCATGGCTGATCATCCCCAATCAGTACCCCGTTCCTGCCTTCTCCCCATATCCCCTGACTCTGCTGTTTTTAAGAGCCCTATCTAGCTCTCTCTTGAAAGCATCCAGAGAACCTGCCTCCACCACCCTATGAGGCAGAGAATTCCACTGACTCACCACTCTCTGTGAGAAAAAGTGTTTCCTCGTCTCTGTTCTAAATGGCTTACTCCTTATTCTTAAACTGCGGCCCCTGGTTCTGGACTCCCCCAAAATCGGGAACATGTTTCCTGCCTCTAGCGTGTCCAAACCCTTAACATTCTTATATGTTTCAATGAGATCTCCTCTCATCCTTCTAAAATCCAGAGAATACAAGGCCAGTTGCTCCATTCTTTCAGCATTTGACAGTCCCACCATCCCGGGAATTAAACTTGCAAACCTACGCTGCACTCCCTCAATAACAAGAATGTCCTTCCTCAAATTAGGGGACCAAAACTGCACACAATACTCCAGGTGTGGTCTCACTAGGGCTCTGTGCAACTGCAGAACGACCTCTTTGCTCCTATATTCGATTCCTCTTGTTATGAAGGCCAACATGCCATTTGCTTTTTTCACTGCCTGCTGTACCTGCATGCTTACTTTCATAGACTGATGAACAAGGACCCCCAGATCCCATTGTACTTCCCCTTTTCTGTAGGTACATCCATTTATTCTGAGGCTATGGCCTCTGGTCCTAGACTCTCTGACTAGTGTAAACATTCACTCCACATTCATTCTATCCAGGCCTTTCACTACTTGGTAAGTTTCAATTTACCCTTCATACTAAACTCCGGCGAGTACAGGGTCAATGCTGTCAAACGCTCATCATATGTGAACGCATTCTTTTCTGGGATCTTTCCTGTAAACCTGCCCTGGACCCTCGCCATCACCAGCACATCCTTCCTCGGGGGTCCAAAACTGCTCACAATACTCCAAAAGCAGTCTGACCAGTGTCTTATAAATCCTCAGCACTACATCCCTGTTTTTGTAATCTAGCCCTCTCGAAATAAATGCTAGCATTGCATTTGCCTTTCTCACTCCCGATTCGACTTGCAAATTAACTTTTTGGAAATCCTGTACCAACAGTCCCAAATCCCTTTGCACCTCTGATTTCTGAATTCTCTCCCCATTTAGAAAATAGTCTATGCCTTTATTCCTACTACCAAAATGCATGACCCCTGACACCCTTACTAATCCAGTGTCTACCAATCTCCGCCTTAAAGTGTTGGAGGAACTCAGCAGGCCAGACATCATCTGTGGAAGGAAATAGACATCTGACGGCTCGGGTGACGACGTATTTTCAAACTGAAGAAGTGACCTGACTCGAAGAGTCACCGGTTTATTTCCCTCCGCAGATGCAGCCTGATCCCTTGAGTTCTTTCAGCACTTTGTTTTCATTTTGCTCAAGATTTCAGCATCTGTAGTCTCTTGTGTCTGCGTTCTCATGTAATATAACTCTTCTCCGGTAGAGTCAAAAGTTATTTAATATAAACAACTTCCAGATTTTTGTAGGCCTCATGTTACAAGGCTCTTTCTTTCTCTGTGCCCTGGGAGCAGGTTCCTACAATGTCTAGCTGTCATTGTTTTATATATACTTGGCAACACAAGAGCCATTTTTAAGTAAAGTATCTCATGGTATCTCTGAATAAATTCTTATTTAAGTGCTAAATTCTATAAATTCTGACTGTTCAGAAGCAACTGATGAAGTGAGCTTTTAGGTTACCATCATTTGATTGTTAATTTGGTTTATAAATGGGTGGAAGTTTATTAAATTTCTGGAATATTGCCATACAAGTGACACTGTCTGAAGTAACATACATTGAGCCAACATGCATACTGGGAACAATAAGCCTTCTATCTATTTAACCACACTTCAGTAGACCTGTTGCTCCGCCTACTCATAGTTATAGAGTCATAGATTTATGCAGCATGGAAACAGTCCCTTCAGCCCAACTAGTCCATGCTGAATGAGATGTCCATCCATGCTGGTTCCATTTGCCTGTATTTGAAACATAACCCTTAAAATCTTTCTTATTCATGTACATGTCCCAATTTCCCTTAAATGCTGTTCGGCCTCAACCACTTTCTCCAGCAGCTTATTCCACAACTGTACCACCTTCAATGTATAATTGCTGCCCCTCAGATTCCTGTGAAACCTTTCCATTATCACCATAACCTATGGCCTCAACTTCTTAATTTGTCAATCCTGAGAAAAAGATTGTATGCATTCATCCTATCTATGCCCCTCATCATTCGATACATTGCTATAAGATCATCCCGTAGTCTCCTATGTTCCTAGTAATAAAGTTCCAGCCCTCCCAACCTCTCCTGATAAGTCAGTTGCTAGAATCCTGGCACAATTCTCATAACTCTGTTCTGCATTCTTTCCAGCTTAATGGCATCTTCCCTATAGCTGGGAGACCAAAACTGAATACAATACTCGAAATGCAGCCTCACCAACATACTGTACAATTCAACTTAATGTCCCAACTTCTAAGCCTTCTTCAGCCTTCTTCACCACCCAAGACACTACTTTCAAAGAAGTATGTACATACTCCTGGGTCCCTCTGTTATGCAACACTCCCCATTACCTCACCATTCACTGTGAATGTCCTAGCCTGATTTAATGTTCCAAAATGAAATGTCTTGCACTTATCCGAATTAAACTCTATTTGACATTCCTCAGTCCACTTACCCAACTGTTGAAGATCACGCTTCAATTCTTGATAACGTTCTTCACTGTCTACGATGTCATCTATTTTTGCATTATCTGCAAACTTAACAACCATGCCTTGCATATTCTCATTCAAATTATTGGCATAGACAACAAACAGCAATGGGCCTAGCACCGACCATTGAGGTACACCACTAGTCATGGGCTTCAAATCTGAAAAAAATGCCTTCATCATCTCCACGTGCTTCCAAACATCAAGCAAATTATGTAATAACACAGAATTGAAGATGCTGGTTAATACCAAAGATAGACACAAAATGCTGGAGTAACCCCGTGGGTCAGGCAGCATTTCTGGAGAAAATGGATTGGTGACGTTTCGGGTCGGGACCTTTCATCAGAAGAAAATGATGTAACTAGTTAGCGAGCTCTCCCTGGATCTCATACAATTTAACCATCTACAATAACTACCATGCAGAACTTTGTCAAAGACCTCAGTGAAGTCTATATAGAATATGTGTGTACCACTGTCCTCTTCAAAAACTCAGATTTGTGATACCTGAATCCCTAATCAACCCCTATCTTTCCAAATACATAGATATCTTATCCCCCATGATGACCTCCAGTAACTTATAGATGCCAGGCTTACTGGTCTGTAGTCCCCATGTTTTTCTTTGCAGACCTTCTTAAATAAAGACGCCACATCAGTCACCTTCCAATCTTGCAGCACTGCACCTGTGGCTGACAATGATGCAGATACCTCTGCCAGGGCTTCCACAATATCTTCTTTCACTTCTTACAGCGTCCTTACATATGATGTAGTTCATTGTGCAGTTGGTTGGGGGCGTGAAGTTATGTTGCTATTTTTGTTCTTTGGCCAAGAATGTTGGTCAGGGTTTCTGAATTTCTGGGCTACTATTTTCCTCTTTGGTAAAATAAAGAAAGAGACAATAATTTGCTTTTTAGGAGATTAGATCATTCCAGCATCCATTTAGTAACAGAAGTCTTCAACAGTTTATTCTCACAAAGTATTTCCATCTATCTTTCTGTTTCAAATCCTTTAGACTTTAGTCTTCGGAGATACAGCACAGAAACAGGCCCTTTGGCAAACCCAGTCTGCACTGACTATTGATCACCCAGTACAATTGGACTATCCTACGCAATAGGGACAATTCACAATTTTACCGAAGCCAATTAACCTATAAATCTGTACTCCTTTGGAGTGTGGGGGGAAAGCTGAGCACCCGGAGATAACCTACACGGTCACTGGGAGAACATACAAACTCCATATGTTTGGAGCACATGTAGCACAGGTAGTGTACTACTTGTACTAGTACGCAACAGCATATGTAGTCAAGGTCTACACATGTAGCACATGTAGTCAAGGTCTACACATGACAGCACATGTAGTCAAGGTCTACACATGTAGCACATGTAGTCAAGGTCTACACATGACAGCACATGTAGTCAAGGTCTACACATGACAGCACATGTAGTCAAGGTCTACACATGTAGCACATGTAGTCAAGGTCTACACATGACAGCACATGTAGTCAAGGTCTACACATGACAGCACATGTAGTCAAGGTCTACACATGACAGCACATGTAGTCAAGGTCTACACATGTAGCACATGTAGTCAAGGTCTACACATGACAGCACATGTAGTCAAGGTCTACACATGTAGCACATGTAGTCAAGGTCTACACATGACAGCACATGTAGTCAAGGTCTCTGACACTGTAAGGCAGCAACTCTACTGCCATGCCACTGTGGCAACTTTTGAGATTTTCCTGAAAGTTTAATCATTGATAAATGTTTTAATCATTGATCTGAATATTGTTTTCCACTCCACATCTGGCAATTGCATCTCTTTGTGCCCAAGGCAGTGTGATTGCAATCAGTGAAATGTTTGAATTGGTAAAAGAATTCCACTACATTCTGAGAAGGCACTTAGAGCAAGAGAGCTGTTGGAATTATGGTCCTTCTCATGGGTGACAATGGGGCAATGTTGTATGAATCCAACACTGAGGCTAAAGCACTCAAACTCAAACAACTCCAAAAGGTGGATCACACCATTCGTCTGCCTGACATCAGACTTCCAAATATATACTCTACCTTTTTTAACAAGGATGGAAAAATAAAAGACCAGAGGGCACAGACTCAGAATGAAAAGATGTACCTTTAAAATGGAGATGAAGAGGAATTTCTTTAGCCAGAGGGTGGTGAATCTGTGGAAATTATTGCAAATTGGCTGTGTAGGATGACATAGGGTATATCTAAAGCAGAGATTGATAGATTCTTGATTAGTAAGGGCATCAATAGATCAGCCATGATTGAATGACAGAGTAGACTCATTGTGCTGAATGTCATAAATCTGCTCCTATTTCCTATGGTCTTATGGCTTAGCCTTAATGTGAGATGGCCAAAGTGTAAAGGAGATGTGCGAGGGAATTGGTTTACATTGGGGGTGGTGAGAATCTGGAACACCCTGATGGGGGTAGCGGTTGAAGCAGATGCGTTAGTGGGATTTAAAAGACTTTTGGCTGGGCCTCTGGATATACAGGGAATTGATGGATATGGGTTATGTGCAGGTAGATGTGTGATGGTCTCGGCATCATGTTTAGTACAGACATTATGGGCTGAAGGGCCTGTTCTTATGTTGTACTGTTCTATGTTATATGTTCTCTAAGGTGCATTGTGGCAAGGAATTTCCAAGACAACAAAGAAAACACTCCAAGGTGTATCAGAGACCCGGATTCGATCCTGACCTCAGGTGCTGCCTGTGTGGTTTGCACGAAGAAGGACAAATAGAGGTATTTGAATTACTTCTCAGAGGCTTAATGTATTCACATATGAAATTATCTGGGATCCTCCTTCATTAGTCGGTCTAAAACCCAGAGTGCCCTACCCAATCGAAATCTGAACAAACTGTTATCAAAAGGGCTACAACGGTGTGAAGACAGCTAACTTTTCCCTTCTCCAAGGCGATAAAGGATGGGCAATAAATGTTGGCCTTGCCATTGACAAACAGACCCTGAAAAATGAATAAATGAAAGAAAATACATGTACACACATCCACAAGTACATGATCTCTCATTGCCAAACCAATAAACAGAGAAATTATCGTAACAATGAAGAGATGAAGTAATTGATGAGCCTCTCACTATATTCCTCGCCAGTGTAATAAATTCCACGCTTGCACCACTAACTGTGTAAAATATGATATTTATTTTAGTCTGGGCTGTTGTAAATGTTCCGCACCTTTATGTGAGAATGCTTTCACTTTTCCCCAGAGTATTTGTCTATGATCTCAAAAAACCTTGTCAGTGGGATTAAAACTAGAAATTATAGCTAGTCCAGGTCCCAACAGCCATATATTTCAAGGACTTATTGCAGAGAAGCTGTAATTTTTTTAACTCTGACTATTTGCCAGTCTAAATATTGAAAATGGGTATACAGTAAACTTCACCGGCCCTGAACTCATGTTTCAATGGTTACTGCTGTATTGAAGCCATGTCCCTAACCATAATCATCAGCCGTTTTCTAGGCTTGCATGGGGAGTCTCAAAGATAGAAATATATAAATTGGGCAGGCAGATGGGTGATTAAGAAAGTATAGGAAGGAACTGCAGATGTTGGTTTACACCAAAGATAGACACAAAATGCTTGAGTGACTCAGCAGAACAGGCAGCATCTCTGGAGAGAAAGAATGGGTGACATTTTGGATTAAGACCCTCTTCAGATTCAGAAGACGCCTGAAGAAGTGTCTCACCTGTTCCTTCTCTCC
The DNA here is from genome assembly GCF_010909765.2 of Amblyraja radiata. Taxonomy (NCBI): domain Eukaryota; kingdom Metazoa; phylum Chordata; class Chondrichthyes; order Rajiformes; family Rajidae; genus Amblyraja; species Amblyraja radiata. Next base: position 22,325,797 of record NC_045972.1, on the reverse strand, counting down.
AGAGATGCTGCCTGTCCCACTGACTCGCTCCAGCATTTTGTATCTATCTTGGGTGATTAAGAAGACACGCCAGAAGCTGAGCAGGGAGGTCATGTTAGATCCATATTAAACTTATCAAATGCCTCTGGTCACCATGTTACAGAATGGATAGTCCAGTATAGACAGGGTATAGATAAGAGTTCTCCTCCTCTCTTCCAGTTTTCTCCATCCACTTACCCCCCACTACAATCACCGATCCTGATGTTTGAAGTTGGGATCCTTCTTCAGACTTTGTGGTGAGGTAAGTGGATGGGGGAAAAACTGTGTTCTTCACAGATGCTGCCTAGTGTGCAAATGGTTATCTGGTTATCTTTTTTTATAAACCAGTTGCTTGTGTCTACATTCTACAAATAGGTTGCAGTGTTGGAGAAGTTCCGTTTCCAAGAAGTGATTGGGTGTAATGGGATAGTTTCCTTGAGAACAAAGGAGATTGTGAAGAGATTAAATCAATTTGTATAGAGTAAAAATGGGGTACATTGATATCTCTTAGCAAGGCAGATAATAAATAGCAGGAAGGAACTGCAGATGCCTGTATAAACTGAAGATAGACACAAAATGCTGGAGTAACTCATCCTGAAGAAGGGTCTCAACCAGAAACATCACCCATTCCTTCTCTCCAGATATGCTGCCTGTCCTGCTGAGTTACTAGACATTTTCTGTCTATCGTCGAGCAATAAATAGCTTAAATTTAAGGTAAGAGAGGTTGAGAGAAAAATAATTATCCGTAGGTTGATGTGGTTCTCGAACTTACTTCATTCTGGGTTGTGGATACAGAAATCCACAACAACACATTTAAAAACTGGCTCTTTGATACTTGGAATCATAATTTAGTTGGGAAGTAAGATTATCCGGAATAGATAGACACAAAGAGCTGGAGTAACTCAGCAGGTCAGGCAACATCTCTGGAGAAAAAGGATAGGTGACATTTTGGATCGGAACCCTTCATCAGACTCTACAGAATTGCTCTGTTTTGGCAGGTATGAGCACAATAGACTGAATGGCCTCTTGTAAAAATGTTTTTGTCACTATTTATTTCAATCATCTATTCTAAAATTGAGTGAGGAGCTGCTAAGTGCCAAGGCAGAACATCACCTTTGTGTGACAATTTCCTAGTTACCCTGTTGCCAACTCAAGAGGGTTTATTTGAAGCTTTCCCTTCGAATCTGACATGACAGCATTGCAATGCAATGCTTGGAATTACTTCAGGAATTCCCCAAATTACAATGACACTCTGTCATTGTTTATGTGTTGGAGGAAATGGCAGCCAAGATCATATCAATCTTGTCCCAAATCAAACTTGTTTATTTACCAGAGACTGCTCGGCTCATTGACTCGAAGCAGAAATCAAAGCCAGTGACCTCATTGGTGATAAAACTACAGATAGCTCTGGACCTGATTATATAATAGATCTGATTAATCTGATAGGGCATTTACCAACTGAGTTTGCTAGTAATATTTACCACTAGTTTAGTCTGGTTTAGTTCAGAGTTACAGCATGGAAACAGGCCATTTCAGCCCATCGGGTCCACGCCAACCAGCGATCCCCGTACACTAGCACTATCCTATACACTGGGGACAATCTACTATCTTTACCGAAGCCAATTAAACTGCAAACATGTACTTCTTTGGAGTGTGGGACATAATCAGAGCACCTAAGGAAAACCCACGTAGTCATGGGGAGAACGTACAAACTCCACCACAACGGACAGCACCCGAAGTCAGGATCGAGCCCGGGTCTCTGGCGACTTAAGGCTGCAACTCTACATCAGCACCACTGGGCCGCCGCATATTTTTAAATCTGTGCTCATAACAATGCTTGAAGCCACTAATGTACAGAGATCTTTTAGAGATTATGGGCTGCTATTGTAGAAAGCTGGTCTGGACACGATAGGCAAAATTGCCTCTCCTGTGATGTTCTTGACACAGAGCAACTGCAGCAGAAGTTTACTAGATTAATTATTGGTACCACAGTGCTGTGATATGAGGAAAGATTGGGTTAATTTGTCCTGTATTCATTCGTGTTCAGAAGAATAAGAAGAACCCATTTAAATCTAACTGGAACTGGACAGATAGATACAGGATGCTCCTAATGGGTGGAAAGGCCAGAGTAATAGAGGCATACATCGTAGAAATAGGCCCAGTGGCCCAACTTGCCCACCCTGACAAACAAGTCCAATCTATAATAGTCCCACTTGCATGCGTTTGGCCCATATTCCTTCGACCCTATCCTGTCCATGTACCTGTCTGAATGTTTCTTAAACATTGTGAGACTATCTGCCTCACTGCCTCCTCAGTCAGCTTGTTCCATATCCCACCACCCTCTGTGTAAAAAGTTACCCATCAGCTTCCGATTAAATCTTTCCACCCTCACCTTAAACCTATGTCCTTTGGTTCTTGATTCCCCTACTCTGGGCAAGAGACTGCGCAATTACCTAATCTATTCCTCTCATGATTTTGTAGATTGCACCTCATCCCCGTGAGCTCCAAGGAATTAGAATCCTACCCTGCTCAGCCTCTTCCTGTAGCTCTTCCTATACCTCAAACGATGGTGACCTACGGAATGCTTTGGGAAGTAACGAAAACCGTCAGAATATGTCTCTTCAAGTGATCATCCATCTACTGCTGGAATCTTTAGAATCCTAGACTTTATAGATACAGGGTGAAAACAGGCCCTTCGGCTCACCCATTCCATGCCAACCACGATCACCCCTTTCACTAGAACTATCCTACACACTTGGGACATTTTTGGGAATTTTACCGAAGCCAATTAACCTACAGACCTGTACGGCTTTGGAGTGTGGGAGGAAACCAGAGCACACATTTCCATGTTATTGTAGTCTCTCATCCACTCCCTGCACACCAGGGGTAATTTACAGAGGCCAATTTACCTACAAACCCGCACGTCTTTGGTATGTGGGAGAAAACTGAGCAATGGGAGGAAATGCAGTCACAGGGAGAAGGTGGAACCCCCATGCAGACAGCAATCGTAATCAGTATCGAACTGGGTTTCTGGCGCTATAAGGCAGCAACTCTACTGCTGTGCCACCGTGCTGGCCTAAATCTGAATTCCCCATGCAGCATTGAGCAGTCATCCAGAGGCAGGGAAACCAACTACAGTCAGTTTCCAAAATAAGTACCAGACTGAAAATTTCAGAGAAATATTTTGGTTTTGTTTGATTTATTATTATTGTCACCTCTACCCAGATAGAGTAAAAAAAACTTTGTATACTATCCAGTCAAATCATGCTATACATGGGTACAATCAAGCATTGTATTGTGTGACATACACAGTACATGAGGTTATGCGAAGAGAAAAATAGCAGAGTGTAGAATATGTTGGTTCAGCATTATACTGTTACAGTTATAGAGACAGTGCAGATTAATAAAAGTGCAAGGTCCACAATGAGGTAGGTGGGAAGATTGGAACTACACTAAATCCTGTTAGATTTACAAACATTAATTCACCATGAGACTCTGTGACATTGAAACATTTTGGTCTGAAGAAGGGTCTCAAAACTTCTTGAGTCCATTCCCTCCATATTTGTTCAAGAAGGAACTGCAGATGCTGGAAGATCGAAGGTACACAAAAATTCAAGAAGGAACTGCAGATGCTGGAAGCTTGAAGGTACACAAAAATATCAAGAAGGATCTGCAGATGCTGGAAGATCGAAGGTACACAAAAATGAAAGTGCAAGGTCCACAATGAATTTTTGTGTACCCTCCATATTTGTTGTCTGACCCATTGATTGACTCCAGCACTTTGTGTTTCACTCCAGAATCAAACACCACTGGTTTCTTGTGTCTCAATTGAATCATCTCAAAGTGCATCACAATTAACTATATTTAAAGTCTGTAACTTAGCTGCAAAAACAAATAGTAATTAGGTGAATTGACTATTAATTTTATCCCTTAAGGCATTGGTTGAGAAAAGGACATTGATCAGGTCAATTCGCCACTCAACAATGGAGTAACTAATTAGGTTTAATTGTCATTGTGCATCTTATCCAGTTTGTATGGATTTTAAAATTGGCCTAAAAGAGCTTCGTAATTTTCATGAGGTTAAATCAGATTAAAACAGAACAGGTTTCATTTGTGATACTCACATGGTGGAATTTTGGACCGACAGAGCATTTCCCATCATAGGAGTAAAGACCACGGAGGGCTTGAATGTTTCACTGGGCATTGACCTAATGTTTCATTGGGAAAGCATCAACAATACTACACTTCTCACTCGGAACCGCACTGATTGTCAACCGCGGTAATGTGCTGGGAACCTTCTCTTGACGCCATATTAATTTCTGACCAGAGACACAAGAGTCTTCAGTTGCTGAAATCCTGAGCAAAACACAAAGTATTGGAGGAACTGAATGGGTCAGGGAGCATCTGGAAGGGAATGGACAGACAACATTTCTGGTTAGGACCCTTCTTCACACACCGTGAAGATGGACTGGATGGACATAAATGATGAGCCTGTGATGGACCGGCTCAGTTGGTTAAGAGCAGCCTTACAACTGAGACCCTAACCAGACTATTCCAGGAGGCCATCAGATTAGAGTATGTAGGTAGATTTCTCATTAAAGAGGCCATTAATGAACAAGGCAGGCTTTTCCATAACAGTCAGTAGTTTCATAGTCACCCTCGCTAAAAATGTAGTTTAATTTAAAGATACAGCATGGAAACAGGCCCTTCAGCCAACCGGGTCCACGTCGATCATCGATCATGCATTCACACTGGTCCTATGTTATTCCACTGCCTACATATTAGTGGTAATATTTTGAAGAGGCCGATTAATCTACAAACCCGCACATCTTTGAGATGTGGGGGGAAACAGGTAACCCCGGAGGAAACCCGCAGGGTCACAGGAGGAACATGCAAACTCCACACAGACAGCACCCAAGGTCAGGGTCTAACCCGGGTCTTTGTCACTGTGAGGCAGCAGATCTACCAGGTGCGCTACCATGCCATCCCTAAAATGCTCAGATTTAGTTAATTAGACAAAGTTATATTCCAGCTGCCACGATGAGACTTGATCTCAGATATTCGGTTCCTATTCCATGCCCATGACCCTGCTACCTTAGTCTGTCAACCACTCTGCTACCACATTGTCATTGGAAGCAGCTCCGTGTTATGAAACCAACATTTGTACTCTGCTGTAGTGAAGTCTGACTCTGGTCTGATGAAGGGTCTCGACCCAAAACGTCACCTATTCTTTTCCTCCAGTGATGCTGCCTGACCCGCCGAGTTACTCCAGCATTTTGTGTCTATCTAGCAAAGTAATCTTTGACGTACAAAACTCAACTGTTGATTTACTTTCATGGATATTCTCAGGAGTTCTCCTTCGTTAAAGTATTCACTGACTGCAGCAATTCCATTTCTAATTTGCGGCACAAAATCATTAATTGAATGGGAGACTTTATACTGAGAGCCAGACATAGATTGTAGTCTGATGGTTGACTTTAATTCATGGAACAGCAGGTTACTGCAAAAGGAAAAAAAAAAACAAGGTTGTTAAATTATCTGCAGGGGCCTAAATTATTTAAATATTGTAAATTCTCTCAGGGAATAGAAACTCCCAAGTCCATAATTAATTCTTGCCTCCCCTTCCTCTCAAAACACCTCACCAGTAACATTGTCATTTACCACTGCCAGATCTCTGCAATGTATTAAAAGCTGGCATTTTATAATGCACACTCTGAAAATTGATTACATTTCATTCCCCTTCAAACACATTATAAAATTTACAGGAAAATAAAACTTTTATTATTTGTTTTCTCTGCACAGAATATTTCAGCTCTAATTAATAATTTGTGTTTGTTCTATCTTTGGGCTTGTACTTTTATCCCACGGCTCGTAAATAACGGCATCATAAACATTTATTGCGCCTTTTAAATTGCTTACAATTTTTTTCCGCTCAAACCAGTTCCAACAGACGTTACATGCACATAACTTTAATATCCCTTGTGCTCCATGACAGTTCCTTGGAAAAAAATTGTGTTGGTTTCTCTGTCTTTTTCTATTATATCCTCTGCTGCTTTTTCACTTGCAAGGATGATGAGAAAAATAAAACATCCTTCACTTTTTGTGAGGGTTTATATTTTAGGATTTTAACAGGTAAAACAATGAGGAAACAGCTCCCTAATGTCCGCCTGGAAAGTCAGTTGCAATGGCAATAATCACCTTTAAGAAGAGTGTCTCCATGCTTTCTACGCTCCTATGCATCTTAGTTGCCGTTTTATGGGTGTCAGGTAATGATCTTCAAATACCTCTGGTTCATTGACATCATGGGTATTTTTCTTCTGATTTCACTAAGTATTCATAGAGTTCCTCTTGTGTGACCCATCATTCAACAGGCTAGATGCCATGAGTGGCGGTGAGGTGCAACAATATTGTGGAGCTTGGATGGCCCCAATTCATCTCACCCGAGAAAAGGCTGTGACTAAAATAATACATCTGAGCTGAAAAATGTCTCTGATATGTCATTCCTCAAAGAAAGATATTGTACACAAAGCAAGAACCTGCTGAATACTTTGAGAGCTTTCTCTTTTTATCTCAATTGCCACATGTTAGATTTACCTGTTACAGCCTTGTTTCTGTGCCCTCTCCCTCTTTCTCTCTTTCTCTCACTCTCTATCTATCTCTTTCTTTCTCTCTCTCACTATCTCTCTCTCTCTCTTTCTCTCTCTCTCTCTCTCTCTCTCTCTCTATATATATATATAGAGAGAGAGAGAGAGTTATATATATTTATATATATATATATATATATATATATGTATATATATATGTATATATATAACATAAAACATTATATATAGGCGCCACCTTATATATATATATATATATATATATATATATGCCTATCTCTATCTCTCTCTACCATATAACCATATAACAATTACAGCACGGAAACAGGCCATCTCGGCCCTACAAGTCCGTGCCGAACAATTATTTTCCCTTAGTCCCACCTGCCTGCACTCATACCATAACCCTCCATTCCCTTCTCATCCATATGCCTGTCCAATTTATTTTTAAATGATACCAACGAACCTGCCTCCACCACTTCCACTGGAAGCTCATTCCACACCGCTACCACTCTCTGAGTAAAGAAGTTCCCCCTCATGTTACCCCTAAACTTCTGTCCCTTAATTCTGAAGTCATGTCCTCTTGTTTGAATCCTCCCTATTCTCAAAGGTAAAAGCTTGTCCACATCAACTATGTCTATCCCTCTCATCATTTTAAAGACCTCTATCAAGTCCCCCCTTAACCTTCTGCGCTCCAGAGAATAAAGACCTAACTTATTCAACCTTTCTCTGTAACTTAGTTGTTGAAACCCAGGCAACATTCTAGTAAATCTCCTCTGTACTCTCTCTATTTTGTTGACATCCTTCCTATAATTGGGCGACCAAAATTGTACACCATACTCCAGATTTGGTCTCGCCAATGCCTTGTTCAATTTTAACATTACATCCCAGCTTCTATACTCAATGCTCTGATTTATAAAGGCTAGCATACCATCTCTGTAGGGGCAGGGGTCAGTTTTCCAACTTCTGTGGTTCCTTATGGATGCTTGATCCTGCACTGTCATCATCCTAGACTCATACAGCAATAACATTGGTTCTTCAGGCTACAATATCTGTGCCAGCCATCAATACCTGTCTAAACTAATGTCATGACTATTCTTTGCCCCTAGTCAGGATCGAACCCGGGTCTCTGGTGCTATAAGGCAGCAACTTGGTAGTAAAGAAAGCAAACTTAATGCTAGCATTTATTTCATGAGGGCTTGTATACTAAAACAGGGATGTAACGTTGAAGGTCTATAAGGCACAGATAAAGCCGCATTTGGAATATTATGAGCAGTTTTGGGCACTATATCTGAGGAAGGATGTACTGGTCCTGGAGAGAGTCCAGAGGAGGTTTCCAAGAATGATCCCACGAATGAGTAGGTTAACCTATGATGAGTGTTTGTTGGCATTGGGCCTGTACTCGCTGTCGAATGAGGGGGGACCTCATTGAAACATATAGAATAGTGAAAGGCTTGGATAGAGTGGATGTGGAGAGGATGTTTCCATTAGTGGGAGAATCAAGAACCAGAGGTCATAGCTTCAGAATTAAAGGACGTTGTTTTAGGAAGGAGATGAGGAGAAATTTCTTTAGTCAGAGGGTGGTGAATCTGTGGAATTCTTTGCCACAGAATGCTGTGAGGCCAAGTCAGTGGATATTTTTAAGGCATAGATAAATTCTTCATGAGTACAGGTGTCAGAGGATATGGGAAGAAGGCAGAAGAATAGGGTGAGGATGGGGGGGGGGGGGGGAATAGATCACCTGTGATTGAATGGCGGAGTAGACTTGATGGGTCGAATAGCCTAATTCTACTCCTATTCCTTATGACCTTATGAACCCTAACGTGGTGCCAATGTGCCGCCCTGCAAAGTGACTTTATCACTTGTAAGCTTCTTCAACATCGTGTCGAGGGGGCAGCTATATTACCAGTTCAACTCCATTGCTCAGTTATTGCTTAATAGACAAATGAACCAGTCCCACTGTTCTTTACTAGGACAAAGGACCCTCTACCTCTGACAGATTAATCTTCACTGGATCAGAGCCCTGCAATTTTTAACGTGGTTGCAATTTACTTTCTTGCGCGAACGATTCCTCTGGGGTCCAATGCTTGATACCATGGAAACTTGAAACCAGTTTCAGAAGGAAGTCACATTACAAAGATGAGCAAGGGTTAAAAGTTCTTAGCTGACATAATAAAATTTCTGCAAAACCCTCCATGGAAGAGTTTCATTTCAAGCCAGTCTAGAGGCTGCTTTGTTTAATTTATTTTCTTAGAACATTAAGCTTGGAAGAGGAAAAGTCAATTTATTCCACCAGGCCCACTCATCTATCAGTCCCACTCATCCATCAGTCCATATAACACAACATCTATCAAGAACTCTGTAATGGTTTATGCTTTATTTGAATAAAACTCTCAGATGACTGTGTGCCACATATCAAAGTGTCGTATTAACCTCCCTGAGCTCATGAGGCATGACTTTCCTCAGCGGGTGGGTTACACTGTTGATGTGAGACAGTGGGCAGGAACAGGCAGAGAAGTGATCTGATAAAGCTGGTTTCCTACTTCGAAGATGCTGCCTTGAGTACTACCTCTTGATGCAGAGCAACATTCACAGAAGAGGAATTAATTGTTGGATTTGCTGCAAATCCCCATCTCTGGGGAGACAATTACTGGGCTGAATATTGATTCTAAGGTATGCGCTATGAAGACCTTTGGACCAAATAGCCACACTATCTCCAACCCTATTTATTTCCATCCCTGCAAAGTTGGTCTGCTCCATTCCTGCCTCAGCTCACTAAGTGTTGGAACCTTCATCTATGCCCTGCCATCTGAAGACTTGATTCCTCTAATACACTCCAATTGGCTTCCATAATTCTACCCTTAATTGCTTAGAAATGCCTAGAAATGCAGCATGGAAACAGGCCCATCGGCCCACTGAGTACGTGCCGATCATTGGTCACCCATTCACACTTGTTCTATGTTATTACACGTTCTCATTCACTCCTTATACATTAGAGGCAATTTGCAGAGGGCCAATAAACCTACAAACCCAAACGTCTTGAGAATGTGGGAGGAATCCGGAGCACCCATATGAAATACATGCAGTCAAATGGATAAAGAGGGATAAACTCCACACAGACAGCACCTGAGGTCAGGATCAAACCTGGGTCTCTGGTGCTGTTAGGCAGCAGCTCCACCAACTGCGCCACTATGCCACCCTTCATTTCCCCTCTCGCCTGAAACATTCTGGTTCTTGATTCTTCTAACTTGGTTAAAAGACTCCATGGATTCATCCGTGCATGGTCACAGGGAGAATGTACAAACTCCATACAGACAGCACCTAAGGTTGGGATCGAGCCAGGATTTCTGAAGCTCTGAGGCACATCTCTACAAGCTGTGCTGATGTCATCCGAAACCCTGCTGCCCATCTCCTAACTCACATGCCCTGTGCTTGCTGTTCCACCATTGCTCCATTTAAGTAGCCACTTCAATTCTAAAATTCTCACCCTAACTAGTTTGACCCTCTTGATCCCTGCAAACCTTCCAAACATATATTCTTGCATGGTCATGTATTTTAGTCATTGCTGAATGAATAACCTACTGTGTAACAGAAGATAGAACATACAATAAAACAGAAGATAGACACAAAGTGCTGGAGTAACACAACGTGTCAGGCGACTTCTCCCAAGAAAAAGGATTGGTGATGTTTCAGATCGGGACCCTCCTTGTTCCCCAGAGATGCTGCCTGACCAGCTGAGTTACTCCAGCACTTTGTGTCTTTCTTAGGTATAAACCAGCATCTGCAGTTCTTAGAGTTTCAGTTTCTATAGAATAATCCTGCTCAGGATCAGGCACTTCGGCCCACAATGTCTGCGTCAAACATGATGACAACCAACTCGTATCTGCCTGCACATAATCCATATCCCTCCGTTCCCTGCATGTCCATGTGCTTATCTAAAAGTCTCTGAAATGCCACAAGGTTGATGTCCACGAGATGAATTGTGCTTTCTGGAAGTTTGCAGTAGTACGTTCACAGGCCTGCCATCGTGAGTAATTAAACGTGTTTCAACGGGCGCCTCTCAGTCTCTGATCAGATATCCTTTTAGACAGCTTCTCCACCTTTAAAAAAAACATCTTTGCTTTCCAGTTAAGGATATCTGTGCAGAACTTGCCGTATATTTATTTCGGTTTCCCTCGGCGCCATCAAAGTCGAGGCAGAGTGTAAGAACATCCCGCAATTCACCATCCCTGGAGAAAATTCAAATTGCATTGTATTGGTGCTGTTCACTCCCTTCATGTTTGCTTCTGTATCAGAACATCAAGGTTTATATTCTGTGCACCATAATCAATGATGCCCAGTGACTCTCTGTGTGCTAGTCACAGAAGTGGATCTGCAATCATGCATTACAATGACTCCACTCTTTTAAACACATTGGATGGCTCGATTGTGATCATGTATTGTCTTTCCATTGACTGGTTAGCATGCAACAAAAGCTTTTCACTGTACCTCGGTACAAGTGATAATATACTAAACTCAAACTCAAACTCAATGCTTCTTTATTATCACATGTACCAAGGTACAGTGAAATCCTTTTCTTTGCATACAATGGAGTGACAGAGTGGCATAGCAGTAGAGATTTTGACTTACAGCACCAGAGATCCAGGTTCAATCCTGACTCCAGGGGCTGTCTGTATGGAATTTGTACGTTCATCCTGTGACCATGTGGGTTTCTCGCCGGGTGCTCCTGTTTCCTCCCCTCCACTATCCGAAGATGTACAGGTTTGTAGGTTAATTTGCTTCGGTAAAATTGTAAATTGTCCCTAGTGCGTAGGATAGTTAGTGTAAGGGGAGCACTGGTTGGCACGGACACCAAAGGGCCAGTTTCCGCACTGTATCTCTAAACTAAACTAAAGCTCAGTAAGATTATTTCCACACATAAGTACAATCCCTGATTAAGTACAGAATGTGCAGAAACAGCCCACTGAATCCATATGCAAGAATCTCCAAGTTTTGGCACCATTGTTAAAATCTGAGCTGCAGCTGGCTATAAAGGCCTATTGCAGCCATCGCCTCCATCCGGATCATCCAGCGAACTCTTCCCTCTCCTCGCCCGGCCACCTTCAACATATGTGCCCCGGGGGCGCCTCCTGCAGCCAACCTTGAGAGCGTGGAAAGTAGGACCTCCGGTTCTTCTTACTGGCTTTTTATTCTTGCATCTGCCTCCACTATCGACTCTCCTCATCCTTCATTCCGGTTGAGCTTGCTTCATTTTCAGACATGTTCTCTTGTTCCAGGTGAGAGGTGTATGCTTAGGTAGAGTGAAAGATCTTGCAAGGGAGATTTTCCAATCCTATCGCCAATATTTATCTTACCTCAACATCTCCCAACTCAGTTTAACTGGGGATTTATCTCATTGCTGCCGGTGAAGCCTGACATTACCCACATGCATCGCACTTCAAAATCAAAAAAATGGTTTTTAAGTACTTTGAGATGTTTTGAGGCTTACAAGGTGCAAAATAAGCACCTTTCGTCTTTCCAATAAATATAACCTTCAATCCACTATTTTTGATGCTATTGATCTATTTTCTTTTAAAAGGTATCAATTAACATGGAATTAACTTGCCTTTGTATTCAGTTCTGCAGCGGAGAAAAAAAAGGTATTTTAATCTCCAATCCTACTCAAACCTTATGAATTTTGTAACTGTGTCCTTGAGTTCTTTGTTCATGGTCCAAGTTAAATAGCCTTCCTTATTTTCATTAATCTAAGGCCTGTAATGTTGTCTCCACTCAGTCTTCTATCCAGTAAAGATTAATGCAAGGTAGAATGTTACATTGATTTCCCGGAGGTCATCTGCTTTTGCGATCAGGATGAATTTTTCTTCTTTAATTCTGTTCATTAGTTCATAAGTTCATAAGTTCTAGGAGCAGAATTAGGCCATCCGGCCCATCAAATCTACTCTGCCATTCAACCATAGCTGATCTATCTTTCCTTCTTAAACCCATTCTCCTGCCTTCCCCCCCATAACTAATCAGGAATCTGTCAATCTCCGCCTTAAAAATGTCAATAGATGGCCTCCACAGCCTTCTGTGGCAATGAATTCCATAGATTCAACACCCTTTGACTACAGAAATTCTTCCTAAAGGTACGTCCTTTTATTCTGTCCTTCCCATTTATGCTCTTCTGTATTACTGTTCGACACAAATGAGGTGAAATGCCTCTGACCCCATACTTGACTCCTTAATTATGTTTTTTAGGGGCTTGACAGGCGGAGGCTACCACAAAATGTTTTCTAAGCATTTAGCAATGCATGTTCCCTCAACAAAGAAGCCTAAGACACCTCCCAAAGCTTAATTTGGCTTTGCACCTTGTTACATGTGTAGGAGAACCTGCATGTATCTAACTGACCACCAAAAGCGACCTACGCCGTGGGGAAAAGCTGAGGTCCAGGTAGAATCATGAAAGGTAGTTGGATTGGACAACCAAGTTGGATGGAGGTGCAAGTGATGGGGTAAACAATCGCTCTGTGGGATTGGGTTCACTGGCAGGGATCAGGGGGAAGTAGTGCTGATGGGGGGGCAATCGTACTACTCTTGAGCCAGAGAGAAAAAATAATGGGCAGAGTTGTGGAAGCAGCCTAGTCCATCACCCAAACCAACTTCTCTTTCATTGACTCCAACTACACCACGCTGTCTTGTCAAGGCCACCGGCATAATCAAGGTCTCACCTCAGTCACTTCCCCTTCTCCCCTCTCCCATTAGACAAGAGTTACTGAAGTGCGGATATCCACACCTTCAGTTTCAGGGACAATTTCTTCCCAGCTGTCATCTGGCAACTGAATCATCTTATCACCAACTAGGGAGCAATGCTGTCCTCCCATCTACTTTATTGGAAACCTTTGAACTATCTACACTGCTCGCATCTACCTCCTCCCTCCAAAAAAGAGTCTAAAAATGGTTCTTGACCAGAAACAACACCAATCCATATTCCTGAGAGATGCTGCCTGGCCTGCTGAATTACTCCAGCACTTTATGTCCTTTAATGAAGTGATGGCCTCATTTTCTGGTACATAGATGACTCCGGTGGAGTGACTTCTTGCTCTGACGTTTTATCATCTTTGCTGCCAATGTATTTGATTTGCAACTTTGTCCATTTAAATCTCAACACCCTCACCCTTCCACATTTTCTTAGGCCCCCTTCAGTCATGGCTGACCATGGGTGTCTCCAGGGTGCTATTCTCTATATGGAGACGCCTGTGCGTGACTTTCTTTAACGTGGGGAGACTGGTGTACAGACAGCCACCCCACGGCCTTTGACAGATCTGAGTCAGGATCCAGTGGCATGGGGTCCAAGACGACCGGAGACCCTTTTATGCTGCAGCCTTCATCCGCCTTCCCAGCCGTTGTGACGCTCCACTGAGGTCAGCCATCATCCTCCGCCTGTTCCACCGTTGAGGTCTTGGTTGGATTGCTCTTTGTCAGAGACCTCCCCCTCGACCTTACCGCCATGGGTGGCCCTACCAGAGCATAGCTCCAGATGGCATCGCTCTCAGGATCTCAGGTTCACACAAGCTTCCACATAGTCAGGCAGATTCGTAGGTAAAGTGGGTTTGACAGATCAGCAGTTCCTTTTGATGAAAGCAATAGAAAAAGTAGCAACATATTAAATTACATCTTTTTCTCCAACTGGCAAACTAAGTTTTTAACTCATATTCACATATTTTCACAAGATATATGAAGAGGCCATTTGGCCTATTTGCGTCTATGTTGACTTTCAGAGCAACCTCAGCAGTTGAAATCCCATATATATTTCCCTGTAATCAATTTTCTCTCCATCAGATGTAGTGCAGACGTTTTTCACATTTCACAGGTACCAAGGTCTAAGCGGAAGCTCAGAGGGGATAGAGCCTTTTCTGTTGCTGCTCCGGCACTCTGGAACACCTTGCCGTTGCACATCAGACAGGCCCCCTCACTGTCCATCTTCAAATCCTCCCTAAAAACATATTTTTATTCTTTGGCTTTCGACACTGGCTGAGGCATTGCTCCTGTTTTTAGTGCTTTTAATGTCTTTTAATTTTTAGTGTGTTTTTTATAGTCCTTCGTTGTACGGTTTTTAATGGTTTTTAATTGTTTGTAATAGCTTTTTGTTCATGATTTCTCATGTACAGCACTTTGTGGCAACTGTAGTTGTTTAAAGTGCTTTATAAATAAAGTTATTATTATTATTATTATTATTATTATAATGGCAAAGTAGGGCTGGATTTTAACCAATATTCTACCATTGCCCTGAACAAATGCCGTATGAAACCATTACTTTCAGTTTAAATGGGAGATGTTTCCATACATTTCTTACAGTTTTGAAAAAAATGATGAATACCAAGTATAAAATGCCAAGAATTATTAATTACATGGCTAGGTATATGGATAGGAAAGGTTTAGAAAGTTAATTACAAGTATAGATGTATGGATAAGAAAGGTTTAGAAGAAGATGGGGCACCTTGGTTGCATGGATGAGAAGGGCCTATTTCCATGCTACATGACTATGCCTCTAAATGTATATAGTTTCATTTCATTTAGTCTTTATAACTCCAATGATTAAATGTGACAACATTCCTTCGAAACTGTTTTGTGAAAGAGGGGAAGATTTCATATTGCCAATTTTTCATCACATTACATTTTTCATTACAGCATTGACTCAATTTTTGTCTTCATATTGTTGACCATAAATAGGACAGTAAAGTGGGATTACAGCATGTCTCAGGACTTGTATCAAGGGTAATGAATTACTATTTTATTACACACTCTGCATGCAATATATTACAGGTCATCTTCTAAAACCTCTGGCATAAACATCCCGTAAAGTGTTCTTGAGTGTGACAGAGTTCTTGTTGCAGTGGTTCTTGTATGAAACTGCTTTTGGAGGAGACCATGCACTTGATTGATAATGGTCCCTGTCTGAACAAGTTCTTGACTGATACTCTCCTCTTCCTCATGCTCATGAGGGTGGCACAGTGGCGCAGTGATAATCTTGCTGCCTTACAGTGCCAGAGACAATCCTGACCATGCATGCTGTTTGTACGGAGGTTGCATGTTCTCCCTGTGACCACATGAGTTTTCTCTGGCTGCTCCAGTTTCTTCCCACACTTAAGCGATGTACAGGTTTGTAAGTTAATTGGCTTTGGTAAAATTATAAATTGTCCCTAGTGTGTAGGA
Source organism: Amblyraja radiata (assembly GCF_010909765.2). NCBI lineage: Eukaryota > Metazoa > Chordata > Chondrichthyes > Rajiformes > Rajidae > Amblyraja > Amblyraja radiata. Next base: position 22,309,988 of record NC_045972.1, on the reverse strand, counting down.
TAGTGTATGGGATGATAACTGATCGTCGCGGACTCGGTGGGGCAACAGTTCTGTTTCCGTGTCATATCGCTAGGGTATGAAGTCTAAAGGCACAGTAGTGCAGCTAGGAGAGCTGCTGCCTCAGGCCATCAGATGCCCTGGTTCGATCCTGTCCTCGGGTGTTGTCCGTGTGGAGTTAGTACATTCTCCCTGTGACCCCGTGGGTTTCCTCCAGCTACTCTAGTTTCCGCCCATATCGCAAAGACGAGCGGATTTGTAGGTTAATTTCCCCCCTATAAATTGCCTCTAGTTTGTAGGGTGTGGATGGGAAAGTGGGATTACTTAGAGCTAGTGAGAACTGCTGATCAATGGCCAGCATGGACTCAATGGGCTAAAGGGCCTGTTTCCATGCTGTATCTGTAAACTAAACTAAACATCATCTCTGCAAATGAAATCTGTACAGCAGAAGTTGAGAATGGAATTTTTAAGATTTAATATTAAACTCAAAAATTTTCATGCACTCCATAGCGTCCAAAATCCAATTGGCAGCTTTGCTAGAAACCACAAAAATGACAGCTCTGCTATGTTTAATAACTAATTCAGTATTTCCTTTTATTTTGTTTTGCCAAAAGCTCAATTTTCTCTCACGCAATTGTGTGCACCTCTTGTTTTCTGTGTCTGTGGACTCTCAGAAAGCCTTTGATAAGGTCCCACACAAGAGATTAGTGGGCAAAATTAGAGCACATGGAATTGGGGGTAGGATATTGACATGGATAGAGAAATAGTTGGTAGACAGGAAGCAAAGAGTAGGAATAAATGGGTCCCTGTCAGAATGGCAGGCAGTGGCGAGTGGAGTGCCGCAAGGCTCGATACTGGGGCCGCACTCTTTACAATATATATTAATGATTTAGATGATGGAATTAAAAGTAACACTAGCAAATTTGCAGATGACACAAAGCTGGGTGGCAGTGTGAACTGCGGAGGATGCTAGGAGGTTGCATGATGACTTGAACAGGTTGAGTGAGTGGGCAGATGCATGGCTGATGCAGCATAATGTAGATAAATGTGAGGTTATCCACTTTGGCGGCAAGAACAAGAAGATAGATTATTATCTCAATGGTGTAGGAAAAAGGGAAGTGCAACAAGACCTAGGTGTTCACCAATCACTGAAAATAAACATGCAGGAGCCAAATGCAGGTAATTGGGACTAGTGTAGTTTGAAGAAGGGTCTCGCCCAAAACGTCACCCATTCCTTCTATCCATAGATAGTGCCTTTCCCGATGAGTTACTCCAACATTTTGTGTCTATCTAATGTAGATGAGGCAGCTTGGTTGGCATGGGCAAGTTGGGCCGTAGGACTTGTTTCCATGATGTGTGCCTCCATGACTGTGACGCCAGTACTGAAGCCTGTGAGCTTCATCGCATATGTAGCAGGACACAGATGGCAATAATGCAGACTCGCTCACCCCTTCTCAACCAATGCAAACAATCTTTCACATGTTTTGCACATCAGTAGTGTGACTTCCATTATCGAGGCACAGATCCATGTGCGGTTCATGTTGGATTATATTTTATTATAATGCAATCAGTAAATCTTTCTCGAATGTGCCATTGCTTTAATAGAGAACACATGCAACAAATATACCATGGCAACGTGACTAAAACATGTTTGAAAAATAAAGTCCATCTCCATCAGAATACTTTAACCATAACCTCACAGTATCTGATGGTATGAGGATAGTGGCAGGAAAATTTAAACCTTTCAAAAGTGCAAGAACTGAAGATTCGGGAAACTAGAGCATGGCATGGAGGCACAGTGGTAGAGTTGCTTCCTTACAGTGCCAGAGACCTGGGTTCGATCCTGACTATGGGTGCAAAAAGGAACTGCAGATGCTGGAAAATCGAAGGTAGGCAAAAGTGCTGGAGAAACACAGCGGGTGCAGCAGCATCTATGGAGCGAAAGAAATAGTCAACGTTTCGGGCCGAAACCCTTCTTTAGACTGATGTAGGGTGGGGGGGGAGGGGGCGGGGAGAAGAAAGGAGAAAGGAAGGGGAGGAGCCAGAGGGCTGAGGGAGAGCTGAGAAGGGAAGGAAACAGCAAGGGCTACCGGAAATTGGAGAAGTCAATGTTCATGCAGCGAGGGTGCAAACTGCCCAAGCGGAATATGAGGTGCTGCTCCTCCAATTTCCGGTGGTGCTCACTCTGGCCATGGAGGAGGCCCAGGACAGAAAGGTCGGATTCGGAATGGGAGGGGGAATTGAAGTGCTGAGCCGCAGGGAGATCAGGTTGGTTAATGCGGACCGAGCGGAGGTGTTCGGCGAAACGATCGCCAAGCCTACGCTTGGTCTCACCGATGTAGATCAGCTGACATCTAGAGCAGCGGATGCAATAGATGAGGTTGGATGAGGTTGGAGGAGGTGCAGGTGAACCTCTGTTGCACCTGGAACGACTGCTTGGGTCCTTGAATGGTCGAGGGAGGGAGGTAAAGCGACAGGTGTTGCATTTCTTGCGGTTGCAAGGGAAAGTGCCCGGGGAGGGGGTGGTGCGGGAGGGAAGGGAAGAATTGACCAGGGAGTTACAGAGGGAGCGGTCTTTGCGGAAAGCAGACAGGGAGGGGGGGGGGGAGATGGGAAGATGTGGTGAGTGGTGGGGTCACGATGGAGGTGGCGAAAATGACGGAGGACTATTTGTTGTATGTGACGGCTAGTGGGGTGAAAGGTGAGGACTAGGGGGATTCTGTCCTTGTTGCGAGTGGAGAGAGAGAGCAGTGTTATGGGGTAGTGAAGAAACCCTGGTGAGAGCCTCAACTATAGTAGGGGAGGGGAAACCCCGTTCCCTGAAGAATGAGGACATTTCCGATGCACTGGTGTGGAACACCTCATCCTGGGAGCAGATGCGGCATAGACGGAGGAATTGGGAGTAGGGGATGGAGTCCTTACAGGAAGCAGGGTGGGAAGAAGTGTAGTCTAGATAGCCATGGGAGTCAGTGGGCTTATAGTGGATGTCGGTCAGAAGTCTATCACCTGCGATGGAGATAGTGAGGTCAAGAAATGGTAGGGAAGTGTCGGAAATGGCCCAGGTGTATTTGAGTGCCGGATGGAAGTTAGTGGTGAAGCGGATGAAGTCAGTGAGTTGTGTGTGGGTGCAGGAGGTAGCACCAATGCAATCGTCAATGTAGCGGAGGTAGAGTTCGGGGATAGGGCCCTGGTACGTCTCGAACAAGAATTGTTTGACGTACCCTACAAAGAGGCAGGCGTAGCTGGGGCCCATGCGCGTGCCCATAGCTACGCCTTGTATTTGGAGGAAATGGGAGGAGTCAAACGAAAAGTTATTAAGGGTAAAGACCAGCTCCGCTAGGCGGACGAGAGTACCTGTAGACGGGGATTGGTTGGTTCTCTGGTCGAGGAAGAACCGGAGTGCTTTGAGACCCTCCTGGTGGGGGGTGGAGGTGTAGAGTGACTGGACATCCATGGTGAAGATGAGGGGATGGGGGCCTCGAGAACGGAATGCCCGGAGACGACAGAGAGTGTCTGAGGTGTCTTGAACACAGGTAGGGAGGGATTTAACCAGGGGGGATAGGATGGAGTCGAGGTATGTGGAAATAGGTTCGGTAGGGCATGAACAGGCAGAGACAATGGGTCTACCAGGACTATGGGTGATCTCTGTATGGAGATTGTACGTTCTACCTGTGGCCGAGAGGGTTTTCTCCGCGTGCTTCGGTTTCCTCCCACATTTCAAAGACGTACAGGTTTATAGGTTAATTGGTTTCGGTAAAATTGTTCCCAGTGTGTTTTTTGGAATAGTGTCAGTGTACGGGGTGATCACTCGTCCGTGCGGACTCGGTCGGATGAAGGGCCGCTTCCATGCTGTATTTCTAAAGTCTAAAGTAAACTGCAATGCTGGAATCTTGAGCAAAATACAAAGTGCTGGAGGAACTCAGCAGTTCAGGCAGCATCCGTAGAGGAAATGGATAGGCAATGTTTCAGCTGGATCCCTTCTTAAAGCTATGCCCACTGATGTTTCGATTTTTCAATCCTGGGATAAAGGCTCTGACTGCCTACCCTATCTATGCCTCTCATAATTTCATATATTTCTACCTGTAATCTTCGGCGTTCCGGGTAAGAGAAAACAATCCAAGTCTGTCCAAACTGGATTGTTATAGAACAAAAAACATTAACACAGGATCGGATAAATAAATTCACCAAAATCTTTGCAAATTATTTCCAACATTAGGCACAGAATGGAATTATTAAGAATTGGTGATTGGATTTCCAGCATTTGCAGTTTATTTTGCTCCAAACACTCATTACCTTGGCAGCAGGAAGCTGTAGGCTCGAGTCTCATTCAACATCATGCTCTTTAGCCAACGTGTGGGTTTGTCCACGGGGAGATGTTGCATGCAGGAAGAGCCGGGATACTCTAGATCACTCCACTGTGACCTCTGAGCCCTAGTGGGATGAGAATCAATCGAGTTGAATCTTGCAAACTACTGCCTGAGATCAACAGATCCATGTGCAGTTGTCTTTGAAGTTGATGCCCCTGCCTAATAACACAGAAGACATTAACTTCCTTGAGTAATTAATCTATCATGTTTGGAGTGAACTTTTTTTACACAAGGGTGGTGGGTGTATGGAACGAGCTGCTGGAGGAGGTAGCTGAGACAGGTACAATCGTAACATTTAAGAAACATATAGACAGGTACATGGATAGGATATGTTTAGAGGGATATGGGCCAGACACAGGCAAGTGGGACTAATGTAGATGGGACATGTTGGTCCGTGTGGGCAAATTGAGCCGAAGGGCCAGTTTTCATGTTGTATGGCTCTCTATGATTCTATGATGGTGAGAAAGAAGATGATTAATCCTTCCCTTAATTCCTAAGAGAAGTATTAAGGACTGCAAACCCTTATTGAGGTCTACAAGATCATGAGCAGCATGGATAAATTGAATGTTCACAGTCTTTTTCTTAGGAAAGAGGTTTCTACAACTAGCGGGCATAGGCTTAAGGTGATAGGGGAACTTAGGGCAACCTTTTCAATCAGAGGGTAGTCCATACCTGGAACAAAGTGCCAGAGAAAGCCATAGACATAGATACAATTACAAATTCCAAAAAACATTTTGACAGATGCATGGATAGGAAGGATTTAAAGGGCTCTAGGTCAAATGCAAGAAAATGGGACTAGCAGAGTATCTCAACTTGGTTGGAATGGACAAGATGGGCTGAAGGGTGTGTTTCCATGCTGCATGGCTCAGTGACTCTAAAGAACTCCAGTGCAGAGAATGGACAAGGTTGGGGGATGTTTAGTGGAGGTATTCTAAATTATCCAATCAATTTGGATGAAATGTATAGGAAGAAAACTGGGAGGAATGTGTGGCAGCAGAATTTAGCTAAGTAGGAACAAGATATAAAAGGGAAATTAGGAGAATCTATGTTGTGCGGTGAATTACAATGATCTGGAATCTTGCCTACACATTCATGTGGGTTAATGTCTGCAAATTTAGTTTCAGCTTTACACTTGAGAGATGCAAGAAGGATGGAAGCAGAATTATCTTTCTGTGGGATATGTGGGGTCTTAGTTTAGTTTAGACCAGGAATTGGCAACCTTGTTCTGCATAGAGGCAAGGACCCATGTCTGTGAGAGGATGGCGGGCCACATCTATCGCCATCGTGTGACACTTGGTGTTGCTTTTCGCATTAGTTTTCTCGTGCTTTTCAATTAGTTTTCTGCAGTTCCCAGATCCCTCGCCTGCCCCAGTACTGGCTGCAGTTCCCAGCGTGGCTCGCCTGCCCCAGCACTGGCTGTGGCGCCCAGGTCGCCTGCGTGCCCCGTGACGAGCTGCAGTTCCCAGATCAGCTTGCATCCCCGAGACTGGCTACAGTTCCCAGCTCGCGAAAACTAATTGGAAAAACTACGCCTGTGGGCCGGATGATTTTGGGTTACGGGCCGGATCCGGACCGTGGACCATAGGTTGCCAAACCCTGGTTTAGAGATACAGCAAATTCGGCAAATTTTGTTAGTTTCTGCTTTACACTTAGAACATAGAATAATACAGCACAAGAACAGGCCCGTCAGCCTGCAATGTCTGTGCTGAACATGATGCCAAGACCAACTCTTATCTGCCTGCATATAATCCATATCCTTCTCCTAGAAAAGGGTTGTGACCCAAACGTCTCCTATCCATATTCTCCAGGGATGCTGCCTGACCTGCTGGGTTACAGTATTTTGCATCCTTTTATGTATTAACCAGCATCTGCAGTTCCCATTTACCCACATTTGACCCATATCATTCTATATATTTCCTATTCTTGTACCTCTCCAAGTGTCTTTTCATTATTGTAATCGTCCCTGCCTCAAATAACTCCTCTGGTGGTTCATTTCATATACCCACCACCACCTGAGTGCAAATGTTGCCCCTCAGATTCCTATAAAATCTTTCTCCTCTCACCTTAGAAACATAGAAACATAGAAACATAGAAAATAGGTGCAGGAGTAGGCCATTTGGCCCTTCGAGCCTGCACCGCCATTCAATATGATCATGGCTGATCATCCAACTCAGTATCCTGTACCTGCCTTCGCTCCATACCCCCTGATCCCTTTAGCCACAAGGGCCACATCAAACTCCCTCTGCAATATAGCCAATGAACTGGCCTCAACTACCTTCTGTGGCAGAGAATTCCAGAGATTCACCACTCTGTGTGAAAAATGTTTTCCTCATCTCGGTCCAAAAAGATTTCCCCCTTATCCTTAAACTGTGACCCCTTGTTCTGGACTTCCCCAACAGCGGGAACAATCTTCCTGCATCTAGCCTGTCCAACCCCTTAAGAATGTTGTAAGTTTCTATAAGATCCCCCCTCAATTTTCTAAATTCTAGTGAGTACAAACCAAGTCTATCCAGTCTTTCTTCATATGAAAGTCCTGACATCTCAGGAATCAGTCTAGTGAACCTTCTCTGTACTCCCTCTATGGCAAGAATGTCCTTCCTCAGATTAGGAGACCAAAACTGTACGCAATACTCCAGGTGTGGTCTCACCAAGACCCTGTACAACTGCAGTAGAACCTCCCTGATCCTATACTCAAATCCTTTTGCTATTGCTTAAACCTATGTCCTCTGTTTCTGGATTCCCCTATCCGATGTAAAACACTGTGCATTCACCCTATCAATTCCCCACATGATTTCATACACTTTTATAATATTACCCATTGGCTTTCGTGACCTCCAAAGAATAAAGTCCGAGCTTGCCCGGTCAGTCCCGACAGCCCAGGCCCGCGAGTCCTGGCAACATCCTCTTACTGTAAATCTTCCCCGTGCTCTTTCCTGCTTAATGACATCCTTCCTATAGCAGGTTGACCAAATGTGAACACACAATATAGGTATGTTACAATACTTACCTTCAGAGGCGTTGCAATTCTGCCACTGGCCGTGTGCACGATTTTGGCGCCATTGAGGGGGGGGCGGGGTTAAAACGCGTTTTTTTCCTACCTTGTCCTGGAATGTATTTTGTTGGAGTGCAAGCTTTTGCTGAAGAATCGTACCGACGGGCGTTCTGTGTTTTTTTTTTTTTAATCGCCCGACAAGTTCAGTGTTGGAGTAATTTTAAAATCAGCTTCTAAAGCCGTCAACGCCGACAACGGGGACGGATTTCAGGTACGGGACAGGTAAAAGAAAGCCATTTATTTTATGTATAAAAGTGCTCCTTAAGATGCCTTTAATTCACATTTTAAGTTGCGAAACGGTGATTTTCCCCCCATATGAACCGGCAGTATATTTCCTGCCAATATGGGGTATAAATTCACCGCAATTCCGCAACGTTCCAAATGATCGCGTTCCAGAAAAACCCACTCGCAAGATGATTTAAATGGCCATTAATTTACAGGTATTAAACATTAAATTCCTTCCATTTGGCCTATAAATCCATGACAATGAGATTTAAAAATTATGTTATATTGTGAATTCTTGTGTGAATGTTATTTCGACACTTAGGCTATTTAAAAATGTTAATCTATTCTTAAGAAATTGATAGATGTTTAGATCTAGTAATTGAATTTTGTAATTAGGTACAATCAGGTAACTAACTAATTATATGCTTTAATTCAAGTCATCTAAGTAAGATTGTTTCATATTTGTTTCAGAATGCTTCAATCTATAATAACTGTTCTCTTAATTTTTAAGAAAGTTATGGGCTTTTGACTGTCCTTGGTCACAGCTTTTGTGTTAAGTCAATGAAAAAGCAATAGGGAACAAGATGCTAATTTCCGAGTATGAAACTGGCCATAACTTTTTTAATACTGAAGATATGAAAGTGAATTAGGTGTCAAATTAAACTTATTTTTATGCTTTATCTGATGGGATAAATTACAGACTTGATTTTTAAAATCTCAAAATTTTGTAACATTGTTACACAATACTCCAGCAACTCAGCGGGACAGTCAGCAACTCTGGAGAGAAGGAATGGGTGATGTTTCGGGTCGAGACCCTTATTCAATCTGAAGAAGGATCTCGACTTGAAATGTCACCCTTTCCTTCTCTCCAGAAATCCTGCCCTGTCCTGCTGAGTTACTCCAGCATTTTGTGTCTACCTTTCGATTTAAACCAGCATCTGCAGTTCCTCCAGCAGTTTTCTTGTTTTGCTCCAGGCGGCTCTCGTGTCTCTCTTCAGATGAGACATTAACCAACTCCCTCAGCTGACTGCTCAATAATTGCTTGCTGTGTTTCCTGCCTTACAACAGAAACCGTATTTCAGAAAAATTTTGTTTGGTTGGAATACATTTGATGGCATCCTGTAAAAAGGACATTGGGACAGCACAGTGGCTCAGTGGTGGAGCTGTGCCTTGCAATGCCAGAGACCCGGATTCGATCCTGACTACGGGTGGCTGTCTGTACGGAGTTTTCCCTGCACTTTCCCACCATCTTCCACCACCAGCATTTTCCAGGCATCCACCATATTCTGTGTAAACAAACTTGTCCCACACATCTCCTGAAACATTTTCCTCGCTCGCCTTAAAACTCTAACACATCTTACCTAACCAACTACAATGTTTATGCCTATCATCATTTCATATACTTCTATCAGACAGATTGAGAAAGGTTAACAATAACAACCTGATCTCAACAAGAAAATACAAAAGAAAGATGTAAGTTTAAACATAGTCCTGATTAGGGAACCACAATTGTTGAAGAAGAGTTGACACAGAATGCGACTTAAGAGTCAGGAAGTAACACGTTCATTATGTTTTGAGATAAGTGCTATATTAACAATATCTCTGAGATCAACTAATACACATACAGTGGCAAAGAACAAGCAGAATTTGTGATCCAGTGAGTCAGTAAATTTGTTAATGTTATTCTTTTCAGTTATGGGGGAAGAGGTGCAGTGTGTAAGTGAGATGTCACTGTAAGAAGTGCTTAGTCATGAGTATGAATGTGTAGCTGCACAGTCTGATTGGCAATTTAAGCTAAAGCAATTTACAGTTGCCAATTAACCTACCAACCAACTAGTCTGTGTGATGAGGGTGGATATTGGAGCACCTGGGAGACACCCATGAATGGCAGGGAGAAAGTATAATAGTAAGATTAAACGAGAACTTACCAGTTCGAAGTTTGATCGTTATTTTATGAGGAGTACGTTGAGGGGATACGTGAAGAACCCCGCCAGGACGCATGCGTGTCATTCTTCAAAGCAGCGGTGTGAAATCACAGATAACTGTAATGACTTAAACATAGTAAGATTAGAGAAGTAATACCAGTTGAGTATATGATCATGGGTGGGAGCGGAGGGCACGTATTCCCTCAACGTACTCCTCATAAAATAACAATCAAACTTCAAACTGGTAAGTTTTCATTTAATCTTACTATTTTACTTCGGAGTCACGTGAGTGACTACATCAAGATTTCAAAGCTCTGTGATTTCATGCCGTGGAAACGAGTCCATGCATCACATCTGCCTTAATGACTGTAGGAGGAATTGTGTCAACATATTTTAGACATGAATCCGACATTGAAATCCATGAATTGATTAACACAAATTATAGCCCCTATTTATGGGGTAATTAAATTACAGAACTTAAATTGTTTCTGCAAATGTTCCAGGTTTAATGACTGGTTTATGATAAAATAGTTGGAATGTTTTTCCCCCTGACCATCCTGCTGCCTTGAGGATTTGGTCCATTGGTACATCCAACTGCATATCTGCCGATGTAGCTGCAGCCCTGGTGGAATGAGATTTAAAATATTAGTATCCATCCCAGCCTGTATTAGAACCTGTTTCAGCCATCTTGAGATGGTCTGGACCGTCACTCTTTTGTGTGGTTGCTTATGGCTGACTAAAAGTGCCTTCTCATTGCCTCTGATGATTTTCGTGTTCTCCATGTATAACGACAAATGTCTTACTATACAGAGACGATCATCTGTTGGGTAAGACCTAAATTCTATATTGAGGCCTGCTGATCCCTGTCTGTTCTGCTTTACTAATTCATAAATATGAAACGTAATATTTTCAGATGAAGAAGTCATGTTGTCCAGTCTTAATTTATGTAATGACTGTACCCTTTGTGCTGTGACCAATGCCATTAGCATAACTGTCTTTAATGTCAGTCTATGTAGGGACAGAGCTGTTGCTGGAGACCAATTCCTGAGCATTTTCAGGACAATACTCACATCCCATATTTGGGAGTACCTGGTTCTTGGGGAATTGTTATTAAAAATTCCCCTCATAAGTTTTGTTACCAGTGGGTGAGTCCCAACAGAGTGACGCTCTGTTCCTTGCCATAGATAAGTTGATAGGGCAATTCTGGCGCAGTTGATGGCACTATAACTGAGCCCCTCATCATAATGGAGGCCTGCCAGGTATTCCAGAACAGACGGGATGTTCATATCTCTGTAGGTGATGCTGTTTTTGTGACAATACATCTCCCACTTCCTGATATAGACCAGATACTGTTTTTTTGGTGGACTGTCTGTGGCTTGCCGAAATCATGTTCACTGTTCGGTCCGTCAGTCCCAGCTGTAGTAGTGGTATTTTTAAACTCTACAAATTAATAAATTCAAATAGTTATGGCATGGGTGGCTATCCCTTGTTACGGGATGAACCAATAAGTCTGGTCTATTCGGGATGGTGATACATGGTTCTAATACCATGTTCAGTATCACTAGGAACCATGGTTGAGTAGGCCAATCGGGTACTACCAAAATAACAGACGCAGAGTCTTGCTGTATTTTCCTTAATACCCGACTGATGAGGCAGAAAGGAGGGAATGCATAAATAAACAATTTCCCCCCCAATGCAGCGAAAATGCATCTGTCGCCGCTGCCCCAAGGTCTGGTTCCCACGAAACATAGTTTGATAACTGGTGATTAAGCCTGGATGCGAATCGATCGATATCTGGTGTTCCATATCGTGCTGTAATATCAGCAAATACTTTTTATTCAACATCCATTCGGTGTTTTCATTAAATTTGCGTGACCTGGTGTCTGCCACTAAATTTAGTTTACCTGGTAGGTAAGTAGCTGATATCCAAATATCTCTCTGGATACACCACTGCCAAATTGTATTAGCCAGATTGTCACATGATGTCGATTTGTTTCCACCCATGTGGTTGATATATGCTACAGTGGTATTGTCAATCTGTAGTCTAACATGCTGGTGATATGACCCAGTACCATATGACTTTAGGCCATAGAATGCACCCAACATTTCCAGGTAGTTTATGCCCAGTGTTAGTAATAATGATGCCTCCTGAGCAGTCCATCTACCTCCACAGCTGGAGATGGAATTGGTGGCACCCCAACCAAGTGCACTGGCATCAGTTTGTAGCACCATAGAAGGGTTGCTGATAATGATTGGATTGAAACAAAGTCAAACGTTATCTATCCACCATTTTAGTTCCATTATAGCTTTGATTGGTAGCTTCATTGGTCTGTCAAAATGACCAGCATTGATTTTGAGTGCTTGTATTTTTGCTCTCTGAAAATTTTGGTAATGTAAAGGTCCAAATTGTGTGGCTGGAAAAGCAGCCACCATTTTGCCAATTACTTTTGCTACCAATCTGATGGGCGGTTACTGATGTCAATGAGGTTATTGCAAGCCTCTATTAAGTCTATAGCCTTTCCCTTTGGCAAAGTCATGTGAACTGAGTCAATGGTGAACCCCAAATAGTCCATTGTAGTGGAAGGCGTTAATTTAGATTTAACTGGATGGATAATAAACCCCAGTTTTTCAAATAACTGTTTTGTGGCTGTTACAATTTGTTTGGCCAATTCCAGAGTTTTACCCACAATAAGTATGTCAGCTAGATATGCCATGACCATGTGTTTTTGTTTCCGTAGAAACGCTAGGGCTGGTTTCAAAATTTTTGTGAACAGTCTGGGGGCTGATGTTAACCCATTTGGCAGCGCGCTATACTGCCATTGCTGTCCCATCCAGTTGAATTTTAAGTAACATCTGTGGTCACCTCGTATAGGCACTGAATAGTACGCATTTTTTAATCGATGCTAGCCATGAAGTAACCTTTGGAAATCAATTGTTTAGCAGTAACAAAGGTTTCCATTTTAAAATGAATATATTGTACAAATGTATTCAATTTGGTCAGATCTATGATGATGCGACAACCACCATCTTTTTTGTTGCAGCATGCGCTTCTGATTTTGCTTTACCGGAAATAACGAACATTCGGTTCGGTATATGTTGAACTGGAGGGCTGTACTTGTGTATAAATTCTACTGTGTACCCCTGGATACTGCTTAAAATATAAATATCGGTAGTTAACATACTCCATGCATCCAGAAAGGAGAGTAATCTCCCCCCAACCTCCATGCTCCCTGCAATTTGTAGGGAACCAGACCCACCTACCTCCATAGTTACCAATGGCAGGTTTTCTTCTTTTTGTAAATCCTTCGTTGATGTTGAGGCGTCGGTGTCTGGGTTTGTGGTTTGGTTGATGTTGGAGGTTTGCGTATCTTCCAAGAAGGCCGGTCTGGGCCATGGCCTAAGAAAGACTCATGTTTGGTGTACCGGACCTTCGAGCTTTCACCAGTCGGTTTTGTTCTACTGGTGGGTGCGTAAGGGTGCTGTCTATGGCCGTGTGTTGCAAAGCAGTGCCAGTGCATCCTGTTGGTCCTGCGACATGTCCTTCTCATCCACTGTGCGGGCGAAAGCTGTTATCCCCGCTGTTTAGGAGTTTCCATGTACAATTATTTACTACAGGAACATTCTGGGATATATAGTCCTCCAGGTTTTGGCCAGTCTGGTCTGGCTGTATGAAGTTGGACACCATGTCCAGTAGATTTTCACGTTCCTGCACCCTCTGCACACTTGATTTCTGTTCTGCAAACCCCTCTTCAGGGTCAGCCCATAACTGACCCCCAGTACTCCCCTCTGACGAGGGAGAAGCACTGTGCAGCCCTACAAGAGGTGCTGCTGTGGGTTTTACATAGAGCCCACAGTGACTCGACTCCATCTCCCGGAGCCTGTCACGTTGGAGCAAATGCTCCACACACCGCTCCATCCGGCTCCAGCGCTTACGGTCGCTGGCCGCCCGCGGCTGCTCAAAGTCAGACTCATCTGAGTCCACGACTTTGATGGTTTTTTGTTTTGCCTTACCGCCCGGCCGCGGAGTGGATCTGGCCGGTGCGGAGGCGACATCGGGCACAGCTGATCCCATTATAAGTGATTCAAGTTCCGCTGGCCGCTGCTGGCCCACCAGCTTTGTCGCAGCCCTCGTTGGTTTCTTCGACTTTTCCATGCTCCCTACCTGTAATCAGCATGGGAAAACACAAAAAGACCGCAGAGTACTCTTACCTGCAGGTCCTGGTTTAAATTGTCGCTACGGGGGAACGTCGTTCCACCCCGCCTCCTGCCGTTTTCGACTTGTTAAAAGTCGACGGCCCCATTCTGAATAGTCTCCCGCCCGGCCGTGGTGTTCTGGCCGGCGCGGGACCAAAAGTCGGCACAGCTGATCCCACTTATGGGGCTTGTGCCTTCACCTGCTGCTGACTCCCGCAACTTCGCGGTCCTCCCCAGCCAGCTTTACTCGCAGCACTTGTGGACACTATTTTGTCCAGCTTCCCCCCCCTGTGTAAAAACAGCGCGGGGACAAAAACTACCGCAGAGTAAAGCACTTACCTGCAGGTCGCGGTTTCAAACTTACCGCTGCGGGGGAACGCTCCACCCCGCCTGTCGTTTCGCAAGCGTGAAAGCGATATGACACGCATGCGTCCTGGCGGGGTTCTTCACGTAGTCACTCACGTGACTCCGAAGGAAAATCTCCACATAAACAGCATCAGTATTCAGATCCCTGGAGCTTCCAGTGTCTGGGTACACCTGGATTAGTTTTGTTTAGTTTACTTTCGGGAGTAAACTAATGTAACTAAATAAAACTAAACTAAAGTGACTTGGCAAGAAGGGAGGATAATGCAATTAGGAGGGAGAGATAGATCAGCCATGATTGAATGATGGAGTAGACTTGATGGGCCGAATGGCCTAATTCTACTCCTTTATAACCTAGCACCTTTACTTTTCCTTAGTTTTTAGTTTAGTTTAGAAGTACAGCACGGAAACAGGTCCTTCGGCCCACCAAGTCCACACCAACCAGCGATCCCCACACTATCCTTCATACATCAGGGACAATTTACACATACACCAAGCCAATGAACCTACATACCTGTACGTCTTTGGAGTGTGGGAGGAAACCGAAGATCTCAGAGAAAACCCACTCGGTCATGGGGAGAACGTACAAACTCCGTACAGACGGCACCCATAGTCAGGATTAAACCCGGGTCTCTGGTGCTGCATGCACTGGAGGACAGCAACTGTTCTGCTTCACCACCATGGCCACCCTTTACTTTCCTTTACTTTATTGTCACATATACCGAGGTCCAGTGAAAAGCTTTTGTTGCATGCTATCCTATCAGCGGAAAACTAGACATTATTACAATTGAGCCCTCCACAGTATAAAGGGAATAATGTGTAGTCAAGATAAAGTCCAGTAAAATCCGATTAAAGATAGTCCGAGGGTATTCAATGAGGCAGATGGTAGTTCAGGACTGCTCTCTAATTGTTGATAGATGGTTCAGTTGCCTGATGACAGCTGGGAAGAAACTTCCTGAATCTGGAGGTGTGTGTTTTCAGACTTCTGTACCTCTTGCCTGATGGGATAAGGGAAAAGAGGGTGAAACTCATCCTTAAATATGGTGGTGGCCTTGCTGAGACGGCATGAAGTTTAAGATGGAGTCAATGGAAGGAAAGATGGTCTTACAGACCAACTTATCTTGTTATTCCTATCCTTTCTGTATGATATCCTTCACTGCAAGTAAAAATGTCATTCTTCCATTTTCCCGTTTCGGGGCATATGCCAATAAAACACTCTTGACTCATGAGTCTTGATTTATCCTTCTGTTACAAAATTCTTTTTGACCAGTTGTGTTTACACTCAAGCCCAAACTAGGCACACCTTTCCAGACAGACACCTTTCCCGACAGACACTTTGATCAACAAGTTAATTGTATGTACAGGAAGCAAATATGTTGAGATTTTCCTCCCATTGTGCATATAATGATCAAAGTACTAGCTTGGTGGCTTGAATTATGTTGTTTCATGATTCAACCACATTCATATCCCTGGATATTCCATTGTCTGGGTGGTGTCACAGTCCACCAGGGCAGACTCAGTACTAGGACCCTTCTTGTTGTTCCAATCCTTACTACCTAATATCCTTTACACACTGTATCTGTTTGTGCACAATGTAAGTCAGCTAGGTATCTGAGATAACCCCTTTACCATGTTAAAGATAGACACAAAGGGTTGGAGTAACTCAGGGGGTCAGGCAACATCTCTGCAGAAAAAAGACATTCCGGGTCTGTAGAAGGGTCTGACCCGTTGGGTTAATCCAGCACTTTGTGTATATCTTTGGTGTAAACTAGCATGTGCAGTTCCTTCTTTCTATCCTTGTATGTGTTAATCGTTCAACACTTTGCTTTCTTTATGCACATTTAATTGTGCATATGTCCAACTTTATGAAGAGCTTAGACCTTGCCAATTCAACATTGGCATCCTGACATGTAAGTAAAGGATAGTGATGATCATTTATGGCTTGGATGAGAGTTATATTATAATTCCAACAAAGTCAGGCAGTTTTGGCTTGCATACAATGTTATTTGAACTTCTTCAACCCCTCAGTCTCAGTCTTCAATGCTTATGATACCAGTGTGGACCTAAAGTAAATTGAATTAACATTTAGTTTGTTATGTACATTCTATTTCCTGTATGGTATACTTAACCTTGTATATATCTGCATACTCCACCAAATGCTAAACCAGACAAGGTTACAAAGAGCACAGATGAGTACATTCTTCCCACCACTAAATTGTTTCTGTAGCCTATCTCCTTGTGTAATGAATGTCTGCTAGCTGCACTTTTTGACCTTTGCAAGAAACCGCACGAAAGATAAAACAAGCCGATGGAATGGGCGGCTCAGTGGTGCCACTGCAGATCTGCTGCCTCATAGCACCAGAGACCTAGGTTCGATCCTGACCATGGTACAGAGTTTTTATGTTCTCCCTGTGACTGCGTGGGTTTTCTCTGAGTGTTCTGGTTTCCGCCGGCATTCCAAAGCCACACAGGTTTTTGTAAAATTGTAAATTGTCCCTAGTATGTAGGATAGTGCTAGTGTACGGTGGGATCGTTGGTCGGCACATACTTGGTAGGTCGAACTCCAAAAATTAAACTACATCACAAGATTTGGTTTGTTTAGTTTAGTTTACAGATATAGCATGGAAAAAGGAACTTCAGCCCATCGAGTCCACGCCGACCATCAATCGCCCGTTCGTACTAGTTCTATGTTATTGTATTCTACTTTCACATACAGTTCCTTCAAACACAGGGCAACTCATAGAGGCCAATTAACCTGTGTAACCACACATCTTTGGAATGTGGGTAGAAACCAGAGCACGCAGGAGGAAACCCACGCCATCGCTGAGAGAACATACAAACTCCACACAGACAGCAGCCAAGGTCAGGATCGAACCCATGTCTCTGGTGCCGTGAGGCAGCAACTCTACAAGCTGCACCACTGTGACACCCATGTGTTTGGAGTGAGATAGGTACAATGTACTTGAGTAACTCAGTGGATCAGGGAGCATCTCTGGAGAAAAGGAATAAGTGACGTTTCGGGTCGGAACCCATCTTCTGATCCAAAACGTGACATATTCCTTTTCTCCAGATATGCCGCCTGACCTGCTGAGTTACTCCAGCATTTTGTGTCCATCTTCAGTATAAACCAGCATCTGAAGTTCCTTCTTATGGAGTGAGACTAGGGCTGAAGAATTTTGACCCAGAGATGAGGGTGCTGGTTGCTGACGCATGCAACAAGTGCATCAGACTGCATGTAAAGTGGTTGTTTGATGTGAACTCCACGCTTCTTCACAGTTCACAAGAAAGATTGTTTTTCCAGGCTCCTGTCGGTGGTGATTATCAGCTCAGGTTATCTGCTTGTGTCTCCATCAAACTGTAACTCAGATTTAAATCAGTCAATCATTAACAAGTGAACATGAAAGCAGGGGGCTAAGTCTGATAATTGCTCTCTTTACGGGCTCTTTACAACTGCTCCAGAACAGCTTTCTATCTGGCAAGATGTTCTATGTGACCAGTCATGACTTATCTGTTTATTGCCTGCTTGAAAATAGACTCAAGCAGAATGAAGAAAGAAGCTCCCTCTTCATTTATTAACAAGGCGAGGAGCCTTAAGTTCAAAGTCTACAAGTTGGCACATGTGAGTATTTTCATTTGTTGGAAGGAACTGCAGATGCTGGTTTACAGCGAAGAGGGACAAAAAAACGCTGGAGTAACTCAGCGGGTCAGGCAGCATCTCTGGAGAAAAGGAATAGGTCACGTTTTGGGTCTATAGAAGAAATGTCTCAACCAGAAATATCGCCTCTTTCTTTTCTCCATAGATGCTGCCTGACCCGCTGAGTTTCTCCAGCATTTTATGTCTATCTTGGGTATTTTCTTGGTGGGTTCTCCGAAAACAATTTCACGTAAGAGGTTTTCTTTCATCTTTAACTTCAACACGTCTAACTGCTTAGCCAACAAATTCTGCTTGTGTGCGTGTGAGATTTATTTTAATCCCCAAGGGATGATGGTGGTGGCAGAGGGTGGGGGGGGGGGGGGGAAGCGGTGGAGTGAGCGGGGGGGGGGGGGGGGGGGGGGGTAATGAATTCTCCTGCGATTTTAGCGATTATTCAATACTCAGAACAATTTATTCCACCAATTTATTCTAACAAGCTGCAGAGGCAGTAAAATTGATATAAAGATTTTGAGTCATCTTTCATGGGTTTATGATAGGAGTCATTGGTTAGCAATGCTGCATGTTATGAGTGCAACAATTATTCTTTTAAAACGTGAATTGTACTTTATTTAATTACAATTTTAGATAGAATGGCTCCAATGCTATAACTTGAACTGCAATGATTTTCTTTTATACTTTCCAGAAGACTAATCTGTCTTTTACCACTTATTAGCCATGGCAGTAATACGTGATTTGCATGATGTTGTTAAAATCCAAAGCACTTCACTCCCAGGTGGTCCGAGCCCCCTCTAAATTTGTTTTACTGTAGTGTTCTATATTTCCTTCATGGATCTGCTGTGATACTGTGATCCGGTGTAAAAGGTTTGAATGGATCAAAACAGAGGGATTTTGCCATATCACCAGGATGCTAATGCTCATTCTGTGAGGTTCTGGTCATCCCTTTACAGGGTGCAGAGGGTGCAGAGGAGGTTTAACAGAATGCTGCCTGGATTAGAGGGTATTAACAATAAGGAGAGGTTGGACAGAGTTGGATTGTTTTCTCTTGGAATCTCAATTGGCCAACCTCCTATGTAGTCCCCCGTTCTATTTCCCCATGACTGATCTCAGGTCTAATTCCACTGGTCTGCCTTGATTCTGGTGGCAATTTCCCCACCTGATGTTAATTATGTTTTGGTTGGTAATTCATGAGTTGCGGACATGATCCGGACGTGCCGGGATGTAGAGCCTATCCTCAATTTACCCGTGAACCAAAGGACCATCTTCTTCTTCTTGTGTATGGCGTGCACAGCCTAAAGTTGTAGGACAACTTGTTCTATTTGATCTTATTTGATTGTGCATGCCAGGTTGATTGCATTCGTCGAAACAGGGCGGACCACGTGAAGGTTGCAATCTTCCACCCCAACCAAATGACCTGCTCGGCAGTTAAAGGTCAACCACTTGTTTTGTGTCTGGACCTAAAATAAAACTGGGTTGAATTAGGACAGCTGATCTTCTTCTCAATCTGTGAATGGATTGATTTGAAAATTATATGTATACCATTCATGAAATTTTGTTTTATTTTCAAACTCCACAACTTACTTTGTTAATAACCCGCATTCCCCCATTACTCTGGTAGGATTCAAACTCACCTTTGCAGTGATAGGCAAGGCAACACCACTGCTGGCCCAGTAACTTTACTGCCTTTCTACCATACCCTCAACAGTATCGATTTGAACTATCGTGTCCATTTACTGTCAGAAATAGTCTTCTGAACTTACACACCATCCATTTCTGGAAGAAGTTGCCTGACCCGAAATATTGCCTTTCCATGTTCCCCAGAGATTTTGCCAGACCCAGTTAGCTATGCCAGCACTTTATGGCTTTTTTTTGTTGTAAACCAGTATCTGCAGCTCTTTGTGTCTACGTCTCTGTAATCTCTTGGTTAAGTGTGCACTCCTTAAATTCTGGACGTGCTCTTCTTGAATTTATTTGTTCTGCAAATCCAGCGCTCTCTGTTTTATGTGTAGAAAGGAACTGCAGATGCCAGTTTAAACCAAAGATAGACACAAAGTCTAGAGAAACAGCACATCAGGCAACATCTCTGGAGAAAAAGATTGGGTGTCGTTTCGGGTCGGGACCCTTCTTCAGACTGTTTTATTTCAGACTTCCAGCATCTGAACTATTTTGCTTTGGGTATCCATTGAAACAATCAAGTCTAAAAAGTTAGTTTCAAACCAATGGTAGAACTGCTGTCACTTGCCTGTAGGTGAAGCTACTTGTCAAGAATTTGCCCTGTTGGATCAAAATACTCATCTACAGATTATACTATAAATGCACTCACAGCAATTTAATCAGGCCATAATTATTAATCAACTCTCTCCTATCTTGACAGTGTTCATCGGAAAGGTATAATATGTATTACTTTTTAATGATAACACGGCTCTGTTTCCTTCAGTCTGTCGTTGAGAGATATCACATCAAAACATGGAATAATTATCATCTCTATGGTGTTACAAAATCATCTTGGATTGTGGTAGACTGTTGGAATGGAAGTTCATAAAGATGGAGTCTTGCCTTGATTAAATATTTTGCATCTATGTTAAATGAAAACCAGGTTCCTGCACCCATTTTAATAATGTATTCATCTGCTTTTAATTTGGCAGAGTGAGTCAGGCGACAGTTCAACGCAAGGTAGTGTGAATAGTGCTGTATTAGTTTGCCATGTGTTGCGTGGGAGATCAGCACATCCTGAGTCCAACACAGGAAGAAAGAGAAAAATGGTCCACTGAAATTTTAATGCCAAGGATTAAAGATAAACATACATTGCTTTGTACCTCAATATTATTAGATTACGTTTTTAACACTCTTTATGCAAAAGAACTCCGATTTCTTCCCACATTACAAAGACTTGCTGGTTTGTAGGTTAATTGGCTTCTGTAAAAATAATCCCCAGTGTGTTGGATAGAACTAGCGTTTGGGCGATCGCTGGCCGGCGTGGACAGTGGGCTGAAGGGCCTGTTTCCACATTGTATCTCTAAACTAAACTAAACTAAACTAAACCTACCAAAATCCACTCAGAAACATTGAAGCTATTGGATGGTTTACAGAAGTGGATAGAATTGGCAGATGGGAAGTTTCTTTGGAAAATGAAATAAGAAGTTGATTTTCATTTGAGAATTTTGAAGCAATTTTGCAGCAAGTTTGTCCCATTGCCAGCATGATTACATTTAGGCTTTGGCCTAACTGTAGATTTTGTAGCATGTGGACTGATGCAGCTGTTTTCCTTAGCTTCTGAACTCACGCCACCAATGTGGAGTTGGAGGGAGGTAGGTATTTACATCTATTGTCCTTAAAACCCTGCCTGCTGCTCATTTATTTTGCTGGAATTGGAATGCATCTTTTGATGGAAACATTAGATTAGAATGATGGAACACTGAACAGATTCTTCACCCAACTCTTCATTTGCAATGTTTTCCACACAAGAATAAAACTTGCATGATCTCTTTCTGTCAGATCCTTGCCTTGATCCAATTATAATAAACACATTCAACGCCACTGAAAACAAATGTGCTGTTTTATTCCTCCATCAGTTATTTCCTGCAAACTTGTGTCACCTGACCTTTCTGGCTCAGAGTAACATGTGATTCATTTCAATATGACATTAGTTACTAAGACACTTTCATGACTCCTAAATGTCTCGCATCCAATGTTTAGTTTAGTTTAGTTTATTGTCACGTGTACTGAGGTACAGTGAAATGCTTTTCTTGTTACGTGTTATCCAGTCAGTGGAAAGACTATACAAGATTACAATCAAACCACCCACAGTGTAAAGCAGGGGTTCCCTACCTTTTTCATCCCATTTATCCCTGGAAACTTTAATAGCACATAACAATGTTATTTCACTTATTTATGAACAACTAATGATGAACAGATACCGGTATACCAGAACCAAACACAGTCAGTCAATGAGAAAAAATATGTACAAATCCAGAATCAACAAATTTACCCCCTGGGTTGGGGAAATTTACCCAATGGGTTGGTGGTAACTTTTACCCCAGGTTGGGAACCCTTGGTGTAAAGGTAAGGATAAAGGGAATACTATTTAGTGCAAGATAAAGTCCAGTAAAGTTCGATTAAAGATAATCTGAGGGTCTCCAATAAGTTAGATGGTAGGACCTCTGTCTAATTGGTGATAGAATCGGCCAGTTACCGGATAACAGCTGGGAACTAACTGTCCCTGAATCTGGAGGTGTATGTTTTCACACTTCTCTGCCTTTTGCCTGAGGTACATAAGAGAACTTAAGAAGGAATATCTCTATTGTAATGTAAGGAACAATGTAGCCAATTAATGCACAGCATGCTCCTACTATCAGTAGCGATGCCAGAAATGATGGCAGCACAGTGGCACAGCTGGGAGGGCTGCTACCTCACAGCACCAGAGACCTAGGTTCGATTCTGACCTGGGGGGAAAGGTATATCTCCATTTTTTCTTTTCTTATTTCTTTTTTTTTTTCTTGCACTTCTTTGGTACCTTAGGGGTCTTTTTCTTGATTTATTTTACTTCTTTTTCTTCATTCACTTCTTTTTTCTCTCTTTTTTCCCTTTTTTTAATTAAAAAAAAATTTAGGTTACAATGTTTAAAATGAAGCTGTACAAGAATTGTATAACTGTTATGTCGATTGCCTTATCCCTGTACAATTGCTTCTAATAAAATAAAGTCAAAATAAATAAATAAATAAATAAACAAATAAACTGAATTAAACTAAATTTCTTCATTAGACAATTATGGGCAGCACAGTGGCACTGCCTCACAGCTCTAGCGACCTATATCCTGAAAGAATAATTTAGGGAGTTAGGTAGAGAGTTAAGGAGAAGGACTGGAAAGGTAACAATCTCAGGATTACTGCCTGTGCCACGCGACAGTGAGAGTAGGAATGGAGCGAGGTGGAGGATAAATGCGTGGATGAGAGACTGGTGCAGTGGGTATGGATTCAAGTTTCTGGATCATTGGGACCTCTTTTGGGGAAGGTGCGACCTGTACAGAAAGGACGGGTTGCACTTGAACTCAAGGGGGACCAATATCCTGGCGGGGAGATTTGCAAAGGCTACTGGGGAGACTTTAAACTAGTATGGTTGGGGGGAGGGACTCAAATTGGGAAAGCTAGCAGTCAGTGTGTGAAGCAGGGGGCAGAGAATGGTAGCACTCTGACCCAAAATGTAGGGGAGAGAGAAGAAAAAGAAAATAATCAGAGAATAAGAGAGGGTGGGTTTCTTAAATGTGTATATTTTAATGCTAGGAGCATTGTAAGAAAAGTGGATGAACTTAGAGCCTGGATTGACACCTGGAAGTATGATGTTGTGGCGATCAGTGAAACATGGTTGCAGGAGGGCTGTGATTGGAAACTAAATATTCCAGGATTTCATTGCTTCAGGTGTGATAGAATTGGAGGGGCAAGAGGTGGAGGTGTTGCATTGCTTATCAGGGAAGATATTACAGCAGTGCTTTGGCAGGATAGATTAGAGGGCTCGTCTAGGGAGGCTATTTGGGTGGAACTGAGAAATGGGAAAGGGGTAGCAACACTTATAGGGGTGTATTATAGACCGCCAAATGGGGAGCGAGAATTGGAAGAGCAAATATGTAAGGAGATTGCAGATATTAGTAGTAAGCACAAGGTAGTGATTGTGGGAGATTTCAATTTTCCACACATAGACTGGGAAACACATTCTGTAAATGGGCTGGATGGGTTGGAGTTTGTAAAATGTGTGCAGGATAGTTTTTTGCAACAATACATAGAAGTACCTACTAGAGAAGGGGCGGTACTGGACCTCCTGTTAGGAAATGAGATGGGTCAGGTGGCAGAGGTATGCGTTGGGGAACAGTTCGGGTCCAGTGATCACAATACCATTAGTTTCAATATAATTATGGAGAGGGACAAAACTGGACCTAGGGTTGAGATTTTTGATTGGAGAAAGGCTAACTTTGAGGAGATGCGAAAGGATTTAAAAGGAGTAAATTGGGACAGTTTGTTTTATGGGAAAGATGTGGAAGAGAAATGGAGTACATTTAAAGGTGAAATTTTAAGAGTACAGAATCTTTATGTCCCTGTTCGGTTGAAAGGAAATCGTAAAAATTGTAAAGAGCCATGGTTTTCAAGGGAAATTGGACACTTGGTTCGGAAAAAGAGGGAGATCTACAATAGTTATAGGCAGCATGGAGTAAATGAGGTGCTTGAGGAGTATAAAGAATGTAAAAAGAATCTTAAGAAAGAAATTAGAAAAGCTAAAAGAAGATATGAGGTTGCTTTGGCAAGTAAGGTAAAAGTAAATCCGAAGGGTTTCTACCGCTATATTAATAGCAAAAGGATAACGAGGGATAAAATTGGTCCATTAGAGAGTCAGAGTGGCCAACTATCTGCAGAGCCAAAAGAGATGGGGGAGATATTGAACAGTTTCTTTTCTTCGGTATTCACCAAGGAGAAGGATATTGAATTATGTGAGGTAAGGGAAACAAGTAGAGTAGCTATGGAAACTATGAGGATCAAAGAAGAGGAAGTACTGACACTTTTGAGAAATATAAAAGTGGATAAGTCTCCAGGTCCGGACAGGATATTCCCTAGGACATTGAGGGAAGTTAGTGTAGAAATAGCAGGGGCTATGGCAGAAATATTTCAAATGTCATTAGAAACGGGAATAGTGCCGGAGGATTGGCGTACTGCGCATGTTGTTCCATTGTTTAAAAAGGGGTCTAAGAGTAAACCTAGCAATTATAGACCTGTTAGTTTGACGTCAGTGGTGGGCAAATTAATGGAAAGAATACTTAGAGATAATATATATAAGCATCTGGATAAACAGGGTCTGATTAGGAACAGTCAACATGGATTTGTGCCTGGAAGGTCATGTTTAACTAATCTTCTTGAATTTTTTTGAAGATGTTACTCGGGAAATTGATGAGGGTAAAGCAGTGGATGTTGTGTATATGGACTTCAGTAAGGCCTTTGACAAGGTTCCTCATGGAAGGTTGGTTAAGCAGGTTCAATGGTTGGGTATTAATGGTGGAGTAGCAAGATGGATTCAACAGTGGCGGAATGGGAGATGCCAGAGAGTAATGGTGGATGGTTGTTTGTCAGGTTGGAGGCCAGTGACGAGTGGGGTGCCACAGGGATCTGTGTTGGGTCCACTGTTGTTTGTCATGTACATCAATGATCTGGACGATGGTGTGGTAAATTGGATTAGTAAGTATGCAGATGATACTAAGATAGGTGGGGTTGCGGGTAATGAAGTAGAGTTTCAAAGTCTACAGAGAGATTTATGCCAGTTGGAAGAGTGGGCTGAAAGATGGCAGATGGAGTTTAATGCTGATAAGTGTGAGGTGCTACATCTTGGCAGGACAAATCAAAATAGGACGTACATGGTAAATGGTAGGGAATTGAAGAATGTAGGTGAACAGAGGGATCTGGGAATAACTGTGCACAGTTCCATGAAAGTGGAATCTCATGTAGATAGGGTGGTAAAGAAAGCTTTTGGTGTGCTGGCCTTTATAAATCAGAGCATTGAGTATAGAAGTTGGGATGTAATGTTAAAATTGTACAAGGCATTGGTGAGGCCAATTCTGGAGTATGGTGTACAATTTTGGTCGCCTAATTATAGGAAGGATGTCAACAAAATAGAGAGAGTACAGAGGAGATTTACTAGAATGTTGCCTGGGTTTCAGCAACTAAGTTACAGAGAAAGGTTGAACAAGTTAGGGCTTTATTCTTTGGAGCGCAGAAGGTTAAGGGGGGACTTGATAGAGGTTTTTAAAATGATGAGAGGGATAGACAGAGTTGACGTGGAAAAGCTTTTCCCACTGAGAGTAGGGAAGATTCAAACAAGGGGACATGACTTGAGAATTAAGGGACTGAAGTTTAGGGGTAACATGAGGGGGAACTTCTTTACTCAGAGAGTGGTAGCTGTGTGGAATGAGCTTCCAGTAAAGGTGGTGGAGGCAGGTTCGTTTTTATCATTTAAAAATAAATTGGATAGTTATATGGATGGGAAAGGAATGGAGGGTTATGGTCTGAGCGCAGGTATATGGGACTAGGGGAGATTATGTGTTCGGCACGGACTAGAGGGGTCGAGATGGCCTGTTTCCGTGCTGTAATTGTTATATGGTTATATGGTTATATAGAACAGAATGGACTCGAATAAGATACATGTAACAATGGGCACTGGATTGTTGGTGAGGACCTGGTGAGGACCAATGGCCCTGTTTCTGTAAGAAAGATACAAAATGCTGGATTATCTCAACAGGTCGGACAACATCTCTGGAGAACGTGGATAGGTGACGTTTTGGATCAGGACCCTTCTTCAGACCCGTTTCCATGTTGTATCTCTCTATATTTTGGTAGAATTCGCAGATGGGAAGTTTATTTTCATCTGAGAATTTTGAGACAAGGAACTATTGTGTCTTTGCCAACATAATTAAGTTTAGGCTTTGCCCTTACTGTAGGTCCTCATCAACAATCCAATGCCCATGTTTACATTTATCTTATCCAAGTCCATTCTGGTCCCATATTCACTGAATGAATGTAAACGTATCTCGGCACCAAATGTACAAGTGGAAAGGAATGAGTAAGTTAGTCATGATGAGGTTCCGTTGGACTGCCCTGGAATAGAATGGACAATCCACCGATACAGACCAGAACACAACTTGAGCATCTGTGCTGAAATGCAAATAATTAACGCAGTTCATGTTATTGCAAAAAGGTCCAACTCAATAACTGGTCTTTTGATATTGCCGCTGTAATAACACCAAGAAGCCTGCTATCTGATCACATAGATAGGTCACAGCTGCCGGCACTCAGAGTAAATCAGTCGATTGATCAATCAATCCATCAAGTCTTTCCCCAAAGAGCTTACTGAGAAAAACCCTCTAAAATCATGCTTCAATAGGCCGCTCTTAATTTAAAGCCACTTAATTCAAGTTGATAATTCGATTACTTTTATTAACACTAAATTAACACTTGTTATTTATGTTACTTAATTTAAATTATTGGATATTTCAATATTTATTGCAAGAAAATGACCTTTGATGATTGGAATAGATTACATTTGCATTCTTTGATATTTTATCCAACTCCCCGCTCATCTTTCTCACCCTCTCATTATTAATTATCTCCATGTAAGCTTTTGCTAACGCTGAGACGTCCTTACAACCTGTTCTGCGATTATCCAAGTGGAGATTTGGGTTTACCAGAAATACTGCTACTTACCGCACAAGGGATACATGTATCACTGTCAGGAAAAATATCTTGGCATTAAATAGATATGGTGCAGAATGCTGCTGGAAGTTAGCTGAGTTATTAAGGTAGATGGCAAAGGCTTTACGAGTTCAAGTCAAATCAAGTCACGTTCATATGTTCATTCGGCCCATAAGTCTACTCCGCCATTCAATCATGACTGATCTATCTTTCCCTCTCAACTCCATTTTCTTGCCTTCTCCCCAAAACCCCTGACACCCTTATTAATCAAGAATCTGTCACTCCACCTTAAAAATATCCATTGACCTGGCCTCGACAACCATCTGTGGCAATGAATTCCATGGATTCACCACCCACTGACTAAATTTAAATTTAAATTTCTTTATTTATATAGCACATTTTTAGTCAACTTGCATTGACCCCAAAGTGCTTCACATAATTACATCCACACACACAGGCAAAGGTGGGTGAAGTGTCTTGCCCAAGGACACACACAGGCAAAGGTGGGTGAAGTGTCTTGCCCAAGGACACAACGACAGTATGCACTCCAAGCGGGATTCGAACCAGCTACCTTCCGGTTGCCAGCCGAACACTTAGCCCATTGTGCCATCTGTCGTCCCATAAAGAAATTCCTCCTCATTTCCTTTCTAAAGGTGCGTCCTTTTATTCTGAAGCTATGGCCTCTTGTCCTAGACTCTCCAACTGGTGGAAACATCCTCTCCATTTTCACTCTCTCCAAGCCTTTCAATATTCAAGTCGATGTTAATGTCATATGCACGTATGGTGAGGTACAGGTATAAAGATCAACTTGCTTGCAGCAGCATCACAGGCATATAAATTCAGACAGTACACAAAAACATAAATTACATATAAATACTGCGTCAGTGAAAAGAAAAAAGACTGTAAAAATGCATTAGTGTAAAAAAGCACAATTATAAATCATCTTTGTTGGTACAAGTGGTGGTCCGAAGTATTCTGTTTCTGAGTTAGGGTTATGGTTATGCCGGTTGGTTCAAGAACCTGATGAAGGAAAGCAGTTGTTTCTGTTTTCCCGTGAATTATGTAACATGAGGAAGAACAAGATAAGATAACTGATATGATGACTTGCCTGGAACAACACAGGAAAGTTTTTTTTTTAACTGATTAGGGATCAGAATCAAGAGGGATTGTCTTCTGAATTAGTCGAATGCCACATAGAAATGAAATCAAGAAGGACAATAGAACTTACTTCCTCCAAGAGGGTGAGAAAATTGAACATACTGTTGAGTTGAATCACAGCTTGATTGGGAACAGCTCTGCCCAAAACAACTAGAAATTTCAGAGTTGATGATGTAGCCCAGTCCATCACACAGACCACACTCTCCACCATTGACTCCATCTACGCTTCACGCTGCCTTGGAAAAACAACCAAAATATTCAAAAACTTGCCCCACCCTGGTCATTCCTACTGACCCGCAGAAGATACAGAAGCTTGAATGCCGTACCACCAGACTCAGGAACAGATTCTTTCTCTCTATTATTATCAAGCTTCAGAATGGTCCTTCCATAAGCAAGGGTACGGCCCAATTAAATTCTACCACATTGTAGAAATTGGACTTGGCATCTGGAATTGGTGGTCCACAATGCTGTGAAATATATTCTGCATTCTGTATCTCCTCCTTTGCTCTACCTATTACAATACAATACAATACAATACAATTTATTTGTTGTCATTTGAACCTCATTGAGGTTCAAACGAAATGTTGTTTCTGCAGTCATACACACAAGGAAAAGAACCAAGACACAACACAATTTACACAAACATCCATCACAACGCATCTCCTCCTCGCTGTGATGGAAGGCAAAGACTTATCTCTCCCCTGCACTCCCCATTCTCCTCCCGATGTCAGAGGCAAAGCCCCCGGCGGGCGATGGTAAGTGGCCCGCGGTCATTAAAGCCGCGCCGGGCGATGCAAGGCCACGCTCCGGGTCTTGGTGTTGGAGCCCCCGCCGGGCGCTAGCAAGTCCCGCAGCCATTCAAAGCCACGCCGGGCGATGATGTAAGGACCCGCTCCAGGTACTCTTCAACCTCGCAACTCGGGCGGGAGAAGTCGCCATTGCGGAAGCCCCGAAAAGCGGTCTCCCAGCAGGGACCCGCGGGCTCCCGGTGTCACTGTCCACCAGACCTGCGGTAAGCCTCCGAATCTCCGGGGTCAGGTCACAGCCGCGCGCCACCACAGCTCCATCCGCTCCGAACTCGGCCAGCTCCACGATGGTAAGTAGGTCCGCAGCTCCGCGACTGGAGCCCCAGGGCGTTCCGGTTGGAGGCCGCTCCACAGTGCTCGGCCCCAACGATAACGGAGACCCGGCAGAGAAAAGGTCGGGTTCTCCTTACAGGGAAAAGATTTTAAAAGTTTCCCCACCCCCCGCCCCCCACACACATACCCAGTTTAAAAAAAAAAAAAAATTACATTCAAACGAGACAAAAAATAATAAAAAGACAGACGGACTGCAGAGGCCGCTGCGACGTGAGTTTGACTTGATTGTATCAAAGTATAGTATTATCAGATCTGATTTGGATAGGATGCAAAACAAAACATTTCACGGAACAAGTGACAACTTAAACCTAAACCTAAAGTCAATTTCTGAGTTAAGGTTAGGAATCGGCAAACAGAAATAAATACAGAAGATATTTCAATAGATCGGGCAGGATCAATAAAGAGAGAAATAGAGTTTAATATTTTAGGTAAATGATTCTTCATCAAGTGATCAGCATCTGCAGTTTTGTTTTGATTTTCAATACATGTAGATCTTTATTTTTGCATATACATAGATTACAGCCAGGACCTCCATGAGTTAATTAACTGATTTGAGGGCTGAGACAGATTGCTCCTCTTTTTACATCACAACCCATGTAATAAGTTTGTCAATATTTGTCTAATTGAAGAAACAAGAAACTGCCAATGCTGGTTTACAAAAATAAACACATAAATGCAGAAGCCACTCAGTGGGTCAGGCAGCATCTATGGAGGACATGTATAGGTGATGTTTTGGTTTGTAACCATCTTCAGTTTGGGATGGTACAGTAGTGCCATGGTAAAATTGGTGCCTCACAACGCCAGAGATCTGGGTTCAATCCTGACTACACGTGTGGTTGTAGGAAGTTTGTATGTTCTCTCTGTGACCATATGGGTTTTCTCCGGGTGCTCTAGTTTCCTTCCACATTCCATAGACATACAGGTTTGTAGGTTAATTGGCTTTGGTAAAATTATACTTTGTCCCGAGTATGTAGGATAGTGTTGGTGTACATGGTGATCACCGGTTGGTGGGCTGAAAGGCATGTTTCCACGCTTTATCTATAAAATATAAAGACTAAAGAATGCAAGAGATGCAACTTTCCTATCTGTAACTGGCTGTTGAAGGCCAATATTCAATCAATTGCTCTGTGAGACATGTTTGCACAAAGTGATGGAGCTATGATCTATTTCCTCACTGGAAGCATAACATTCCAATGGAGAATTAAGATTGTAAAATCCAAACAAGACTAAATGTAGGAAAGATGGTTTGTGATATGAAGACTTTTAGAGTGAAACATCTTTGCACAGTATTAAAGGTGGCAATATTAATTACAGTAGTTTGAAACCTTACATCATTGCTGCACTAAACAAACTGGAACAAAACAGATTTTATTTTTTAAATCCACATTTGTTGGTTTCAACTTATATATATTTTTTAAAAGATACACTGATCAAAACCTTAGCTGTCCAGTTGAAAGCCAAACAGGCATTGGTTTAGAAACAAGGAAATGCAGATGCTGGGTTATAACAAAGGGAAACTCAAAGTGCTGGAGTAACTCAGTGGGTCAGGCAGCATATCTGGAGAAGGGTCCCGACCTGAAATGTCACCCGTCGTATCGCTCCAGAGATGCTGTCTGACCCGCTGTGTTACTCCTGCACTTTGTGTCTATCTCAGGAATCAACCTTGCCAGGTGCAGACAAAAGTCAATGGGTGTAATATTTGGTGGTGTTGTGCCAAATGTTTGAGCACTGTAAATGCTAATTCACTACTGTGGCAGTTTATTATTCCTCTGCGAATATTATCATTATTTAGAAAGGTGTTAGTGAATGCAATGCTTGCATACAATAGAATAATGCAAAGTTGGCAGATCGTGACGCCAATATGTGTGCATTGCTGACTTAGTGCCAGCATTGCCAAATTAGAACTGAACAATGCAACGGAAGCCATTTCTTTATCTTAGGCAGGTATCTGCATATTTAACCATGGAAGGTCCCTTCCTCCACCTCTCTCCCACCAACTCAACGAGTTAAAGGGATCGTCAGTCAATGCAAAAAGTTCAACAGACAGCACAGTGGCACATCTGGTAGAGCCACTGTCGTGCAACACCAGAGGCCCGTGTTCAACCCTGACCTCTTTTGTATCTGTGTGGAGTTTGCACGTTCCCCCTGTGACCACGTGGATTTCCTCAGGGTGCTCTGGTTTCCTCCCACATCACAAAGACTTGCTGGTTTGGAAGTTAATTGCTTCATGTAAATTGTTCTTGATGTGTAGGGAGTGGGTGAGAAAGTGGAATAACACAGTACAAGTGTGAATGAATGATCAATGGTCGATGTGGACTCGGTGGGCTTGTCTATATGCTGTATCTCTAAGCCTAAACCTAGAAAGTGAAGTACCATGGAGATAATTGTAGTATCATGGGAAACATAGCATCTCATCTGAACATTGCAAGCTTCACAAACACACAAACAGTAATGTGACACTCACTAGCATCACATCAACAGTCAACGCACTTGGATAACTACTTTGAAGACTCCGCCATAAAACTGAGCAAGGAACTCAGACCTGAAAATGTTAGTTTGGTTTAGTTTAGAGATACAGCGTGATACAGAGATTTAGGGTTCTTTGGCCCACCAAGTCCGCACCGACCAACAATTGCCCATACACCAGTTCTATCCTACACACTAAGGGTAGTTTACAGAACCCAATGAACCTACAAACCTGCACGTCTTTGGAATGTGGGAGGAAACCGGAGCACCGGGAGAAAACCCACTCAATCAAAGAGAGAATGTACAAATTCCATACAGACGGCACCCGTAGTCAGGATCAAACTCGGGTCCCTGGCGCTGTAAGGCAGTAACTGTACCGCTGCAGCGCTGTGCCACTCCAAATAGAAAATGAGCACTGTTTCTTTTTCCACAGATATTACCTCACTTAATCTTCAGATCCATAGTTTCTCAGTGCTCCAAAAACGTATTCCCTTCTGGAGTGTCCCCGCCATAGTTGTATCATCACATGATGGTGGTGGTGGGGGGGGGGGGGGGGGGGGGGGGGGGGGGAGGGGAGGGGGGGAGGAGGGGTTGGGTGGGGGTTGGTGAGGCGACAATGCTAAGCCCAAGTCATTAAATCAGAGATGCTAAACTGTGAACGTTCATCACTGTTCCCAGATCAATGAAATCGATCTTTGGATCTTTGGAGGCAAGATTTTCATTATTACATGGTGAAACCTCTACAAAAGTAGTTCCTGCTGTGTGAGTCAAACAAGGACAGCTTCAGTGACGAGACCAGCATTTAATGCCAGCATTGACGCTATAGAGGGAGGTTGTTGTAAGCTACCATGCTGACAACTGAACCAAGCTCATTCATCCACTTCATGGCACAGTTTAAAAGTCAATCAGCACACAACTGGTCTGGAATTACAAATAGTCTAGATCAATTAAGCAGGTTTCTTTCTATCGAGGCCATTCTATTGTAGAGCAGCAGAGTGCCACAGCTGGTAGAGCTGCCACCACACAGCACCCCACAGCACCTGAGATCACGGTTTGA
Organism: Amblyraja radiata; assembly: GCF_010909765.2. Lineage (NCBI taxonomy): Eukaryota > Metazoa > Chordata > Chondrichthyes > Rajiformes > Rajidae > Amblyraja > Amblyraja radiata. Next base: position 22,277,172 of record NC_045972.1, on the reverse strand, counting down.
TCCTGATCTCAGATGTAATCTGTGTGGAGTTTGCACGTTCTCCCTGTGACACCATCAGTTTCCCCCGTGTGCTATGGTTACCGCCCACATCTCAAAGACATGGGCTTGGCTCAGTTGTCAGCATGGTAGCTTACAACAACATCCCTGTGGGTTTGTAAGTTGATTCTTTGGGGGTTGGGCAAGCTAGGACTTTATTACTTGAAGCACAAGAGGCTGAGAGGTAATCTTCCAGATGTGACAAAATGATTAGAGGAAGCGATAGGATGAATGCACAGATTATTTTAACCAAGGTAGAAGAATCAACAACCAGAATGTTTCAGGTGAGAGGGGATATGAAAGGCAGCACAGTGCCGCAGCTGGTGGAGCTGCTGCATCACAGCACCAGAGACCCAGTTTTGATCCTGGACCTCAGGTGCTGTTGTAAATAGCTCGATCTAAGCTTCCCTCCAGTCTAGTTTCAGTCAAAAACCACTGAGTCAAGCACTTGCGCAACCATTCTTTATTTTGACAAAACACAATTACAGTTCCCACTACTATACCTAATATCTGCCTGACCAAGCCCTCCTAGCCTCGCTCAAGCAGAGACACTCCAGAAGGTCACACAGTCCCAAGCGTTCTCCCAGAAGATTGACATCGGACCTCGTGGGAGCGGACATTTATATGACCCCGAACCTTGAGGGGCCGAACCACATGGGGGTGGTCGCTTTCCAGTCCAATAACAGATATTGATTAACCCAGTACATGACAGACATTTCCCCAACCCAATAATACAGTGACTAATACATTGTATTCAAACGGTGCTTCTGAAAGGAAACGAACATTGCAACATATGCCTTGATATGCAAGAAAACCAGACAAGGCACAATACAATCCAATCAACATCTAACAAAGTAAAGCTTTGCAACATTATTTACAACGTGTATGTCTGGTTTGCATTCATCCAATCCATTCTATGCAATTTGCACCTAATTGTCATATTCTGCAGATGTTCCATTCTCTTCCTGTAGCTCTAATCTAGGCTCCAGACAAACTGGCACCATTCTGCAGCTCGTCTCATTTCTGCAGAAAGCACATTCAAATTGACCAAATGTCCTAGCAGCGCAGAAGCCTTTACCCAATTTTAGTGTCCTGGCCTCTCCAATTTGGCCAGAATTATCATTCCTTCCTTTTATCATAAATGATAAGCCATAGTTTATGATATCCAAGTACTCAGATAATCAGATAACCTGATATACTTATGTGTCTATTACAGTCTCCATCTATTACAGTCTATTACAGTCGCCATCTATTAACAACAACAAGATAATGATGTTTCTTCCCAGAATCTTGTCAAGTTCCCGAGTTTTCGTGGGCATAGCTTCACAATTTCTGTTTGATGAGTCTTCACCTCCCAAGTTTTCATGGGCGTGAATTCCCTCCATCCGTGTTGTTGCCCATTCTTCCATACCTTTCCATAGTCGAACGTACAACCTATAATTCCTGAAAAACTTAGGACAAAGCAAATTACCATTCATGCACCAATGCTTTCCAATACATTCACTGTAATTCTGCAATACTATCCCTTTTCCATTTCACTATCACTTTCTTTATTATATTCTGCTCTATCGCTGTATTCCTATTACTATTTTGTCCTATAATATACTCTTTACTATCCTAGGATCAACACTAATCAGCCCTCTCCGTATTCACGCGATGTTATAATATGTATATCTGTTGATGGTTTCTCATATAAATTTCATCTGGGTTCAGCCCAGATTTCCCTACAGGCATGACTCTTATTTAAGGCAAACCATGATGATGTCTCAATTGGACCAAATTCCGTCTCAGCCTTCAATTTACTATTTTAAGTTTCAGTGTCCATCTCACCCTTCTCATTCCACAGCATTGTGGCCGATAACACAATTCTATTCCAATTCCTGTGGAATTCCCAGCTGTTCAAATTTAATCAATCAATTTCCATATGCTGTCAATTTTATCATAAAGCCAATTAAGAATGCCAAATTGAGGGACAATTTCTTTCCACCTTGATATAGAAGCCACTTTACTATCAAAGGTTAAACAATTTAGATCCATCGGTCAAATACATCGACTCTAATATCGCAACACTTATTTAAATTTCCCATTTCTGAATTCTTAATATGGGTCTCTAAGTTGCCATCGGACCAGGTTGCATTAAAGTGTGAACGTCTGTGGCCCGGGGATCATTTACACCTACTGCGGGACCTAATGCCAAAGGAGTAGGCAGCTTCTTACAGGGGAACTGCCTAAGGGGATTCCGTTCTATACCCACATCGTCAGGAAATTGCTCCGACCTAATAATACTATCAATGTCAGGATCAACCATTCCGTATCCCCCTGCTGTCTCACCCTCAGAAAAGCTACTCATTCTGTCTCTGTACTTCAGGAAGGATTCTTTCACTTTCCCACTACTGGATTTCATAATTAATTTTGGTACCCACTTTGGTGGAACCTTCCTAGAGCTCCTTGATCTCCCATACTATCCTCCACTGGTGGAGCAATCATAGGAGCTAGAGAGTCCTTCCCCGATTTCTCCACTTTGGATTTGAATTTAATGGGAGGAGTCGAATATACCACTGACTCCTCCCGAGTGCCCTGCTCGCAAGCTGCGCATGGTGTCTCTGAACTGAGAACATGAGAATGCTGTGAGGAATGCTGTGGATCCATTTCAAAAAATTCTACCCAAGCTGGCATATTGTGAGCCTCTCTCCCTTCGAGGTCCACAGATACTGCTGCACTTCAATGTGAGCGTCTGGAATTTTATTTTGTATTGTGACTATTGTGCAGAAAAATGGGGAATGTCTCAGAGAAGGATCTATCAAATAGAGTCGAAAGCCCGATAAGAATAATTTGTGAAAAGCTTCCGCATAAAGCAGAAAGATTAAGAGGATTATCTGGAGAATTAAATGGAGTTTTGAGGAGCAAAATTTGGCCGCTGGGTGGACTAAAATCTGTTGTAGGAATAACCAACATAGAAACAATTGTTAGACAATATGGAAACAGTGACGAAGGGAATGAGCTAATTGGAATATGGAGAATGTTCTTCACTGGAAGAAAAATAAATAAAGAGATTGTTCTGCTTTCTACTTAATTAGGGATTAGAGGGGAAGACGAGAGAACTGGTCCTTCTCAGGACATTCCGGAACAGGGGAAGGAAGATAGTGGAAGCCAACGGCAGGAGCAGAAGCAGGAGAAAACACTGGCTTTTAAAGGATACAAAGGATACAAAGGACATTTATTATCACATACACCAATTGGTGTAGTGAAATTTGACTTGCCATGCAGCACACAGATAAAGATAAGACACAACATTAAAGAATTTAACAATAAACATAAAAACATCCCCCCACAATGGTTCCCACTGTGAGGGAAGGCACAAAGTCCAGTCCCCATCCCCATGTCCACCCATAGTCGGGCCTATTGAGGCCTCCGCAGTCGCCGCTACGGGGGCCGATATTACAGGCCCTCTCACCAGGTGATGATGCTCCGGCGTCGGGAGAATCCTCACAGCGGCTTGGAATGCCTGGAACGGCCGCTTCCTTACCGGAGACCGCGACTTCCGAAGCCAACAGGCCGCGCTGGACGGAGTTCCACCACTGGCGATCTCGGCGAGAGATCCCAGGCTCCCCATGTTAAAGTTCAGCCCCGCCGCCCGCAGCTGGCCGCTCCACAGTCCCACAGCTCCGCGATGTTCACCTGCGGTCTGAGCTTTCCGGAGTTCCAGCGAATAGGAATAGCGGTCCATGAACTAAACACACTCTAAATCTTAACTTTCTAAATCTTAATACATTCTAAATCTTTTTACATACACAAAGTATTTATACAATTCGGATCCAATAAAGATGCTAAAAAAGATGATGCTGAATTTTTACAATTTGCAATAATAATTTAACACGTTAGCGCACAGTTTACAAAAACTCGATCTAAATGCTGCGTCGCGCTGTTATCAATCAGTAAACCTCTCCCTCTGATACCGAAGATTTTCCCCTTCCTAGGATACTCTTTGCTGAGGGGTACTACTTCTTAAATGGACTACTTTTCTGCCTAAATGTTACTTTCCTCCTGCTAAGACTGGGCTTCTATAGGGGGACCTCTATCCCTCCTCTCTAAGTTCTACAGAATTAGGGGTACCTTTCGCATCTGGGTACTTTTCATCAAGTAAACCAGGTTCCCGTCTCTCAGTTACTCTTCGCAATCAGTTACTAATCAACAATCGATCAGAGGGCTACTATTCACTGTTGAACAGCCGCTATTCAGAATCGATCTCAAACATGCACAAACTCCGAAGTTCTATCTACCCAGAATTCGAATTCTACCGTTCGGGCAGAGCTTCAATGTGAAATTTGATTCTGCAAATCTAGACTAATTCTCAGACCAACTAATTTTGGCGCGTATCTCTCCACATACGCGGGCTCTCGAATTCAAAATAAATTGCCCAATGAAATCTCGAATGGACTAGAGTATTCCCAGCCATCTATACTCTAGCCACCGAGCCCAGTGCCTTTATGAGGTTCCTCATCCGTCACTCCAGGGAGGGACTCAGATACCTTCACGCAGACACCCCTCTCTGCTGGGCACCGGGAGTTCAGCTCCTAGCCTCTTTGCGCTGGCAGTCGATGCCGATTTTTGGAACGCACCTTTCCAATCAGCGCTCCCGGCAAAGATAGATCAATACGTAGACCTATTGGCAGGGTGTGTTTCAATACCCTGCCAATTGGATCCCAAATCTGAACAATGGGCCACCCCTCCCCCTCGAACCACGTCAGGCTCTCGTTAAAGCAGCTGCTATGCCAACTATGCCCAAGTTGTGGGCCACTCCTCGCCCTGTTTTATGGGCCCCTAACCCAAAGGAGTGCTTATCTCCCCCCCTCCCCCCCCTCCCCTAACCGCCCCCCCCCCCCCCCCCCCCCCCCCCCGTGCTTGCTAGACTCTGTTCTAACGATCTTGATTGGACCCTTTCCCAAGCCCGTGAATGATTGATCCACTCCGACTAGCGAAGTGCCGAAAATCTTTGAGAAAACCGCACAGTGGGCCCGATTTCTGCACTCGCGATCGAAACAGCTCAACACCCTTGATCGCAAACTTGTGTTTGGGGGTCCGTTGAGATCCCGGATGAGCCCCAAATGTAAATATCTCATTCTAAACTTCCCCCCAGTCTAGTTGCAGTCAAAAACCACTGAGTCAAGCACTTGCGCAACGAATCTTTAGTTTGACAAAACACAATTACAGTTCCCACTACTATACCTAACCACCGCTGGTTCGATCCTCGTGCTGCCTGACCAAGCCCTCCTAACCTCGCTCAAGCAGAGACACTCCAGAAGGTCACGCAGTCCCAAGCGCTCTCCCAGAAGTTCGACATTGGACCTCGTGGGAGCGGCCTTTTATAGGTCCCTGAACCTCGAGGGGCTGAACCACATGGGGGTGGTCTCTTTACAGTCCAATAACAGATATCGATTAAACCAGTACATGACAGACATTTCCCCAACCCAATAATACAGTGACCATTGTATTCAAACGGTGCTTCTAAAAGGAAAAAACATCGCAACATGTGCCTTGATAAGCAAGAAACCCAGACAAGGCTCAATACTTAATCCAATCGACATCTTGCAACATTATTTACAATGTGTATGGCTGGTTTGCATTCATCCAATCCATTCTATGCATGATATCCCTTTTTATTCCACACATCTGTCCTCCACCTTTTCTCCTGTTGCAAACTAACTTGCATCTCTCTCTAGAGCCAAACCTTTATGTGTTTTTTCTTCCACAGTTGCTGCCTGACCTGCTGAGTGTTACCAGCATTTTGATTGATCAATTGAAACAGGAGTAGGCCATCCGACCCCTCAAACCCGCACCACCATTCAATGTGATCATGGCTGATCATCCCAAATCAGTACCCCGTTCCTGCCTTCTCCACAAATCCCCTGACTCCGCTATCTTTAAGAGCCCCATCTAGCTCTCTCTTGAAAGTATCCAGAGAACCGGCCTCCACCGCCCTCTGAGGCATAGAATGTTTTGCCACAAATCAATATGGCTAATAACCATCACAGACTCTGAACACCTGCGATTCAGTGTTCTTGTAGGCTGCAGACTGCAATTGAGTTGTGAGTTATTTATTTACATTGTCTCTTGATACAGGGTGGACAAAATGCCAACTTGCAAAAGGCAGATTTATGCAGCTCACCTCTAACCATGTCCTAGGGTGTGCATTGAGTTTCCATTACTAAATTATTATGGTTACAAAGTAGATTTAATTACAGTGTGTGAACAGAAATTCCAGGCCTGTCTGCCCCCCTGGCTCTCAGTGTCATTATTCATGGGTTTTCTTGGCAGCCAACAGGTGTAGAAGACGTGGGCTGTGGGAGGCAATGCTTCGATGTCAGTTGCCTCACTGGAGATGGTATTCTTGTTGAACTATATATCCAGGCCTCAGGTGGGCCTTCTTGGAGTGAAGAGACCCCACACACCCCTTTCCACATTTCCCTGCAATGTTTACCGTGTTACTACATTTAAGAAGCATTTAGAAGTCACTTAAATAGGCATAGCATGCAAGAATTTGTCTTAAAAATGGCAATATGGGATCAGTGTAGATTTGTGACATCTACCATTAAAATACCACTACTAAAACTCGGGTAAGATGCATCTTATCAAAAATGGTATGAATAGAAGAACATTTTCAGTATTGGTAATTCGTAGCTGAAAGTTTGCTTAATTTTCAAAGAAAAAAGTGGATTTTTATTTCAATTCTGCTGTTTGGTAGAAAACAACTGTCAAAACTGAGAAGAATTGTTTAGAGTCACTCGAGTTCACCACATGTAAGTATTGACTGCCTGTTGTTCTCACCTCTTCACATCTGCTTGTATCTGGCCCTTCATGAGTGGAAGTGCGCACAGAGTACAGACAGTGGCTTACACTCTCTCACAGATGTTTCTCACAAGTGTTCCATTTTATCTCCCTTGCCTCATTAGCCACATGGAGTAAAGCAGAGGAATAGGGAGGGGGCGGTGAGGAAATCAGGGAGCAGCAACGATCTTGGCTCCTGTGAGATATTTCCACTGCCTCTGGAAGCCAATCAAAGGGTTAAGAAGCTGGCTCTGAGGCAGAAAAGCCTGAAGCAAAGCTATGTACTGTATCACTGCTCTTGCGTCAGTGAAATAGAAGTTTGGAGCCAAGTTCAAAGTTTTGGCAGATACGGTAGAGTTGCTGCCTTACAGCGCCAGAGACCCGGGTTCCATCCTGACCACGGGCTCTGCCGTTTGTCAGGATGAGTTTGTACGTTCCTCCCGGTGACCTGGGGTTTTCATTGGGTTCTCCGGTTTCCTCCCACACTCCAAAGACATGCAGATTTGTAGGTTAATTGGCTTCCGTAAATTGTCCCTAATGTGCAGGATAGTGCTACTGTACGGGATGATCATTAATGGACGTGGACTCGGTGGGCCGAAGGGCCTGTTTCCACACTGCATCTCTAAAGTCTAAAGTAAATTCAAGTATTGTGGCACTGGAACCATATGGTGCTGATTTACTACCCCTGAGCAATTCCCTCCATTCATCTCCCATCCCCTGCACAACATACATTGAGAAACTTATATTTTAGCGCGTGGCAATCCAATGTAGGACCTAAAATTAAGAGACAATCCTCCTTCCATAAATCTAATGGCTTCTGCGTCAAATAGCTCTGCTCCAGGAAACCAAACACATTCTGTCAGACTCACATTCCATTGTTTAGTAATCAAGGCAGCACGACTGGTGTGAGACATCTATCAAATGAGATGTAAAAATGTGGGTACCCTGCATACCCATCCTCTCTGATGAAGATAAAGACCCCACTTTATTATTTAAAACTCAGAAGGGGCTTGGTGTCATAAAATGTTAGTCATACAGCTGGGAAACAAGCACTTTGGCCTAACTCCTCCATGCTAACTAAGATGCTCCATCTAAACCCATTGGTCTGCATTTGGCTCATATCCCTCTAAATCTTTCTGATCCATATACCTATTCAAGTGTTTCTTAAATGCTGTTAAAGTACCTGCCTCAGCTGCCCTCTCTGGCAGCTCATTCCACACACCCACCACCCACTGTGTGAAAAGGTCACCCCTCAGGTTCCTATTAACTCTTTCCACTCTCACAAACCTAGCTTAGTTTAGTTTAGTTTATTGTCACGTGTACCGCGATACCATAAAATGCTTTTGTTGCATGCTATCCAGTCAGCGGAAAGACTAGACATGATTACAATCAATCCGTCCGCAGTGTACAGATACAGGATAAAGGGAAATCCTTTGATGATAAATCCTCTGGTTTTTGATTCCCCTGCCCTGCGTAAAAGATTCACCGTACAAGGGTTCTCCTTGCAATGTTTACATCATTTGTACATCAATCAACAGAATTTGGAGAGAGCTGTGGATGAAGTTTTGGCAAATTGCCACAGTGCTTGTTGTAGATAGTACAGAATGTTGCCAGCAAACATCAGTGGGAGGAGATGTGGTGCTGTACGAGCTAATTCAAGAAATTCTCCCGAGTTTCCCCTGATTCGAACTTGGAGAATTACGGTAATAGCCGCTCGTAGGTACTCAGGGCACTCGTGGACATTTTTCAACATGTTGAAAAATCTTCACGAGTCTTCCTGAGCTTACCGCATTTCCCCAGTACCTGCCGTTAGCGTTATGAGCCTCTAAGAGACGTCCCGAGCTCCGACGTACCCGCTACTTACATTCTACGTGCTTACCACGAGTTTAATTTTTTTTAAACTCGGGAGAGCTCTTGAATTAGCTCGTACAGTGGGACAGCCCCTTAAAGGTAGTGGATGTGATCACAATCACACCGACTCCTTTATCCCGGATGGTGTTAAGCTCTGTGAGTGTTGCTTGAGCTCTAATTATTCAGGCAATTGGAAAATATTCCATCAGACGTCTGTTCTACAGGACGTGATTCACCCCCTGACCTCGTGGTAACCATGGGACATGGCACTCTCTGCAGGTCACACAACCTTTGACCTACCTGTGCAGCTACAGAAGTTTGTAGACTGGTCCATTTGTTATCTAGTTTTGTTTAGAGCTACAGCATGGAAACAGCCTTTTGACCTACCGAGTCCATGCTGACCATTGGTCACCCATTCACACAAGTTCTGCAGAAGGGTCCCGACCTGAAACGTCATCCATCCTTTTTCTCCAGAGATGCTGCCTGACCCCTCAAGTTACTCTAGCACTTTGTATCTATCTTCAGAATAAACTAGCATCTGCAGTGCCATTCCACACACTAGTTTAATCTTCTTCTTGCGTAAGGCATGCACAGCCTAAAGTTATATATCAATGGTAGACATCCAGGCCAGGACAGCATCGGTTACTGGGTGGATGGCTTTGATGCCCCTAGGGGAAAGCCTCAGTGAGCAGTCATTCACGACGTGTGGGATGGCCTGGTCTGGATGTCCGCAGTCGCAAGCAGGGCAGTCTGTCATCCTCCACTTATGCAGGTGATGGGCTGTTCTTGCATGGAGGGTGTGGATTCTGTTCAGGGTTAGCTATTGCTTGTGATGGTGGTCAAAATCCAGTGGTTTCACTGAGGGGTCTGTGATGACCTCTACGTTGTTGGTGTTGGCATCTTTCCAGGCGCTGCGCCACTCAATCTTGGAGTCAAAGTCTTCCAGGGATTTAACGGAAGACCAGAAGGGTCTATGGTAAGGGTCTAAAGTTCTATGTTATTCCACTTTCACACCCACTCCCTAAACAATAGGTTCAATTTGCAGAGGCTCCCAGGATGATGAAGGTATTGGCTGCAAATAAATCCCTACATTATGACTGTTGAAAACTTAATGCTTTATGGATATTACAATTAAAATTTTTACGAACCTTAACAAATGTCAAAGAAAGGATTTGCAGGAAAGATGAATGGTAACTTTTAGAGATGTTTATATGGCAAGCAGCCTCTGAAGAAGGGTCCCGACCTGAAACGTCATCTATCCATGTTCTCCTCAGATACTGGCTGCCCAGCTTATTCCAGCACTTTGTGTCCACACTTTGTCCTACATTTTGCCACTTCTAGCCTTCTTTACACCCCTACAAACAGTCTGAAGAAAGATCCCGACCCAAAACATCACCTATCGAAGTTCTGCGGAGATGCTGCCTGGCCCGTTGAGTTACTCCAGCACTTTGTCTATACTTTGTCCTGCCCCTTCGCTCTCCTAGCTTTCTCCCCCGCCCTTCTACAATCAGTCTGAAGAAGGGTCCCAACCCGAAACATCACCTATCAATGTCCTCCATAGATGCTGCCTGACCCACTGAGTTACTCCAGCACTCTGTGTCCTACGCCACTCATTGATTTAACATCCTGATTTAAAAGGCTTCTTTCGACTGCAAATTTTATTACGTTAATGTTATTCACTGCATTGATTTTGAGAGGGTTTATGGTTCCCCATCACGACGTGATCTGTCGGCCCATGCGTGTTGAGTAGAGGACCGACTTCATTCACCTGACACTCTCATGATTCCCCTGAGAAGAGAGATATTGACCTGCTGAAGCCTGGGCTGAAATCAAACTGAACTCTGACAGTGGCAAGACATGTTTAATACACTGTACACCCTGTCCTTAATTGGTTACCAATTCTGCTGCCACAATGCCACAATAACATATTAATCTCTGTATTTTTTATACTTCTTATCAGAAGTTAATAGATAATGATAAAGGCTCAATACAAATTCATAGTTGAACACAGGAATTTCTGCTGTAATCACAAAGGCAATAACTACCTCTATTAATTTTTCACAGTCTTATTACAGGTAATAATTGTAAGAATATTTTTCACTACCCTTGGTAATCTCTCTGAAGCTTCAAGAGATTAATGTTTTAACAGGTCGCTATGTAATTTATTTATCACTGTATTTTGTTACTAAACATGCCCCAAGCTGCTGACTTGTTGGCAGAGGATATTGTGATCACAGGAAGGCTTCATAATGCATTTAGGCCACATCGCAATTAATCATTGTTTCACTTCAACGTACCAAACTACTTAGATTTGGCCCTACTTTCTCTGTCAATGCATACCTGACATAGAACAGCACAGGAACAGGCCCTTTGGCCCATAATTTCTGTGCTGAACATGATGCCAAGACCAACTCTATCTGCCTGCTCATGATCCATAGCCCTCTACTCGCTGTATGTCCATAAGCCTATCCAGAAATCTCTTAATCATATCTCCTCCAACCACCAACACCACCAACACCAACAGGGTCTAGACACTCACCGCCCTCTGTGTAAATAACTTGCCCTGCACATAGAGTCATAGGATTCACATCAACCAATGTGCTCATTCCACACACCCATTACCCTTTGTGTAAAAAAGTTACCCCTCAGGTTCCTATTAAATCTTCCCCCCTCACCTTAAACCTATGTCCTCTGGTTCTCGATTCCCCTACTCTGTGCAAGAGACTGTGTGTCCGCCCGATCTATTCCTCTCATGATTTTGTGCACCTCTGTAAGATCACCCATCCTCCTGCGCTCTAAGGAATAATATATTAGCTTGCTCAACCTCTCCCTACATCTCCTTTAAACTTTGTTCCTCTCACCTTAAAGCTGCACCCTATAGTCTTTGGTATTTCCATCCTACTTAAAAGGTTCTGACTGTCTACCCTGAAACATGTGGTCAGTAAGAATCAAATGGAATATCACGTACAGATTTCCTTTACTGATGTTCTCCCCCGCCCCCTCCCATGCCATCATGCTCGTGTTACATCTGTCTGCTTTGGCTCAGTTGCTCTACCTTCTCCCCAAGAACATGGTCAAGGCCCATCTTCTCAGTGCTGTGACTGCTGGTCAAATAATTGTGGCTTCTTTCAAATCCATCTCAGGTGAATGAAAAATATGTCATAGATAGGCTGCATGGATAGGGTGGACAGTCAGAACATTTCCCCCAGGATGGACAATACCAGAGGGCATGGCTTTAAGGTGAGAAGGGCAAATTGTAAGGAGACTTGCGGGGTAAGTTTTTTTACACAGAGAGTGGTGAGTGTCTGGAATGCACTGCCAATGTTGGCTGTTGAGGCAGATTCGATAGCGGCATTGAAGAGATTTTTGGATAAGCACATGGATATGCTGGCAATGGAGGAGTATGGATTATGCACAGGTAGATGAGATGGTCTTGGCATCAGGTTTGGCACAGACATTGTGGGCCAAGGGGCCTGTTCTTGTGCTGTAATGTTCTATGGTCTATATTCAATATCACAACATTGAGAATGAGCATGTGATTTCTCCTAAGTAAAAGTATTCACTCTTAAACCAATGCCAGGAAAAGACATTGATATTGAAATGTATCCTCGGTCACATGTGCTGAATGCATGCAAAGTAGGATGGTGTAATATACGAATCCATAGATTTCTACTCCAGATATTTGAATGTACATAAACCCTACTTCCAGTGCAGACCAGAGAAAGTGTCGCGCTGTGGGAGGTGCAATCCTCCAAATAAAAGTTCTGACCAATTCTGTTCTTGAGAAAGGTCCTGACCCAAAATGGCACCTATCTACTGTATGTACTATGGAGATGCTGCCTTAGCTGAGACGCTGAGTTACTCCAGCAGGGGAGGGGATTGGGTGAAACTTTTTTTTAGGTTCTTACCTTGCCGGAGATGTGATTAGTTTTCGGATCGCATTCTCCTGGTGCTCTGCGGCCTTCCATCGATGGAGCTGGAGGCCTCCTCGGACTGTCGTGAGCCCCACTGTGGGGCGTGGACTTAACATCGGAGCTGATCCCTTGCCTGGGATCTCTCCACCCACGGCCTGCGGACTTACCATCAAGAGCTTGCAGTCTCAGGAGAGGCCGAGTTGGGAAGCTCCAACGACACAGAAGATTCGACCAGCCCCGACACGAGGTTCGATCATCCAGTGTGGGGGAGTTGACATCCCCCCGATGCGGGAGCTGATCGCCTCGATGCGGAGGGCTCGAACGCTGCCAGCTACGGGAGTCAAGATCATCCCGTCAACGGAAGGCTCGAGGCGAACAGTTCGGGAGAACAAAGGGAAGGGACTTGAACTTTATTTCGCCTTCCATCACAGTGAGGAATGTTTAGGAGTCACTGTGGTGGATGTTCATGTTAAATAGTGTTTTGGGTGTTTGGTTGCTTTTTATTTGTATGACTGACTTGGCAAATGAAATTCCTTGTATGTTGCAAAACATACTTGGCAAATAAAGTACTATTCTGACTATTCACTTTGATTTCTACCCATTCTGTTCTCTAGGGTGATAGAAAAGATGCATTGCAACAATTCCAAAGAGAACATGTTTGCCTTCATCAACATCTCCACTGAACAAATTACATGGTTATTCTTGCATTACTGTTTGCAAGACGTTATTGTGTGCAAATTGCTTGACATGTTTTTTTCTCCAGAACACCAGCGATTGCACTTCAAAACTTCATATGTTGTAAAGAGTTTTGGAATATTCCAAGTTCATGAAAAGCACTACCTTATAGTTATTTTTTTTCTTTAATGTAATACATTTCCTAAGGTGTATAATACTTCAATGCATTGGCAAAACCCTGTGTGTTAAATGCCCATAAGTACATCAACCACAAAGAAACTCTTCGGAAGCCAAAACAAATGTAATAATTTCTACATTGACCTACATCCAATATCTGTCCCAAACTAAATATACTCTGTCATGACTTACAACTATTGATGGCTTCATGTCTACACTGTTTGCGTGTTAGCAGTGGTCCAAGTCACTAAATTGCTTCTATTCAACAAATATGCATCTAGCATTCTATTCAACATAACTTGGGACATAGCTGACTTTCCCTCTTCTCTCCTCACCTGCATTTTATTTGGGCTTCTCCATAGTTGTTAACATTTGCAACCAAAGTGCGAAGAATTGCTTTTCAGTCATAAAAGCTGTAATGGACGAAAAGCAATTTGAGTTTCACTGTACCTTAATTGGTACACGTGACAATAAACAGACCTTTGGACCTTAAAACCTTTGAAGCATTGTGGACATCGTGGACATTGTGGATTAGCCGTACATTGAATATGAATATAACTGTGCCTTAATTGGTGCGCTTGACAATTAAATACCTTGAAACCTTGACATTGTGTTGGTACTACAGCCAAGTAGTGTGGAGGCAACAAGGTCTGGAGATATGTGATTATACTACTGTAAATGACCGAGACTGGATTTATATTGATTCATCTGTATGTCCCTATCCTCCACATTTAGTTTTATTTAGTTATACAATGTGGAAACAGGCCTTGCAGCCCACTGAGTCCGCACCTAACAGCAATCACTCCGTACACTAGTTCTATCGAAGAGGTGGGAGATTGCAACCTTCACGTGGTCCATCCAGTTTTGACTAATGCAATCAACCCGACGTGCACAAACAAATAGATGTAGTGTTTTGGTGTCTTAAGGCTGTCCACACCCACGCAAGAAGAAGAAGGTCTATCGAACACCATAGGGAAAATTTATGATTTTACAATTTTAATGGTCTATGAACCTACAATCCTGTGTGCCTATTGAGTGTGGGAGGAAACCTGAGCAGCTGGGGAAAACCCACGCAGTCACAGGGAGAATGTACAAATTTTGTACAAACAGCACCCGTAGTCAGGATCAAACCTGGGTCCCTGGCGCTGTAAGGCAGCAACTATACCGCTGCTGCACTGTGCCACCTCTTCGCCAACATTAATGCATCCAAATCTTTATCCACACTTATTTTATTTGTTCATGTAATGTGGATGATCTGGCAACACTGCCATCTAATTTCCAACCCTATCTGCCCTTGAACTAGAGACCCTGTCAATGGATATTTATTAAGGTAGAAATAGATAGATTATTAATTAGTACCTGGGTCGGGGGTTATGGGGTGAATGCAGGAGAATGGGGTTGAGAGATAGATCAGCCGTGATTGATAGGCAGAGGAGACTTGATGGGCTGAATGGCCTAATTCTGCTCCTATCACTTATTAATTTATGAACTTAAGAGTTGTCCATCACAGTGGTCCTTGTGTTATATACAGGCCAGTGTTGGTAAAGATGACAGATTTCCTTCCCTGAAAGATATTAGTTTACCGAAAGAGTTCTCATGACAGCCAGCGGTTTTGTGGTCACTATTCCTGAAACTAGCATTATATTTCAAAGTACACAATTATCTAATTACTTGCATTTACATTTTCCAGCTACCAAAGTGGGATTCAAACCCATGTCACTGAATCAATGGTCTGGAACTCTGGCTGCTGCTCCAGGAAGTTAACCGTTATGCTACACGTAGTTTGCAGCCCTGTGGATGACCAGATAAGTGATGTTCTTGGAATATGGTGAAGTCATCTTAACACATTGCTTGGTTTAGTTTGATTTAGGGATACAGTATTGAAACAGGCCCTTTGGCCCACTGAGTCCATGCCGACTTGCTATCCCACCAGGGACCCGGGTTCGATCCTGACTATGGGTTATTTTTGTATGGAGCTTATACGTTCTCGCCCTAACCGCCTGAGTTTTCTCTGTGTGCTCTGGTTTCTTCCCACACTACAAAGGCATTCAGGTTTGTAGGTAATTGGCTCCTGTATATTGCAAATTGAGTCTGTAGGATAATGCCAGTGTATGGGGTGATCATTGGTCAGTAACAATAGAACTATGCTACGCACTTTACCGATGGACACCGAGGGGTGATTTCAATGAGTGTACAAAACCATGAGGCACCGATCAGGTGAATGGTTGGAGTCTTTTTCCCAAGGTAGATCAATCCAAAATAGCTGTGCATACGTTCAAGGTGGGAGGGGAAAGATTTAAAAGAAACCCGAAGGGCAATTTATTACTGCAGAGGGTACCTTATCCTCGGGATTAACATGGTGACCCTTCTCCTCATAAACAGGTATGTTTTCTCACAAAAATACTGCCTAGTTGCACCAAGACTTTTTGCCTACTTCACCATCCTTTGGACAGAGAAAAGAAGCTCATCATCTATAAAACATTTCTGTTGTTTTTGAGCACTTTGTTTGAAGGGAGTGCTAGTTGCAATATCTGTGAAAACCATGAATAATATTGAAACCAGATGGGTAAGATTAAGTACAATACTGGAAGTGTGCATTAGTGGAATGAAAGAATTATGCTGTTACAGTTTAATACATCTTTACATAATCTCTAAGAGATTATACTATTCCGGGTAATTCAGGAACCACAAAACAGATACCTCAACATTTTCATTGTGATTTTTTGTTGATAAAATAAAAAATATATGTGCTTGTGGTTCTACTATCAGATTGACAGCAGGAACAAGACCCTGTTAAGATTTGTGACTTTTGACTTTAGAGACACAGTGTGGAAACAGGCCCTTCGGCCCACTGAGAGCACACCGACCAGCAATCACCCTATAAGCTAGTTCTATCCTACACACTAGGCACAATTTATACAAGCCAATTTAATTACAAACCTGCATGTCCTTTGAATGTGGGAGGAAACCAGAGCACCCGGAGAAGAAAGAACATGCAAATTCCGTACAGACAGCACCCGTAGTCAGGATTGAACCCGAGTTTCTGGCATTGTAAGGTAGCAACTCGGGCATTACTGTGCCGCCCTATTTCAAAAGTCTATAGTCTAAAGAGTGTGCGTTTGCTGGAGCCATGGAAATAGCCTCACAAAGCTGAAGGAAATACTACTCAGTCCAGGAGACAGAATAATAAAGTCATAAGGTCATGTGATAGGAGAAGAATTAGGCCATTTGTCCCATCAAGTCTACTCCACTTGCTAAACCAGGCTGGAGAATGTGGGTTCACTTCGCTAAACAGAGCGAAGAATAAACTTTGATACGATGCTTGCTACTCTTGGGTTTGTGGATCTGTTCACTTCCTCATTTACAAGGATGTTATAGGAAACTGGTTTAGCCTTAACTGGAGTAACATGTCCCATTTCTCACACTTCACAGTAAGTCCTGCAATGGCTGAAAAGGTGATTAACCAGAATATTTCAGTTACGAGCAAAATGGAAAGGCCACGTGGAGTTTGTGTTCAAAGTAACAGGCAATTTATTAAAACTGGTGTTTACCAGGAGACCAGTCAAAGCTGACTTCCCCTGTACGACTTTGCTACAGTTTTTATATTCTCAGATGATGAGATTACACAGAAACTTGATTAACAGTAAAACTAGGTCTTGATTACAGAACGGAGCTGACAGATAGACTTAATTAGGTAACAATCAGAATACAATGATTATTCACAAGTCTAACTTGGTTGACAGTAGATCCAATTTTCTGTTACAATGATGGGTGCATGCTATAATATAGTCAATGAAGTTCCTGAAACATGGGTGTCGGCACTGCGGCATTTGATGTCTCTACTTTGTCTGTAGTTCCCTGTTACCACATTAGCACAGTCCACATCCCTATTTATTAGTTATTAGCACTCACTGTTCTTTCCCCTTCAACATGCTTCTTTGGTTACATGGATAGACTTGGGAAGCTGGAGATGTTCTTTCTAAAACAAAGGTGGTTTAGTTTAGTTTAGAAATACCACGTGAAAACGAGCCCTTCGCCACACCGAGTCCATGCCAACCAGCGATACCCGCACACTAACACTATCGTACACACACTAAGGATAATTTGCAATTATACCAAGCCAATTAACCTAAAACCCTGCACAACTTTGGAGTGTGGGAGGTATATAGACAAGCATACATGGTCAGGATCGAACCCGTGTCTCTTGCTTTGTAAGGCAGCAGCTCTAACCGCTGCACCACTATGTCATCGTGGTTGTGAGGGACTCCAACAGAAATCTTAAAAATCATGTAAGATACAGGACAGATTGAGAGCAACTCAAGAACTAATGCACAGAGAAGTAAAGTAATTGGCAAAAAAGCAAAAGTAACATACGGTAAAATATGACTTTTAAAGAATGAGTGTTTAGGGTGCGAAATACATTGCCAAAGGAAGTAGTGGAGGCAGACTCAATCTCGGTATTCAATAGGAAGTTGGAACATTTTTGGAAAGGAAGGAAATTTGAAAGGGAAAAGCTGGATGTTTTGCAGAGAGCCAGCACATATTTGATGGGGCAAATGGCCTCTTTCCACACTTACTCTTCTGTGAATCGGTTGCTGAGCCTCAAAGCAATATTTTGGAGAAAACTCTGCTGTTCTAACCTTTGCTTTGAGCGTAAAGAAAGACATCTGGTAAGAAGTTTGACATTATTGGCCACTGTGGGACCTGGATCTTGAGAGCAGCCCAACAAGATGATTATTAAATTGAAATAAGATGCAATACTTAAAAATATCTCAAAGGGCCTAAAGATGTGGGTGGATACAAGAAGGAAGCTGTATATCAGTTATAAATATTTCAACCACAGGAACAGTGCAGCTAAACTGGTCAGAAAGGTAAATCTTGTAAACAACACAGAAATAAGCCATCGGCCTTATCAGATCCATGCAAGTTACTTACAGATTAAAATATGTCTAAAAGCTCTTTAATCAGTCTGAAGAAGAGTACCAATCAGAAACGTTACCTGTTGATTCCCTGCTGAGATGCTGCCTGAGATCCCCCAGCACTTTATTTTGCTCAAGATCTTAGCATCTGTGCAATTCATTGTGCCTCTTTATGGGTATGGAACATACTAAATCCAGCCTATCAAGCCACCTTGATCCATTGCTGTTCACTTACCACCACAACAGGTCCACGGCTTATCAGTTATAAGGCCCTACACTTATTCCTGGTACACCTAGATAAGAAAGAGGCCTATGCCATATGAAACCAATGGTCAAGAAAGCACACCAAAGGCTCTTGTGCAGCACAAGAGCGAGATCATTTAACCCAACTGATGCTGTTGATTTTACTCCACACAAACCTCCTCACAAACCTCCTCACACTTGGCGCAAAGTGCTGGAGTAACCCAGTGGATCAGGCAGCATCTCTGGAGAATATGAATTGGTGATGATTCGGGTCAAGACCCTTCTTCAGACCACCTCTGGCTATAACATTATCCTTCCCATCCTTCCTTTTGCATTCAGCTTTGTTTCGTTGCCCGGGAGGGCGACACGGTGGTGCAGCAGGTAGAACTGCTGCCATGCAGCGACAGAGACCCGGGTTCAATCCTGACCTCACGCACTGTCTGTGTGTAGTTTGCACGTTCTCCCTGTGGCCACATGAGTTTACTCCGGGTGCTCCGGTTTCCTCCCACATCCCAAAGACATGCGGGTTTATAGGTTAATTGGCTGTCTGTAAATTGCCCATTGTGTATAAGGAGTGGATGAGAAACTGGAATAACATAGAACTAGTGTGAACGGGTGATCGATGGACAGCATAGACGCTTGTGGACTGAAGAGCCTATTTCCGTGCTATATCCCTAAACTAAACTAAACTAAAACATCTATCTGCAGAATTGAGCGCTGTTTATAAGTAACTATATTTGACATCTGTCATCAATGCATGCGTCAAACTGGGGTTTAATAACGTACTTTTTCACTTGGCAATATCATTATATTTTAAATGTTTTGGCCTGTTTTCATTTAGTTGTCTGCTTTGTGTGACCTGCGGGTGGGAATAACAGTTTTCCTTCCTGCTATTTCATTATCATTGGAATGGGTCTTGTTTTGGAGCCATATTTGCAGCATTTTATTTTGGATTTCTATTCATATGGTTATTGCCTTTGACTCATCCTTTGTATCTGTGGGCGTTCAAAGGTTTAAACTTTGTGATTGAAATTGAAGTATGTGGCCAGTTGTTGCCGTCCCAATCCTACATTAATCAGTCTAAAGAAGGGTCTCGACTCGAAACGTCACCTATCAATGTTCTCCAGAGATGCTGTCTGACCTGCTGAGATACTCCAGCATATTGTGACTTTTTGTGTATTAACCAGCAACTTTGTGATTGAAAGGAAAGAATGTGACCAGTTGACATTGCACTAATCCTACATTTTACTTCGGAGTCACGTGAGTGACTACGTGAAGAACCCCGCCAGGACGCATGCGTGTCATATCGCTACACGCATTGCGAAACGTCAGGCGGGGTGGAACAACGTTCCCCCGCAGCGGCAGTTTTAAAAAGCCGGAACCAGCAGGTAAGAGTTACTGCGGTTTTTTTGTGTGTTTCCTATACCAACTTACAGGTGGGAAGCATGGACAAGTCTAAGAAGCAACAAGGGCTGTGACAAAGCTGGTGGGGGAGGACCGCGGAGTAGCGGGCAGCCAGCAGCGGCCAGCGGCACTTGAATCACCGATAATGGGATCAGCTGTGCCCGATGTCGCCTCCGCACCGGCCAGATCCACTCCGCGGCCGGGCGGTAAGGCAAGACAAAAAACTAACAAAGTCGTGGACTCAGAGGAGTCCGACTTTGAGCAACCGCGGGCGGCCAGCGACCGTGAGCGCTGGAGCCGGATGGAGCGGTGTGTGGAGCATTTACTCCAACGTGACAGGCTCCGGGAGATGGAGTCGAGTCACTGTGGGCTCTATGGAAAACCCACAGCAGCACCTCTTGTAGGGCTGCACAGTGCTTCTCCCTCATCAGAAGGGAGCACTGGGGGTCAGTACTGGGCTGATCCTGAAGAGGGGTTCGCAGAAGAAAAATCAAGTGTGCAGGGGATGCAGGAACGAGAAAATCTGCTGGACATGGTGTCCAACTTCTTACAGCCAGACCAGACTGGCCAAAACCTGGAGCAAAAGCTTGCTGCCAGTATAGACTATATGTCTTTTAACCAGCTACAAGAACAGGCTGTATTGGACACCACGTCAAGACATCTGGCACCGGGCAACTGTATATCCCTGAATGTTCCAGTAGTCAATACTTGTATATGGAAACATATTGGAATAGGAGTTAGAGGCATGGATGTCAAACTCCAAAAGGTATTAAAACTCCTAACAGCAGGGATAACAGCATTCGCCCGCACAGTGGATGAGAAGGACATGTCCCAGGACCAACAGGATGCACTGGCATTGCTTTGCAACACTCAATATGAGATAAACAGCATCAGGAAGAATGCCATCCGACCCACTTTAAATCCGAAATTCGCGGGTCTGTGCAAACCTGGGAACATAAAACCACCAATACTACTATTTGGAGGTAACCTATCGAAGCAAGTCAAGGAGCTCGATGAGGAAGCAAAAACCCTGGTACTCATAAAAGGGACTTCATCAAAAACTCACTACAGCCACAGACAGCATCCCTACGCACCCACCAGTAGAACAAGACCGACTGGTGAAAGCTCGAAGGTCCGGTACACCAAACATGAGTCTTTTTTAGGCCATGGCCCAGGCCGGCCTTCTTGGAAGATACGCGAACCTCCAACATCAACCAAACCACAAACCCAGACACCACCGCCTCAACATCAACGGAAGGATTTACAAAAAGAAGTAAACCTGCCACTGGTAACTATGGAGGTAGGTGGGTCTGGTTCCCTACAAAATACAGGGAGCATGGAGGTTGGGGGGAGATTACACTCCTTTCTGGATGCATGGAGCATGTTAACTACCGATACTTATATTTTAAGCAGTATCCAGGGATATACAATAGAATTTATACACAAGTACAGCCCTCCAGTTCAACATATACCGAACCGAATGTTCGTACTTTCTGGTAAAGAGAAATCAGAAGCGCATGCTGAACTGGAGCGGCCTTACGCAAAAGGTGTAATTGAAAAATCCCAACACGAACCGCTAGAATTCGTGTCCAATATATTTACCAAAAACAAAAAAGATGGTGGTTGTCGCATCATCATAGATCTGACAAAATTGAATACATTTGTACAATATATTCATTTTAAAATGGAAACCTTTGTTACTGCTAAACAATTGATTTCCAAAGGTTACTTCATGGCTTGCATCGATTTAAAAGATGCTTACTATTCAGTGCCTATACGAGGTGACCACAGATGTTTCTTAAAATTCAACTGGATGGGACAGCACTGACAGTATAGAGCGCTGCCAAATGGGTTAACATCAGCCCCCAGACTGTTCACTAAAATTGTGAAACCAGCCCTAGCGTTTCTACGGAAACGAAAACACATGGTCATGGCATATCTAGATGGCATACTTATTGCGGGCAAAACTTTGGAATTGGCCAAACAAACTGTAACAGCCACAAAACAGTTATTTGAAAAACTGGGGTTTATTATCCATCCAGTTAAATCTAAATTAACGCCTTCCACTACAATGGACTATTTGGGGTTCACCATTGACTCAGTTCACATGTCGGTGACTTTGCCAAAGGGAAAGGCTATAGACTTAATAGAGGCTTGCAATAACCTCATTGACATCAGTAAACCATCCATCAGATTGGTAGCAAATGTAATTGGCAAAATGGTGGCTGCCTTTTCCAGCCACACAATTTGGACCTTTACATTACCTAAATTTACAGAGAGCAAAAATACAAGCACTCAAAATCAATGCTGGTCATTTTGACAGACCAATGAAGCTACCAATCAAAGCTATAATGGAACTAAAATGGTGGATAGATAACATTTGGCTTTGTTTCAATCCAATCATTATCAGCAACCCTTCAATGGTGCTACAAACTGATGCCAGTGCACTTGGTTGGGGTGCCACCAATTCCATCTCCAGCTGTGGAGGTAGATGGACTGCTCAGGAGGCATCATTATTACTCACACTGGGCATAAACTACCTGGAAATGTTGGGTGCATTCTATGGCCTAAAGTCATATTGTATTGGGTCATATCACCAGCATGTTAGACTACAGATTGACAATACCACCGTGGTAGCATATATCAACCACATGGGTGAAAACAAATCGACATCATGTGACAATCTGGCTAATACAATTTGGCAGTGGTGTATCCAGAGAGATATTTGGATATCAGCTACTTACCTACCAGGTAAACTAAATTTAGTGGCAGACACCAGGTCATGCAAATTTAATGAAAACACCGAATGGATGTTGAATAAAAAAGTATTTGCTGATATTACAGCACGATATGGAACACCAGATATCGATCTATTCGCATCCAGGCTTAATCACCAGTTATCAAATTATGTTTCATGGGAACCAGACCCTGGGGCAGCGGCGACAGATGCATTTTCGCTGCATTGGGGGAAATTGTTTATTTATGCATTCCCTCCTTTCTGCCTCATCAGTCGGGTATTAAGGAAAATACAGCAGGACTCTGCGTCTGGTATTTTGGTAGTACCCGATTGGCCTACTCAACCATGGTTCCCAGTGATACTGAACATGGTATTAGAACCATGTATCACCATCCCGAATAGACCAGACTTGTTGGTTCATCCCGTAACAAGGGATGGCCACCCATGCCATAACTATTTGAATTTATTAATTTGTAGAGTTTAAAAATACCTCTACTACAGCTGGGACTGACGGACCGAACAGTGAACATGATTTCGGCGGCCCAAAGACAGTCCACCAAAAAACAGTATCTGGTCTATATCAGGAAGTGGGAGATGTATTGTCACAAAAACAGCATCACCTACAGAGATATGAACATCCCGTCTGTTCTGGAATACCTGGCAGGCCTCCATTATGATGAGGGGCTCAGTTAAAGTGCCATCAACTGCGCCAGAAGTGCCTTATCAACTTATCTATGGTAAGGAACAGAGCGTCACTCTGTTGGAACTCACCCACTGGTAACAAAGCTTATGAGGGGAATTTTTAATACCAATCCCCCAAGAACCCGGTACTCCCAAATATGGGATGTGAGTATTGTCCTGAAGATGCTCAGGACTTGGTCTCCAGCAACAGCTCTGTCCCTACATAGACTGACATTCAAAACAGTCATGCTAATGGCATTGGTCACGGCACAAAGGGTACAGTCATTACATAAATTAAGACTGGACAACATGACTTCTTCATCTGAAAATATTACGTTTCATATTTATGAATTAGTAAAGCAGAACAGACAGGGATCAGCGGGCCTCAATATAGAATTTAGGTCTTACCTAACAGATGATCGTCTCTGTATAGTAAGACATATGTCGTTATACATGGAGAAAACGAAAATCATCAGAGGCAATGTGAAGGCACTTTTAGTCAGCCATAAGCAACCACACAAAAGAGTGACGGTCCAGACCATCTCAAGATGGTTGAAACAGGTTCTAACACAGGCTGGGGTGGATACTAATATTTTTAAATCTCATTCCACCAGGGCTGCAGCTACATCGGCAGCTATGCAGTTGGATGTACCAATGGACCAAATCCTCAAGGCAGCAGGATGGTCAAGGGAAAAAACATTCCAACTATTTTATAATAAACCAGTCATGAAACCTGGAACGTTTGCAGAAACAATTTTAAGTTCTGTAATTTAATTTACCCCATAAATAGGGGTTATAATTTGTGTTAATAAATTTCATGGATTTTAATGTCGGATTCATGTCTAAATTATGTTGACACAATTCCTCCTACAGTCATTAAGGCAGATGTGATGCATGGACTCGTTTCCACGGCATGAAATCACAGAGCTTTGAAATCTTCACGTAGTCACTCACGTGACTCCGAAGTAAAATAGTAAGATTAAACGAGAACTTACCAGTTCGAAGTTTGATCATTATTTTATGAGGAGTACGTTGAGGGAATACGTGCTCTCCGCTCCCACCCATGATAATATACTCAACTGGTATTTCTTTCTCTAATCTTACTATGTTTAAGTCATTACAGTTATCTGTGATTTCACACCGCTGCTTTGAAGAATGACACGCATGCGTCCTGGCGGGGTTCTTCACGTATTCCCTCAACGTACTCCTCATAAAATAATGATCAAACTTCGAACTGGTAAGTTCTCGTTTAATCTTACTATTAAACAGTCTGAAGAAGGGTTTCAACCTGAAATGTCACCCACCAATGTTCTCCAGAGTTGTTGCTTGACCCGCTGATTTACTCCAGCACTTTGTGCCCATCTTCAGCGATTCCTTGGCTCTACATTAATCCCATTCTTTTTATTTTCCTGCCTCTTTCATTCCCCTACATTGGCCGATTATCCTACCAGTTTGCACTTCCTTGGGATATCGGAAGAAACTGGAGGAAATCCATGAGGCAACACAGGGAGGTAACGTGCAAACTGCACACAGACAGCATTCAAGGACAGCATTGAATCTGGGTCTCTGATATTACTAGCTGTGTCACTGTGCCACCCTAATTATTTGTTAGTGCTTTCAGGTATTTTTAATTAATTTTCCTCCATTTGTATTTTTAATTCATTTTAATATTTAGGTATATATATTTTTATTTTTAATGTAAATCGGTTCGCAATAACCAACCTGATCTCCCGGTGGCTCAGCATTTCAACACCCTCTCCTATTCCAAATCCGACCTTTCTGTCCTGGGCCTCCTCCTTGGCCAGAGTGAGGCCCACTGTAAATTGGAGAAGCAGCACCTCATATTTTACTTGGGTAGTTTACACCCCAGCGATATGAACATTGATTTCTCCAATTTCAGGCAGTCCCTGCTTTCTCCTTCTTTCCCCTCCCATTCCCAGCTCTCCCACAGCCCACTGTCTCCACCTCTTCCTTTCTTCTTCCCACCCCCCCACATCAGTCTGAAGAAGGGTCTCGACTCGAAACGTCGCCTATTTCTTTCGCTCCATAGATGCTGCCTCACCCGCTGAGTTTCTGCAGCATTTTTGTCTACCTTATACTTTTTAAATGTGTCTTTTATTTAATCATTTAAAAACATATGGAAATAAAAGCATTTAAATATATTTAAAGTGTTAAGTATATCGGGGCCAGCCCACAGTCCAGACTCGCTGCATGCATTTTCTGCCATCACACTGTTCTTTTTTTTCTGGATGAAAATAGCCAAACTAGCTAATGCCCCTGTCCCACTTAGGAAACCTGAACGGAAACCTCTGGAGACTTTGCGCCCCACCCAAGGTTTCCGTGCGGTTCCCAGAGGTTCCTGGAGGTTTTTGTCAGTCTCCCTACCTGCTTCCACTACCTGCAAACTCTGGCAACCACCTGCAACCTCTGGGAACCGAATGGAAACCTTGGGTGGGGCGCAAAGTCTCCAGAGGTTTCCATTCAGGTTTCCTAAGTGGGACAGGGGCTTAACCTTCCACATTTGAGATGACACAGAACCCTAAGACCTATCTCTCAAAATATTAATATCAGTGTATTATTGGCACAGTGGCACATCAGTAGAAGGGCAGCACAATGCCACAGCGGTAGAGTTGCTGCCTTACAGCACCAGAGACCCAGGATCGATCCTGACTACGGGTGTTGTCTGTACAGAGTTTGTATGTTCTTCCTGTGACCACGTAGGTTTTCGTCAGTTGCTCCGGTTTTCTCCCACATTCCAAAGACGTACAGGTTTGCAGGTTAGAAACAAAGAACTGCAGATGCTGGTTCATACCCAAAGATAACCACAAAGTGCTGGAGTAACTCATCAGGTCAGCGCAGCATCTCTGAAGAAAAAGGATGGGTGACGTTTCAGGTTTAGACCCTTCTTCAGATTTGCTTTGGTAAAATTGTAAAATTATCCCTAGGTTTAGGATAGTGTTGGTGTACTGGTTCTAGTGTTCTAGATACTGGTCGACACTGACTCAGTGGGCCAAAGGGCCTATTTCCACGCTGTAACTTTAAAGTCTAAAGTCTGAAGTAAAATGTACCGAGATACAGTGAAAAGCTTTGTTTGCCTGCTATTCCGTCCAATTATACTAAACTCAAGTCCAAACAGGCTGACTGCCTTTTACAGCTTGTTGGCTGCATGACGTTTAACACTTTAAAAAAAATTAAAATCCTTTAATTTCCATATTTTTAAATGCTTAAAAAAAATATCAATTTAAAGACGGTTAAAATAAACATAAATATTAAACTCTTGGTGTGGTGAATGGTCCGATGAAGAGTTAGGACCTGTAATGTCACCTATCCACATCCTCCAGAGATGCCGCCTAACTTGCTGAATTGCTCCAGCACTTTGTGTTTCTTTTTGTAAACCAGCATCTGCAGTTCCTACAGATGGAGGTGATGTCTGCAATGGCCATTTATGTCCAGCTGCAACTTGGATTTTGAAAATGCCACCAAAACTTGGCTACTTATGGTCTCAGTGTGCTGTGTCTATACCAGGGGTTCCCAACTTTTTTCATCCCGTTTTACCCCTGGCAGCTTTAATAGCACATAACAATGTTATTTCACTTATTTATGAACGACTAATGATGAACCGATGACCAGAACCAAACAGTCAGTCAATGAGAAAAAATATCCAGAATCAACAAATTTACCCCATGGGTAGGCAAAATGTACCCTCTGGAGGTAAATTTACCCCAGGATGGGAAGCCTTGTTCTGTACACTTTGTACTTAATCTAGGATTGTGTTTACGTATAGCAATAATTTACTGAACTGTATGCAGAAAATAATTTCACTGTACCTCGGTACATCGGTGAGACTAAACGTAGTCTTGCCGATCGTATTGCTGAACACCTTCACTCAGTCCGCCTGGGCCAACGTGATCTCCCGATCGCCAAATATTTGAACTCACCTTCCCATTCCCATACTTACATTTCTGTCCTGGGCCTCCTCCATTGTCAGAGTGAAGCCAAATGCGAATTGGAGGAACAGCCCCTCAATTTTTGCTTGGGTATCTTACAACGTATGAGAATTGATTTCTCTAACTTAAGTATCCCTTGCTTTCTCTCTTTCTTCGTCCCTCCCTCACT
Source organism: Amblyraja radiata (assembly GCF_010909765.2). Classification (NCBI taxonomy): domain Eukaryota; kingdom Metazoa; phylum Chordata; class Chondrichthyes; order Rajiformes; family Rajidae; genus Amblyraja; species Amblyraja radiata. The sequence continues at coordinate 22,249,594 of NC_045972.1, read as the reverse complement.
CTAATCATTGTACTAGTTTTACTGACGTCCTGGTGACTTTCATTGACTGTATAGCACCTGGTTAGCACCTAGCTCACAGCCAACAATGGACGGCTTCCTTGACCATCATTCATTTTTTGCATATCTTTCATTCATTTGTTCTATAACTCTCTATATCATCGACTATATCTCTCATTTCACTTTCCCCCGACTGAGAGTCGGGGGAAAGTGAAATGAGAGATACTAGGTGAGACTGAAGAAAGGTCTCGACCCGAAACATCACCTATTCCTTTTCTCCGGAGATACTGTCAGAACTGTTGAGTTACTCCAGATTTTTGAGTCATGGGCTCAAGCAGCACAAGTACTAGAGTCATAGTGTCATGGAGACATACAGCATGGAAACAGGCCCTTCAACCCAACTTGTCCATGCTGACCAGGGTGCCCCATCAAGGCTAATCCTAACTGCCCGTGTTTGACCCATATCCCTCTTAACGCTTACTTTCTGTGTACCTGTCCAAATGTTTTTAAATGTTTTTATCGTACCTGCCTCAACTACCTCCCCTGGCAGCTCAATCCATATACCGGGCACCCACCATCTTTCTATGGATATATTGCCCGTTAGGTTCCTATAAAAGTTTACCCCCAGGTTATGTTCAGTCTTTCTTCGGACTGGATAGCATGCAACAAAATATTTTCACTGTACCTTGGTACACGTGACAATAAACTAAACTGAACTTCCAGCTTCCTATTAAAAGTTTCCCCTTGGCTTCCTATTAAATATTTCCACTTCCACCTTAAACATATGTCGTCTGGTTCTTGATTCACCTACTCTGGGTAAAAAACTCTGTGCATACACCCTAGCAATTTCCCTCATGATTTTAGACACCTCTATAAGATCACCCCTTACCCTCCAGCACTGTAGGGAATAAAGTCCCTAGCTTGCCCAACTTCTCCCTGAAGCTGGGGCCCTATAGTACTGCCAACATACTTGTAGGACAATGGAATGGGAGGGGAATGTATATAGCTCCACAATAGAAACCAGGGAGGAAATTTAACAGTGTGTAGGAAGGAACTGCAGATGCTGGTTTACACTAGAGATAGACACAAAATGCTGGAGTAATTCAACGGGTCATGAGGCATCTCTGGAGACAGGGGCAGAAATCGCTATCAAAACATGGGGGGAACACAATTTCTTGGCGGCCGTGCACGCACCTGCGCACACCCACACACACACATGCACGTGCATGCGCACACAGGCGAGGCTTCAGCCGTGGGCCCTGTGGACGGTAACATCGGAAGCTGACCTGGTTGGTGACCGACTCTGAACTCCAGCAACAGCAGCTTCATCCGCCCCGAATTGTGAGGCTTGAATCGGCCCATTCGCAGGGCCTTTCATCGCCCAGCGGGGGCTTCAACATCGGGAGCCTCGATTGCCTCGATGCAGCAATTTGATTTTAAGCCACGCCGGGCGATGAAAGGCCCCGCGAACGGGTTGATTCAGCCCTTAGAAAGCGTCTGATAAAGTCCAGATTACAAAACATGAGGGGGATTGTCCCCAACCTCTCAAAGCATGGGTGGGAACGTGTGTCCCCCGTCCCCCCCATTCCTCCCCCAGGATTTCCATCCATGTCGGGAGAAATGAAATAGATGACGTTTTGCATCAAAACACCTGTTCAGACACTGAAATTTAAGAGACTATGTGGCTGCAGTCAAACCAAAAAGTTTTATTTAAGGCAACCTAATGAATCTTTTCTGTAGGAACATGGAGGCAAAATGCGATGTGATAAGTTTATTGCAACTGTCTTGATGGCTTCATATCTCTGAGGGTGTAGTCACATTTTGTGATAAGTTTCAGTGTAAATATAGTGATTGCAGTGATGGTACTGATACAAATCTACCACGTTATCATTGAACGTTTTCAAGAGGGCATCCAGAAATCATTAGAAAAGACTTATGCCTGTCTGAAGTCACTTGGGGGAATGGTACTCAAAAATCATGATGGATAACATCTGGAGATCCAAACAAGTTACGCCTTCCTCTCGTTGATACAAACATCTCAGCCAATGTTTAAAGGTTCCCAAAAGATATATTGTCTAACCCGAGGGATGGCTTTATGTCTTAATTATTTACACTGGACACTTGAACAAACTGTGCCAAACAAAACAGCTTCACCAGGAATGTCCTCAGATATGTGGATTGGTGGCACATTGCCTGAATATACAGAAAATAATCTGAAGGACCAACAATAAAATCTTGGCATGTCAAGTATTTATTCATAAGAAACTGGAGCGAGAAAGTATAGTTCTTTCACTTTTTAGAAGAACTAGTGGTGATCGCAATAAAACATGTGTAACTCGGAGAGGACTTTTCCTCTGGTGGGCGAATCCTGGAGCCAATGGAGGTTACAGCGTGCTGGAGTAACTCACCAAGTCAGGCAGAATCTCTGGAGAACATGGATAGGTAACGATTTGGGTCGGACTCTTTCTCAGACTGATTGTGGTGTGGGGCGGGGGGTGGGGAAGAAGGAAGCGGGGAGAGAGAAGAGGCAGGACAAAGTATGGCAGGTAATAGATGAACACATGCAGGGGTGTTGGGAGGGGGGGGGGGGGGTGATAGGCAGATGGTTGGAACAATGGCCAGAAGACCAGAGATTGAAACAGATGGAATGTAGAGTTGCGAATTGTGAAGCCAGACAATGGAATTTGAGTGGAGGGGGGAAGGGGAGAGGATAAATAGGTGCAAGCCAGATGCGACACAGGGATACAGAGGAGGGGAGAAGAAAGGGGAGGTAGTGTGAGTGGGAAAGGGGAGGGGGAGGAGGAGAATTAATGGGCTCAGTTTCTGAATAAGGAGCTCCCTATTTTCCACAAAGTCATAAAACTGAATAACAGAAATGGACCATTTAGCCCTTCAAGTCCATGCCAGACTTTTTATCCATCTACTTTAAATCTATTTACCCACATTAAATCCATATCCTTCTAAGCTTTGCCTCTTCAAGTGCCTGTCAATGCAGAGATTGTATTTAATTCCTAATTCCACCATTTATTCTGGCAGCAAATTCCAGATGTCAGTCATTATCTTCCCCTTCAAAGCGCAGGTCCGAAGAAGTGTCCCGAACTGAAACATCTCCTACCCATGTTCTCCAGAAATGCTGCCTGACCCATTGAGTTACTCGAGCACTTTGTGTCCTTCCCCCTCAAACCTCTTAAGAAGTTCATCTTCTCACCTTGAATCTATGCCCCCTTGGTTTTGAAACCAGAACTCTGGCACATTCCAGTTTCTTTTTACTCCACCCTCTCTAAGAGCTTGATATTCTTCCTATTGTCCTTGTTGGTGCCTATTGTTTAACCATATTCATCCCAGCTATAAATACCTCCATTAACCCGAGCTTTGAAGAAATAGATAGACAAATGAAGAAAGAACAATGACCTTGCAAAGGGAGTGACATTGGCGGTGTGCTGAAATGCCCTCTCCCATCAGACAAGAGGTACAGAAGTGTGAAAACACCTACTTCCAGATTCAGAGACAGTTTCTTCCCAGCTGTTATCAGGCAACTGAACCGTCTTATCACCAAAGGTAAACAAAAATGCTGGAGAAACTCAGCGGGTGAGGCAGCATCTAGGCAACGTTTTGGGTCGAAACCCTTCTTTAGGCCCGAAACGTTGCCTATTTCCTTCGCTCCATAGATGCTGCCTCACCCGCTGAGTTTCTCCAGCACTTTTGTCTACTTTCGTTTTTCCAGCATCTGCAGTTCCTTCTTAAATGTCTTATCACCAACTATAGAGCAGTCTTGAACTCTCATTTTCCCTGTTGAAAACGTTAGAACTATCTTTAGTCAGACTTTACTGGACTTTATCTTGCACTAAATGTTATATTCTTTATGCTTTACCAGCTGACAGGATAGCATGCAACAAAAATATTTCACTGTACCTCAGCACACGCGACAATAAACTAAACCAAACTAATTAAAAGAAGATAGGCACAAATGCTGGACTAACTCAGCGGGTTAGGCAGCATCTCTGGAGAAAAAGAACAGGTGGTGTTTCGGGATGGAATCCTTCTTTAGGCTAAACTAATTTCCTTGTTTTCATTTTCTATGTCACTGTTAATAAATCCAAAGTTCCTCACACTTTTCAATTTGCCCTTCTATCCTTGAGCACTAATAGACATGCAGTTCCTGTGCTCTCTTTCCATGCACCCTCTTTAATGATTTAGTTTAGAGTAAATTGCTTCCCTTCATTCATCCAGCAGAATGTACCACCATAATTTGGCAAGACTTGGGCGTCAAAAAGAAAACCCAGAATGAGAAATGTCTATCTTCTTTCCATTACAGGTGCCTTTTTAATCCAATAGCATGAACGTTGAAACACAAAGAAGTGATACCTGAGCATATTTGTGGTTTGGTCTGACCACTGTCTTTTGTCATCTACTTTCTCACAATATAATCCAGGCAGCAACCAGGTCATTGAGAGGTAACTGAGAAAGCAACTGCATACTTTTAGTTCATTAGATATTCTCACACAAAGCATTGTTTGAAGGTTTCACTTGTGGTTTAGGGTAAAATCACCAAGGGGAGGGGAATTCCCCCAATAATCTTCTTGTTTGAAGGACAAATGGTGTGGGACCTAAATGAACCGCTCTGAAAGAAGACCAGTAATTATGTAATGCATTTTCCATTATTTTTAGGACGTTCAATACCTCCTTAAGGTACTGAAGCTTGAAAGATCACACGCCAGACTTAAGAACAGCTTCTTCCCCTCTGTTATCAGGCATCTGAATGATCCTTCCATAGGCTAAGGTACTGGCCAATTCTCCTCTACCCCATTGTGGACACCCTTAAATACCATGGACAACACACATCTATCCACCTGGGGCAACATGACAGTGTAATAGGTAGAGCCAGTTCAATTTTGACCTCTGATGCTGTCTGTATAGACTTCGCACATTCTCACTGTGACTGCAGATTCCACACTAATTTCCTTTTAAACTCCAGATGTTCATGTCAGGAACATATTATAGGAAAGATGTTGTCAAGCTGGAAAGGGTACAGAGAAGCTTTACAAGGATGTTGCCAGGACTCGAGGGCCTGAACTATAGGGAGAGGTTGGGCAGGCTAGGCCTCTATTCCTTGGAGCGCAAGAGGCTGAGAGGTGATCTTATAGAGGTATACCAAACTTATGGGAGGAATAGATCGGCTAGACGCACAGAGTCTTTTGGGCAGAGTGGGAGAATCGAGAACCAGAAGACATAGGTTTAAGGTGACGGGGGGAGATTTAATGGGAACCAGAGGAGCAACTTTTTCACACAAAGGGTGGTGGTTGTGTGGATTGAGCTGCCAGAGGAGGTGGTTGAGGCAGGTACTATAGCAATGTTTAAGAAACATTCAGGCAGGTACATGGATAGGACAGGTTTAGAGGGATATGGGCCAAATGCAGGCAGGTGGAACTAGTGTTGGGACATGTTAGCCGGTGTGGGAGAATTGGACCGAAGGACCCATTTCCACACAGTAAGACTATGACTCTATGACATTATAACTTGATTGGCTGCTGTAAGTTTCCACAAGTGTGTTGGTGAGGTGTAGAATTTTGGGGAATCTGTTTCCATGCTGTACGACTAAAAGGGGTCTCATTTTTTAAAACTAACAGCTGACACCTCAATTGCCATTTCCAGAGGAGAGTTACAATTTTTTACCATTCTTTGCGGGTATAGGTGTTTCTTAACATCACTTCCGAAACATCACGTTCTAATTATTAGTCTATTATCTCCAATTGCTGGCTCACCAAATAACAGGGGCAATTTATCTCTATTAGTTTCCCTTTTTATCTTGAAAACTTTCTTTACCTCTCCCCTCCGACTTTCTAATCATATGCAATACAACCTTATTATGTATAATTGCTGCCTAAATTGGATAATTACCTGCAGGAGAAACAATTACTAGGAGATAGGATGGAACGGGTGAATGGGATTAATTGGACACCTTAAATAAAAATAAAGGCCCAGATTAAGAGCAATGGATAGAAAGGAGTATTTTTGTGTAGTATTATTTGCAGTTGGAAATAGAAATGTTTTTCTTTGGCTGAGAGCCTGCTGTTATAAACATGATGCTTAGGCAAAGAGGGGATATTTTGGTCACCTTGTTACAGGAAAGGTGTTGTTAAACTGGGAAAGGTATAGAGAAGATATATGAGGATGCTGCCAGGACTTGAAAGCCTGAGATATAGGGAGAGTTTGGGCAGGGTAGGACTTTTTATTCCTTGAAGGAGAATGAGGGGGTGATCTTCTACAGATGTACAAGTTCGTGAGAGGAATAGATTGGGTTTTTTGCCCAGTGTAGGGGAATTGAGAACCGAAGGACATAGGTTTTAAGTGAGAGGGGAAAGATTGAATAGGAAACTGAGAGTTGCCTGTACAAGAGACATTTGGACAGGTATATGGATAGGATAGGTTTAGAGGGTTATGGGCCAAGCGTGGGCAGGTGCAACACGTGTACATGGGGCAGGTTGGTCGGTGTGGGCAAGTTGGGTCGAACGGCCTGTTTCCATGCTGTATGACTCTATATGCATGTTGCCTGAGGAACTATCTTCCAGTGTAGTATTCTAAGGAGAGATAAGAGTTCATGGGCTAGGGCTAGGGAAGGGGTGGGGGGTTGGGAGGAGAGATAAGCCTTATGTGCTGCGTGGAGTTTCTCTAAGGGCTGTTTTAGATTATCAAACCTGTGGTTTGGAGGTCACAATGGTTAAAACTGATTACAGCTTGAGGGCAGGGAGTACAAGGGCAATTATCACCAGCCACGTCTGCCATTGCCGCATCAAATGGAGCAAAGAAACAGAATAGAAGTGCATATCAAATGAGAACAGAATGTATCATAAATTTTAAAAGATACCAGTAACTCACACAGCAATTGCAAAACTGTAATCTAATCTCGGGGCCAGTATTGCAGCTCAAAAGCATTCGAACCCTGCTCCTTATGACATTATCTACAACCCCTTCATTGAATTACAGTCTATGTTTGAGTCCCAGGTAGCCAGTGTTGTATACTTCATTATCTGTGCCCCAATATAACTCAGTCCCAGGTATTCATTATTTTCATAAACTTTGTTACAGTTCACATAACTGACAGCCTCTGAACTTAGCCTCCTGTTCCATGGTATATCAGACCTGGCTGCACCATTGGCTAAAGCACTCCTTTAAGGGGCTGTCCCACTTGGGCGACCTAACTGGCGAGTTTAGAAGAGTTTGGGAGAGTTCGGAAAAATGTCATGTTGAAGACCTCCTTTGACCTCCTTCGACTATGTTGAAGACTAGCTTCGACTAACTACGACTAGCTACGACTAACTTCGGGAAAATTGGACACCGAATAGTGGAGAGTGAAGACGACCTCCTTCGATCTCCTTCGACCTCCCTTCGACCACCCTTTGACTATGATGAAGACTATCTACGACTACCTACGACTACCCTTGATTACCTACAACTAACATGCTGACCTACTACGACCTACTACGATCTACTACGACTAAACCTACGAGTAAAAAATATATAGATTTTTTCCATGGCGACCTCTTTTTACTCGCGGGCATTTTTCAACATATTGAAAAATATGCCGCGACCTAGCTGAGGCCTCGAGTACACGGGGACTACTCTCGAGCATGAAGGAGAGTTACAAAGACCTCCTACGACCTCGTGTCGACCATGCTGTGAGTTGAGTCGAGGGTAAACTCGCCAGAACTCGCGGATTAGGTCGCCCAAGTGGAACAGCCCCTTTAGTTGTTAAATTTAGGTATACAGCGTGGAAACATGCCCTTCAGCACACTGAGTCTGTGCTAACTAGCGATCCCCATACATTAACACTATCTTACACACTAGGGACAATTTGCAATCAAAGCCAATTAACCTCCAAACCTGTACATCTTTGGAATGCAGGAGGAAGCCGTAGCACCCAGAGAAAACCCACATGGTCACAGGGAGAATGTACAAGGTTCGTACAGACAACACCTGTATTCAGGATCAAATGGGGTCTCTTGCGCTGTGAGGCAACATTTTTACCGCTAACCACAAAGCCAATGAAAGGTTCATTGGGACGGGTGAAAAAAGCTTGGTCAAAACAGTGGATTAAAATAAAGTGGAACAGGTAGAGAGTTAGAAGCTTTAGGAAGGAATTCCAGAGATGGTGTTTTAGTATTAGTTTAATTTTTAGTTGTAGTTTTAGAGATACAGCGTGAAAACAGGCCCTGAGGCCCAAAGAGTCCATGCTGACCAGCGATCGCCTGTGCAATAGTTCTATCCTACACACTCGGGACAATTTACAGAAGACATTTAAATTACAAACCTGCACGTCTTTACAATGTTTTGAGGAACACCAGAGAAAACCCACATGGTCGCAGGGAGAACGTACTAAGTCCGTACAGACACATCCATAGTCAGGATCAAACCGGGGGCAAGTAGCATTGGGCAGAGAAGGAACTATGTAGGCCTGGAAATAACATTTGATAAACTCCAGCAGCCTGCACTGTCTTCACAGGAGTGAAGCAGAAGAACCTCACTAATTTATCTTAGACTCCCTCCTTAGATCAAATGGACTCAGATAATCTTCCTTTCCTTCACATGTCAATAGACCATGTCTAAATACCTAAATAAATTCACTGAGCTATAACAGGATAAGTGAACGTACTGTCGATGTAACAAGAGGCATAACTATTCCACATAGAGTTGGAAAATAATTAATATACTGATGAATCAACTGGGCTAAATTACAATGTAAATATTAACCTTACACAACCATTTTATTTCTGTCCATGTGCATGCTCCTTCTGGCCTCTTTATAACATGGGAACCACATTGATGAAGGGTAATTGAGTGGCTATGAGGGTGGAGGGTAGAATAAAGTCAATAGCCATGATGGACCACCAAGAATGAACTGGGCATGCTTGATGGATCTGATGACTTCCACTATGTTAATGAAACGTGACTATGTTGAGAACAATTTCATGTAATGTTCACGTTTACAACAAAAAGCTAAGGATTTCTTGGAAAACAAAAAATCATCTCAAAAATAGCTTTTGATTGAAGACAAATGTAAAACCAACAGGTCTTGAATTATTTTAGACTGGGCTCTACTTGTCTTTACCTGTAGCTTTGGTAAAGTTTTCTCACCAGAGTAACAGACATGTTCAACACTCCTCCATGGTTTTAGATTTTACGTTAAAGTTTACAGTAACTGATAGGGAAAGGAAATGCAGCAAGGGTATGCTGAAGCTCATTATCTTTAGACTTTAGAGATGCAGCGTGGAAACTGGCTCTTCGGCCCACGGAGTCCACACTGACCAGTACACTAGCACTATCCTAGGCACACTAGGGACAATGTACAATTTTTACTGAAGCCAATTAACCTACAATCTGACCAAAGAAATTCCTCCTTATCTCCTCTCTAAAGGTACGTCCTTTTATTGTGAGGCTATGCCCTCTGTTCCTAGACTCTCCCACCAGTGGAAACATCCTCTCCACATCCACTCTATCCAGGCCTTTCATTATTCGGTAAGTTTCAATGAGATCCCTCCCCATCCTTCTAAACTTCAGCGATTACAGGCCCAGAGCCTGCAGTGACTACATATAATAAATGTAAAAATGTAAGCAAAATGTTAAAACCTCACTTGGTGTAAGGTGGCTTGGAAGATCCAGAGATTATATAAAGGTATTTCAGAAGTACACATCTGTCTCTCTCGAACTGAGTGTTTAACAATACAGAATCAGTGATCAAGCTGATTTCACTGAGTTGGAAGAAAATCCTATGCTAAATGTTGCTGTCATGAAATGCTAACTATAAATATTTTTCTGCAAGGTTATCTTGCTATGCCGGGTGCATCCATAAATCGATGATAAGAATCATTTGGACACATTCCGAGGTGCACAATCACAATGAATTCCACAAATTCACCATTCTCTGAGTAAAGAAATACCTCTTCATCTCCTTTGTAAAGGGACATATGTTAATTGGTCTCTGTGGGGTATAGGGAAAGGAAGCAAAATTGGGATAACTTAGAACTAATGAGAACAGGTGATCGCTAGTCAACATATAGTTGGTGGGCCAAAGGGCCTGTTTCCATGGTGTATCCTTGAATCAATCAATGAATTAATTAATCACAGTGCAGTATGTACCAGCTTACAGAATGCTACCTTCCCATTATTATTATTACACATCACAAAGTTCTACAATGAGTACATGGTTCTATGAAACATTCTGAAGTCAGGCAAAGCTAACAACATTTTATTCACCTCTGCACCATGAAGTTGCAGAGAGAGAGAGAGAAAGAATTTAATCTTTCAGGTAAACTTGATGATCTTGAAGTGCTCAGCCTTTGACATGAGTTCAAAGGGAGTATATGGACTTAAAATGCATATGGGCTGCAGCTTGTAATGTGGTTAAAAGAAGAAATCACTCACGTCACCAGTGGGACAATAAAGAGAGATTTGGCGTCAAGCCATTTAGCGTTCAGGTTTACGCTGTGCTAAACAGCTCATGGGTCAAAGGTCATCTCTTACATTGCTCATTACCTCAAACTGGATTAACCCGTGCTTTTGATTAACTAAATTCTACTGATAAGTTTTATATTTGGGTTAACTTTGCTTTAAATGGACAGATTAAAATTGGCTGAAGAAGGGTCCTGACCCGAAGCACCACCCATCCATTGCCTGATCCGCAGAGTTACACCAGCCTTTTGTGTCTATCTTTGATGCAGACATTGTGGGCTGAAGGGCCCATTCTTGCACTGGACTGTTCTGTGTTCTGTGTGCTAATGGAGCACCAATGAAATGCAACAACCAACCTCTGAACAGAAAGCTCCCACACACAGCCAGCTGACAGTAAATAGATAATCTCTATCAGTGGTATTGGTTGAGCAGTAAATATTGACCAGGCCAGTGATAATCCTTCCAATTTTCATTGAATTGTGAGATGAGATTTATTTACATCTGGTTAAGAAAGTAGATAGAAGGGCAATTTAATCTCCTGCTCCAAAATCATTACCTCCAACAGTGCAGTACAGTGGAATCAGCCTGGAATTTGACTTGAATCAAGCACATTTCTGACATAGACCAGAACACTGCCAGAGCTCAGGATCCTGTGGGGTTTTAGCAGAGTCGATGTGGGATGTTGTTTCCTTTTGTGTGAGTATCTGGAATGGGGGATGACTGTACACAAACATAAAGGGGTCACTTATTGAAGCCAAAAGAAGGATTTTTGTTTTCTCACAAAGGGTTGTGAGATTTGTGAGAGGGTGGCATGGTTGCGCAGCAGTCGAGTTGCTCCCCTACATAGCCAGAGACCCGGGTTCAATCCTGACTGCGGGTGCTCTCTGTATGGTGTCTGTACGTTCTTCCCATGACCTACGTGAGTTTTCCCCAAGTGCTCTGGTTTCCTACCACACTCCAAAGACGTACAGGTTTGTAGATTAATTGACTTTGGAGAAATTGTAAGTTGTCCTTCGTGTGTAGGATAGTGTAAGTATGCGGGGATCATTGGCCGTCGCGAATTCAGTGGGAAGAAGAACCTGTTTCTGTACTATATCTCTCAACTAAACTCAACTAAAATTTTAGAGGTCTTCCTCAAAGTTTAATAGAAGCATTATGTTCAGCACAGACATTGTGGGCCGAAAGGCCTGTTACCGTGCTGTATGTTTCTATGTTCTATGTTCAATGTCTTTGAATAACCATATAATTAAGGCAAAGATAAATCCATTTTTAATAAGAGAGAACATGGAAGGTGACCTGAGGTAGATCCGAATTGGAGTTTAAATTGCAAACAGATCAACGGTGATCTTGTTAAACAGCAGAGCAGTCTTGAGGAGATGTTGGTTATCTTCTTTCTTATATGGGGGAGATTGATCTTGAGCATAGGATCAGTCGTGGTTTTACTGAGTGGTAAATCAGGTATGACCTGCTAATATCTACTATTCCTGCTTCTCCTTTAGTTGTGCATATCAATTTAAGCCATCAAATATTTGCAGCCTTCTTTGGAAAGAATATTTAGACTTTTACTTTCGACCTTAGAAAGAAATAAGACTTTTACTTTCGTCCAGAAACAGGTCCTTCGTCCCACCGAGTCCGCACCAACTAGTTATCACCTTGTACACTAGCACTATCCTACACACTAGTGGCAATTTAAAATTTTTACCGAAGCCAATTAGCCTGCAAACCTGCATGTCTTTGGAGTGTGGGAGGAAAACAGAGCACCTGGAGAAAAACTCATGCAGTCACAGGAAGAACGTACATGCTCCATACAGACAGTACCTATAGTCAGGATCAAACCCGCGGCTCTGGCGCTGTGAGGCAGCAACTACACCAACTTAACCCAATAATGTAGGGTTAAATTTCATGCTGGTGACCCCATTGGTGGAAATGTCGATGGTTTAATGGAAGCCAAATGTCAAAAGTAGCTGACTTTTCAAAATTATTAGGTCAAGACATTGCCCACAATATCTATTCCTAGTTTTATGACATCCCAATCTTGCGGCACCTGGTATTTTGGTCAATCTCCTGGCAATGATCTGCCCAGACAGACATAGCACTTACTGAGAAGGACACAAGCTGGAATAACTCTGCAGGTTCTCTGGAAAACACGGATAGGCGATGCTTCAGGTCGGGGCCGTTCTTCAGAATGATCACTCACTGAAAGGCGAGGTTCAAGCAAGGGACCAGGAATGGCAGCTTGGAAATCAAATTTAATTTGAACAGGGTTATTAATAAAGCTACTGCATGACTCAGTTAGTGTTACAGACAGGGGATGAATTTTGCAACTTATAATCCTAGATTTCAATTCAATGAAGATGTAGTGAGAAGGAAAATTGTCAAGAGTGTGAAGCTAAGGATGATGAAATGATGAAATTTCACGAGAAAATATATAAATGGTGAAAGGATGCAACGAAGAGAGACAGATTGGACGTGAGATCTGAGGGAAGAATCTGTTTACAGCTGACGGATTTTTTTTCTCTTGACCTTGGCATTTTTTATTACAACAGATAGAGGTGAGAAGGCAGGAAAGGTTTAACCAACAAACCACAGGGTGACGTGTGGGACCAACAAGCTCTGTGGTTAGTACTTCCAGCGCGCTTCTGGCACCCGCTACGTAACTCGTTGTTGTTTCTGCTGAGACTTGAGGAAACCACATTGAAAGAGTTTACATTTCCGGCAGATGGAGTATTTGCCACCACCAACATGGCTGCTACCGTAGCCGGGCTTTTACAACAGCTGTTCTGGGAACTAGACCTGGTTGTAAAACTCCCCTGGCAGCTCTGCTCCAAACCCCTTAACAGACCTGTATCCCCTGACCTTAATTCAGCTCTCAACAGCACTGCACTCTTCTCAATCTCCTTACCATAGCAATAAGTGAGACACGGCACAGTGGCACAGCGGTAGAGTTGCTTCCTTAAGGGCCTGTCCCACTGCGACGACCTAATCCGCGAGTTCAGACGCGTTTGGCCTCGACTCATACTCGCAGCATGGTCGACACGAGGTCCTAGGAGGTCTATGTAACTCTCCTTCATGATCGAGAGTAGTCCCCGCGTACTCGAGGCCTCAGCTAGGTCGCGGCGTATTTTTCAACATGAATAAAAAAAGATCACCGTGGAAAAAATCTATACTTTTTTTACTCGTAGGTTGAGTCAAAGTAGGTCGTAGTAGATCGTAGTAGGTCGGCATGTTAGTCGTAGGTAATCGAGGGTAGTCGAAGATAATCGAAGGTAGTTGAAGGTAGTCGTAAATAGTCTTTAACATAGTCGAAGGGAGGTCGAAGGGAGGTCGAAGGAGGTCATCTTCACTCTCCGCTATTCGACGTCCAATTTTCCCGAAGCTAGCTAAAGCTAGTCAAAGCTAGTTTTCAACATAGTCGAAGGAGATCGAAGGAGGTCATCTTCACTCTCCACTATTCGGTGTCCAATTTTCTCGAAGTTAGTCATAGCTAGTCGTAGCTAGTCGAAGATAGTCTTCAATTTAGTCGAAGGAGGTCGAAGGATGTCTTCTACATAGTCGAAGGAGGTCTTCAACATGACATTTTTTCAAACTCTCCTGAACTCTTCGAAACTCACCAATTAGGTTGCCGCAATGGGACAGCCCCTTTACATCGCCAGTGATCCTGACTACAGGTGCTGTCTGTTCAGAATTTGTACATTCTCCCCAAGAACTGTGTGAGTTTTCTCCAGGAGCTCTGGTTTCCTCCCGCACTCCAAAGACATACAGATTTGTAGGCTAATTGGCTTGGTTAATTCTAAATTGTACAGTGTACAGCACAGTGTTGGTGTGTGGGGATTGCCAGTTTGCGCAGACTCGCTCATCCGAAGGGCCTGTTTCTGTGATGCATCTCTAAACTGAACTAAACTAAATTAAAGTGCAGTTTACATTAAAATCTGCATTTGATGTGGTTGGTCTGCCACATTAGCTGATCTATTTTTCACACTGAACCCCATTCTCCTGCTAATCAAGAGCCTATCAATCTCCACTTTAAAAATACCCAATGACTTGACCCCCACTGCCGTCTGTGGCAATGAATTCCACAAATTCACCACCCTCTGGCTAACAAGATTTCTCCTTATCTCCATTCTAAAGGTATGTCCCTTTATTGTGAAGCTCTTGCTCGCGACTCTCCCATTGTGGACGACAGATGGCACAATGGGCTAAGTGTTCGGCTGGCAACCGGAAGGTAGCTGGTTCGAATCCCGCTTGGAGTGCATACTGTCGTTGTGTCCTTGGGCAAGACACTTCACCCACCTTTGCCTGTGTGTGTCCTTGGGCAAGACACTTCACCCACCTTTGCCTGTGTGTGTGAATGTAATTATGTGAAGCACTTTGGGGTCAATGCAAGTTGACTAAAAATGTGCTATATAAATAAAGAAATTTAATTTAATTTAATTACTGGAACCGTCCAGTGTCCACTGCTTCCATGCCCACTCTACCTCAGACATCTATCTAGACATTTTGCTTTAAGAGGTGCTGCCAACAAAGCCAGGTTTTACCTGAAATACTCCTGGAGCAGTGACCATGTGAGGTAAAGAGTTTCGGTGAATGGCTGCGGTGGAGATACTAAACTTCATATAACTAGGGGACAGGTCTTGGCTTTGAACAATTCTGTAAACCAAGCAGCTGTTTTATCCAATACCAATGCCAATTCTTCAGCCATTCCAATTGATTTTTGTTGTGGAAATAAAATCTGGAAGATATGTAAGATGGCAGTTTGTTTTGCAGTCTTGCCCAAACTCAAAGTCTGCTGCCAGCAGTTAAGACTCACAGAATCGTTTATTTTTGTTTAGTTTATTATTGGCACATGTACCGAGGTACAGTGAAAAGCTTTTTTGGTGCATGCTATCCAGTCAAAGAAAAGACTATACATGATTACAATCAAGCCATCCACAGTGTACAGATACAGGATAAAGGGGATAATGTTTAGTGCAAGATAACATTCAGTAAACGCCGGTTAAAGATAGTCCATAGGTCTACAATGAAGTAGATGGTACGTCACAACTGCTCTCTAGTTTAGTTTAATTTAGTTAAGTTTAGGTACAGCGCAGAAACAGGCCCTTCAGCCCACCAAGTCCGCACCAACCATTGATCCCCGCACACTAATACTATCCTACACACCAGGGACAATTTGCACATATACCAAGCCAATTAACCGACAAACCTATATATCTTTGGAGTGTGGGAAGAAACCAATGATCTCGGAGAAAACCCACACGATCACGAGAAGAAGGTACAAACTGCGTACAGATAGCACCCGTAGTCAAGATTGAGCCCAGGTATCTGGCACTGCCAGCACCGTAAGGCAACAACTCTACCGTCATCGTGCCATCGTGCCGCCAGGTCAGGGCAACAATCGCCCAGTTGGTGATAGGATGGTTCAGTTGCCTGATAACAACTGGGAAGAAACTGTCCCTGAATCAGGAATAGCCTAACTTTGCAGCGAGCTCAGCAATGAAGAGTTCTGCTTTGCCAAAGAAAAGCTGTTTATCCTGTATCGGACAGCTCTGCAGATGGTCCGTGTTGCTGCACTGATTTTGTAACAAAGGCAATTCTATCCATGGTTACTCCTGCTAGAAGATTCTTGCCAGAAGAACAAATTGACATACATTCATTGTCTCTCATAATCACTGGGCACCTAAAAGAATAATATCTTTTACACCTGAAGAAGTTCTTTTAAACCAGTTATTATCATAATACAGAAAACACAGCAGGTAATTTATGCCTAAAAATCTCCCACCAACAGCATATAATAAAGACCAGATATCCTGTTTTAAGGAAAACACAAAGTCCTGGAGGAACTCAGTAGTTCCGGCAGCATCTGTAGAGGGAATGGAGGTTTCAGGTCCAGACACTCCATTGCCTCTACAGATGATGTCTATGCCATGGGGTTACTCCAGCAATGTGTGTTTTGCTTAAGATTCCAGCATCTGCAGTTCCTTGCGTCGCCAGTTCCTTGCGTCTCCAGTCTGATTTAACATAGAAACATAGAAACATAGAAATTAGGTGCAGGAGTAGGCCATTCGGCCCTTCGAGCCTGCACCGCCATTCAATATGATCATGGCTGATCATCCAACTCAGTATCCCGTACCTGCCTTCTCTCCATACCCTCTGATCCCCTTAGCCACAAGGGCCACATCTAACTCCCTCTTAAATATAGCCAATGAACTGGCCTCGACTACCCTCTGTGGCAGAGAGTTCCAGAGATTCACCACTCTCTGTGTGAAAAAAGTTCTTCTCATCTCGGTTTTAAAGGATTTCCCCCTTATCCTTAAGCTGTGACCCCTTGTCCTGGACTTCCCCAACATCGGGAGCAATCTTCCTGCATCTAGCCTGTCCAACCCCTTAAGAATTTTGTAAGTTTCTATAAGATCCCCTCTCAATCTCCTAAATTCTAGAGAGTATAAACCAAGTCTATCCAGTCTTTCTTCATAAGACAGTCCTGACATCCCAGGAATCAGTCTGGTGAACCTTCTCTGCACTCCCTCTATGGCAATAATGTCCTTCCTCAGATTTGGAGACCAAAACTGTACGCAATACTCCAGGTGTGGTCTCACCAAGACCCTGTACAACTGCAGTAGAACCTCCCTGCTCCTATACTCAAATCCTTTTGCTATGAAAGCTAACATACCATTCGCTTACTTCACTGCCTGCTGCACCTGCATGCCCACTTTCAATGACTGGTGTACCATGACACCCAGGTCTCGCTGCATCTCCCCTTTTCCTAGTCGGCCACCATTTAGATAATAGTCTGCTTTCCTGTTTTTGCCACCAAAATGGATAACCTCACAATTATCCACATTATACTGCATCTGCCAAACATTTGCCCACTCACCCAGCCTATCCAAGTCACCTTGCAGTCTCCTAGCATCCTCCTCACAGCTAACACTGCCCCCCAGCTTAGTGTCATCCGCAAACTTGGAGATATTGCCTTCAATTCCCTCATCCAGATCATTAATATATATTGTAAATAGCTGGGGTCCCAGCACTGAGCCTTGCGGTACCCCACTAGTCACTGCCTGCCATTGTGAAAAGGACCCGTTTACTCCTACTCTTTGCTTCCTGTTTGCCAGCCAGTTCTCTATCCACATCAATACTGAACCCCCAATGCCGTGTGCTTTAAGTTTGTAAACTAATCTCTTATGTGGGACCTTGTCGAAAGCCTTCTGGAAGTCCAGATACACCACATCCACTGGTTCTCCCCTATCCACACTACTAGTTACATCCTCGAAAAATTCTATAAGATTCGTCAGACATGATTTACCTTTTGTAAATCCATGCTGACTTTGTCCAATGATTTCACCACTTTCCAAATGTGCTGCTATCCCATCTTTAATAACTGACTCTAGCAGTTTCTCCACTACCGATGTTAGACTAACTGGTCTGTAATTCCCCGTTTTCTCTCTCCCTCCCTTCTTAAAAAGTGGGGTTACGTTTGCTACCCACCAATCCTCAGGAACTACTCCAGAATCTAAAGAGTTTTGAAAGATTATTACTAATGCATCCACTATTTCTGGAGCTACTTCCTTAAGTACTCTGGGATGCAGCCTATCTGGCCCTGGGGATTTATCGGCCTTTAATCCATTTAATTTACCCAACACCACTTCCCGGCTAACCTGGATTTCACTCAATTCCTCCAACTCCTTTGACCCGCGGTCCCCTGCTATTTCCGGCAGATTATTTATGTCTTCCTTAGTGAAGACGGAACCAAAGTAGTTATTCAATTGGTCCACCATATCCTTGTTCCCCATGATCAACTCACCTGTTTCTGACTGCAAGGGACCTACATTTGTTTTAACTAATCTCTTTCTTTTCACATATCTATAAAAACATTTGCAGTCAGTTTTTATGTTCCCTGCCAGTTTTCTTTCATAATCTATTTTTCCTTTCCTAATGTCCTCCTCTGCTGGTCTCTGAATTTCTCCCAGTCCTCCGGTATGCTGCTTTTTCTGGCTAATTTGTACGCATCATCCTTCGCTTTGATACTATCCCTGATTTCCCTTGTTATCCACGGATGCACTACCTTCCCTGATTTATTCTTTTGCCAAACTGGGATGAACAATTTTTGTAGTTCATCCATGCAGTCTTTAAATGTCTTCCATTGCATATCCACCGTCAACCCTTTTAGAATTAATTGCCAGTCAATCTTGGCCAATTCACGTCTCATACCCTCAAAGTTACCTTTCTTTAAGTTCAGAACCATTGTTTCTGAATTAACAATGTCACTCTCCATCCTAATGAAGAACTCAACCATATTATGGTCACTCTTGCCCAAGGGGGCACATACAACAAGACTGCTAACTAACCCTTCCTCATTACTCAATACCCAGTCTAAAATAGCCTGCTCTCTCGTTGGTTCCTCTACATGTTGATTTAGATAACTATCCCGCATACATTCCAAGAAATCCTCTTCCTCAGCACCCCTGCCAATTTGATTCACCCAATCTATATGTAGATTGAAGTCACCCATTATAACGGTTTTGCCTTTGTCGCACGCATTTCTAATTTCCTGTTTGATACCATCTCCAACTTCACTACTACTGTTAGGTGGCCTGTACACAACACCCTCCAGCATTTTCTGCCCCTTAGTGTTTCGCAGCTCTACCCATACCGATTCCACATCCTGCAAACTAATGTCCTTCCTTAAGGTGTTGATTGGGTTATCACATTGCCAAGAACATCAGGAATATTATTTGTGTTCTGAGAATCATTGAGTCACACAGCATAGAAACAGTACCTTCAGCCCATCAGTTTCATGCTGACCAACAAGCACTCATCTACATTAATCTAATTTTTATTTTGCATTCACCTCCTTCAAATTCTCCCACTACCATGACATGCAGGCAGGAAGAGGAGATTAGTTTATGCATCATGTTTGGTGCAGACATTGTGGGCCAAAGGGCTGTTCCTGCGCAGTACTTTTCTATGTTCTATGTGGATAATAAGGCATCTGTGTCATTGGATCCAATTGCTTTTTGTTATCAAGTCTCAGTCATTTCTAATTTATCACGCAGCAATAAAATTAGAGTCTGATTCTGAAAACAGAAGCTAAGTACCATAGTTGTTGGAAATTTGAAATGAACATTGAAAATGAACATTCTTTATTATTCCAATCCCTCTGAGCTTTTCTCTCTAACTCCAATCGATCCTTAGCCGAGGGATTGCCTTCAATCTTTTTTGTCTCCACACCTCAGTTAATCTCATCAAGGGCTTTTAGCTCTTCTTCTGCCAGCTTGTCTAAGAGTCTTCAACACACATGGTAGACTCTTGTGAAATTTGAAGAAGGGTCCTGACCCAAAACGTCATCCATCCTTTTTCTCCAGAGATGCCGCTTGACCCACTGAGTTACTCCAGCATTTTGAGTCTATCTTCAGTATAAACCACCATCTGCAGTTCCTTTCTACACACATGGTAGACTCTTGTGTTGTCTTCAAAATTCCTGATACATCTGGATACCTCCCTCTGTTTCTTCCTCTCTCTTAATCTTTCATTATAAATTTGTAACATAGGACTGAACCAAATGTTCTATTCCACAATCAGCACAACCTTTGTCATAGAGTTATATGACATGGAAAACAGTCTTATTCATCAATTGAAGAAGGGTCTCGACCCGAAACGCCGCACATTCCTTCTCTCCAGAGATGCTGCCTGTTCCGCTGAGTTACTCCAGCATTTTGTGTCTACCTCCTACTCATCAACTCGTCCGTGTTGAACAAAATGGCCAATCTATGCTCATCCCATTTGTCCATATCTCTCTAAACCTTTCCTGACCATGTACCTGTTCAAATGTCTGTTAAATGTTGTCATTGTATATGCCGCAGCTAATTCGTCTAGCAGCTTGTTCCATATACATTTTTAATGTGTAAGTTTGTGTGCACTTTTTTAGAATTTTGCTTTCAAAAATGTTCCACACACGTTTAACAGAGTTAACTCAGTGGAATTTTAAATGAAGAAATAAACATTTTAATCAGTTCACTACCCATGAGAGCACCATTTTAAATGGATATGACATCTTCAAAAGTTATGACTAGCAATTATTATCTTTTTTCTTTGGCATTCAGTCAATAAACTTGAAATAGTTTAGAACAAGAGTTATAGTCAATGTCTACAAAACAATAGTTCTTCACTTATGGGACGACTTGGGCTTTACTAAGTAAAAATCAAAGTGCTGGAGTAGCTCAACAGGTCAGGCAGCATCTCTAGTGGACACTGATTCTGAAGACCCACTGAGTTACTCCAGCACTTTGTGTTTTACTCAAAATTCCAGCATTTGCAGTTAGAAACATAGAAACATAGAAACATAGAAAAATAGGTACAGATGTAGGCTATTCGGCCCTTCAATCCAGCACCACCATTCAATATGATCATGGCTGATCATCTAAAATCAGTTCTCAGTTCCTACTTTATCCTCATGTCCCTTGATTCCTTTCGCCCTAAGAGCTAAATGCAAATCTCTCTTGAAAACATCCAGTGAAATGGCCCCCCACTGCCTTATGCGGTAGAAAATCCACAGATTCACAATCCTCTGGGTGAAAATATTTTTCCTCATCTCAGTCCTAAATGGCCTACCCCTTATTCTTAAATGGTGACCCCCTGGTTATGGACTCCCCCAACATCGGGAACATTTTTTCTTGTTTCTCAGGCTTTACCAACCTATTTACTGATTCCATTATTTATGGGGCTAAATATTAACCTACATTTTTTGGCTTTGAGAAGATATGTGATCTCCTGCGACTGAAAATATAGGTTCACATGTGCCGAGGTTGATTCATCGGTGAGGTCAGGGTCACTGTGACGCTCGGCTTCTCAAGATCATTGTAGACTGCTGTTAATATCTGCCTCATCTCACAACCGGCTGTTCCCTGTTGGCACTGAGAATGTCTCTCAAATCCCGACATTGAGGAGAAGAGATATTTTCCACTTCTCATTCAGCCCAAAGGAAAGGGAAAAGGTACAGTGGCACAGCGATAGAGCTGCTGCCTCGCAGCACCAGAGACCCAAGTTTGATCCTGACCTCGGGTGATGTCGGTGCGGAGTTTGCACGTTCTCCCTGCGACTAGTGGGTTTCCACTGGGTGCTCGGGTTTCCTCCCTCATTCCAAGGACATGTGGGTGCTTACGTTAATTGGCTTCTATTAAAAATTCCCCATATGTGTGTAGGATAAAACTACTGTATGGCTGATGATGGGCGCAGTGGACCTGGTGGGCTGGAGGGCCTGTTTCCACATTGTATCTCTAAAACAAAACAAATAAAGTGGATTCAGGCACAATGGTACAGCTGGTGACAACTGTTGAATGACAGCTCCAATGGCCCAGGTTCAATCCTGACCTCTCTGTAAGGTTTGCATGTTCTCTTTGCGGGGGTACAGATGACCCCCATAGACGGTGCAGAAAAGGTTTACCAGATTTCTGCCTGGATTATAGGGCATTGGCTTTAAGGATTGGACACGTTGGATTGTTTTCTCTGGAATGTTTATAGCTTGAGGCGAGACCTGATAGAAATATATAAAATTATAAGAGGCATAGATAAGGTAGACAGTCAGAACTTTTTTCCATGGATGAAAATGATAAAGACTAAAGGGCCTGTCCCACTTAGGCAATTGTTTAGGCGACTACAGGCAATTAGGTGGTAGCCACATGGTCGTCTGGGTGTCGCCTGTATGGTTGTGAGTACTGTCCTCAGTCGCCCAAAGAGTGGTCGCCGCTGGATTTTCAACATGTTCAAACATTTTCGGTGACAGTCAGCGACAGTGGGTTGACGCCAATGAGCGTAGCTTGACTTCTCCTGACGTAGGTGCTGTCGTAGGTTGTTGCCAGGTGACATAGGTTGTCGCCGGTCCTGACTTCGGTGAAATCCATTGGCGACTACCTACGTCAATCTACATCAACCGGCGACAGGTTACCGGCGACTGAATTGTCTTCAGTTGTCGCCGACATGGTCGTAGCTTGTCACAGGTGGACGTAGGTTGAATTTGGTTGTCGTAGGTTGTCGTCTGTGTGGTCGTAGGTTGTTGTAGGTGTGGTCATAGGCGGACGTCCAAATGCATCGCCGGTGGTCGGTACCTTGCCGTAGCTTGACGTCGACTAGGTGGTTGGTTGTTGTAGCTTGTCGTACATATTGTCGTAGACATTGTCGTAGGGGGGACCAGTCGCCGGTTTTTCGGCGACCTGCTACAACAAAGACAGTCGTCGGCAGTCGCCTAAAAAATCTCCTAAGTGGAATAGACCCTTAAAAGGCATAATTTTAAGGTGAGAAGTGAAAAGTTTAAAGGGGAGATGCAAGTTTTTTAATCCATCAATTGGGTGCTGGAACACGCTGCCAGGGGTGGTGTTGGAGGCAGTTGTTTAAGAGGGTTTGTTAATCATGTTGTTTAAGAGGTTTTTGGACAAGCAGATAGATATGCAGGGAATGAAGAGATATGAATCACATTTAGACAGAGGAGAGTCATTTAACTTGGCATCATTTTCAGCACAGATGTTATGTATCGAAGGGCCTGTTCCTGTGCGGAACAGTTTAATGTTCTATGTTCCACTCAAGGAGAAATGAGGATCAATAATTAAAAGCAAGATAGACTTTACTTTAGACTAGAAATACAGTGTGGAAACAGGCCTTTTGGCCCACCGTGTAGACCGGTGATCATCCCATACACGAACACAATCTTACACTCTAGGGACAATTTACAATTCACAGAATTCAATTAACCTACAAACCTGTAAGTCTTTGTAGTGTGGGAGGAAACTGGAGCACCCAGGGAAAACCCAGGTGGTCACAGGAGAACGTACGAACTCCGTACAGACATCACCCGTAGTTAGGATCGAACTGCTGTTGCAAGACAGCAACTCTACCTCTGTGCCACTGTGCTGCCCTCAAATTAGTGAGAATATTAAAAGAGGAAAGGACAGTAGAGGGTGGTTTCAGAAAGGAATTTTAGAGGTTAGGACATCAGCAGCAAATCTGGCCACCAATAGTAAATCAATGGCAATTCTGGATGGGAGGCCAGAATCGTAGGGGTACTGGTATCATGGAAGGTTGTGGAACTGAAGAACTTCATATGGTGGGATACTCAAAGAAGTAGAAGAATTTTAAAATTAAGATATCATTTCATTAGGATCTAACATAAGGCGGGGGGCATAGATATTTCCTATTCATTTACCCTCACAACTGGTCCCATCCATAGATTTCATACATGTATGAGGATTGTGTGCCCAGGCTGTTTTCCCACCCGAATGCACAGATTGTGCAGAGGGAAACCATGGTGCCAATTGTTTGAGTTGATTCTAGCCAACTCAATCCAGGCTAGAGTCACAATTTTGACTTCAGCCGACCGAGTGAAAGAGGGAAACGTCGATTTCTTTTCTTCGAAATAGGTGGTCGGCTTTTTTTATGTTCTCGGATGTTTGCTGCTAGAAAGAAGTGTGAATAACCACTTAAAAGTGTGTGAAGGTGGACGAAACGTGATCCCAACACCTTACTGATAACATAAGACGATGCGAACTCACTGAACCTTGTTGCACCTCCGTTGAAAACATTTAAGTTCGCTATCAATTGACCCAGTTGTTAACCTTAAATCAGACCAAAGTTAAAGGTAAAACTTTTTGTGCTGAATAGTCACAATAGCCTTATCATTAAGTGCAAAGAGACATGCACACATACATTTGCCTCCCAAACTTGTTTGGTCATTGTGTTTTATGGGGTCTTACAAAGCTGAAGAGTTATTTGATAAATAAAACTTCATCCAATTAATGGATATTTAGTTTTTTAGTTTTAGAGATATAGCATGGAAACAGGCCCTTCTGCCCACCAAGTCTATGTTGACCATTGATCGCATGTTCACACAAGTACCATTATCCCACTTTTTTATCCACTCCCTACTCACTCAGGGCAATTTACAGAGACCAATTAACCTACAAACCCGCAAGTCTTTGGGATGTGAGAGGAAACAGGAGCACCCGGAGGGTGGTCAGTGGGAGAACGTGCAAACTCCACACAGGCAGCACTCGTGGTCAGGATCGAACTTGGGTCACTGGTGATGGGAGGCAGCAGGTCCACCAACTAGAGATAGATCTCAATGCACCAGGAAAGTGTAACTGGCAGCTCGGAGAGTGAATTAATGTATACAATTGATCCTTTTGGATCAACCATTCATTTGCTAGATGAACGGAATTGAAACGGCCAAGTTTTATTTCCAACTTTTGATAACAAAATTATCAGTCATGGATAGTAGGAAATTCTGGAATGACTCAGTAGATCTGTCCCCATTTGTGGTGAGAAAAACTGATCTCAAATCAATGTGCAAATGTTCTGCTGAGTTCTAACGTAAGCCCATGACCATTTTCTGCTTCTATTTCATATTTCCATCATGTGCAATTTTTAGCTTCTTTGCTGACGTCTATCTATAGGATACCATCATTTTAAACGTCTGTGTCTTGCACAATTTTGAGTTGAGCATGATGCGAAGATCAACTCTTATCTGCCTGCACATGATCCATATCACTCTATTCACTGCTTTTTCATGTGTCTATCTAAAAGCCTCTTAAATTCCACTGGCGTAGCTGATTCCACCACCACCCCTGGCAATACGTTCCAGGCCTCTACGACTCTGTACGAGAGACTTGCCCCGCACATCTCTATTAAACTTTCTCCCTCTCACGTTCAAGTTATACCCTCTAGTGTTGTATCTTTCCACCATGGAATAAAGGTTCTGACTGTCTACCCTATCTATGCCTCTTATAATTTTATCTACTTCTATCAAGTCCCCTGAAGCTCTGGCGTTCGAGAGAAAACCATCCAAATCTATTTGACCTCTCCCTGTAGCTGAGTCTGTCTAATCCAGGCAACATTCTGATGGACCTCATCTATGCCCTCTCCAAAGCCTCCACACCCTTCCTGTGATGAGGTGCCCAGATCGCATGCAACACTCCAAATGCGGCCTCACCAAATTCCTATAGAGCTGCATCTTGACTACTGTTCCCTGTGTGGATCAAAATACTAGTTTGTGTGATTCCTTGGCAACAACCTGCATTTACTCCTTTAATGTAGTAAAGCTTCTCTGGGACCTTCATAAGAGTAGTTGGGGAGCATTTGACACAGAATTACAGTTCAAAGTTCCAGACAAAAGAAAGCATTTTACTGAGAAGGGAAGGATTCTGATCATGTAGTAAGTTTAATAATCTGTTGACTGATGTGGCACAGCACTCAGCTTTAATTAAACCTGGCCTCGTTGCATTGTTTCAGTGGGGTTTTGTTTTCAGGAACTCAGTCATTTCTTGGTCATCTTCATGGAAACCAGTAAAGAAAAATCACGACACCTTAGACCATAGTCATCAACTTCTCGTGTGGATCTGCAATATCAAAGCAGTTGGCTAGACTAGATCTTAAACTGACTCACTCTGGAGTTCCCCTAGAACACATAACCAAGGAAACCATAGATAAGAAACAGCTTGGGTCAAATATGATTTTGTAAACCTATTAAATTTCTCTTCTTACAAATTATACATCTTACTGGAGACTGGCATAATTAATCTTACAGATTTCTGAATGTATTGGAGAGGATACAGGACTTTCAGCAAAGAAAGAATGAAACGGCTGGGCCTGTGGTTCATATTGGTACAACTAACATACCTCCTGATTCATGGACAGTTTCTTACCAGCTGTTATCAGTCCTCTCACCAACTAGAGTGTGATCCTGACCTCCCATCCACCACATTGGAGACCTTAAGGGCCAGTCCCACTTGGGCGTCATTTGTGCGTCACGCAGGTGGCTCGCAAAGATTCTGTGAATCCCAAAATCGTGACGTGTAAATGATGTTGTGTAAATGACGCACAAATGATGCCCAAGTGGACAAGCCCTTTTGAACTATCTTTATTTGGACTTTACTGGACTTTATCTTGCACTAAATGTTATATATACCCTTTATCCTGTTTCTGTACACTGTGGACGGCTTGGTTGGAATCATGTGATAGTAGTGCTACGTCGATCCCGAAATGAAGGCGAGGAACCAGGTGAATGTGGACTTTCAGAAGGGTTTTAAGGTCACATAAGTTCTCCTCGGTGTTTCCACTATTTACGGTTTTTCTTCCATGTTTCCACGTTTTATGATTTTCTTTCACAGGAGCAAGGATGTCCAGCTGCATTCTAACAGGACTTTGCTGAGGTAATGTCTGAATTTTTGTGGGCAGTTTGAGTCTCCTTAACTGAGGAAGGAAGTTCACTCTCTGGAGGATGTGCAACAGAGATTTACCAAACTGATTCCTGAGAAGGCAGTACTGATGTATTAGGAGAAATTGGGTCAAGAAGATCTATATTCACTAGAGCTTAGTAAGATGAGAAAGAAACTCAAAGGTGTAAAATGGAAAGAATGCAGAGAAGATTTATGAGGATGTTGCAAGGACTTGAGGGCAGGAGCTAAAGGGAGAGATTGGGCAAGCGAGAACTGTATTTCTTGGAGCACAGGAAGCTAAGCGGTGATCTTATACAAGTGTATAAAATCATGAAGGGGATTGAGTACACCATCTTTAGCCCAAACAAATCCAGAACCAGAAGACAAAGGTTTAATGGGAAGCTGAGAGAAAACCTTTTCACTCAGAGGTTGTGGGCATATGGGATGAGCTGCCAAAGGAGGTAGTTGATGCAGGTTTAATAACAACATTTGAAAGACACTTGACCGGTCCATGGATAGAAAAGATTTAGAGATATGTGGACCAAATGTGGGCAAATGGGACTATTTTGGACGGTTCATCTTGGTCAACTCAGACAAGTTGGCCTGAAGGCCTGTTTCCATGCTGTATGACTCAATGACTCTATTCCTCATAGAAACCACTAACATTGTAATAGGGCTCGACAGTCTAGATGCAGAGTGTTTGTTCCTGCAAAACCAAGCAGCACACCCTCAAGATATAAAATATGCTGGTTAGAACTGAGATGAGGCTAAATGTCTTCACTTAGATGGTGGGGACCCTGTGGAATTTTCTGATGCAGAAAACAATGGAGGCCATAGTTCAGTTTAGAGATACAGCACGGAAATAGGCCCTTCGGCCCACCGTGTCCGTCCCGACTACTGATCACCTGTGCACTAGTGCTGTAGTTCAGTTGGGATATTTTCTACAATGCACCTGCAGAGGTTTGTTATAATATTTCGTGACATGCTGAATCTCTTTAAATTTCTAAAAAAAAGTAGAGGGGCCTTCTTTGTGATACATCAACATGATAGATCTAGAACAAGTCATTTGATTTGTTAACACCCGGGAATTTAAATTTGCTAACTCTCTCCACTGCTGACCCCTGATGAAAATGTCAATTAAAAAGACTTTAGACTTTAGACTTTAGAGATACAGCACGGAAACAGTCTCTTTGGCCCACCGACTCCATGCCTACACTAGCACTATCCTATACACTAGGGACATTTTAGAATTAACAGAAGCTAATTAACCTACAAACCTGTACGTCTTTGGAATGTGGGAGGAAACTGGAGCGCCCGGAGAAAACCCGCGCGGTCACAAGGAAAACGTACAAACTCCGTACAGACAGCACCCAAGTCAGGATCGAACCCAGGTCTCTGCCACTGTAACGCAGCAACTCTACCACTGCGCCACCATGCCCCCCAGAGATTTTTTAACGCCCAGGAATTTGGAGCTGCTAACTCTCTCTACTGCCGACCTACAGATGAAAATGTGAATTAAGAACATACACAAGATGTTATTCAGATGCACTATTTGCAAAGGATGACCGTGCCTGTTATATACACAAGATAATTATTGCAAACATAGAAATGCATTAGAAAAAAATAAACTATAATGCAATAGTTACTATATTCCATTGCCAATAAAGCAATTTGCAATGTCCTAATCAGGTCTCAAAAGGTATTAAGCTTATGTATCTTCATAGTGGAGAAACAACTCTCGCCAGATGTCCTTTTGAATGATAAGCATAAGGTAGCATGTTAACATCCATGCAACACAAAATAAAGTTGAAGAGCCTTGCTCCTGTCCAGTTTATATTTGTTCCTATCAATCTTGCTGTCTCTGGAGATTGCCACAGCCCTGAGAATATTAAAAGAAGGGCTTGTGTTTTGAGAGCCGAAATCTAATCAAGTCGAATGAACATCCTCAACCAGCATGTAAGAAAGAGGCCGTTTTGTTTAATAGCCACAGAGTGGAACATATTTTGGAAGTGACTACTCAATGCAGAAATTATATACAAATGTATTACTGGAAGTGTATGACCATTGTAAACGCAAGATAAAAATATAAAATATAAAAATATAAAAATATAAAATAAAATATAAAATATAAAAATATTTTATGTATGCATTTGACAGGTGGGAAGAATCATTCATTGCTATGCCACCTGCCACCTGCCACCCACGGTATGATGGCTAAAGTATCAATAATTCTTTCAGTACAACCAAGCCCACCTTCAACAGCTCCACCATAACATCTCACAGCTGTTATCACCAAGGAAGATCAAACGAATACACCATGAAAATCCCCGGTATATGAAGAGGAGGAGGGAGGATTATCCTGAAGAATCTCCTGCTGATCCATGAAACAATCTAGGCCATTGTCAGAGCCAAACTTTATCTGCAGGCTCTTCCCATCCAAATGTTGCAAAAGGCCTGGAAGGAGTGAATGTGAAGAGAATGTTTTCATTAGTGGGAAAGTCTAGGACCAGAGGTTGTAGCTTCAGAATTAAAGGACGTACCTTTAGAAAGGAAATGAGGAGGAATTTCTGACTGAGGGTGGTGAATCTGTGGAATCCATTGCCACAGGCAGCTGTGGAGCCCAATGGATATTTTTAAAGTGGATATTGACTGATTTTGATTAGTAAGGGAGTCAGGCGTTATGGGCAGAAGGCAAGAGAAAGGGGTTGAGAGGGAAAGGAAGGTTGGCCATGACTGAATGGAGGAGTAGGCTTCACGTTCAAGTTCAAGTGAGTTTATTGTCATGTGTCCCTGTATAGGACAATGAAATTCTTGCTTTGCTTCAGCACACAGAACATAGTAGCAATGTTACAAAATTTTGAGATTTTAAAAATCAAGTCTGTAATTTATCCCATCAGATAAAGCATAAAAATAAGTTTAATTTGACACCTAATTCACTTTCATATCTCAAGTATTTAAAAAGTTATGGCCATTTTCATACTGGGAAATGAGCATCTTGTTCCCTATTGATTTTCTATGGACATAACAAAAAAACTGTGATCGTGAACAGTCAAAAGCCCATAACTTTCTTAAAAATTAAGAGAACTGAATGAAATTTTCAGTTATCATAGATTGAAGCATTCTGAAACAAATATAAAATAATCTTACTTGGATGACCTGAAATTAAAGCATATAATTAGTTAGTTACCTAATTGTAGCTAATTTCAGACTTCAATTACTAGATCTAAACATCTATCCATTTCTTAATAAATGATTAACATTTTTAAATAGCCTAAATGTCCAAATAATATTCACAAATAATTCACAATAAAACATGATTTTTAAATCTAATTTACATTAATTTATAGGCCAAATGGAAGGAATTTAGTATTTAATTGCTGTAAATAAATGCCCATTTAAATCAGCTTTCCAGTGGGTCCCTGTGGAACGCGCTGGTTTAGAACGTTCACATTGCGGTAGATTTGTACCCCCAAATGCCGAGAAAAATACTGCGGGATATAATGGGCCCAAAATGAGCTACTCGCAATATTAAACTTTGTATAAAGGGATCTTTAGAAGCTCTTTTTAATGTAAAAATATACAACCTAACTTCAGTTGTTTGCTTTATGAGACCCTGCGGTTGCTGGCGGTCGCGGGTTTAGAGATTGATTTTTAAACTACTATAACTATTATTCAAGGCCTTTAAACCTAATAATAGCTTTTGCGACGGGGTCTTCCAGCGATTTTTCGTTAATAATTAACTAGGCTGAACATTTTCGATTGGAACAGCTTAGAGAAAATCGCGTTTTAAACCCGCCCCCTCTAAACGGCGCCAAAATCGCGCACACCCTCAGCGACAGATTTTCACCGACGCTTCAGGTAGGCTTTGCAACATACCTAAACATAGTAGGCATTTACTACAAAACAGATAAGTGTGTCCATACACCATGATATAAATATATACACACATGAATAAATAAACTGATAAAGTGCAAATAACAGAAAATGGTTATTAATAATCAGAGTTTTGTCCGAGCCAGGTTTAATAGCCTGATGGCTGTGGGGAAGTAGCTATTCCTGAACCTGGTTGTTGCAGTCTTCAGGCTCCTGTACCTTCTACCTGAAGGTAGCAGGGAGATGAGTGTGTGGCCAGGATGGTGTGGGTCTTTTATGATACTGCCAGCCTTTTTGAGGCAGCGACTGCGATAAATCCCCTCGATGGAAGGAAGGTCAGAGCCGATGATGGACTGGGCAGTGTTTACTACATTTTGTAGTCTTTTCCTCTCCAGGGCGCTCAAATTGCCAAACCAAGCCACGATGCAACCGGTCAGCATGCTCTCTACTGTGCACCTGTAGAAGTTAGAGATAGTCTTCCTTGACAAACCAACTCTCCGTAATCTTCTCAGGAAGTAGAGGCGCTGATGAGCTTTCTTGATAATTGCATTAGTGTTCTCGGACCAGGAAAGATCTTCAGAGATGTGCACGCCCAGGAATTTGAAGCTCTTGATCCTTTCAACCATCGACCTGTCGATATAAATGGGGCTGTGGGTCCCCCTCCTACTCCTTCCAAAGTCCACAATCAGTTCCTTGGTTTTGCTGGTGTTGAGGGCCAGGTTATTGCGCTGGCACCATATGGACAGTTGCTCGATCTCTCTTCTATACTCTGACTCATCCCCATCTGTGATATGCCCCACAACAGTGGTGCCGTCAGCGAACTTGATGATGGAGTTCGCACTGTGATTGGCTACACAGTCATGGGTATAGAGTAAGTACAGCAGGAGGCTGAGCACGCAACCTTGATGTGCTCCCGTGCTGATTGTTATCGAGGCTGACACATTTCCACCAATACGAACAGACTGTGGTCTGTGAATGAGGAAGTCGAGGATCCAATTGCAGAGGGATGCGCAGAGACCCAGTTCTGCGAGTTTGGTAACCAGCTTGGAGGGCTTGATGGGCCGAATGGCCTAATTCTGCTCCTAGAACTAATGAACATGAATTTCTGACCGAAGCAGAGGCAGTCACGTTGATAAATGTTCTGACTGTTTGACCGTTGAGCAAAGAATGGCAACAAGGTTGAGAAAACTGCATCACATTTTTTTTCCCGCACTGTGTGCATCAAAGTCTCCTAAATCATAGACCGCATGAAGTCACCACAGAATAAATTATCCCCCACTCTCAATGTGAAAAGAACATCAAAGTGAATCTCTTTATTTGCCACTTCACAGACAAATCATTATTCTGCTCAAAGTAAAGGGAGTGTTCTGCAGATTTAACAGCACCAGACAGAGTGTCACATATGAGAGATGTAAGATGTCTTCATCTTCCTGAACAGCACTGTCACAACTATTCAAAGAAAGACTTGCTTAAACGTTAGTGTCAGGACCAAGTCTCAGTGATTAAAGGAGTTCTCATGGATTAGACACCACAATGGCCTTCTACTGAACTGTCTCCTTTGCAGCTTATCAAAAAATAATGCTTATATTTTAAAGAGGTTTTTTTTTTGTGTTTAGGTTCAGGTATATTGTCACATGTACTGAGGTGTAGTGAAAAGCTTACGTTTTACATATTGTCCAATCAAATTAGATAGCACTATACGTGAGTACTATTAAGCCAATCGCACGTACAAAAGGTAGAGCAAAGAGAAGGATACCAGAGTGCAGAATATGGTTTCTCATCGTTGCAACGTAACAGTTCCAGAGAAAAAGTCCAAATCCATGACAATGTAGGTTTGAGAATTGGAACTTTACCCTAGCTTATGGAAGGACTGATCAGTGGTCTGATAACAGCAGGGAAAAAGTGTTCCCGAGTCTGGTGGTAAGTTCTTTCAAGCTTCTTTCCTTACTCTGGGTAAAAGACTTTGTACGTTTACCCTAGCTATTCCTCTCATTCTGCCCAATGGGAGTGGGGAGAAGAAGGAATAATTGGGGTGGGAGAGGTCCTTGATTATATTATGAAATATATTATTGTGGGGAACAATGGCATCAATGAAAGTGAGGATTTAAATGAATAAATATCGATAAAATTAAAACACTGGAGAAACTCGTGGAGCGAAAAGCGGACAAACCTCCAGCGCCTCAAGTCCTAAGTTCTGAGATCTTAAAAGAAAGTGTATTGGTTTTCATCCTTCAGAATTCCTAGTTCCTAGAACGGTCCCAGTGAATTGGAATAAAGTAAATATTCAAAGAAAGACGAGAGGGAAAAAAACAAGCCCTAATGTGACAACAGAGGTAGCAAACAAACAAGATATTATAATTAAAAAATGTGGTATTAGGGATATTGGGAAATGACAACATGATTGGTCAGCATGGATGCTTTGGGATGAAGGGCCTGTTTCCATACTGTGTGGCTTTATGTCCCTGATATTCGGCAGAGTTAAGATGTTTTAATGGAAAGAAAATCATTAAAGCTCCATTCCAGTTTTCTGTGAGTGTCAGATATGTAAGATCCAGGAGATGATAACCTTTTAATCCAGATTGAGGATTAGCTAATGGACAGGAAGCAGAGAGAGGGAATGAATGGGTTATTATCAGGAGAAGAGGTTATAATTGTTGGGTTGTAATGAGGATCAATGTTTAAGCCTCAGCCACTTACCATCTACATCAGTGATGATGAAATAATCGAAAGAACTGAGAGGGTTATGCCTAAATTCGTTGAAGATTCAAAGTCACTTGTGAAAATAAACTGTGCAGGAAGAAACTACAGATGATGGTTTAAACCGAAGATAGACACAAAAAGCTGGAGTAACTCAATGGGACATGCAGCATCTCTGGAGAGAAGGAATGGGTGACGTTTCAGGTCGAGACTGAAATCTGAAGAATGGTCTCAACCCAAAACATCACTCATTCCTTCTCTCCAGAGATGCTGCCTGTCCAGCTGAGTTACTCCAGCTTTTTGGCAGGAAGAGAAGACAAAAAGGCAGATAGTCATAGGGTCATACAGCGTGGAAACAGGCCCTTCAGCCCAACTTGCCCACCTACATGTCTACATGTCAACATCCTCGTAACTCGTTTCTGTTCTCTTTCTAGGGTAGATGCCTAGAAATTCATTGCTGGCAGGTTAAGTTATAGGTTTAGGTTAGGTTTATTATTGTCAATTGTATCGGGATACAGTGAAAAGCTTTGCTTGCAGGGTATCCAGTCAATCAGACAATACTATACATGAATGCAACTGGGCCAAACACAAGTACAATGGGTAGAATGAAGAGAAAAATACCATACAGAATATAGGTTCCCAACATTGGTGCATAATGAGCATACCAGTTTGTATACTGTTGGGGGGCTGGCTTCTCTGATGGAAGCAGCTCCAGCTGCCATGTTTGTGTTACCATGACTTGCTTTGTTCCACAGCAGAGGAGAGGAATGTCAAGGAGAACGGTAATGGTAGAGGCTCAACAGTGAGTAGAATAGGCAGGCGATTCTGTGGCAGAGAGCAAGATTCTGAAATGATACACTACCTCCCTGGTGCCAGGGTAAGGGATGGCTTGGAGTGGGGACAGAACACTCTTCGTATCTTGCTTAAAATTCCAACATCTACAGTTCCTTGTTCCTCTGTGGAATACCCTTGCCAGGTAAGATGAAAGAGTCATCTTAGTTTAATTTAGTTTCATCTCAATTCAGTTTAGTTTAGAGATACGGGACAGAAACAGGGCCTTCAGCCCACCAAGGCCACACTGACCAGCAAATTCCTTACACTAGCACCACCCTACACACTAGGGACAATTTAAATTTTTTAGACAGTCTGAAGAAGGGTCTTGGCCCGAAACATCACCCATTCCTTCTCTCCAGAGATGCTGCCTGTCCCGCTGAGTAACTCCAGTTTTTTGTGTCCATCTTCAGTTTAAACCAGCACCTGCAATTCCTTCCTTCCTACACATCCTACAAATCTGTACGTCTTTGGAGTGAGGGAGGAAACCAGAGCACTCTGGGAAAACCCATGGAGTCTCAGGGAGAATGCACAAACTCCTTACAGCCAGCACCCGTGGTCAGGATTGAACCCGGGTCTCTGGCGCTGGAAGGCAGCAACTGTTCCCCTGCGCCACCCGTGCCACCCTAATGAATCCTTAGGTATTCTATATAAGGCCAGCTAAGGAAAGAGTGGGTTCCTTTAAAGACATAAGTGGTAATAAGTCCTGGGATGGCAGGACTTTCATATGAAGAAAGACTGGATAGACTCGGCTTGTACTCGCTAGAATTTAGAAGATTGAGGGGGGATCTTATAGAAACTTACAAGATTCTTAAGGGGTTGGACAGGCTAGATGCAGGAAGATTGTTCCCGATATTGGGGAAGTCCAGAACAAGGGGTCACAGTTTAAGGATAAGGGGGAAGTCTTTTAGGACCGAGATGAGAAAAACATTTTTCACACAGAGAGTGATGAATCTGTGGAATTCTCTGCCACAGAAGGTAGTTGAGGCAAGTTCATTTACTATATTTAAGAGGGAGTTAGATGTGGCCCTTGTGTCTAAAGGGATCAGGGGGTATGGAGAGAAGGCAGGTACAGGATACTGAGCTGGATGATCAGCCATGATCATATTGAATGGCGGTGCAGGCTCGAAAGGCTAAATGGCCTACTCCTGCACCTATTTTCTATGTTTCTATGTTTCTTTGTAATATATGTGTAGATCTGTGAGTAAAGAACTCCAGGCCATGGGACTAATTGTTGACTATATCAAAGAGAAAGCATAGGCTAGATGGGCCACATGGCTTTAATCTCTGCCATTACTTTAAAGAAGACATAAAATAAAAAAATAAGAAGCAAATAATAATACTGTAGTATAAAATCATCACCAAACCTCCACGACCTATGTATTCTACAAATAGTTTAAAGGGGATTATTTGCAGGGTTGCACTCTCACCCTCGCATTATTAACTTGTGTGTTTAAATCCCGCTCCGGGGATTTGAGTATGAAGTCTAGGTTGACATTCAAGTGCAGCAATGAAGAAGAGCTGTATTGTTAAACCTGATTCTAGTTTTTAAATGAGACTCTGAACAAAGTTCCCCTCTGCTCTCTCTTGCGTGATTTTTTTTTTTTTAAATCCCCTGAAATGTCAGAGGGTGGTGAATGTATGGAATTCATTGCCACAGACAGCTGTGTAGGTCAAGTCAATGGATATTTTTTTAGGGAGAGAATGACAAATACTTGATTAGTATGGGTATCAGGGGGTATGGGGAGAAGGCAGGAGAATGTAGTTGAGAGGAAACAAT
Organism: Amblyraja radiata; assembly: GCF_010909765.2. Classification (NCBI taxonomy): domain Eukaryota; kingdom Metazoa; phylum Chordata; class Chondrichthyes; order Rajiformes; family Rajidae; genus Amblyraja; species Amblyraja radiata. The sequence continues at coordinate 22,213,774 of NC_045972.1, read as the reverse complement.
AGACCAGCCATGATTGAATGGCGGAGTTGACTTGATGGGCCGAATGGACTAGTTCTGCTGATGAACTTGACAATGTTGAAAGGAAAATAAGAGAGCTATCCATTTTAAGGCCTCACTCAGTATTTTTGCCTCTATCACATTGAAGCTTGCAATGTCCACATTGTCTGCTGCATTTCCTGCTGTGCAACATTGCAGCATTTAAAGTCCTTTTAGAAGTGTAGCCCATCAACTTAGAGATGTCCTGAAAGGGATGTGAAAGGTGCTACGTAAATGCACATTTGTCCTTTTTTTCCTGAATAGTCCTCAATGTCAGTAATCATAAATAAACCACCACTTTATCATAGGTGTGTTGAAAGCACTTAGCCAACTACTGATGTAAAGGAAATGGACATCTCTTTTAGAAAGAAAAAGCTTTGAAGTGGATTTTTTGAAGTCTTCAAAATAAGTTCATGTTCACAAGTTATAGGAGCAGAATTAGGCTATTAGGCCCTTCAAGTCTACTTTGCCATTCATTCATGGCTGATTAAACTTTCCCTCTCAACCTCATTCTACTGCATTCTCCCCGTAACCTCTGGCACTAATCAACAATCTGTCAATCTGTGCCTTAAAATATCCATTGACAAGGCCTCCACAACCGTCTGTGGCAATGAATTCCTCAGACTCACCACCATCTGACTTGCGCAAGAATCCGCAGGATGGAAGTTGGAAACTGAAATTATACTATGCACATATAAGTTTACTATTCGCACTATGTAGTACCAGTGGCGGACTACATGGGAGCTCCAACACGAAGACCACATGTGAGTTTCGACACGGAGACCACATGTGAGCTCCAAAGTGGAGGCCAACTGGGCACTCGGAAGTGGAGACCATGTGCGAGTTCCGAAACGGAGACACATAGGAGTTCCAATGCAGAGACCACGTGGGCACATCCACGATAACAGCCGACTAGCTTGTAGATACAACCACCTGCTCAATAGGCACTGAGGCACCATTACCGGGAATACCGAGAAGCACAAGTCGGAAATGAAGCAGTGGGCTTAAATAATTGCTGACGTCGATGCGTGTTTAGGTAAGTCAACTATTGCGTAAGTGGGGGAGTGCCTCTACAGTTCTCAGCATTGTAGAGATACAATTCCAGAGACAAAGTAAGAGGGGAGTCTAGCTTACGGAAGGGCCATTCAATTGGCATAGCATCTATTGAGGTACAGACTTGAGACTAACTCAGATGTTTAATGGTCTGTACAATTAATGCTGACGCTCAACTTTAGAAATATGCCCCATCATCTTTCTTCTCTTTGTTGATGAGCATCTGGTGATTTAATAAATATAATCATAACCAGTAAGATGGATTTGTATTCATGACGAATGCCAGATCATGACTGAGATGGAAATTTCCACATCTCCTAATGCGTACGAGGTGTGGATCACCAATAACCATCCACTTGCGGTGATGGCCACACTTCTAGTCAAAATTTTCCAGAGGCTTCACATCCAGCCAGTGAGCAAACCTCAAACCTCTGTAAAGATTTTCCTTTATATTATTGAGATAATAATGAGAAACAAATGGAACTCATACAGAGAAGAAAGATCTCTCAAAAAAATTCACAAGTTATATACAATTCCTGGTTTTGTTTGTTTTTTATTCTGGGTTGGAGTGTGTCTGCCACAGTGTTGGATTGTTTAATTTTATTGAAATATTTGGCATGGAGCAGGCAATTGGAAGGCTTCAGAAACATAATGAATTCCATATCGGCTCTCCCTGGGGTGGACTGAAAATGAATTTCAGCTTCTTGAGTAACAATGTAATCTGCCAACAGGGTGCTGTCTGTTGTAAATTCAAAATAGCCAACAAGAAATCAAGTGCCCTTGTCCAGGACCATGTGAAGTCTATCATGATTCTTCAGGTGACACCACGAGAGATTAAACATCTCTCGCAACAATAACTTGCATTTACTATTGATGCAGTAAAACTGCCAGGGACACTTCACAGGAGAGTTATCAAACACAGTTTGATGCACAGCCACATAGTGGAACGTTAAACTAGATATGTGAGAGGGAAGGTTTAAAGGAGTGTGTTAAAGAAGGAAAAAGAGGTGAAGGAATTCCAAATCTTGGGGGCCTCAACGATTGCTTCCAAACAGGCTCATCTCATAACTCATCTTAACCGATGGTTTGTGTAGAAAGGACTGCAAATGCTGGTTTACACCGCAGGTAGACACAAATTGCTGGAGTAACTCAGCGGGTCAGGCAGCATCTCTGGAGAAAAGAAGTTATAGCTGACGTTTTGGGTCGAAACCCTTCTTCAGACTGAAGGATGGTTTACTGAATATCACAGCACAAGAAAAATGGCACAGGTCCACTAAGAGTAAAATGACTTTATTTTGCTGCTCTTATTACAGCATTGTTTTGTACAGATAAAAATTCAGAGACAAAAAGTTACAAAGGGAAAAGTTGTATCTGAAAATTATTGATTTAATTTAAAAACTATTCATTAGTTCATAAGTTATAGGGGCAGAATTAGACCATTCGGCCCATCATGTCTACTCCATCATTCATTCATGGCTATTCAACTCCTGCCATCTCCTCATATCACGTCTACTCTGTCATTCATTCATCCCATTCAACTCCTGCCATCTCCCCACAACCCCTGAAACCCGTACTAGTCAAGAATCTGTCAAGTTCCGCCTAAGAAACCTTCATTGACTTGGCCTTCTGTGGCATCATATTGCTAATATAAGAAAGGCAAGCAATTCGAGAACACTTCATATGTAAGCACAAAATAAAAAAACCTTTTAAAGCAATTTAGCATCATAGTGAAGCATCTTCATAGATATGTTGTGAGTAAAGGCTCCATTTTATTGTAAAATAACAGGGATCATCTTTTAAACTGTGCGCCGTCACTCAAACATGGGCAGTGGCCAGGTGCTATAGACCTGCACGGGAAGGTAGACGCTCCCGCCCCCATGGGACTCAGGCAGATGGGGCTCGTCAGCCTGGGAAGGCAGTCCATCTAGGAGAGGGAAACTCTGATTTAAAACCTCCACTACCTTGTGGCCATATCCAGTCATGGAAAAGGCTCCTGGAGTAAGCCACAAGAAAATCTGGTCGGAGCCCCTAAGGCAGTTCGTCGGTGTCTACAACCTCGCTCTGGCAGCTCCTGCGACGGCGCTGGTGACAAACTGTAATGGCCCTGCTGTTCCTTTGGATCGATCAGCGATGTGGAGAGGGGGGGACGTGCTGCATGGGCAACAGCCTGTCCTCCATATGACATCGCCCAGGCTTGCATCCGACCACACATCACCTGCAAACTAGGATGCATTACCCCTGGTCAGTCGTGACCGAAGGGGGCCTATTGTACTACTCGAAATTATCATTAAGTTTAAAATAACTCGGAAAATTCCTAAGAGTTTTTAACGGATTCATTTTGGCTAACGTTCAAAGCAAGGGCTTTGAATATTATCGCGTGGCCGCTCAGATTGATAGTAAAGCTGGTCTGTGGTCTACATCACTGTAATTGCCAGAGTAAATGACACAGAGTTGAAGTTGTTGTGATTAACTTCATTGTATTGTCCCACTTCCACATTATATTGACTGATAACACAAGCTTCTTTTTTACCTCGTACATTTCTCAGACTTCAGAACTGGGAATAAGGCTCTCCCAAAATTATTTTTCTTTCCACGTTATCCAGGATCTTCCATCTTATGCTAGTTGATGTCCAGCTACTGGGGCATGCTTTATTTTGCTTTATGCCCCAATCTCTTCCACTATGATGGTGTAATTACCCTGTGGCTCACATTCAAGTGTATGCCCAGCAAAGGTTCGTTCATTCAATAGTGTTCAACCTGGCCACATTCTCATCTCACCATTAGCATTGGGCAGAAGGTACAGGGGCCTGAGAACCATGACCACCAGGTTTAACAACAGATTCGCCCAGCGACTGTCGCAACACTAGCCACAACTTTAGAGATACAGTGCAGAAGCAGGTCCTTCGGCCCACCGAGTCCGCGCCGATCTGCGATCCCCATACACTAACACTATCCTACACATTAGGGATAATTTACAATTTTACCAAAGTCTATCAACCATCCACATTCAGTCTATCCAGGCCTGTCACAATTCGGATAAATGTCAATGAAGTCCCCCCTCATACTTATAAGCTCACTGCCTTACCTTACTTTACTGAGTATGAAGAAGGTACTTACCCGGAATGGCGCCTATCCCTGTATTCCAGAGGTGCTGCCTGACCCAGTGAGTTATTCCTGCACGTTGTATTCTACGCTGGTGGTGGAGGCTGAAGTGATAGTGATATTTAAGAAATGGTTTGATGGTCACATGAATATGCAGGGTATGGAGGAATATAGATTATGCACAGGCAGATAAGAATTGGTCTTAGCATCATATTAGGCACCGATATTGTAGGCCAAAGGGGCTGTTCCTGCACTGTACGCTTCTATGTTCTGTGAGTTTGAAGAGGAAATGCTGACAAAGTTTTTCATTATTGCAGAAATTCAGAATCAACAGCAATAGCTGATATCAAAACTGGATAAGGCCAGATATTTAGGGCTGGCTGCTAACTAGTTTTAACTAAAAAACATGAATCTACCAATATTAGATGTAAATAACATAATGTGATTTGGAAGGTTTTAAGTAACTTCCCAGCATAACCTGGGTTTTTCAGTAAATAGAAATAAGATGCAAAGTGCTGGAGCAAATTCAGCAGGTCAGACAGCATCTCTGGTGAACATGGATAGGCAACGTTTCGGGTCAGGACCCTTTTGTGCCTATATTTTAAAGTCAACAGCCCCTGTACTATGCAGAGTTTGGGTCTGTGTCACTTTCTCAGTCATTTACATGTATAAGGACTCATGATGTTACTTTTCAATATATTGTTTTTATAATCTCAACATGCACAGGTTCACCTGAAGGAACTAAAGACCATGAGCCAAAAGAGCAAATAACAAATTGCTGGAAGAACTATAAAATCAGTCTGATGAAGGATCCTGACCCAAAACATTGTCAGTCCATTTCCTCCTGCATGGGCTTCCTGACTTCCTGAGTTCCTCCAGCCGCTCAGATTCTGTTCAAGATTTCAGCATCTGTAGTCTTTTGTGTCTCCATTTCGCGACTGGAAGAACTCAGCGAGTCAACCAGTGTCGAAAGAGGCAAAGTGTTGGTCAATGTTTCAGATCATTGAAGATTCAGTGGTACTTAATGTCATATAGTGAAATTCTTTGTTTTTGCATACAATGCGGAAAAATCACACAGCAGACCTCACCTCGGCGGTACACAAATAGTCGGCACATTTCTGGCGCTGACAAAGTTTCAAGTGTTCATCGAACAGTCTTATCTTTTCGTAGTAGCGAACCAGACCTGCCGCCGCACGTATCCCATCGTTCTCGGCGTCCATTCAACACCCCCCCGCCCCGCCCCGCACCGCCAGGTCCCTCTTTGTTCTTGGTGGTGCGGCCTACATCTGCAGTTCCTTGTGTCTCCATCTTAATGCTGGAACAACTCATGCAGTAACTATCAAGAAACAACAATGGTCAGCATTTGTGTCAAGACCCTGCAACATTTTTGCTTCAGATTCCAGCATCTGCATACTCTTGTGTTGCCATAAGCCAAAGGACTTTGAGGTACCTGAATAAAATCCTGTTTTCATGTCAATGATTTACTCTTTATACTTTAGTTTAGCAATGAATAAAAATCATGCAGGCAATATCAGAGGTATTTAACAGATCAGGCAAAAGCTGTAGAGAGACACAGAGGTAGCGTTTCAGATCAATGATTATCATCAGATCAATTCTAATGAGAGTCAATTCAGCTGAAACTGACTCTTTCTCCCTCTATCAGGTGCTGCCTGGTCTGCTGAGTATTTCAATCATTGTCTAGTTTGATTTCAAGCATTCAGCAGTATTTGGTTCTACGCTGTAGGTCCAGAAATCTGCATAAATGACTACCGTAAGGTACAGAAGTTGCTATTCAGCAATTAATATGCTGTCTCCTCCAGACAAAAATACTGCACTCTTCTTACGAAACCTGTGGTGTTTCTATGTGCAGCAGGTTTGGGTTTACAGTCGGCTCCTTCCCCTTTCCTATTGTGAGATTTTGGGGCAGTGAATGCAGAGTAAATCCAACCGTGTGTCCCTCATTCGTGCGAGAATAATGCTCTCATCAAGCTAAACCAAATGCAATATGCTCACTGTCGTGTGATTTGGCCTATTCCAAGCTCAAAATCCAAGCTGATGCTCCATGTGAATGAATGAATGAATGAATGAATAAGTTTATTGGCCAAGTATTCACATACAAGGAATTTGCCTTGGTGCTCCACCCGCAAGTGACAACATGACATACTGTGACAGTTAGGAATGACACGTAAAAAATGAATAATAAAACATTATCGATTTCTGATGGAGTACAATTCTGATGGAGTGCTGGACTGTTAGAATTGGTATCTCTGGATGAAACACTAAGCCATGGTCTAATTTGTCCCTCATGTGGGTTAAGATCCGAGAACCTTGAGCCTGAAGCAGGTTCGCGGCCCGAAATGTCACATATTCCTTTCCTCCAGGGATACTGCCTGTCCCGCTGAGTTACTCCAGCAACTTCTGTGAACATTTTTCCTCATCTGCAGCATTGATTATCGACTAATACCAGCGAAACAGACGATGTTAGCATTTTCTTATTTCTGTTGTAGGAACTTGCTTTGTGTACGCTGTCTTCCTAATGCCTTGGAAGTGCAATAATGATTGCACTTGAAAAGATCATTACTAGCTGAGTATAATACAAGGTCATGAAAGATAACAGGTAAATGCAGATTATTTGTATTTGCTCTTTTAGGTTTGTCCATCCATGTTAGGTGTTGCTGGCAAGATCAGCACCTATTGCCCAACTTCTTGAACCACACGGGTATGTTGGTATAACCAGGTAGCTTGCTGAGCCACTTCAGAGAATACTGAAAGACCAACCATATTGAAAGAAAAAAGACACAAAGTGCTGGACTGACAGTGGGTCAAGCAGCATCACACGCATAGGCGATGTTTTGGGTCGGGACACTTCTTCAGACTGAACAACCTTATTGAGGTGGGTCTAGAGTTGCATGCACATATCAAAGTGTCATACAGCATTGAGATGGGCCTCCAAATCCATATCCACCATCAAACACCTATTTACAATAATCTTACATTAATCTCATTTTATTCTCCCTGCATTCCCATCGGCTTCCATCAAATTCTACCCACAGCATAGAATGTAACAGGCTCTTTGGTCTTCAGTCACAGTGCCAATTCTTATGGCAAGATAAACTAATCTCTTCTGGCAGCACGTGATCCATATCTGTGGAACGAGAAACAATTCCACAGCATGGTTTGGGAATCGTGCCAAACAAAAACCACAAGAAATTGCAAAGAAATGTGGACGCAGCCCAGACCATCGCACAAACTAACCTCCCGTCCATTACTTCCATTTACACCACGTTCCCTCAGCAAGACCACCAGCATAATCAAGAATGAGTCTCACCCCGTTTACTTCCTCTTCTCCCCTCTCCCATCAGGCATGAGGTATAGAAGAGTGAAAACACACACATCCAGATTCAGGGACAGTTCCTCCCCAGCTGTTATCAGGCAACTGAACCATTCTATCAATAACAAGAGAGTGGTGCTGAGCTACTATCTATCTCATTGGAGACCTTCAGACTATCTTTAATTGGACTTTACTGGACTTCATCCAGCCCTAAATGCTATTCCCTTTATTATGTATCTGTACAATGTGGATGGCTCGATTGTAATCATATATTGTCATTCCGCTGACTGGTTTGCACGCAAAAAAAACTTTTGACTGTACCTCAGTACACATAACTATAAACTAAACTAAACTAAAGCAATGTCACAATTTCAGGTCAATGATCGTTCATCAAAATGGTTTGGTTCCAAGCAGGTTACAAAGCTTTCCTATCCCAAGCAACTGGTGTGATATTGCCTGTGTTAGGTTTTTTTTTGCAACCAAGAACAGCAAGGCAAAAGAAGTAAAAGGAGTGGTGTGACTAATTGCTGATTTGGAATCTCTCACAAAGACCGGTCACAGCGCACATGCACTCACACATTCAACGAAACAAAATGAGTTGTTTCATGCATGGGCGGTTTTAATTGGTAAAATGACTTCCTTTATAAAGAGTAATTTTTATCAGTATTAAAAGCAGTTAGGGTTTCAATTCTTCAAATGTCACATTAGCAACTTGCTGGAAATTAATACAAATTTTTTCTCTGAATCAGGGGCCCCATGTGGAGAATTTAAAAGAGGCTGTTTTATTTAATGAATAGTGTGAACTTTAGCTAAATAGCAAAAAAATTGAAGGGGTGAGACGATCGCATTGTGTACAGATTCTTTTTCTTAAGTGTCCCATTGATCACAAGATGTCTGATATTTTATTCTTTAACTGCAAACACTTGCTTATCAAGCAATACATGACTCTTTCAGACAAGAGATGCACGTGAACAGCAATTCTACTGTAAAATGCTAAACCTTATCTATCCTGACCCAAGGTCGAATTCACCTCAGCAGAGGGAATAAGGACTGATAACACTTTTCCTTCATAGCTGTGAAGACCTGGAACAGGGATCATACATGACACAAGTCACTGACAAACTTCACCTGGTTCCCGTAAGCAATGGATCTGGATCAGCCCTAATGCTTCCACTACACAAAACAATTTTAACTGATCTCCCAGCTTCACAGCCTTCAAACCATTATTTTAATTTAGTTTGTTTGGTTTAGTTTATTACTAGACTAAGTGAGACCCGTTGGGTCCCATGTTCACACGGGAGGGCTGGTCCCCCAACGCAATATTCCACCTCTCCACCAATTTCAATATTGGTGGCCAGTGGGGGGGGGGGGGGGAGTTCTGGAGAGCTAGAATGGGTGTTGTGGGCCAAAGGAACTGGTTTCCAGAGGGCTAGTATGGACATTGTGGGCCAAATGGATTCTTGGGCTGGCACTCAGTCCCTCAGGCCTGGTGGGCTGGCAGCTCAGTCACTCAGACCTGGTGGGCTGGCAGCTCAGTTACTCAGGCCTGGTGCGCTGGCAGCTCAGTCACGCAGGACTGGTGGGCTGGCAGTTCACTCACAGCTATTCCTTACCATTTCATGCAGAGTGCAGGCCATCAAATTCAAATGCATTTTCATACCATTTCAAGCAGAGTGCAGGCCACCAAATTCAAATGCAATTTCATACCATTTGGGCTTTATACTCCTGCCCCTCCCCCCCCCCCCCCCCGGAAGGGGTGTTGCCTCCATCATGGTGATTGACAGGAGAGAGGACCAATCAGCAGATCTCTAGATTTTTTAAACATTCATAACTTTTTTATTTTTCATCGATTGAAAAAATCCTCAGGGCTGCCTCAGCGGAGGAGGACTGTGAGTAAGATGACCAAAAATCATAATGATATATGGTAGCGTTTTCTCTAAAATCAATATACAGCGCAGACAGGTAGTGGTCAAGATGAGACTTTTAGTTATATAGATTGTCATGTCTATAACGAGGTACAGTGAAAGGCTTTTTGCGGTGTTATCCAGTGAGAAAAATGACCATACATGATTATAATCTAGCCGTCCACAGTGTACAGACACAAGATAAAGGGTATAACATTTAGTGTAAAATAAATTCCATCAATGTCCAATTAAAGATAGTTTGAAGGTCTCCAATGATGTAGATGGGAGTCAGAACCACTCTAGTTAGTGAGAGGAGGATTCAGTTGCCTGAAACCAGCTGAGAAGAAACTGTCCCTGAATCTGGCGGTATATGCTTTCACACTTTTGTGCCACTTGCCTGATGGGAGAGGGGATAAGAGGGAGTGACCAGGGTGAGACGTCCTTGATTATGCTGGTGGCCTTGCCGAGAGTTCATTAGTTCAGTTCAGCTTAGAGAAACAGCGTGGAAACAAGCTCTTTGGCCCACCGATTCCACTTCGACCATCATTCACCGGTTCACATTGGTGTTACGTTATTCCACTTTCAGACCCACTCCCTGCACACTACTAAAAATTTACTGGGGCCAATTAACCCTTAAATCCGCACGTCCTTGGGATTTGGGAGGAAAGCGGAGCACACGGAGGAAAAACCTATGCGGTCACAGGGAGAACGTGCAAATGCTTGACCTCAAGGTCAAGATCAAACCCAGGCCTCTGGCAGTGTGGGGCAGCAGCTCTACCAGCTGTGCCACTGTGTCGCCCACTGTGTTCAGGTCCTCCCCATGTTATGGCAGAGTTCCATTCCTGTGAGCTCTTTGTCATGCTACCATCTTAAGTGTACCACCACCACCACCAGTGCACTCCAGGATTTACAAAACCTGCCCTGTCCTTTTAAAATTTGTCTCTCTCACCTTGAAGCTATGTCCTCTAGTCTTTCTCATTTCCATCCTGGGAAAAAGTTGTGACTCCCTAACCCAACTGCCTCTCATCATTTTGTGTATCTCTATTAAATCTCCCTCCAACCTCCAATGCTCCACAGTAAGCTTCATGTAATGGGGCAGACAAAAACTCTACATAATACTCAAAATGTGGCCTCACCAAACTCCTATAAAGATGGGATATGACCTCCTGACTCAATGCCCAGACTGATGAAGGCAAGCATTCCATTCATTCTAACAAACTGTGTGCCACTTTCCGGGGGCTATGGATTTGGACCTCAAGATCCCTCTGTACATCAATGCTGTTAAGGGTCTTGCCATTAACTACTGTATACACATTCCCCCTTACATTCGACCTCCCAAAGTGCCGAACCACTTCCACGGATAAAATTAGAAACTGCCATTTCTTTGCTCATACAGAAATCCTGAAAATAGTTTAGAGGAAAGATTGATTCTGAGTTTACTTGGATGTCTCAGTGTGATCACAGACTTGAAGAGTACTCAGAATTTGTATCCATATCAGGTGCAATCAACGATCTGAGCACGTGTTGCCTGGAAATGGCATCTGTTTTGAGAAATTAGTTTTGTCCTTTTAATTTCCATTCAATCTGAATTTCTCATCATAAAGTGTGAATCCGGCCATAAATCAATGCAAGCTGGAAATGTTCCAGCACATAAACTATTTAAAAATAAGATTAACTGTAAAATGTATTCTCTGATACACATCATATTAGTAACAGGGTACAGTTTGATCCGTACAACTGAAAATGAAATTATCACCAAATAAGGCATTGTAATCAGTATCACCTCATAACCTTTGAATCGCCTGATACTAAAGAAAATTGAACGTATACAGAATTTGTAAGTAATATTGCTCAAAGGCTCACTTTTTAAAAAGTTTCAAAACTTGTGTTCAATTGCTTTAAAAACACACCTATTAATGTCTCTGGACCTTGAAAACCCAGCTTAATTTTCAGAGCCCTAATTGTTCACCTTTTCCATGTGAGTTCAATTAATGGAAGCCCCTGATGGTAATTAATTTACCCGGTGAGACATGTCAGATTGGAAAGAATTAGTTTGAACAAAGAATTGCAAATGCTGGTTTACACCAAAGGTAGACACAAAGTGCATGAGTAACTCTACGGGTCAGGCAGAAGCTCCGGAGGAAAAAAATGCGTGACTTTTCCTCGACTCAAAACGTCACCCATCCTTTTCCTCCAGAGATGCTGCCTGGCCCTCTGAGTCACTCCAGCACTTTGTGTCTATCCCTAGATTGGATTGGATTGGGTTGGATTGGATTGGATTGGATTGGAGCTCAATCTACATCGAGCAAAGTTTGTTTAAAATTCTGCCACCTTTTCAGAGAATGGTCTCAATCGAGGCCATCCAGCCCATCATATATATGGCAGCTTTCAAACAGAAGATCTCATCAATTCCACAACCATACCAAATCTGAAGAAGGGTTTCGGCCCGAAACGTTGCCTATTTCCTTCGCTCCATAGATGCTGCCGCACCCGCTGAGTTTCTCCAGCATTTGTGTCTACCTTCAATTTTCCAGCATCTGCAGTTCCTTCTTGAACAAGTTTTCTGCATCATTTTCCCTCTTGAAGGCCACAGTAGCTCAATTCTGCTCCTACATCTTAAAATCTTATCTGCCATGATCGAATGGCGGAACAGCCTAATTCTGCTCCTCTGTCTTATGATCTTATCAGCCATGGGAACATACTCGATGGGCTGAATGGACTAATTCTACTCTTATGCCCATGAATAGAACCTGATTCCACCACATCTTCAGGCAGTATTGTCTGGAATGTGTACAACACTGGAATCAGGATTGCCTAAGAAGTTAATCTCCCTGTTACTTTCAACGACCAAATTTTATACCTGATGACCTTTTGTCTTTAACCTCAAGAAGAGGGAACAGTTTCCCGGCAACTATTCTGTCCAGTCCCCTCATTATTTTATATAATTCAATCAAATCTCCCCATCAAGTCACTTCTCAAAGGAAAATAGTCCCAGTTTTGCAGCAATTTAATTTTCAAAAGAAAACATGAGTGTTACTCCAACAAAACATAATCTGAAGTCTTGCATATAGTTATAAAAGGATTAGATTCACTAATTTATTTGAGATAGGCAAATTAGGAAGATCGAGGAGATAGAGATTTGGAGTCAATCCGAATAGTCAACCTTTGAACCTTATTGAAAGATAGATTTGCCTCACATCACAGGAGTATAGGCACCTCCAATTGATCACTTTATTTCATGGCCTTCAAATCAAGCATCTGTGCCTTCTCTTGTGTTAAACACACCATTTACTGATTGTTAATTTGTTGTACATTATGCTGCAATATTTCACCATAATAAGTTATTGATTATCACTTGATAAATTTGCAATGCTTGTTTTATAATCATTAATCCGTCACGGTAAGCATCATTGCACATTCATCCCATATTTGACCAGCATGACGCACACGCTATTGACTATGTTAAAGAAACCTTAATGGAATCAAATCAAACCACCGGCACCATAAGAACTAATCTGGAAAAACAACAGAAGGACATGAATGTTTAAAAGTTAGACTTCAACTCATGGTTATCCTGAATCAGCCCATCAAGTCCTATTTGTAACTGATATTTATTGTTGAATAGGAAGGAACTGCTGAAGAAAGGTCTCGACCCGAAACGCACACATTCCTTCTCTCTAGAGATGCTGCCTGTCCCGCTGAGTTACTCCAGCTTTTTGTATCTATTGAATTGAGTTCTCCATTCCAGAGAATAACACATTGGGGGTTATGGGGAGAAGGCAGGAGAATGGAATTAGCAGGGAGAGATTGGTCAGCCATGATTGAATGGCGGAGTAGACTTGATGGGCTGAATGGTCTAATTCTGCTCCTATCACATGACCTTATGACCATCCTCCTCCATTACATGTACAACCATTTTAGATTTAGAAACGGGATGCATACCAGGCAAGTTTCTTTGAATAGTACAGCACAGGAACACGCCATTCAGCCCACAAAGTACATGCCGAACATAATGCCAAGACCAACTTTTTTCTGCCAATTCATAATCCATATCCCTCCATTTCCTGTATATTTTGTGCCAATCCAAAAACTCTTCAATGCCACTCTCATATCTGCCTCCACTGCCACTCCTGGCAGGTGTTCCAGACACACTCTACCCTCTACGTAAAAATCCTTGACTCCCCCTCCCCATCTCCCTTAAACTTTGCCCCTCTTACCTTAAACCTATGCCATCTAGTTGTTGACGTTTCCATCCTGGGAAATAGCTTTTGACTCTCAACCCTATCTATGCCTCTCAAAATGTTATATGCATCAATCAGATCTCCCCTCAACCTCCGTTGCTCCAGAGAAAACAATCCAAGTCTGTCCAACCTCTCTTTGTTGCTAATACCCTATAATCCAGGCATCATTGTGATAAACCGCTTCTGCATGCTTGCCAAAGCCTCCACATCCATTCTATATTGTGGCGAAAGACCAGTAGTTTACTTTACTTTAGTTTTGTTAAGACATACAGTGTTGAAACAGGCCTTTCGGCCCACCAAGTCCATGCCGACCAGCAATCACCCCGTAAACTAGCACTATCCTACACACTGGAGGCAATTTACAATTTTACCGAAGCTAATTAACTTACAAACCTGTACGTCTCTGGAATGTGGGAGGAGACCAGAGCACCGGGAGAAAACCCACGCGGTCACCAGGAGAACAGACAAACTCCATTCAGACAACACCCATAGTTAGGATCGAACCCGGGTCCCTGGTGCTGTGAGGCAGCAACTCTACCGCTGCACCACTGTGCCGTGTAGAGGGAAATTTTGTAAATCGTAAAGGATGAATGTAATGCATCATGGAAATTTGGAGATAATGTATTCTTAAGCACAGTGAATTGTCCGCTATCCTCGACAATGAAAAATTGCTTTGTAAATTGAAGGCACATACTATAAGTGTTCAGGAAAATAACTTGAATGTTGAATGTTTGTAAATCAAGTAATAACTGCATCAAAAATAAATAGATTGTCATGACATTTCGTGATCCCCTTATGTATTTTATAGCCAGGATAGAACTTTTGAAGCATGAACTTGCAGACAGGTAGAAAATGTGCCAGATAATCTGCTCACAGAAATCATCCACAAGCAGCAATTTTATTGTGAACATTTCATCTATTTTCAGAGGTTTTGGTTTGCCAATAAATGCTGGCCAGAGAATAAGTTGTTGAATCCGAGAGACCTGGAAACGGTATCACTTTGCATAATGCACTTGTGGATAGTGTAATACGATTTCAATGAAGAGATGGTTTACAGAATATTGTAGACTTAACACATAGAAGAACATAGAACATAGAGCACAGGAACGGGCCCTTCAGCCCACAAAGTTTATGCTGAACATAATGCCAAGTTAAACTGATCTCATCGGCCTGTACATGATCCACATCCCCCTATTCCCTTTACCTCTCTGTGCCCATTAAAAAACATCGTAAACGCCACTATCATATCTGACTCCACCACCCCTGGCAATGTGTTCCAGGCCCCCACTACTCTGTGTAAAAAAAGCTGCTCCACACGTCTATATTAAACTTTTCCCCTCTCATCTTATAGCTATGCCCTCTAGTGTTGGGCATTTCCACCTTGAATAATGATTTTGCAGGTAACCAGCATCTGCAGTTCCTTGTTTCTACATTTTAACAAATGACATAATGATCTTCTCTCCTAACACCCAACAGCAAGGAAAAGCATTGCTGTGAAGTGCAAGTAGTTGTCGATGGCATGGTTGGCACGGACAAGTTGAGCCGAAGGGCATGTTTCTGGGTTCCATGACTCTATGAGTTAGCAGATGAGGCAATTGGATGCACATGCCTCTGCATTATATTTAAACTACTACCTCGTGCATCCCTAGAACCTGGATCTCTTTATAACATGTTTAGATGAAATTAGATTGCACAGTGAGGGCCAATTTCAATGACTGACATCCCACATCACCAAGGGGTGATACTTTGGCCCTGCTAGCAGAGATGCTGTGACACAGTTCCAGAGAGCCAGGTTTAATTCTTGTCTCTGGTGCTGTCTGTGTGGAGTTTGCACATTCTCCCTGGGGCTGGGTAAGTTACTTCCATGTGGTCCAAATTTTACGGTTAGGGCAGCTCAGTGGCACAGCTGGTAGAGCCACTGCCACACAGCACCGGAGATCCAGGTTCGCTCCTGACCTCGGGTGCTGTCTGTGTGGAGTTTGCACATTCTCCCTGTGACCAGATCGGTTTCCTCCAGGTGCTCTGGTGTCCTCCCACATCCCAGATATGTGGGTCTGTGTGGCCAGAGGGCCTGTTTCAATTATGTATCTTTCAATCAATCAAAACTCTAAAGTGAAGGTTTACTTCTCACATTCACTACTGTTGTGAAGACAACTGCACTTACAAGTGGTCTCTGGCACTGTGAGGCAGCAGCTCTACCAGCTACGCAACTGTGCCACCCAAGTTTAGACACCACATTCCTTGCTAATAATTTGATGATCTGAGTCCAATCCCACAATCACAACCAGGGAATCTGATTTCAGATTGCCTGAAAAATCTGAAATTGTTTTATCCTGAAAAATAGTACTCTACAAAATCCCATCTGGTTTGCTATTTTACTTTAGCAGAAATGCATTTCCCACACCACATATGTTTAGGTTGCAGGATCTCAACTCCAGCCATGGCCCAAAATTGCAGCATGAAAATTTGATACTAGACCAGGAGGGGATCCAAAAAAATGTTATTTCATGCTTTCATTTTGTTTTCAATTATTTAATTTGATTTTCATTTAATGCATTAATTTTGTGATAAATTAAGCTGCAAAGCCAAAATTAAATGTTCTAAAAACTCTAATCATTTTGACAGAATTATCAAATCATTTATGATGCTGTCATGCTATGCAGATGTACTATAGACAGCATTCTGTCAGGTTGTATCACAGCTTGGGTTTGGAACAGCTCTGCCCAAGACCACAAGAAATTGCAGAGAGTTGTAGATGTAGCCCAGTCTATCAGACAGGTCAGACTACCCATAATTTATTCCATCTACACGACACACTGCCTCTGAAAGGAAATCAGCATAATCAAAGACTTGTCCCAGCCCGGTCATTCCTTCTTAACCCCACTCCCATCTGGCAAGTTACAGAAGCTTGAAAGCGAGCACCACCAGACTCAGGAACATCTTCTTCCCCTCCGTTATCAGAATTCTGATCGGTCCTTCCATAAGCTAGGGTACTGTCCGATTCACCTCTACCCCATTGAGGACATTGGACTTTGTCTATGAAACCGACACGCTCCAATGCTTAGAATTATATTCTACACTCGTTATCTTCCCCTTTGCTCTATCTACTGTACTTGATTTTGAAGGCATTGAATCGATGTACGGTACATCTGATTCATTTGAATAGCATAGAAAACAAAGCTTTTCACAGTACCTTGGTGCATGTGACATTAATAAACCTAATCCTAAACCTGAACATGAATGTTAATATATGGGCTGCAAGTCCAAATGTATTAATCAATTTTCGCCCAAGTATGGAAAAGGTTCAGAGCCATTGGTTTAGATGAAGCAATGTTCCACAAAAAAAATTAGTAATGATCAGATGAACTATTTCAGAAATATTGATTGAAGATTAATGATTTTCTCCTGAGGAAAGTCGTCAAAAGTATTTGATTGTCATATGCAGTGATAAAGGAACAATAACATTTGTACTTGCTGCAACATAACAGATCTGAGAAAAAGTTCACTAATTTTTAAACCTCATCCACCCCAACCACCAAACAAAAACAGGAGATATCTTCCTTGCTCTTTTGAAGTATTTGCATGTATCTTTAAACCTACTGGAGACAGGGCTCAATTTATAATTCAGCCTGTCAAGCAGCATCTTGAAGCAGGATGGTGAATCTATGGAATTCTTTGCCTCAAACGGCTGTGGAGGCCATGTCAGTGGATATTATTTAAGGCAGAGAAAGATAGATTTTACTTCGGAGTCACGTGAGTGACTACGTGAAGAACCCGCCAGGACGCATGCGCGTCATATCGCTACACGCATTGCGAAACGACAGGCGGGGTGGAACGACGTTCCCCCACAGCGGCAAGTTTAAAAGCCGGGACCGACAGGCAAGTGGTTACTCTGCGGTCATTATTGGTCCCATACTGTTTCACAGGTGGGGAAACGATGGACAAATCCAAAAAGTCAACCAGAGCTGCGACAAAGCTGGCGGGGGAGGACCGCGGAGTTGCGGGCAGCCAGCAGCGGCCGGCGGCACAGGAATCACCCATAATGGGATCAGCTGTGCCCGACTTAGCCCCCGCACCGGCCAGATCAACACCACGGCCGGGCGGGAAGGCAAAAAGAAAAACAAACAGAGCCGTTGACTCTGATGAGTCCGACTTTGAGGAGCCGCGAGCGGCCAGCGACCATGCGCGCTGGAGCCGGATGGAGCGGCTCATGGAACAAATGCTCCAACGTGACAGACTCTGGGAGATGGAGTCTAGTCACCGTGGGTCATATATAACACCCACAGCAGCACCTTACGTAGGGCTGCACAGTGCATCTCCCTCGTCAGAGGGGAGTACTGGGGGTCAATTCTGGGCTGACCCCGAAGAGGTGTTTGCTGAACAAACTACAAATGTGCAGGGGGTGCAGGAAGGAGAAAATCTACTGGACATGGTGTCCAACTACATACAGCCGGATCAGACTGGACGAAACCTAGAACAGAAACTAGCTGCCAGCATTGATGTCCTGTCATTCAAGCAACTACAGGAACAGGCTGTTATGGACACCACCGCCAAATATCTGGCACCAGGAAATTGCGTATCCCTGAATGTTCCAGTTGTGAATAATTGTATCTGGAAACACGTCGGAGCAGCAGTTAGAAGCATGGATGTCAAGCTCCAGAGAATACTAAAACTACTAACAGCAGGGATCACAGCATTCGCTCGCACAGTGGATGGGAAGGAAATGTCGCAAGAACAACAGGATACACTGGCACTATTCTGCAATACGCAGTATGAAATCAATAGTATCAGAAAGAGTGCCATCCGACCTGCCTTAAATCCAAAATTTGCAGGCCTGTGCAAACCTGGAGACACAAAGCCACCAATATTATTATTTGGTGGAAACCTGTCCAAGCAGGTTAAGGAGCTCGATGAGGAGGCAGAAACCCTGGGGCTCATAAAGGCGACAACAGCAAGGACCTCCCACAGCCACAGACAGCACCCTTACGCACCCACCAGCAGAACAGGAGAAGCTGGTGAAAGCTCAAAGGCCGGTCGTACAGGACAGCGGTCTTTTTTAGGCCATGGCCCAGACCGGCCTTCGTGGAAAATGCACAAACCCCAAACCCAAACCCAAACCCAGACACGGCGCCTCAACCTCCTCGAAGACCACACAGGAAGAAGTAAAACTTCCACTGGTAACCATGGAGGTAGGTGGGTCTGGTCCTTTACAAATTATAGGAAGTGTGGTTAATACACATATCGGTGGGAGATTACACTTCTTTTGGGAGGCATGGAGTGCATTGACAACAGACACTTATATCCTAAACAGTATCCAGGGATATACCATTGAATTTGTGCACAAAAATAGCCCCCCAGTTCAGCATGTACCGAACCGAACGTTCGTACTTTCACGAAAAGAAAAATTAGAAGCACATGCTGAACTGGTGAGACTTCACGCAAAGGGGGTAATTGAAAAAAACCAACACGATTCTCTGGAATTTGTGTCTAATATTTTTACCAAAAACAAAAAAGATGGTGGTTGTCGCATCATCATAGATTTGACCAACTTGAATACATATGTGCAATATATTCATTTCAAAATGGAAACCTTTGTTACTGCCAAACAATTGATTTCCGAAGGCTACTTCATGGCTAGCATCGACTTAAAAGATGCTTACTATTCAGTGCCTATACGGACTGACCACAGACGTTATTTAAAATTCAACTGGATGGGGCAGCTCTGGCAGTATAAAGCTCTACCAAATGGCTTAACATCAGCCCCAGGCAGTTTACAAAAATCTTGAAACCAACCCTAGCGTTTCTTCGGAAACAAAAACATATGATCATGGCCTATCTAGATGACATATTGATTGTGGGCAAAACTTTGGAATTAGCCAAACTAGCTGTATCAGCCACCAAACAATTGTTTGAGAAACTGGGGTTTATCATCCATCCAGTTAAATCTAAACTAACGCCTTCCACTATAATGGATTCTTTGGGGTTCACTATTGACTCAGTTCACATGTCAATGACTTTACCAAAGAACAAGGCTACAGTCTTAACTGAGGCGTGCAACAACCTCATTGACATCAGTGAACCATCTATCAGATTGGTAGCAAGGGTGATTGGCAAAATAGTGGCTGCTTTTCCAGCCACACAATTTGGATCTTTGTATTATCAAAATTTACAAAGGGCAAAAATACAAGCACTCAAAATTAATGCTGGTCATTTCGACAGACCAATGAAGCTACCAATAAAAGCAATTATGGAATTAAAATGGTGGAGGGATAACATTCGGCATTGTTCCAGCCCTATTATTATCAGCAACCCCTCAGTGGTGCTACAAACTGATGCCAGTGCACTTGGTTGGGGTGCAACCAATTCCATCTCCAGCTGTGGAGGTAGATGGAATGCACAGGAGGCATCATTACTACAGACACTTGGCATAAACTACCTGGAAATGTTGGGTGCGTTCTATGGCCTAAAGTCATACTGTTCTGGAATATATCACCAGCATGTTAGACTACAGATTGACAATACCACCGTGGTGGCATATATTAACCATATGGGTGGAATCAAATCGACATAATGTGACAATCTGGCTAATACAATTTGGTAATGGTGTATCCAGAGAAATATTTGGATATCAGCTACTTACCTACCAGGTAACCTAAATTCAGTGGCAGACACCAGGTCACGCAAATTCAATGAAAACATCGAATGGATGTTGGATATAAAAGTATTTGCTGAAATTGTAGCACGGTATGGAACACCAGATATCGATCTATTTGCATCTAGACTCAATCACCAGTTACCAAACTATGTTTCTTCCGAACCAGACCCTGGGGCATCAGCGATAGATGCTTTTTCGCTGCATTGGGGGAAATTGTTTTTCTATGCATTCCCTCCTTTCTGCCTCATCAGTCGGGTATTACGCAAAATACAACAAGCATCGGCATATGGTATTTTGGTAGTGCCCGATTGGCCTACTCAACCATGGTTCCCTGTGATACTCGACATGGTCTTAGAACCATGTATCACCATCCTGAAACGACCAGATTTGTTGGTTCATCCCGTAACTGGGGATAGCCATCCATGTCATAAAACGACAAACTTATTAATTTGTAGAGTCTAAAGAAACCTCTACTGGAACTGGGACTGACGGACCGAACATTGAACATTATCTCAGCGGCTCACAGGCAGTCCACCAAAAAACAATATCTGGTATACATCAGGAAATGGGAGATATATTGTCACAGAAACAACATCACTTACAGCTCGATGAATATAACGTCTGTTCTGGAATTCCTGGCAGGCCTCCATTATGATGAGGGGCTCAGTTACAGTGCCATTAACTGCGCCAGAAGTGCCCTTTCAGCATATCTATGGCGAGGATCAGAGCGTCATTCTGTTGGGACTCACCCTCTGGTAACCAAACTTATGAGGGGAATTTTTAATATCAATCCCCCAAGAACCAGGTACTCTCAAATATGGGATGTGAGTATTGTCCTAACGTTGCTAAGGAACTGGTCTCCAGCAACAGCTCTATCCCTGCAAAAACTGACGCATAAAACAGTCATGCTGATGGCTTTGGTCACAGCACAAAGGGTACAGTCTTTACATAAGTTAAGGCTGGACAATATGACTTCTTCAACAAGAAATATAACTTTTCATATTCACGAATTAGTCAAACAGAACAGACCGGGATCATCAGGCCTCAAAATAGAATTTAGGGCCTACCCTATAGATGATCGTCTCTGTATAATAAGACATTTATTGTTATATATAGAGAACACCAAAAGCATCAGAGGCAATGAGATGGCACTACTAATCAGCCACAAGCAACCCCACAAAAAAGTGTCGGTTCAAACTATTTCCAGATGGCTGAAACAGGTTTTAACAACAGCTGGGGTAGATACTAACATAGTCAAATCTCATTCCACCAGGGCTGCAGCTACATCGGCAGCTATGGAGTTGGACGTACCGATGGACCACATCCTGGAGACAGCACGATGGTCAAGGGAAAAAACGTTCCAACAATTCTACCATAAACCAGTGGTTAAGCCTGGAACTTTTGCAGAATCAATTTTAAGTTCTGTAATATGATTTCACCCCATAAAATAGGGGCTATAATTTGTTGTTAATAAATTTATCATGGATTTCAATGTCGGATTCATGTTTAAACATGTTAACACAATTCCTCCTTTAGTCAATTAAGGTAGATATGATGCATGGACTCGTTTCCACGGCATGAAATCATAGAGCTTTGAAATCTTCACGTAGTCACTCACGTGACTCCGAAGTAAAATAGTAAGATTAAACAAGAACTTACCAGTTCGAAGTTTGATCGTTATTTTATGAGGAGTAACGTTGAGGGATTAAGTGCCCTCCGCTCCCACCCTTCATCATAAAGTTCAACTGGTATCCACTTCTCTAATCTTACTATGTTCAGTCATTACTGTTATCTGTGATTTCACACCGCTGCTTTGAAGAATGACACGCATGCGTCCTGGCGGGTTCTTCACGTAATCCCTCAACGTTACTCCTCATAAAATAATGATCAAACTTCGAACTGGTAAGTTCTCGTTTAATCTTACTATTATTGATTAGTACGGGTGTCAGAGGTTATGGGGAGAAGGCATGAGAATGGGGTTAGGAGGGGGAGATAGATCAGCCATGATTGAATGGCAGACTTGATGGGCCAAATGGCCTAATTCTGCTCCTATCACTTATGATCTTATGATCTCTAGAGAACATGGATAGGTGATGTTTCTGGTTGGAAACTTTCTTTCCGTCCCCCTCTGCAACCAGTCTGAAGAAGGGTCCTGACCAAAAACGCCATCCATCGATGACAATAAACTTTCTTGACTTGACTTGACTTGACTTCGCCAGGGACGCTGTCTGACCCGATGAGTTACTCCAACATTTTGTGTCTTTTATTGGTATAAATCAGCATCTGCAGTTCCTTGGTATTAAATTAGGGCTCAAAAGTGTCTCGTTTGTAATAAACACTAATTCTGACAGAGCCGTCAATATCAGTGCTGCCTCATGCAGTAGATAAGACAGTTTGGAGAGCTTTTGTAACTTTCCTGCCAAAACGTAGCAACATTTGTGTACTCCCCAGGTGAGGTCTTCTACATAATTTTACTGGGTTGTATGCAAAACAAAGCATTTCACTGAACCGAAGTACGTGAGAATACAGTATCATTGAATCATCATTGAATCATTGAGTAATATGGTAACAAGGAACTGCAGATGCTGGTTTACCATAAAAGGCACAAAGTGCTGGAGGAACTCTGTGTGTCAGGCAGCATCCCTGGTGACATGGATAGGTGATGTTTTGAGTCAGGGAAATGTTTGAGCAGTCAAACAGTGCGTGTGGAAAGAAGACTGGTGGGAATGCTTTGAGATCCAGCATTGACTTGATGGACCAAATGGCCTTCGTCTCTGACATTAGTCAGGGAAATGGTTGAGCAGTCAAACAGTGCGTGTGATGCAGAAAAGAAGGTTAATGTTTCTGATCAGTGGCTTTTAATCAGTAACCTTCTGATGAAAGATCATTGAGATTAAACATTGGCTCTCTTCCTCTCTTTGCTGATACAATCCGGCATATCATGCAGTTCCAGTCTACTCTGTTTTTTACTTGGTGCTATGATGACTTTGAGTGCAGGGGTTTCTATTGGTTAGAGTACGACAATCAAGAGAGGAAAATTATAAAAAGGATTCCAGGCCTGATATGTTAATTGGAGATACAAGGACCTGCAGATGCTGGAATCAGTCTGAAGAAGGGTCCTGAAATATTGCCTATACATTCCCTCCACAGATGTTGCCTGACCTGTTGAGTTATTCCAACACTTTGTGTTCTGCTGGAACATTTTTCTTTCCGCAGATGCTGCTTGATCTGCTGAGGATGTTGTTCTTTTATTGTATTTACTTCTCGCTGTGTGTGTCCTCAGGACATCCTAAAGTATTTCAGAGTCCCTCAGATACTTTTCAAATGCATATTTCATAAAAATCAATAAGTAAATTTGCACCCAGCAAGTGAGAGGGGCAAAATTTAAAGGATGTGCAGGGCAAGTTTTTTCACACAGAGGATGGTGAGTGCCTGGAACGCACTGCCAGGAATGGTGGCAGATATGGTAAGAACTTTGGATAGGCACGTGGATATGCAGGGAATGGAGGAATATAGATCATGTGCAGGCAGATACGAATTTCTCTTGGCATCATGTTTGGCACATCCAGGTGGTAATCTGATTCAGGTGGGACAAGTTGGTCGGTGTGGGCGAATTGGTCCGTTAGGCCTATTTCCATGCTGTATGACACTATGAATTGAATTGAATTGAATTGAATCCTTTATTTGTCATTCAGACCTTTCGGTCTGAACGAAATGTCGTTGCCTGCAGCCATACATGTAATAATAAACAACACACAATAAACACAAATTAACATCCACCACAGTGAGTTCACCAAGCACCTCCTCACTGTGATGGAGGCAAAAGTCTTAGGGTTGCTGCCTCTTCCCTCCTCTTCTCCCTCTGCGCTGAGGCGATACCCCTATGACTCTCTATGACTCTATACATTGTGCGGCAAAGGACTTGTTCTGGTGTTGTACTGTTCTATGTTCTATGTTCACTAGTGGACTGTCTTGACGTTCTTCAGAATGGTTCACTCTGCTTTCATCTGAGAAAGTGATACAGCATCAGTTTAATTTCTCTTCTGAAAGGCAGCCACTCACGAATCCTCTTCTGTTCACAAGGGGTTACATTTCTGGACAGGGACGAATCATAATCCTCTCAACCCTAGACAAGAGTGTTACTCACTGTCTCATTCGGATCGAGAAGGGATACTTGGTGCAGTAATCTTGCCTTCCTCTTCTGTATACAGGGATCTCTCTCCCACGCTTTACGGGATATTTGTGACTGCTGCCTACATGAATTAGTTCCCACTTTAAGTCGTGACTCATGGAGAGACACTCTCACCTCCGAGTCAGAGGCCTGAGGGTTCAAGCTGAGATTTAAATACAGAAATCCAAGCTTATACCCGAGTAGTGCACTGTTGTCAGCGCTGTCTTTCAAATAAAATATCGCAATGAGATTTATCTTCTCTCTGAAGCTACTTCAAAGTTCCATTGGGTCAACTATAATTTAGTTTAGTTTCGAGATACAGTGCGGAAACAGGCCCTTCGGACCACCAAGTCCGCGCCGACCAGCAATCCCCATACACTAACACCATTACACGAGGGACTATTTACCATTTTTAATGAAGCCAAATTAACCTACAAACCTGTACGTCTTTGGAGTGTGGGAGAAAAAGGGAGCTCCCGGGGAAAACCCATGCAGTCACGGGGAGAACGTACAAATGCACACAGACAGCACTCACAGTCAGGATCGACCACGGGTCTCTGGCGCTGTAAGGCAGCAACTCTACCGCTGTGCCACTACACCGCCCCAACTTTGAAGAAGAAAAGGGCATTATCCCTGCAATCCCGGAAAATATTTATCTCTCAATCAACACCACTCAAGTTGCACTCTCTACATTGGTGTTGAGGGAACGTGCTATGTCCAATTTACCTGTTGTGGTGGCTTCATTAAATAACTTGTCTTGCGTGCATGATAGGTTTGATATTAATGGAAGCTCTTTTGGGCGGAGATTTGTGCGCAAAGATTCCAGGCGAAAAGTGTTTCATGGCACCATTTCAAAGAAAATCAAAGAGGTTTTACCTGCTAGAACCAAGGAACTGGAGACATTGGTTTACACAAATCGTCACAAAGTGCTGGAGTAACTAAGCAAGTCAGACAGCATCTCTGGAGAACATGGTTAAGTGATATTTTGGGTCTTCAGACTCAGATTTACTTGCTGTTCAGGTTAATATCTTGTTCCACATAGTCAGGATCGAACCCGCGTCTCTGGCACTGTAAGGCACCAACTCTACCGCTGCACTACTGTGCTGCACGCAAATATCTAGTTGAATATCCAGTTGTATCAATTTGATTTCCTCTCCTATTGGGACTATTGTGATGAAGAATGCACAGAAGAATGGAAGAGGACATTGATCTCAGTCACAGACGTATACCTAGCAATGTTCACAGTGACTGAGCTGGGAACAAGTGAGCATTAGCATTTAGTAAATCTAAAGGGCAGGTTTGGTGTGTATGTTTGTCTGTGGTGTGAGGTGTGTGTTCAGGGTGTTTTGTACCTTGCAACTGTGATGTGTGAGTCAGTTGTATACAGTGTTAGGCGTAATGTATGACTGCAGACTGTGGTGTGTATATGTGTGTTGCATGTCCGTGTGTCTGTGATTTTTGATGTGTGTGTAGTATGAGTGTGTTGGGAGGATTGTATATGCCACTAATCTGCAGTGTGTGTGAGGTCAGTCAGTGGTGTATGTTTTTGTGTACATGTGTTTGCTTGAATATGTGTGTGTACATGCGTGTCTGGTTGTGGTTATGTCTGTACATCTGTGCTCTCTATTTTGTGTATGTATGTGTGTGTGCACTGTATATATTTCCATGCAGTGTGGTTGTAGGTCTATATCTGTCCGTGTATATGGGTGTGTGTACCTGTGCACTGTGCTTGTGTGATTATACCTGTCTGTGGTATATGTGTGTGTGTGTGCATTTGTGTGCATGTGTGTGTGTGTGTGTACCAGTGGTCCATGCGTGCTCAGTGTGTAGCTGTGCAGCTTCTGTGCCTGTCGCGTGTTTGTGTATCCTTTGGGTGTGGTGTTTGTGTTCTGCTTGAAGAGCAGGCTCGGTGAGCTCAGGCTGTGCCAATAACAATAACTCACTTAGAACAGGTGTGGCAACTCAGGCATGCTGCTACATCAGTGTGGTACAGGCAGCCTTGCTACCAACAATGCAGCTGCCAACAGGAGCCGGTGCACCCGGTCGGCTGGGCCAGGCCGATATCTCCATGACCGGTGAACCTCCATGTGATTAGCTGCAGACGCTGAGAATGACTGGTCACTGATTGAATTATGTGCAGCATTTAAAATGATTGTTATTTGACACGAGGAACGATACAGTGGCACAACGATAAATTAAATTCAATGATTCTATGATATTTTATTGTCATATGTACCCAGGTACAGTGAAATGCTTTATTTTTGTATACAACCCGGTAACATCATACAGCAGACCTCGCCTCAGCAGTACACAAGAGTCACCATGTTTCTGGCACTGACAATGTTACAGAAACTTCATCTAACAGTTTTATCTTCTGCTTGCAGCAGTGAACCAGGCCTGCTGCCACATGTGGAGTTGCTGCCTTACAGTGCCAGAGACCAGGGTTCAATGCTGACTGTGGGTGGTATCTGTAAGGAGATTGTATGTACTGTACCTGTGACTACATGGGTTTTCTCCGGGTGCTCCAGCTTCCTCCAACACTCCAAAGAGGTGGGTTTGTTGATTTATTGGCTAAAATTGTAAATGGTCCCTACTGTGTTTAGGATAGTGTTAGCATACGGGGTGATCAATGATCAGCACAGACTCAGTGGGCCAAAGGGCCTGTTTCTGCACTGTATCCAAAACTAAACTAAACTAAACTAACCACTCAGCAAAAGACAGGTCATCATCACCTACTCAAGACCAAATAGGGATGGGCAATAAACGCTGGCCTTTCCAGCGACTCTCAAATCCCTAAAAGAGAATAAATGGACTTAATCTTGCACTAAACATTATTCCCTTTATCCTGTATCTGTGCACTGTGAATGACTTGATTGTAATCATGTCTAGTCTTTCCACTGACTGGATTGCTCACGACGAAAAAAGAGTTTCACTATATATTGGTACATGTGGTAATAAACTAAGCTAAACTAAACTAAACTAAATAAAGTTTGAAAGAATTCAGAATCACCCAAAAACATCTATAATCGCCGATCGTTTCATATTTCCCGTCAATGTAATTGTAAAATAAACTTATTTTATCCATCTCCCTCCGTGCAGTTTGAACTAACATTGGGCATACACTGGACATGGACAGAATAAGAGCTTAAAACAACAAATAAATCCCTAATTAACCACAGTGCCATTAGTACAGCATGCTTTATGGGGATTTAATCCATGCCTGGGAAGGAGCCAGAGATTGATGGTCTTTGAAGCCGGCAATAAATGGGATAATTTTACATTTAAACTGATCCGTGGATACAATCTGATCCAGCTGTATCAGCTAAAGCTGCAGAGATGGCTGCAGAGAATAAAGAAATAAAAGCTAAAATGAAGTGACATTTAAACTTACTCACGGGTTCCGAGGGAGTGTCAAAGTGACTGGTGCTGCTGGGAAGAGCCTACGGTACTGTTTTTGGATGTCAGAGGAGTCACAATATATCTCATTAAACTGCAAATCAGGTTGTTTAATGACCCTCTCATTGAGAGTAAAATAAATGAAGTCATTTATCTGAATGGACATTCTTGCTGAATAAACACAGCAACAGGATTGTGAAGAGTAGACACGAGATCATGGTTCTCCTGTTGATAGTTTCTTCGCTGCCCTTGAATATTTCCCCCTCTCTTCTCCGGAAGATGTTAATTCCTATTGAGCTGTGTCTTTGACACCCCGCAAGACAGTGAAGTCTGCAAGGGACTGTTGGCAGATTTGTGGTCTCTGTTGACCCGTGACTTGTCCTCATCAGGAAACAGACACCGATACTCTTCAGAGCCCAAAGGTGTTGAAAATGGTAAAAGGTCCAGCAACTCTGACCAAGACCTGCCAATGCCCTGAGATCCAGGGACAATTCCTTCATCTTCTCATCTGGCTCCCGGGAAGTGCGATGCATTCACCCATTAGCAAATAGGCTGATGAAAGCTTTTAATTGCTTGTCATATTTCATATCGTGAGTAAATGCTTCCCACTTGCCTGCATGAGTGCAGCTTCAACAACGCTCAAGAAGCTCGACAGCAGACAAGACTTAGCAACCCAATTGATAGGAATTTCTTCCACAACCATTCGCTCGCTCTACCACTAAAACACAGCAGTTTGTATCATCTGCAGCAACTCACTAGAACTTCTTGGACAGCATCTTCCAAACCCATGACCCCATTTAAGAAACATTTAGACCGGTACATGAATAGGATGGGTTTAGAGGGATATGGGCGAAATGCAAGCAGAGCGAACTATTGTAGATGTGGCATATTGGTCGGTGTGGGCAAGTTGGGCCGAAGGGCCTGTTTCAATGTAAGACTCTATGATAGACACGGTGCTAGAGTAACTCAACGGGTCAGGCAGCATCTCTGGACGAAAAGGATGGGTGATGTTTCGGGTGGGAATCCTTCTTCACACTATGAAGTCTTCAGAAGTCTGAAGGTGGATTCCAACACAAAAAGTCTGATAATTTACTAATGTCAGAGACGAAGGCCATTTGGTCCATCAAGTCAATGCTGGATCTCAAAGCATTCCCACCGGTCTCCTTTCCACACTTATTTTTCTTCCCTTGTAGGTGGCATGTTAGCACAGTGGTAGAGTTGCTATCTTACAGTGCCAGTGACCCTGGTTCGATCCTGACTACAGGTGCTGTCTGTACGGGATTTGTACGTTCTCCCTGTGACCATGCGGGTTTTCCCTGAGTGCTCTGGTTTCCTCCCACACTCCAAAAACATACAGCTTTAGTAGATTAATTGGCTTCAGTAAAGATTGTAAATTGTCACTAGTGTGAAGGATAGTGCTAGTGTACGGGGTGATCACTGGACGGTGTGGACCTGGTCGGCGGATGCCCTGTTTCCGTGCTGTTTCTCTAAACTAAACTAAACTAAACAACTCCCCCAGCCACCCTTGTCAATTTCTGACACTAACGGCTAAATTACAGTAATCGATTAACTTTTCAGCACACGTATAGAATGTGGGAAGAAACAGCAGCACCTAGGAGAAAGACAGTAGTCACAGGGAGGGCTTGCAAACTCAGCACAGACAATGCTAAAGATTCGGATCAACCCGGGTTCTTGGAGCAGTGATGCTGCAGCATTATCTAGTGTGCCATTATGGACTGTGTCTGTGTACTTGGATAGGAAATATAATTCCTGAACCATCACGCATACACCCCATACTTACCCTGCCAATCCCACCACAATTCACATCACTAATCCTCTCAATTGAAGCTTAATGCAGGAATACAAGAAAAGTCTGACCATCTGGATAGCATCTGCCATAAGAAAGCATAACAGGACTATAACCAGCTAAGCATGAAATCCTGTCAGATTTAATGGACAAGCAATATATCTTGTTCCTTGCAGTAAATTTAGATTCTCTTACAATCATAGTCACCCTTCAAACAATTATACTTCACCTTGCTCTTGTACAATTGGGATCTACCTAATTAATCTCCTCCCGATCTACCACCTTCCACATTCTTTGCCCTTCCCCAGTTCTGATCTCTTTCTAATCCCAGATTTTCATTGCTTCTACTTTGGTGACCATTCCTTCATTCCTCTTGATGTTAAATTCCGCCATTTCCTCCTAACATATTTTCATCTCTCTGCTTCTCTTCCCTGTAAAATGTACCTCATTAATATCTCCTTATTTGGCTCAGCGTCAATTTTTTTGGGGAGGAACGCTGCTGCAAAGTGACTTGGGATGTTTGTCTGCATTGAAGGCGCTACATAAATGCAATTCATTGTTCTCACTTCGAGAGTGGGCTCAATTTTAGTTGTATGATTTACACACGGCAACCATTGCAGTTCATAATTTCAATTTGTGGATTTACCAGACACCATCTGATCCATTATCCCACCTATCGCTTATGCCAGGAAACTCCAGACACACTCCAAGTATCACTTTCAAATATCCTATCATTCCCTCCCCATCTGCTTCCATTTACCAGCCTCTATCCAACCCCTCCCACCCTCCATATGGTTTCATCAGCCCATTGTCCTCTCGCCATCTAATTCCACCTAAAATGTCAACTTACACATTTTGCTTCTTCTCTCAAACTGCTGAGCTCTTCCAGCATTCTGTTGTTCCACTTCCATCCAAACATCTCTGCAACCAAAAGGACACAAAGTGCTGGAGTAACTCAACGGGTCAGGCAGTATCGCTGGAGAACAAGGATAGGTGACGTTACGGGTTGATTCGACAGACTTTCAAGTACACTATCATTCCCTCCACATCAAATTCCACTTACCACCTACCAGCCTCTATCCCACCCCTCCCATCCCCTACCTGAAGACTAGGGTTGTCAACTCTCCAGTATTAGCCAGAGCATCCCGTATATTGGGCTAAATTAGTTTGTCCCATACAAGACCGTCCTTGTCCCGTATTTGATTGCTACTACTAGGGTCGAGGGGACTGTCAGGTTGGAGCACCGAGTCCGGAACCTGCCTATCCTGTCCTGACATAGTGCAGCCCATGGAGTGCAGCAGCAGCCCGGCCAGCTGTCCGACCTTCGGACCTTCACTTACCGCCAACACCACCACGCCTCCTTCTCATGGCCGATCATCGGTTCATGAATTGGATGGGGTGCCGAACTTTGCACGCGACGTTGCGCGCACAGTCCAGCGCCCGGGCCAAAACTGCTCAGCTGACCCACCGGCTGGGTTTTGTGAGCAGTCCAGCACCCGGGCCAACTCATCATTCACCCAGCCACAGCCGAGTCAGTTAACGAATTGCTGTTGGGAATTTGTCCCTTATTTTGGCCTTTTGTCCCTTATTTGGGAGTAGGAAAGATGGCAACCCTAGTCTTGACCCGAAACCTTGCCTATCCATGTTCTCCAGAGAAGCTGACTGACCTGCTGAGTCACTCCAGCACTTTGTGTTCTTTTGTGTATTAACCAGCATCTGCAGTTCCTTGTTTCTACATCTCTGTAACTACACTTACATTGTTGGAAATAGACACAAAGTGCTGGAGTAACTCAGCGGGCCAGGCAGCATCTCTGGAGAAAAGGAATAGGTGATGTTTCAGGTCAGAACCGTTCTTCATCATTGAAATTGCTGCAGAATGCAATTTGCTTTTCAGATCATGTTATATGTTTAAATCATCCTCCTGCAGCTTTGCTAATGTCAGGATCTCATTCAGATACCTAATACAATTGCTTCCTAAACATTTTCATTCTGTTCTGTTTAAACAAATTATCTGCTCATGTATCTAATTGTTGTTTAAATAAATTGATATTACAACAATCCTCCACATCAGAAGTACTTAATTACCTGTAGACTGTTTCTGAAGGTGCTGTATAAATATAAATCAATCTTTCTTTCTGTTTCCCCAATTTTTTAAATACTTTTAAAGTTTACTTAACTGGCATTTCTCATTTTCTGTTAAGCGTTCAACATTCTTTATTTAGTGAAAGCTGCTTGATATAAGTAAAAGTTCTTGACTAAGAGACCTCATTAAGGATTGAAGATTGATGACCATAAAAGGACTAAGGCAGTGATCTCTTATTCTTTCAGTCACTCAGTTCCGAGATCAGTTGGCATCATTCCACTCCCTGTTGCTTACATTTCAATGCCATTTTTAAAGTAGTAAAACAAAGCTCTGCACGTTCTCACACAGAATGATACCTTACCAAGCAGAAGGAGGAAACATCAAGAAAAATCAGACTTCCGGCAAAATGAAGGAGTGAGGCCAGAAGACGTAGGCAAGGACCTCCGGAGATAAGATTCAGTGAAGAGGCAGAGTTTGAGAATCAAAAGGGTGATGAATTAGGAGTACATTACAGAGGCCTACTTCACACAGAGCAAGGGAAAGCCATAACATTAGACATAGATGTTGATGTTTCATCTTCAAGTTACAATGCAGTGTTAAAGGTTAATTCAATGGTTCAATGGTTCTTTATTATCAAGTATACCAAGGTGCAGTGAAAATCTTTTTTGCATACAGATCATACAAGATTATTGCCATACATGTCCAGTCCCTGATTAAGTACAGAATGCATACAAAACAAACTGAGTCCATACACAAGAGGTGCCAAGTTTAGGCACCATTTTCAATGTCCCATCTGCAGCTGGCCATAAAGACCCATTGCCTCCATCTATATCATCCTGTGAACCGTCGCAGAAAGTAAGACCCTGGGTTCTTGGTACCAGCCTATTGACCAGCGCTTGCTGCTGTCGCAGGCTGCCTCCACCTTCCTCTCTGATTCCCGGTCCTCAGGAGTGAGCAGGAGATGAGCCACGGACGAGGATCCGACTCCAGGCAGCTCTCCGGTTCCGCGGCGGGTGAGCCAGCCTGCTGCCGGGGAATGGCAACGGCGCACTGCTCTTCGGAAGCTGTGGTTACAGAAGAATGACAGGAGAATGGGGTGGAGAGGGAAATATAGATCAGCCATGATCAAATAGCAGAGGAGACTTGATGGGCTGAATGGCCTAATTATGCTCCTATGCCTTACGGACATGGTCTACAGCAATCAATCAGTGGACTTATGGTCTTATGGTCCACAGCGATCAATAGACGGCACTCTGCAAATGGATCTCCACATAATGTTACAACATTTCAATAGTGGTGAGCAGGTGAACCAGTGGAGATGTTGGAAACATTCCAAGCTGCTTATATATATATATTTTTTCATTATTAGTTTAATGAATCGAAAAAACTTGAAAAGTAATTCTCAATCTCGGAATTAAATCAATGTGGCTCTATGACCTCCTATTGCTGCTGGAGTGATTTTCTTTTCAGTACGTTAACAAAGTAATGTAGAGCTGTCTCCAATCACTGTAACTTGTAATAATAGAATCAGAACTCATTGCACAGGCCAGAGGAGGAGAGATGTGGAGGAGAGAGGATGAGGAGAGACAAGATGTTATGCTTAGCTGACAGTGAATATAGGTTCCAAGAGCCTGAGGGGAAGAGAAGAGAAAGTGGATGGAAAGCGGTGAAGCGTGTGTTTCAGTGGGAGAAAGCATTCTGCGGTATAATGCTTCTTGGCAAGCACGCAGAGAGATAGAGAGAATGTGGGGTGACATATGGGCAGGTTAGAAGGACCGAGAGATCCTGAAATATTCCGAGTGGCTGACAGTGGATGGAGTGCCGTGCCGATCACTGACAGTATCCCTACTGATGTTCTAAAGCATGGCTGCAAGGAGCTCCAATCTTACATTCACTGTAACATTTCCACATCTCCAGGGAGAGAACATGCCCAGATAACCCAGAGGTGCCATCATTCTGACCATCTTCAAGGAAGGTGATCTATACAATTATAGTAACATGTGCAGTTCTTGAGTAAGACATCTATTGTACAATGTTGTGATGTATCGCAGAGCGGTGAGGGGCGGTTGATTTGACTAATCTAAGCTCGAAGGTTCCTACCACAGTGGTGACAGAACCACCAGCGGTTCTTGATTATTGTGGCCCCTCATTGATCGCATCGGCCACCTTGAAGCCACAGAACCAGAATAGAATCAAGTCTTTCGTAGAGCTGGGGAACTACCTAAGAAGAAGTCTGTGAACAAATAATGCAGTTAGTTGGTATTGTCTGCTTATATGTTGAACCACAGCAATGTCCTGTCCTGTCCACAGCTTGGTACAGCGGCACAGTGGTGCAAGGGTAGAGTTACTGCCTTACACCACCAGAAACTCAGGTTCGATCCTGACTACAGGTGCTGTCTGTACGAAGTTTGTAGGTTCTCCCCGTGACTGCATTGGTTTTCCCCAGGTGCCATGGGTTTCCTCCCACATTCCAAAGACGTGCAGGTTTGTAGGTTCATTGACTTCTGTAAATTGTCTCTAGTGTGTAGGATAGGACTAGTGTATGGGGGATCATTGGTCGGCACAGACTCAGTGGGCTGAAGGGCCTGTTTGCGCACCATATTTCAAAACTAAGGTATTAACCTGATGATGCAGAGGTGAATTACATCTCTCACAGGGTCAATCATATTTTCAACCCAGCAAGCTATAGAGGTTGAATCAGATTTGAGAACTGAGCAACAAAGAGGCGATCAGATTACCCATGGTCATTTTAAATGATGGGGAAGGTTCATGTGGTCAATCTCAACTCTTACTTCTTTAATTCCAGCATTGCTTTGTCTTTCCCTCCTTCCAACACTCTTCCCCACAGTGGTTACTAGATCCCAACAATATAATCATTGAGTTATAATGCGTGGAAACAGCCTCTTTGGCCACCGAGTCCTTGCCAACCATCGATCATCTATTCACACTAATTCTATGTTATCCCACTTTTTCCCAATTTACAGAGGGCCAATTAACCTACAAACCCACACATCTTTGGGATGTGGGAGGAAACTGGAGCACCCAGAGAAAACTCAAACGGTCACAGGGAGAACATGCAAACTCCACTCGACTGCACACGAGGTCAGGATCGAACCTGGGTCTATGGCACTGCGAGGCATCAGTTCTACCTGCTGCACCACTCTGGCACCCTGTGGCATTGATTTCATAAATGTTGAATTAAGATGAAACATTGTCACAATTGACCGGTTTGGATTAACTTCAGGCCCATTTTGAAGTCAACAAATTGACTTCAGACTTATTTTGTTTAAACCATCGGTTTCTTTGGGTTGTAATGTTACCGATGCTATTTCACAGTTAAAGGGAGGAAAGTCGAAAATGTCAGAGTACTGAGAGTGGCAAATGTTCTGCTTCTTAATCTGATTTAATTTTGCTGAGTAAATTGGGTGCTTCATTTAATCTCTAAGAGCTATTGAGAAACAAAATAGCATGCTAATACAAAATAGTGATTAATCAGTGTTGCCTGAAGCAAGTATAAGCTTGAATTTCAAAAGGAACAGTAAAACACATAGGAATTGGGATAACTTACTCTTTGATATATTATGGATATTTATTTTCCCCTGGACACCTGTCTTATTGTTTAAGGTTCACCTATTTTGCTGAAACTTCTGTTATTGCTTGGGAATTATTGTTCTTTGTCCTTTGAAAGGAAACAAATAGGAATCAGAGGTTCATACAAAATATACACCTCAATAGGACCCTGTGCAACACATCGACTCCTTTCCAGCTGTGAAAGATCAACCCAGCTTAATCCCACCTGCCACCATTTGATCCATAGCCCTGAAGGTCACAGCTCTTCGAGAACAAGTCCAAATGCAGGTTAAATGTGGTGGGGATTTCTGTCTCAATCACCCTTTCAGGCAGTAAGTTTCAGATCCCTAAGCCCCACAGTGTGAAAATATTTCCCCCCATATCCTGTTAAATCAACGTTCCCTGGTATATGACATCATGGTTGGGGGAGGGGGGGGGGGAGGGGGGAGGGGGGGGGAGGGGGTATGGGGGGAGGAGGGGAATAAATCCTTCCTCTTTACCCTATTTATGATCTTAATATTTTGATGCATTGAATTACTGTATATTCTATCCTCTCCCATCAGGCAAGAGATACAGAAGTGTGAAAACACACACCTCCAGATTCAGAGACAGTTTCTTCCCAGCTGTTATCAGGCAACTGAACCATCCTAGACCAACTAGAGACCTACTATCTACCTCATTGAAGAAGCTCGCATAGTCTTTAATCGGACTTTACTGGACTTTATCTTGCACTAAACATTTTCCCCAGGCATGGAAATTGCTTTCATAATGTGGGGGGTGGGGGGGGGGGGGGGCGGGGGACAGGGGGGACACAATTTCTGCGCACACTCACACACATACACACGAGGCCTCGGAGGCTCAATCCAGCGCTAAATGCAGCTCAACTCTGCCTGTCTCGCCGGGTTAACCTACAGCCCTGCCTGGACTGACGGGACACCAGCCTGGAGTCGTGGAGCTAGCGCTGCTTCTCCGCGCTGGCTGTAAACCTGGGCCATATATCCCATATGTCCAGGCAGGGCTGTAGGTTAACCTGGCGGGACAGGCAGAGTTGAGCTGAGTTTAGCGCTGCTTCTCTGTGCTGGCTGTGGGCCTGGGGGCACAGCTCCTGTCTGACTCCCGACGCCTCTGGCCACCCCCGGGGGGGAACTCGGGTGAGGACGGGGATGGTCCAGTGGCGGTTTGGCAGTGATTGCAGCGCCGGAGAGCCGGGATGGATCCTGGCTGCGGATGAGGTGCAGGTCTGTGTCCAGGGCTGCCGAGAGTGATTTGGCACGTCTCCCTTCTCCAATCACCGCGCTCTATCCTCAGTCCCAGCCCCCCTCCTACTTCCGCCTCTGACCGACACCTCCCTCCTCCAATGATCTGGAGGAGGTGAATTACCATGTCCTCCCCCCCATTGCCTGCTGACCGACGTCTCTCTCGTCCAATCAGAGCCCTCGATCAGCAGTCCCACCTCCACTGACTCGCGGAAAGCGGAGATTTCACAGAGTTTTTAAATCCGGATTACAAATATTGAGGGGGGGGGGGAATCGCCCCCACCTCTCACAACGCCCACCCTGCCCCCCCCCAAGATTTCCGCCCCTGTTTTTCCCATTATCATGTATCTAAAGACTGTGGGCGACTCGAGTGTAATCATGTACAGTCTTTTGCTGACTGGTTAGCACGTAACAAATAGCTTTTCACTGTAATGTTACAATAAACTAAACTAAACCAAACAATATTTAATTATGTAATTTGAATCTATTGTAGCATTACAATCCTTTAATGCTATATTTTGAACTAAATGGTCCATTTATCCTTTATCTGTGCACTGTGGACAGCTTAATTTATTCATGTATTCTCTTGTCTTTGGAGGGATAGCACACAAACTAAAGCTTTTCACTGCACCTTGAAACACGTGATAATAATAATAAACTAAACTACACTTATCGTGTTATCCAGGATATTAAAAACTTTACAATTAGAGTTTAGAGTTTAGTGATATCCTGCAGAAACCGGCCCTTCGGCTCACCGAGTCTGCGCCGATCAGCAATCATCCTGTACATTAATTCTATCCTACGCACTAGGGACAATTTACAATTCCTACCGAAGCCAATTAACCTACAAACCTGTACGGCTTTGGAGTGTGGGTGGAAACCGGAGTTCCTGGAAAAAACCCACACAATCACGGAGAGAATGTACAAACTCCATACGGACAGCACCCGCAGTCCGATCAAACCCAGGTCTCTGGCGCTGTAAGGCATCAACTATGCCATTGTGCAATGTGCCACCCCAATTATTACCAGCTATA
Organism: Amblyraja radiata; assembly: GCF_010909765.2. Lineage (NCBI taxonomy): Eukaryota > Metazoa > Chordata > Chondrichthyes > Rajiformes > Rajidae > Amblyraja > Amblyraja radiata. The sequence continues at coordinate 22,176,135 of NC_045972.1, read as the reverse complement.
TGTACCAGCAAGAGTCTGAGTGGATAGCTATGTTGGAAGGGCAATTTCATACGGCTTGGATGCTGACAAGGCAAAGCAGGAACAGGAAAATAGGGCAGAGGGATGATCAGGGTAATGAAGGAGCGACAGACGAGTGTCGCAAATGATGTAGAGTCATAGTCATGGAACTGTATGTCACAAAAGCAGGCCATTCAGCCCACTATATCCTTGCGGACAAGTAGGAGGGGTTGGACAAACTTGGATTGCTTCTTCCATCTGCCAATCATACCCCCTTCACCTGTACCCACCTATCACTTGCCAGGCTTTGTCCCACCAGTAAATCTCTTCCAGCAGCACAGTGGCGCAGCGGTAGAGATGCTGCTTTACAACCAGAGACCCAGGTTTGATCCTGATTACAGGTGCTGTATGTATAATAGACAATAGACACTAGACAATAGGTGCAGGAGCAGGCCATTTGGCCCTTCGAGCCAGCACCACCATTCAATGTGATCATGGCTGATCATCCCCAATCAGTACCCTGTTCCTGCCTTCTCCCCATATCCCCTGACCGCTATTTTTAAGAGCCCTATCTAGCTCTCTCTTGAAAGCATCCAGAGAACCTGCCTCCACCGCCCTCTGAGGCAGAGAATTCCACAGAGTTTGTAAGTTCTCCCTATGGCCATGTAGGTTTTCTCCGGGTACTCCGGTTTCCACCCACATTCCAAAGACATATATAAGTTTCTAGGTCAATTATTTTCGGTAAAATTGTAAATTGTCCCTAGTGTGTAGGACAGTGCCAGTGTACGGGGTGATCGCTGGTCAGAGCAGACTCAACCGAAGTCCCTGTTTCCAGGCTGTATCTCTAAAATCTAAATTCTAAAGTCTTTCTCCCCCCCCCACTACATCCAGTCTGAAGTAGGGTCCCGATCCGAAACATCCTCTGTCCATGTCCGCCATAGAGGTGGCTTGACCCGTTGAATTCCTTCAGCACTTTGCGTTATGTGTAATACTGTATATCCTTTCGATCCTGAGGAATTCTGTACCAGCAGTTGACCTTGAAAACGGAGCATTGATTTCTGGTATTACATGGTGAACAGGAGTCATTAGTGAATCATCCTGTAGGAGGTGTGATGGGGAGTAGTTCTCGAATATTCCGATACAATGCTACCTGCCTCGGGTGATGGATCATCTTAACTGGATCCCATCAATTCTTACCTGGCTGCGAAAAAGAATGTGACACTTGTATGAAATTAATCATCACCTGTGGTATAAACCAATCACAAGCATGCAGCGAGGGGACTACTAATTATTCTCACTGAGGTTTGCACTGGCAAGCATCAGTATTCTTAAAAGAACATTCATTCTTTCCCAAGGCTTTAGTGTTGCCAATGGCTCTTGAAAATAGATTTCTTAAGGCACAGCGATGTTAGGCAGTTTACTTCCTCAAATTAAAGACAACATTTATTTTATAGCCTGAAGTTTTGAGTCTGAAGAAGGGTCTCGACCTGAAATGTCACCCATTCCATCTACCCAGAGATGCTGCCCGTCCCGTTGAGTTACTCCAGCATTTTGTGTCTATCTTTAGTTTATTCTGACACAGTTGGCAGCGAATCAGTGGGTTTGCATCTTCTTCCAGAGGCTGATATAAATTCTGGTTGGCAGGATTGAGAGAGCAAAGTATTGTTGGCAGGGCTTATTGGGTGCGAAGTTCAACAGCCTTATTTATTCTTTTAAGGTGGGTATAAAAGTTTCCATGGACCTACTTCAAAGCAGAAGTGGAAGAATGTCCATACTACAGATGTGTTGAGAAGAAACGTTATTCCATAATTGTGGCCTAACAATTAGAGGTGCTGCACAGTGGCGCAGCGGTAGAGTTGCTGCCTTACAGTGCCAGAGATTCGATCCGGGTTCAATCCTGAGTACGGATGCTTTCGTTACGAAGTTTGCACTTTCTTCCTGTGACCACATGGGTTTTCTCCAGGTGCTCCGGTTTCCTCCTACACGCCAAAGATGTGCAGGTTTCTAGGTTAATTAGCTTATGTAAATTGTAAGTTGTCTTTAGTGTGTAGGATAGTGCTAGTGTATGGGGCATGGACTAGCCGGCATGCCGTCCTGGCCGGCATGGACTCGGTGAGCCGAAGGGCCTGTATCTCTAAAGTCAAGTCTAAATTGTTTCACAAAGCACACGAGCTGTTGGTAGTGTGCTGGAACTGAGAACAAGAACCTCATATTTAATCATCCCAAAGACTGGTATAGATGCAATGTTGGGGGAAGATGGAGTTACTATGTACAGCATGGAGATGGGCCCTGCAGCACAACTCATCCACAGTGTTCTATCTAAGCTAGTCGCATATGCATGCCTTTGGCCCATATCCCTCTAATCCCCTCCTATCCATGTACTTGTCCAAGCGTCTGTTAAATGCTGGTTGGTTGATAGTTGGGTGAAGTTCCAGGCAGTGCCAACATCCATACATTTCTCATGTGCAGTGGGGGAGTGTGGCTGATATCTTTCTCATTCACCTAACATGGTTGAGCTCAATTTGATGTTTGTTGCTGCTGCAGTGAGATAAGGTGATAGCATAGAGGGAACCGGGTCAACTTCTAACAGTAAAGACACACGGAAAGCCACAGTTTTATTGGACAAGGCTTAGGATAGAATTTGAGCTTACTCATAGGTTGAAGAAGAGGAAGAAGGTCAGATGAGGAGCAAACCCAGAAAAGGAGAGGAATTAGAGAAGAAAAGATCTAGAAGTACAAAGAAAGACACCCAAGTATATTGTACCTTTCACAATGCAACTTACAATGTTTTATAACCAGTGCAGTACTTAAGCTCGGGTTGTAAAGTGGGGAACACAGCAGTTAATTAGTGCACAACACAATTAGCAGTGTGATAAAGATAGAAAAGCACTGACAGAGTAGGGTCCAAAGTCATGAGAATTTTTCATTGTCATATGTCCCAAACGAACAATGAGATCCTTACTTGCAGCAGCACAATAGAACAGAATATTTAAGCATAGTACTCTGTAAACAATATAGTAAAGAAAAAGAGTTTAGTATACATACACACAAACACATATATATATAGACATATATGCAAACAAACACACGTACACACACACGTACACACACACACACACACACACATATATATTATATATATATATTCAAATATTCATACTTTCATACATTCATATATACACATATATAAAACAAACAAGCAATCACCGTGCAATAAGGCAAAACCAATGCCCCTAAGACTATGTAGTTCAGAGCTTATTTGGAGGTTGTAGTGGGTAATAACCTGAGGTAAGAAGCTGTTCCTGAACCTGGACGTTATCGTTTTCAGGCTCCTATATCTTCTTCCCAATGGCAGGAGTGAAATGAGTGTGTGGCCAGAGTGGTGTGGAATATGAATAAGAGAGGAATAAAAGGAGAGAAGGAGAGGCAGAGGGGCAGGAGCGAAGAATTGAGTGAAAATTATGTTTAGCCCAGTAGAGGTCACAAGGCAGCCAAAGAGCTCCATAGACACAGCAATTCACTGAGCCTTTTTTATTATAGAACTTAATTGCTATATTACTTTAGAGCTTCATAGATCAATTTTCCTTCTGTAGACTGGAGATATTTCAATGGAGCGTCTTCCCATTAATCTACTCACTGGTCAGATAGCGATTTTTGGGTTAAAAATAGTCCAACTCTTAAAATAAATCTTGGCATAAATAAATAAAAATAACTCTATTACGGATATGGCCTGAGCCATTTTATCTGGATTGTATGAAATTCAAGTTCATTCTCGACGGATGTATCTTTTTTCCAAAATGTGGGTAAGTCGGGTCAGAGAAACTAGATATCAATGTTGTCTGCCTGTGTAATGGATCATTTTGCTATAATGAGATGCATTTGCTTCTCTTTCTTTCCCTTTTACTCCAGAACATGTGTCTGAACCACAACATCATCTTACAAAGATTGAGGATGAGAGAAGTATGCACAGTGGGAAAATAAATCAATTTAAAGATTGTGATGCATGCAATCTGATTCTTCCAATCCTATAATAATAAAAAAAGCTTTTTCCTGTCTATTTCTGGATTCTCTTTTTTTTGTATCACTACCCTTCAGGTGAAAGTAAGATGTTAAAATGTTATAAAAAGCCTGACAGCAATCTGCAATCTCTTGCGTAGATTGCTTGCTGCAATTTAACATACAGTAGCTGCCACTCAATGAGCTGACTGTTTTTCATTGTCATGTATCCCAAACAGAAAAAAATGAAATTCTTACTTGCAGCAGCACAACAGAACAGAATATGTAAGCATAGTTCTCTGTAAACAAAATATATAATAATATTATAAATATATAAATATATAATAAGCATGTATATAACAAATATATATGTGTATATATATATATATACACATATATATTTGTTATATATATATATATATCTGTGTGCATGTGTATACTGAACTTCATTGATTATATATATGTATATTATACATAATATATTATATGTTTATATTAAAATATATTTATAGAATATATATACATACATACATACATAGACTGTATGTTACTCTTCCCACTTTAATTTCCTCCAAATAACACATGAAGTGCTACTGTCAGCCCAACATTTCTCCCCACTTGGAGCTAGCTTCCGTATCTTGGTCTGGCAGTGAGTCTGTGCTCTAAATCCTCCTAGGGCTTGCTCCTCTTTGTGTTCTGCAACGTCCTTCAGGCCCACTACCTTCCAATTTATCTGTGCTTCTCCAAACCCGGCCTCCAGTGAGTTCCTGACTTTCCTTGTTCCATTGTCAGTTGTGGCTTTAGCTGCCTTGGCTGTAAGCTGTGGAATTTCCTCCCTGAACCTCTTCACCTTTCCTCCCTGAAGAGGCTTCTTAAAACATAACCAACAAGCAAGCTTTTGGCCATCTGTACTAATACATCCCATGTGCCAAAATGTGTTTGGTATTGCTTCTATGAAACTTCATGGGGCTTTAGTTTTGTTTATTTAGTTTAGTTTATTATTGTCATGAGTAGCGAGGTACAGTGAAAAGCTTGAGTTTTTGTGCTATCAGGTCAAAAAAAGACTATACATGATTACAATCAAACCGTCCATAGTGTACAGATACAGGATAAAGGGCTCACAATTTAGTGCAAGATATTGTCCGATAAAGTCCAATTAAAGATACTTCAAAATATAGCAACAAAGAACTGCAGATGCTGGTTTACACCACAGATAGACACAAAGTGCTGGAGTAACTCAGCAGATCAAGCAGCATTTCTGGAAAAAAGGAACAGGTAACGTTTCGGGTCGGAACCTTTCGGAATAGAGTGGGGGGAACTGGAAGTGAGAAAAGGCCAGAACAAATCAAAGCCGGCAACAGATAACAGAGGAAGGGTGGACCCCATAATAGCCCATTGTTGGCTGGGGAAGAGGTGATAATGAAGGGATACACGGATGCAAACAGTAGAACTGGTAGGACAACTAGGATGCGAGAGGGGGAGAGAGATGGAATGCAGGGGTTACCGCATTAGCGAAATAAATGTTCATACTGCTGGGTTGTAAGCTGCCCAAGCGAAATATGAGGTGCTGTTCCTCCAATTTGCACGTGGCCTCATTCTGGCAGTGGACAGGGCCGAAGACAAAAAGGTCAGTATGGGAATGGAAGTTAAAATGTATGGCAAGCGGGTAATTGTATAGACCCAGGTGGACAGCATTTGTGTTCAGCAGAACAATCGGCCAGTCTGCACATGGCCTCACCAATATATAGGAGTCCACACCAAGCACAATGGATACAGTAGATGAGGTTGGAGGAGCTGCAAGTGAACCTCTACCTCACCTGAAAGGACTGTTGGGGTCCCTGGATGGAGTTGAGGGAGGAGGTATAAGGACGGGTGTTGCATCTGCAGGGGAAAGTTCCTGGGGAGGGGGCGGTTTGGGTGCGACAGGATGAGTCCTCTGTCCCCACTCAAGTGCAATCACATCCTTCCAATAGTGTGGTGACCAGAAGTGCACAGAATATCCCACCAGTGTTGGTGGGATACGACCAATGTTAAATACATCTGCCTAGCATAAAATAACCCTCACCTGTGTCCACCTACGCTCTGCCATGCCTTGCTCTGCCCCTGCACCCTTCTAGCTTTCTTTCCCCCTCACTCCTGCAATGAATCAGTCTGAAGAAGGATCCCAACCTCAAAGATCACCTATCCATGTTCTCCACAGATGCTACATGACCCACTTAGTTACTCCAGGACATTGAGTCTTTCAATGTTTTATAAAGTTGTATCAAGACTACCCTGTATGCAAAATACTGGAGTAACTCAGCAAGTCAAGTGAAACCTTCTTCCGACCCAAACTGTCACCTGTTTTTTTTCCACAGATGCTGCTTGACCCGTTGAGTTACTCCAGCATTTTGTATCTATCTTTGGCATAAACCAGCATCTGCAGTTCCTTTCTACACATACCCTGCAGTTATGCCCTGACTAATAAATGCGGGCATTAGTATGCTTTCTTCACCCTCCTCTCTATGTGTGCTGCCTTCTGTGGACTTGTATACCTTGCAGGCCACCTCTATTCCACACAGGTGTAGGTGTAGGTGTAGGTGAATCGGGTGGGCGGCGCGATTCACGTCGCAGCGGCCTCTGCAGTCCGTCTGTCTTTTTATTATTTTTTGTCTCGTTTGAATGTAGTTTTTTTTTTTTTTTTGTGTGTGTATGTGTGTGGTTATGTGTGTGGGGGGCGGGGGGCGGGGGGTGGGGGAAACTTTAAAAATCTATCCCCTGCACGGAGAATCCGACCTTTTCTCTGTCGGGTCTCCGTTGTCGTTGGGGCCTAGCACCGTGGAGCGGCCTCCAGCAGGAACGACCTGGGGCTCCAGTCGCGGAGCTGCGGACCTACTCACCATCGCGGAGCTGGCCGAGTTCGGAGCGGGAGGAGCGGTGGTGGCGCGCTGCTGCGACCCGACCCCGGGGATTCGGAGGCTTACCGCAGGTCTGGTGGACAGTGACACCGGGAGCCCGCGGGTCCCTACTGGGAGACCGCTTTTCGGGGCTTCCGCAACGGCGACTTCACCCGCCCGAGTTGCGGGGTTGAAGAGTACCTGGAGCGGGGCCTTACATCATCGCCCGGCGTGGCTTGGAATGGCTGTGGGACTTTGCTAGTGCCCGCCGGGGGCTCCAATAACAAGACCCGGAGCGTGGTCTTGCATCACCTGGCGCGGCGTTAATGGCCGCGGGACAATTACCATCGCCCGCCGGGGGCTTTGACTTTGACTCTGACATCGGGAGGGGAATGGGGAGTGCAGGGGAGAGATAAGTCTTTGCCTTCCATCACAGCGAGGAGGAGATGCGCTGTGATGGATGTTTGTGTAAATTGTGTTGTGTCTTGGTTCTTTTCCTTGTGTGTACGACTGCAGAAACAACATTTTGTTTGAACCTCAATGGGGTTCAAATGACAAATAAATTGTATTGTATTGTATTGTATTGTATTGTATTGTATTGTATTGTATTGTATTGTATTGTATTGTATTGTATTGTGTAAGAGAGCCAATATTTGACCCAAGATCCCAGGCGTGACCACATCTCTCCAGCTCTAGGCTTTGTGATGGATCTGGCAAATAATTAGAAATACCACTCAACCGAACTAAACATACCTATTGCTATTTAAATGTGGGAGCATTGAGTCAACTCATATCCTTAATACCCTCCCATCCATTGAATATACAGGCTAACTAGTTATATTTCCAAGGTGGAATGGATTTTGTTCATATTCAACTTCATTTGCTACTGGCCAGCACAAGCAAAACAATACGGAGCGACACAGTTATGCAACGGTAGAGTTGCTGCCTTACAGCGCTGGAGACCTGGATTCGATCCGTCCTTTGAGTGCTGTCTGTATGGCGTTTATACGTTCTCCCTGTGATGTGTGGAGCTTTTTCCGGGTGCTCCAGTTTTCTCCCAAATTGCAAAGGCATGCAAGTTTGTAGGTTAATTGGCTCCTGTAAATTGTAAATTGTTCCTAGTGTGTAGGATAATGCTGGTTGGCGTGGACACAGTGGGCCGAAGGGCCTATTTCCGCGCTGTATCACTAAAGTCTAATGTAAAGTATAAAGTCTAAAGATAGAACTAGCGCAAGGGTGATCGCTGATCGGTGTGGATTCAGTGGGCTGCAGTACCTGTTTCCACTATGTATCACTAAACTAAAATCCCCACTCTTTTCACCTCTTCTAATACAAAAGTAGGTAATTAAATGCAGAATAATTGTATTTGTTATTTTTGTGTATTGGAGATTTACTTGGCATGCCATGGCACACCACTCCCTTGTGGGAATATACATTCCCTTGTACCCCACTGATAGAGAATGTCCATTATATTATTGAGTGCTGAGTGCATACAGCAAGTGTTTTGATAGATGCTGCTAGATAAAATTATATTATATCATGCTCCAATCTATCAAAATATTATCCAATGTCAATATTAGTGCTGGATCTCTTCCTCCCTATTCGATTACTGGTGTGAGACTCCTAAAGTCAGGCATCTTTGTCTACTGACCCTTCTATCCAAACCTCTCTCACATAACTAGATGTTTGCTCTCTGTCAGGCAGCTGAGACCAAATCTGGCAAAGTAAGTTAAGCCTGTTTATAAAAGTTCTGTCACTCACCCTGAAAATAAATAGTATTTAGGCCAAAACGGAGCAGTGTTTGCTATTTTTTCATCTGACGCCATTTTTTAAATGTCCACAGCTCCTGCATATAGAGGCACTGGGCATGAATCCATGTGTGAGGAATGAAGGGCATTTAAAATCTCTTCCTTACTCACATTACATGAAATATAGAACATAGAACAGTGCAGCACAGGAACAGGCCCTTCGGCTCACAATGTCCGTGCCGAACATGATGCCTAGTTTAACTAGTCTCCACTGCCTGCACATGATCCATATCCCTTCATCACCCACATATCATGTGCCTATCCAAAAGCCTCTTAAACGCTAATATTGCATCTGCTTCCACCACCACACCTGGCGGTGTGTTCCAAGCACTCACCACTCACTGTGTGAAAAAAAACATGCCTCACACAAAGTGCTGGAGTAACTCGGCAGGTCAGGCAGCATCTTTGGAGAAAAGCAACAGATGAGATTTCGGGTCGGAACCCTTCTTCAGATTGAAAGTAGAGGAGTAGGGGGTATTTGGAGGTAGGAAAAGGCCAGGACAAATCAGGGCTGGCAACAGATGACCAAGGAAGGGTTGAGCCCATAAAGGCCCATTGTTGGCTGGGGAAGAGGTAATAATGAAGGGATACATGGAGTGGAACTGGTAGAACGAGTAGTGTGGGGTTGAAATTCGAAAATTCAATGTTCAAACCACTAGGGTCAGTCTGAAGAAGGGTTTGACCCAAAACGTCACCCATTCCTTCTCTCCAGAGAGGCTGCCTGTCCCGCTGAGTTACTCCAGCATTCTGTGTCCACCTTCGATTCAAACCACTGGGTTGTAAGTTGCCCAAGCACAATATGAGGTGCTGTTCCTCCAATTTGTATGTGGCCTCACCCTGACAGTGAAGGGGTCCCTGGACAGAACGGTCAGTATGGGAATGGGAAGGGGAGTTAAAATGTTAAAATATTTGGCAACCGGGAGATCGTGGGAGAGTTTATTTAACCTATCCTTATACCTAATACTCTGTATTCCCGAGGGTATTATTCCTCAGACAGCAACCTAAAGCAAACCATATAGCTCGGAGTCTAGATTGAAATGTAACACATGATAGCAAGGGTACCTCTGTGTTACATTTGATTTCAGATCTAGAGCAACTTCAATGTATAGTTTTAAGGTGGAAGGAGCTAAATTTAAAGATATGCGAAAGGAGATTTTTTTACACAGTGGGTGGTGGGTGCCTGGAATGTGTTGCCAGGGCTGGTCATAGAGTTAGCAATATGGGAATAGGCCTTTCGACCCAACTTGCCCATGCCGACCTAGATTCCATCTACACTAATCCCACCTGTCCAGGTTTGGTCCATATCCCTGAAAATTCTTCCTATCCGTGTACCAGTCCAAGTATCTATTATAATCATAATCATAATAATCATAATGGTACTTTATTAGCCAAGTATGTTTTGCAACATACGAAGTATTTGATTTGCCATACAGTCATACCAATAAAGAACAACAAGACACCCAAATTAATTTTAGCATGAACATCCACCACATCGACTCCCCCACATTCCTCATTGTAATGGAAGGCGAAAAAAGTTCAATCTTCTTCCCTTCTTTGTTCTCCCATGGCCGGGGCACTCGAACTTTCCATTGTCGGGGCGATCTTGGTCGAACCCTCCGTATCTGGACGATCAAGCTCCTGCATCGGGGGGATCTCAGCTCTCCCGCGCCGGGCGATCGGACTCCAAGTCGGGGCTAGTCGAACCTCTTGTGACTTTGGAGCTTCCCGACATCGGTCTCTACTGGTGATGGAGGCAGATACAGTATTGGCATTTAAGAGACTTTTACAGTAGATAGGCACATGGATAAGCAGGGAATGGAAGGATATGGATAATGTGCAGGCAGAAAAGTATTGCTCTTGGCATTATGCATGGCATAGACATTTTGGGCTGAAGGGCTTTTTCCTCTTCTATGTTCTATGTTCCTTCCATAAAGGACTGTAATGAACCAGATCTTCTTCTCATGATCTCCCACCAAATAATTGACACAATGTTAATGGACTTTCTTTTTCCTTGCCAAAGGTGTAACGAGTAAAACTCACTTGGGCCCAGGCAATGCCTGGCTCTCCATTAAATATACGAACACTCCTTTTTCCAATTCAATTCAGTATCCTCACCTTCTTCTCAGCCTTTTAGTTAGTTTAGTTTAGTTTAGTTTAGTTTAGTTTAGTTTAGTTTAGTTTAGTTTAGTTTAGTTTCAAGATGCAGCGTGGAAACATTCTCTTCAACCCACCAAGTCTGCCCCAGCCAACACCTGTACACTGTTTCTATCTTACACACTAGGGATAATTGACAGAAGCCAATTAACCTACAAACTTGCACATCTTTAGAATGTGGCAGGAAACGCTGCATGCAGAGGAAACCCAAGCGGTCAGAGAGAGAACGTACAAAGTCTTTACGGAGAGTACCCATAGTCAGGATCGAACCCCAGGTCTCTGGTGCTGTTAAAAGCAGCAATAGAACTGTTGTGCCACTGGGCAGCCCCTAAGTCTTTTATTTATTTGTAACTTTTAAAAATCTTTAGCAACTGTATAAGTGCTACTTCCTGTATACATCCAAAACTCAGAACGTTTATTATCTTTGCTGCTAACTTCCATTTTACTCTCACTTTCACGTGGAGTCCATATCTAATTCCTCCCTTCCCTTTCTTAAAACCTCCATCTCAGGGGATAGGTTAGAAAACAACATTCGATATTATCTCTCAGATTCCCACACTAGATTTGGTGTTTACGATGTTCACTGACTGGTTAGCACGCAACAAAAAAGCTTTCTATTGTACCTCAGTACACTTGACAATAAACTAAACTAAACTAAATGAACAGAACTCCATCTTCCATCTGGGCTAATTGCAGTCCTAAGGTTTTAATATCAATTTCAGAGAACAACAATTTCAATGCCAGTTTCCTTTTCTTTCCACAGAGGTATCCTATTTCAGTTTCAACTTAAATGAAAATCTGACAAAAAAATTGCAGAGCACACCCGGCAGGTCAGGCAGCATCTATGGAGAGATTCGACCTCCCTTCGACTATGATGAAGACTATCTACGACTACCTTCGACCACCTTTGACTACCCTCGATTACCTACGACTAACATGCCGACATACCTCAACCTACTACGACTAAACCTACGAGTAAAAAAAGTATCGATTTTTTCCATGCGGACCTTTTTTTACTCACGGACATTTTTTTAACATATTGAAAAAAACGCCGTTACCTAGCTGAAGCCTCGAATATGCGGAGACCACTCTCGAGCATGAAGGAGAGTTACAAAGACTTCCTACGACATTGTGTCGGCCATGCTGCGGGTATGAATCGAGGACAAACTCGCCAGAATTCGCGAATGAGGTCGCCCAAGTGGGACAGGCCCTATACAAGTTAGCTTTCAGTAGGGGAGAGGGTTGGAGAAGGGATATGTAGAACCAAGACTTTGACCTTGATGACCTTAGGCAAAATGACTAAGTGGAGGAATTTACCAGCATATCTTATTCCTTGGGTAACTGCAATGATTAAGACACTAATGGGAGTGTCAGGAACAAAGGGACATAACTGTAAAATAAGGTGGCGGCCATTGAAAACTGAGGTCTGTATATAGAACATAGACAAGCACTCCAAAGGAACAGGCCCTTTGGCCCACAATGTCTGTGTTGAGCATAATGCAAAGAAAACTGATCTCATCTTCCTGCAAATGATCCATACCCCTCCATTCCTTGCCTTTGTATAACCCATATCAATAATCCACTTAAATACCACATCACAAAGGCATGTGAGTTTGCTGGTCTCTGTAAATTGACTCCAGTGTGCAGGGAGTGGATGACAAGGTAGGAAAACATAGAACTGGTGTGAGTGGTGTGGTCAGCGAGGATCTATGGGCCTATCCCACTTAGGCGACTTTTTAGGCGACTGCAGGAGACTATGCAGTTGCCACATGGTCGCCACATGTTAGCAGGTGGTTGCCGGGGAGTCACCTTCATGATCATGAGTTCCAGCATTCTGGGAACTAGTCGCGGCCTCATTATGTTGAAAAATTAGCGGTGACTAGAATGAAGCCGCCATGGAGAGTAACGAGAATTTTCGTGCCGTAGGTGGGTCGCCAGGAGGTCCTAGTGGGTTGCCAGGAGGTCGAAGGTTCTCGTAGGTTCTCATAGGTTGTAGCCGGTGCTGACCGGTGCATTTCATAGAAACATAGAAACATAGAAAATAGGTGCAGGAGTAGGCCATTCACCCCTTCGAGCCTGCACCGCCATTCAATATGATCATGGCTGATCATCCAACTGAGTATCCTGTACCTGCCTTCTCTCCATACCCCTGATCCCTTTAGCCACAAGGGCCACATCTAACTCCTTGTCTAAACTACCTTCTGTGGCAGAGAGTTCCAGAGATTCACCACTCTCTGTGTGAAAAATGTTTTTCTCATCTCGGTCCTAAAGGATTTCCCCTTTATCCTTAAACTGTGACCCCTTGTCCTGGACTTCCTCAACATCGGGAATAATCTTCCTGCATCTAGCCTGTTTCATTGGCTCATTGGGAAAAAAAAACGTAAACAGTAGTTTTCAGAACCAAGGATAACCGACCGGTAATGTTAAATGTCCGCTGAGCTTCACAGCCGTGTATCTCTGGCTTCTTAAAAGTTGTCTCCACTCCTTTTCCCTCCTTCTCCTCCCTTCTTCACTCCTCTCTCCTCCTCTCTTTTAAAGGACTTACCGTACACTGTGCTTTAGCCATCTTAATTACAGCGCCAACCTTCCTGTTCATCACGGTGTGCGTCTGTATCACCTTGGCTTTGCACCGTGTGAATTTCACTCAGACAGCGCTCCCCCCGCTTGCCCTGTCCCCCGCCTGCATAACAGGCTGGTGAAGGAAGTGATGTGTGTGTGTGTGTGTTCCACTCTGATAGTTGCCGTCCCAGTTGCCAGTTTTTCAGGCGACTGCCGGCAACTTGAGTCGCCTGAAAAATCGCCTAAGTGGGACAGGCCCATTAGTGTGCCAAAGGGCCTGTTTCCATGCTGTATCTCTAAACTAAGCTAAACTAAACCAAACTTTACCATACAAAACTAAATTAAACTAAATTAACGAAAAGTAAAATAAAAGTATCTTGCCCGGAGGGTCATTGGCTCTGTTTCTCTATCCATCTGTGCTGTCCAACATGTCGACCATGTACAGTGTTGTGCTTAATTTTATGAGCCCAGCATAACTGCTGCATCGGCCTTACAGGGGGAGCCAATATTAGAGGAATCTTGTGTGTTCCTGACAATGCTGCTGTCTGCTTTTACATGATGGAGGAGCTGCAACCTCATGATATGAACCCCATAATGATATTCTTACAGATGGTAAACGCAGGCTGAGCACACAGATATTCAGCCAAGGTCAGGCATCAGTAAATCAAAACATCGATGCACATTCTATAATTTACTCCATTCCTTCCCTTTAATAATGGATGAAGCCCTTTTTCTATCTTCATTCATTACTGATAAAGGAGCACCTGAAAATATTTACTCCAATGCAGCTGAGAATCAATGCAAGGTCACAGAGTTCAGCTGCCAACCAGATCGCAGGTACAGCTCAATATGAAGCATGTTATGACTCAATTGCTGAGACGCTAACTCTGTTCTGCAAAGCCATGGTATGATAGTCAGTGAGTGATTGTGTCTCTTTGTCATACAATTCACCTCACCACTGTTTTTAGTTGTCCTAGGCCTGCTTCAGCTACCAGCTGCTATGACAGCAGTTCAAAAATTGACAATATTAAAATAGATAAATGTTTGGAAGATCTGGAGATTGATGGCTGTGAGAACTGGTGCAAAAGAGTTGAATCTTAGTGGATGGCACAGTGGTAGAGTTGCTGCCTTACAGTGTCAGAGATCTGGGTTCGATCCTGACTACGGGTGTTGACTGCATGGAGTTTATACATTCTCCATGTGACCACGTGGGGTTTCTCCAGGTGCTCTGATTTCCTCCCACACTCAAAACATGTACAGGTTTGTAGTTAAAATTCAGTTAAAATTGTAAATTGTCCCTAGTGTGTAGGATAGTGTCAGTGTAGGCGCTGATCGCTGGCCGGCGCAGAATCGGTTGGCCAAAGGCCCTGTTTCCCCGTTGTATCTCCAAGGTCTAAAGTCTAAATGTAGTTCATCCATGATCATATTGAATGGTGGGCTATGCTTACAATGGAACAGTCCAGCTCCTATTCCCTTGTGCACTGTGCAGGAACACAACGTTAAACTGGAAAAGATTAACTGGGATGATACCAGCACTGGAGGGCTTGAGTTATAAGGAGAGGCTGGATAGACACTGGTTTATAGGACACCAGTGGTGTATAAGACACTGAGGGATGACATTGAGTGTACAAAGCATAAGAGAGGCATAGATCAGGTGAATGGTCAGAGTCTTTTTCCCAGGGTAGATCAAAACAACCGGGCATACGTTCAGGGTGAGAGGCGACAGATTTAAAGGGGACCTGAAGGGCAATTTCTTTGTGTAGAGGGTCACTAAACCTAGGGATCAACATGATGAACCTTCTCTTCATAAACAGGTATATGTTCTCACAAAAATCTAGTACATTTGAACCAAGACCTCCTTACCTACTTCACCATCCTTTTGACAGAGAAAATAAGCTTCTCCTCTACAAAACATTTTTGTTGTTTTTGAGCAAACTACTCATTGAGTAAAGGGAGTGCTAGTCACAATATCTGTGCAAAGCCTGAATAACATTGAAAACAGCTGGGTATGATTAAGTACAATACTGGAAGCGTGTATGTGGGATGAAAGAATGATGCTGTTACACTTTACTGTGTCTTTACAGTTACTGTGTCTTTACACCATCTCTAAATGATGATACTATTCCGGGTAATTCAGGAACCACAAAACAGATACCTCAACATTTTCATTGTGATATTTTGTTGATGAAAATTAAACATATATATGTGCTTGTGGTTCTACTATCAAATTTCCAGCAGAAACAAGACTCTGTTAAGAATTTAGATTTCAGAGATACTGTGTGGAAACATGCCCTTCTGCCCACTGAGTCTGCGCCAACCAGCGATCACCTGTACACTTGCACTATCCTGCACACTAGGGACAATTTACAATTTACAGCAGCCAATTAACCTACGAAACCTCTACGGATTTGGAGTGTGGAAGGAAACCAGAGCATCCGGGGGGAAATCCACGCGGTCACAGGGAGAACGTACAAACTCCGAACAGACAGTATCCATACTCAGGATTGAACCTGGGACTCTGGTGCTGTAAGGCAGCAACTCTAACGTGGTGATAATAAGTGTCATGCCACAATAATGCGGTGCCAATTGGATGAGGAATTGTAAGGCCATAGAGCACAGGAGTAGGCCTATCGGCCCAATTCATCCATGCAAACCAAGATGGGGAACGAGGGCAAGGACACAAAACTCAAGTGCAATTTCACACATGACCACATACCCCTCAGACACATCTTCTGCAAATGCATATGGCCAAACATTGGAGCAATGAATTTCGAGGGCAAGTCAGCAACTATCATTTGAGCACTCCGCTATACATATGATATATTCCAATACAAGCAATAGGATTGATCAGATAAGAAAATTTTTGTTCTGAGTCCTTTATTTTGGTGACCTGGACCATACCAGTTATTGCCAGCAACTCCATTTGAAACCTCCAGCATTAAAGCTGCAAGAAGTCTCACCCTGACAAACAGAGAAGGGGAGAGCAAATCATTTATCTCTAAACTGGGCCCTTAATGGGGGGGAACCCAGTTCTAATAGGATTGTCCAATATTATGATGTGGAAACTGCCTCTTGGATCTAGGGCCATACAGCACTTAAGCAGAACAAACAACCAAGAGGCAAAGTATTTGCAGTCATAGAGTCACAAAGCATGGAAACAGGCCTTTCAAGATCAAGATGCCGACCAAGATATCCCATCTATGCCAGTCACACCTGCCCTCTTTTGGCCTCTAAACCTGTCCTATCCGTGTATCTGCCCAAATGTCTTTAATGATTTTTAAAAAGGGACTACAAATGCTGGTTTACACCAAAGATTAGCACAAAACATAACAGGAACTCAGTGGGTCAGAAGTATTCCGGAGAAAACGGATAAGATACATTTTGGGTCGGGACCCTTCTTCAGACTGTAGGTGGATGATGTTTTGGGTCAGGACCCTTTTTTCAGTCTGAAGAAGAGTCCCGACCTGATACTTCACCTACCCATTTTTAACAGAGATGCTGCCTGACCCGCTCAGTTCGGGGTAAGCATTTTGTGACTATCTTTTGTCTTTTATGGTTATTTTGTGCTGGTATAATATTGTTTAATTACTGCTAAATGTATTAGGTGGCTTTTATTGACTTAATTTTTGACAAGTCATTCTTTTGAAAAATATTCATTTCAATGTTAATATATTAAAAAAAATTCTTGACATCAGTTCTTTAAAATCTGCAAAAGTGAATGACAGTCAGCAGGAGTGTCTCAAAAGCAGGCCATTCCCATTGTGCTCATAGAGGCTTAATGCTCCTCAGAATATATACCTGGTCTCAGAGGTATAAATGGACAGAAACATGAGCCCTCTGAATGGAAATTGCTGGAGTTTAGAAGGATGAGGGTGGACCTCTTTGAAACTTACTGGATAATGAATGACCTGGGTGGCATGATAGCATGGACGTGGAGAGGATGTTTCCGCTGGTGGGAGTGTCTAGGACCAGAGGCCATAGCCTTTAGAAAGATGAGGAGGAATTTATTTTGTCAGAAGGTGGTGAATCTGTGGAATTCATTGCCACAGAGGCTGTTGAAGCCAAGTCAATGGATATTTTTAAGGTGGAGATTAATAGGTTCTTGATTAGTATGGGTGACAGGGGTTATGGGAAGAAGGCAGGAGAATGGGATTGAGAGGGAAAGATAGATCAGCCATGATTGTATGGTGAAGTAGACTTGATGAGCCAAATTGCCCAATTCTGCTCCTATAACTTATGAACGTGACCGTGAGCAGAAATCTCAGGCTAGAGAACCTGTACAGTGTAACCTGGCCAAAAAATGTCATTGGGTTCCATGGACAATCTCACACTAATGAGCTACTGCTTGGGCAAGTTATTCCACAAAGAGTGTGATAGATGCCTGGAATGTGCTCCCACTGGTGTTGGTTGAGGCAGATACGATAGTGGCATTTAAGAGACTTTTGGAATAAGAACATGGATATGCGGGGAATGGAGGGATATGGATTATGTGCAGGTAAAAGATGGGATTGGCATCGTGTTCGACACAGTCGCTTTGGACTAAAGGGCTTGTTTACTTTAGATTAGAGATACAACATGGTAACAAGCCCTTTGGATCATTCAGTCCATGCCGATTGTCGACCACCTGTTCACAATAGTTCTATGTTATCTCATTTTCTCATCCACTCCCTGCAGACTAGGAGCAATTTACTGAGGCCAATTAGCCTACAAACCTACACATCTTTAGGATATGGGAGGAAACTGGAGTACCCAGAAGAAACCCTCATGGTCACAGGAAGACCATGCAAACTCCATACAGGTAGCGTCCAAAGTCAGGATTGAACCAGGCTCTACCAGCTGCTGCTGCCTTGTGCTGTGTACTTGTACTGTACTGTTCTATGTTCCCTGTTCTATGACAATACATGCCATCAGTTTGCATGGAATCAACGTTGTGAATGCACCAAAGCTCACTAAATCCAGAAGTAACATCTTGTAATCCTTCTAAACCTGCTTGGTGGTGAATTCAAGTGACATTCCTTGGTCCAAGACTTTGGTGGATACATAAGATGACTTAACAATAAATATTTGAATTGGTAAGCCCAGTATCATCAAGTAAACCAAATAAGAATTCAACCACGGGATTCGCCGTGAGTAATTTCTCGCTATGCTTACCGCAGGTTTATTGAACAAAATTATACCATTGATTACCAGAAGCTAATGGGCTTGATGTAAATCTCAGGAAGCACCTCAAGCACAATGTGTTGAAACAGCTGATGGAAAGCACCGACACGGAAACCACAAACAACTAAACGTGAAACTGGGTCATCAGTCAGAGTTTAACATGCCATCAACCAACTTGGTAAGAGGGGAGGAAATGACAAAAGTTGACATGCAGAAAAACTAGAACATCAACAATTGGGAAACAGAACAGATTTCCACACAACTAAATGTTATGGCTGACCTGTTTGATTTGGAGTCAGAGTGTAAATTCTACTAAAATGTGAAATGTATAGCTATCATGATAAATTGCTCCATCTTGAAGAATAAAGTTCCTCATTGAACATCCAAAGGGTTCACATTTTATGTAAAATGATTTTGTAAAGGTAGAAATGAGGGGAAATCTTCATTGATTGAAGGATACAGCATGGAAATGTGTCCTTTGGCCCATAGAGTCCATGCTGACCATCGGTCACCCGTTCATGTTAGTTTAATGTGATCACACTTTCGCATCCACTTCCTTACAAACCAAGGTCAATTTAGAGAGGCCAATTAACCTATAAAACCACACATCTTTGGGATGTGGGAGGAGACAAGAAGCAGCCAGAGGAAACCCTAGTGTTCACAGGGGGAGAATGCAAACCCCACGTAGGCAGCACCCGAGGTCAGGATGGAACTCAAGTCCCCGGCAATGTGAGGTATCAGCTCTTTCAAATATTGAAATGGAAATGCTAGTGCTGCATATCTGCTGGTATAAATGAAATCACTGAAAAATGTAAATGATTTTTATCTGTGCGCAAGTGTGAGAATGAGAGATCGACTTTGGAATTTTCTTGATCTCTGCAACCATCCCAGGATCCCCATAGTTCTTGAGAAGGACCCTAAAGCCACCCACACCCTATTTTAGATAGGCACAAGAACATGCAGGGAATGATGAGATATGGTTCTTGTGCATGCAAAGGAGATTTGGTTTAACTAAGTTTAACCAGGTTTAACAGCGGCACAGTGGTAACAGCTGGTAGAGCTGCTGCCTCACAGCACCAAACATCCAGGTTCAACCCTGGCCTCAGGTGCTGACGGTGTGGAGTTTGCACATTCTCCCTGTGACCATATGGGCCTCCCTGGGAACTTTGTTTTCCTCCCACAAACTAAAGACGCAGGGGTTTGTAAGTTAATTGGCCTTTGTAAAATTGGCCGAGTGGGTAGGGAGTGCATGGGAAAGTGAGATAACATAGAACTAGTGAGAATGGGTGGTTGATGGTTGGTGTAAATTGATGGGCTCAACAACCTGTTTTCATATTCCAAACTAAAAGTTGGGCATGAACATTATGGGCTGAGGGGTCTATTCCTATGTACTTTTTTCTATGTTCTCTTGCTCTGGTCTGATCATCGCTCCAAGCCCAAGGCACACATGTTATCACCCACCATCAGCCACTTTGTCACCCCCATCTCTTGAACCCCAGACCTGCCCTAGTCCATGGCGTACAACCTCATTGTCATTTCAGTAGCCTAGAGGGCACCGGCAAGGGTCTTAAGTAACACAGACTGTATAAAATGGCAAGTATAATTTAGTTAGACATTAGAACAAGAACATTTTAAATTTCATTCATGAACGTTTAACATTGATTTTAGAAAAGTTTAGTTTAGTTTAGTTTAGTGACACAGTTCGGAAACACGCCAATCTGCGACCCCCATACACTAGAGACAATTTACAATCTTCACGGAAACCAACTAACCTACAAACTTGTGCATTTTTGGAATGTGGGAGGAAACCGGAGCACCCAAAGAAAACCCACGGGGTCACGGGGATAATGTAGAAACTCCGTAGACAGCACCCGTGGTCAGGATCGAAGCCGGGTCTCTGGTGCTGTAAGGCAGCAACTCTACTGCTGCATCACCGTGCCACCCAAAAGGGGTGTCCTTAATTGGTGATGAACACTTGCATTGATCTGCCAGATAAACAATCAAGGAGATGAGTAAATCTAAAGGAGCATTCAGGGCTGCATTAAATAAAATATTACAATACAAACATCATTCGATTAAATTGTTATATCTGATTTTATTGTGATTTTGTGCGAAGAACATTGCACAACCTAGCAAGTTGTGTTTATATTGATTTATTACAACTGATTGCTCTAATATCACAATCTTATCATTTCATAATTTAACATTATATTAATTATATCTTGATATTTACCCACCACCAGAGCCACAAACATTCTAATTAATGTTATATTTGTTCCTAATGCTTTAAATACTATGTTGATGTCATTGCAGTGGCTGTATGCCCTAGAATGTCCAGTTGGCAAACCCCAACCAGCAAGGATAAAAATAATGTTGCTACAAAAAACTCCTCTGCCTACACTTGGCTTGCAATTAAATCAGATTCAGATTCAGATTCAGATTCAGATTCAGATTCAATTTTAATTGTCATTGTCAGTGTACAGTACAGAGACAACGAAATGCATTTAGCATCTCCCTGGAAGAGCGACATAGCAAATGATTTGAATAAATAATAATAAGTGTCCGGGGGGGGGGGGGGGGGTGTTTGGCAGTCACCGAGGTACGTTGTTGAGTAGAGTGACAGCCGCCGGGAAGAAGCTGTTCCTGGACCTGCTAGTTCGGCAACGGAGAGACCTGTAGCGCCTCCCGGATGGTAGGAGGGTAAACAGTCCATGGTTAGGGTGAGAGCAGTCCTTGGCGATGCTGAGCGCCCTCCGCAGACAACGCTTGCTTTGGACAGACTCAATGGAGGGGAGCGAGGAACCGGTGATGCGTTGGGCAATTTTCACCACCCTCTGCAATGCCTTCCGGTCGGAGACAGAGCAGTTGCCATAACATACTGTGATGCAGTTGGTAAGGATGCTCTCGATGGTGCAGCGGTAGAAGTTCACCAGGATCTGAGGAGACAGATGGACCTTCTTCAGTCTCCTCAGGAAGAAGAGACGCTGGTGAGCCTTCTTGATCAGAGTTGAGGTATGGTGGGTCCAAGAGAGGTCATCGGAGATGTTGACTCCAAGGAACCTGAAGCTAGAAACGCGTTCCACCTCCGTCCCGTTAATGTGGATGGGGGTGTGCGTGCCGCCCCTGGACTTCCTGAAGTCTACAATGAGCTCCTTGGTCTTCTTGGAGTTAAGGGCCAGGTTGTTGTCAGCGCACCATGCTGCTAAGTGCTGGACCTCCTCCCTGTAGGCCGACTCATCGTTGTTGCTGATGAGGCCAATCACCGTTGTATCATCTGCATACTTGATGATGGTGTTAGTACCATGTACAGGTGTGCAGTCATAGGTGAAGAGGGAGTAGAGGAGGGGGCTCAGCACACAGCCCTGTGGAACGCCGGTGTTCAGGGTGAGGGTTGAAGAGGTGTGCTTGTCTAACCTAACAGACTGGGGTCTGTTGGTTAGAAAGTCCAGTATCCAGTTGCAGAGGGAGGGGTCGATGCCCAGGTTACCGAGTTTGGTGATCAGTTTTGATGGTATAATGGTGTTGAATGCTGAGCTGTAATCGATGAACAGCATTCTTACGTAAGTGTTTCTGTTGTCGAGGTGGGAGAGGCCGGAGTGAAGTGCCGTTGAGATGGCATCCTCCGTACTCCTGTTCTTGCGGTAGGCAAACTGATAGGGATCCAGTGTGGGGGGTAGGCAGCTTTTGAGGTGTGCCAGGACCAGCCTCTCGAAGCACTTGGTGATGATGGGGGTAAGTGCAACTGGGCGGAAGTCGTTGAGGCTTGCCGCAGTGGAGTGTTTTGGCACTGGCACGATGGAGGTGGTTTTAAGGCACGTGGGGACAACTGCTTGGGCAAGTGACAGGTTGAAGATGTCAGTCCAGACGTCTGTCAGCTGCGCAGCACAGGCCCTGAGCACGCGCCCGGGGATGCCGTCAGGGCCAGCAGCTTTACGTGCATTAGTCCTACTCAGTGCCACGTATACGTCGTAAGGGGTGAGTGTGAGTGGTTGGTGATCGGCAGGGAGCACAGCCTTGATGGCTGTCTCTAGATTGTCCCTGTCGAAGCGGCCATAGAAGTGATTAAGCTCCTCAAGGAAGGAGGCGTCGCTGGATGTGGGGGTGGTGTTGGAGGGTCTGTAGTCCGTGATGGCCTGGATGCCTTGCCACATGCGTCAGGGGTCGGAGTTGTTGTTGAAGTGCTCCTCAATCCTGAGCTTATGGCAGTGCTTGGCCTTCTTGATGCCCCTCTTCAGGTTAGCCCTGGCTGAACTGTAGGCTCGAGCATCGCCTGACCTGAAAGCGGTGTCCCGTGCTTTGCGGGTAAACTTACCATCTTTGCGGGTAAGAGCCAAACATCAAATCATAAAGCAACTTATGGACAGACCAGTGCAAATCCAGCTCATTATAGTATTCATAGCAAAAGAAACCAAAAGGAACAAGGTCACTCTCCCCAATACTGTCACAATGATAATGGCCTTAAATTTCCAGTGCACTTATACAGAAAAGAGGAAGAAGTGGTACAGCATTAACATGCGTAGGAAGGAACTGCAGATGCCGGTTTAAATCGAAGATAGACACAAAAAGCTGGAGTAACTCAGCGGGACAGACAGCATCTCTGGAGAGAAGGAATGGGTGACGTTTCAGGTCTCGAAGTCTCGGTCTCAAGAGGACCGAAGAAGGGTCATGACCCAAAATGTCACCCATTCCTTCTCTCCAGAGATGCTGCCTGTCCCGCTGAGTTACAATATTAACATATTGTTTTCATATTGTGCACCAGGTTTTCTTCTTGTGTATTTTGTTTTGCTCTCGACTTTCCTGATGCATAAATTATATTTATAGATGAAAATGTCAAAGGGAATAGGAAGAGCAAAGCTACTGACTAAAATCTAAAGAGAGTACTGAGAGTGCCATTTGCAATCCAAGACATCTCAAAGTGACATAACAGTGAAGTCCTCCATTAAAATGCAGGCACTGCTATACGGTAGTAGGTTGAGCAGCCAATTCATACAGAGCAAGATCCCAGAGTCAACCATGAGAGAATGGTCAGCTACTCAAGAGAATGAAGATAGACACAAAATGCTTGAATAACTCAGCGGGTCAGGCAGCATCTCTGGAGAAAAGGGTGGTGGGTGTATGGAACGAGCTGCCAGAGGAGTTAGTTGAGGCAGGGACTATCACAACACTTAAGAAACAGTTAGATAGGTACATGGATAGGACAGGTTTGGAGGGATATGGGTCAAATGCAGGCATGTGTAACTGGGACATGTTGGCTAGTGTGGGCAAGTTGGGCCAAAGGACCTGTTACCACGCTGTCATTCTAAAAGAAATTGGTGACATTTCAGGCCGGGACCCATCTTCAGACTGAAATCATAAAATATTTGCTGTTTATTCTGAAGAAAAACAGCAGAGTTTTCTCCAATGTTATGGCCTAGATTTACGTATCAGTCATTAAAAATCTGGCAGTCTGAAGAAGGGTTTCAGCCCGAAACGTTGCCTATTTCCTTCGCTCCATAGATGCTGCCTCACCCGCTGAGTTTCTTCAGCATTTTTGTCTACCTAATATGTTATGATTCGTTTGTTTTTGTCTAGTTTATAGATACAACATGGAAACAGACTGTTTGGCCACTGAGTCCACGTCGGCCATCGATCACCCGTTCCGTGTTATCCCACCTTCTCATCTATTCCCCAGGCTAATTTTACAGAGGCAAATTAACTGACAAAAACTCATGTCTTTGGGATGTGGGAGGACTCCGAGGAAACTCACGCAGACACAGGGAGAATGTGTAAACTCCAGAAAGACAGCACCCGCGGGCAGGATAGAACCCGGGTCTCCGGTGCTGTGAGGCATCAGCTCTACCAATTGCACTACTGTGCCCGCCTTATGCTTGACTCAGAGAGGAGATATTGCTCGTTAATTTAACTTTTCTGATCCAAAAGATGGCACTTTCAAAAGCGCTGTGTTACAATGAAGTGTCAGTCTGAATTGCCTGAACTGATTTCTGGAGTGGGTCTTGAAACATTTAAAAGAGGTGAAATTCATAACCTAGAGTCTCAGCACCTCGTATATGTACTCTGATGGAACCATATTCACCTCTGAAGCAAAAATTATTAAACAATCGGTAATTTTACTTTTGCAATTATTTTTTGAGCACGAAAAAATATATCCTTATTCATACAGAGAGCAAAATTCCCCATGTGAATAATAAAGCATGGTCCTAACGTCCTGTCTACCTCATTGGAGATCTTTGAATTATCTTTAATCGGACGCTGATGTTATATCTAGCACTAAACGTTGGGCCCTTTCTTCTTTGTCCATGCACTGTGGACGGCTTGATTGTATTCACCTATAGTATTTTCTTTGACTGGATAGCATGCAAACAAAAGCTTTGCACTGTACCTCAATACATCTGACAATAATAAACTAAACTATTTTAAACAGCATAGCGTTGTATGTTGCGAAGAACACGCATTCGCTCTTAAGTAAAATGTCAGAGTGGCTTAGAACACAGAAGCAATATTGAGGTGGAAGTTGTTCTGGGATTAAGTGCTTTGTGAGACAGCTGGACTGCCCATCCCCCTTATAGATGTATCTTACTATCATTAGTTGCTATCTTGAATTGACAGTCGAGTAATTTGAACCCTGTTTCCCAAGGGCCTACTCCTTTACTTCCTGCTATAGGAATAAGCTGTGTATTGATTAGATATCAGGCTGTAATTGGGCCCCAAACTCCTTGCTTTGAGATATATGATGGGGCTGACAGGAAATGGAAGCTGTGTTGCTACATGTAAACAGTGTAGCAGAAGCCAATGCTGCGTTCGACATTGAAGAAACCCAAATACCCAAAAAAAGTCACAGCGATTTTGGAAGAAGAAAAGCTTGTAACCATGGACTAATAAAGACTGGGTGTTGTGGGCATGAGAGCGGAAATATGATACCTTGTAACTACTTCGAGGAAAGAAGCTTTGTGGCAGGATATCCATTTACAAGGCTGATTAATGCATTTAAAAATTCCTCCGTACTGTAAGAATCTTCTTCCAAACCACAGCTGATGCATATCTCATTTCTTCCGCCATTAACACTATTATTTAAATAGTCAAGAAGAACAAAATCCCAAGCAGAAAATTCCTTTAATCTTCGGTCTTTTGTGTTATACCTCAACATACTTTTAATTTTTTTTTGCAGCATTACTCTGGCTGATATTCTGAGAATTAATATTTAGTATGAAATGCACAGTAATAGCTCACATCATTTTCTATCCCTTTGTAGGCTATTGACATCCTGGGTTACGGACAGTCCGGGTCATCGTGCAGTGCAAGGAAAAGACTAGTCATTACATCTAGAATTCAACAGCATCTAATGCGCTCCATCGCATTCAGACTGTGTGATGATTCAATAAAGATTTAGGGGTCTAGATCATAGAACATAGAACAGCAAGTCTCCCCTGATTCTATGTCTGAAGAAGGGTCTCAACCGAAACATCATGCATTCCTTCTATCCAGAGATACTGCCTGTCCCACTGAGTTACTCCAGCATATTGTGTCTATCTTCACCCCTCATTCCTCTATACTCCAAAAAATACAAACTCAAAACATCTAGTGTTCTTTATAGGAAAACTAGGTTGTTTTGAAACACCAAGACAATTTATTTGATGTGGGCACTGATATGAACTGGAACAATGTTAATCTTACTTGCATCAACTTTAGAAGCGCATCAGATAAAACAACACGGCAGCATGGTGGAACAGTGGTAGAGTTACTGTTTTACAGCGCCAGAGACCTGGGTTCGATCATGACTCGTGTGCTGTCCGTATGGAGTTTGTACAATCTCCTTGTGACCGCATGGGTTTTACCCAGGTGCATCGGTTTCCTTCGACACACCAAAGACATAAATGTTGGTAAGTTACTATGCTTTGGTAACAAAAAATTGTAAATTGTCCCGAGTGTGTACGATCGTGTTAGTGTACGGGGTGATCGCTTGTTGGCGCAAACTCGGAGGGCCACAGGGCCTGTTTCCATGCTGTATCTTTAAACTAAACTAAATAACAATAATAAAATATACAATAAATGATCAGTTATTGAAAGTAAATTAGACCATGATAGTGCAAAATCAAAGTAGGTAGAGCAACAATAGTAATGTAAAGTGCATAGAGGTTGGGATTGAGTTGTGGCTTGGGTTGTGCAAGATGGTTCAAGAACTTGAAGCTTGATTGGAAGAACCTGGAGGTAATGATTCTCTGTCTCCTGTACCGTCTTCCAAAGAAGAGAGCGTAGCCAGTGTGGTGTGGGTCTTGATGATAGTATCTTCTTTCTTGAGGCAGCGCTTCCTGAAGATCCCTTCGATGGTGAGGAGGTTGATACCCGAAAATGACCAGGCAATATCCACCTCTTTCTGAAGCCTCTTTCATTCTTGAGCATATGAATTTCCAAACCAAGCCATGATGCAACCAGTCAGTTTAGTGTCCACCATGCACTGGTATAAGTTAAGTAGAGCATTTGGCACTATGCCAAAACTAGAATCATAGTCATAGAGTTGTACAGTGTGGAAACATGCACTTCAGCCCAATTTGGTCACACTGACAACATGCCCCACCTACACTAGTCCCATCTGCCTGCTTTTGGTCCATATCACTCAAAACATGTCCTCTCCATGTACCTGTCTAAATGTATATTAAACTTTGCAACAGTACCTGCCTCAACTACCTCCTCTGGTAGCTTGTTCCATACACCCATCACCCTTTGTGTGAAAAGGTTACCCCCAAGGTTCCTAATAACCCCCCCCCCCCACACCTTAAACCTATGGCTCTTGATTCCCCTACTCCGGCCAAGAGACTCTGTTCATCTACCCATTCTATTCCTCTCATGATTTTATACACCTCTATAAGATCACTCCGCATCTTCCTGTGCTCCAAGGAATAGAGTCCTAGCATGCTCAACCTCTTCCTACAACTCAGGCCCTTGAGTCCTGGCAACATCCAGGTAAATCTTCTCTGCACCCTTTCCAGCTTGAAAACACATTTCCTACAACATGGTGACCAAAACTGAACACAATTCAGTCAACTCCTCAAACTTATAAGGAAGTAGAGGTATTGAAGAGATTCCTTTGTAATTGAATCAATGTGCTGGGCCCAGGTCAGAGCATCGGAGATTTGCACCCCTAAGATGTTGAAGATTTTGACTCCCTTTTCCGTCATCCCACCAACGAAGACAGATGTATGATAACCTCTGGCTTTCCCTTCCTGAAGTCAACAATCAGCACTCTGGTCTTCAGAATATGGTGACCAAGATTGTATCCATTCAGTTTACTTTGATTTCAGATTAGTTTATTATTATTGTCAAGTGTACTGAGGTACAATGAGAAGCTTTCCCTGTATTTTGACTGGGTGTTACCTATTCTATAGCCAGCAATGGTATCATTGGGAAGTTTAAAGTTGACATTGGAGCAGTGTCTGGCTACACAATCATAAAGATATAAAGGTTTACAGCTGGAAACTGCACAATGCCCTGAATAGTAGTGGAAGAGTCATGAACAAGGACGCATAGCTACAATGTAGGTAGCCAGTACATCTGAATGCCTCATAGTGAAACTCTGGGTGTGGTGGAACCGAGATGGTTAGATATATTTAAGGTGGAGATAAATGAATATTTGAAATATCAAGGAGTTATCAGAAATAAGGAACCACCAATAGATTTCTCTCAAAGTGCAGATGCACCCCTTCTAAAATCTGTTTTGTTTTATTCTTAAGGAGCTACACTTGAACCTTATCTTTTTCGCATCTTCCTAAAACAATTTTTTTTTTTTTAATTGTAGATGCAATTTTTAATCAATTTGACATTCCCGAGTGGGAATCACACTTCAACTTCCAACATGGAAATCTCAGAGTACAACATATTTGTGCAATGTTCCCTGGAACATTGTGGAGGAAGCCAGCCCAGATATAGCCTGGAGCAAACCAGCAGTGGGCACTCCTTGCACAGCTGTGTGTTTGAGGTGTGATATTGAACTGAGATAAATTTCATACTCGCTCATATCATTCAAGTCCTTGTATAGACATAAAATGCTGGAGTAACTCAGCGGGTCAGGCAGCATCTCTGGAGAAAAAAAGAATATGTGATGCTTCGTGTCAAAACCCTGCCCTACTTCCATTGCTATTGACACCAGGACAGTGCAGTTCATTTCAGTTTAGTTTATTGTCACGTGTGCCATGTTACAATGAAAAGCTTTTGTTACATGAGACTGTGGAGGAGACGATGCCCTAATCGCCCAAATTGACATGCCCAGGCCCCTCCCTCTAATCTATCCAGGCCCTCACCCTATTCTCTATGCTGGGCACCCAGCCACCAGTTTCTAACAACAACATTTATATCATCCCAGGCTCCAACCCATTAATCTTCCATAACAGCTATCCAGTCAGTCATGACCTGCCCCTATAATGGCCCAAGTCTTGGCCCAGTTCAAGTTCCCAAAATTCACAATAACCATTATCCTACATTCTCTTATGTACTCATTAAAACAAAGAGGAGGCCATTTGGCCCATCAAGTTCATAACTGCTCCCATAGCAATCCCAGCAATCCCATTCCCCTGTAACCTATTCTTTCTGAAATACCCTTCAATTCCCCTTTAATTCTCATACCACTATGCCGCACTCGGGCCAATTAACGTTTGGGAGGCAACCAGAGTATTTGGAAGAACCCCTCAGAGAGAACTCCACACAGAATGACCAAGAGGTCAGGATTGAACCCAGGTCACTAGAACTATAAGACAGCAACATCACATGTTGCATGATTGTGCCATGCACCTACGCCCACTTATCAGATCATCAATCCAAGCTAAAGACAGGCCTTGCACTGCCACCCTGGCTGCTCTGACTCCTTCCCAGTCTCAATCCAGGTTTCATGCTTTCAGTTGCTCTAGTGCTTCTGAAGCAGTGAATCGACAACCAAAACACTTGTTGGCCAAGCACTGTTACCACCATGTGTACAAAGGAACTGCAGATGCGGATATATACCAAAGATAAACACAAGGTGCTGGAGTAACTCAGCAGGTCAGGCAGCATCTCTGAAGAAAAAGGATGGCTGTCGCTTCGGGTCTGGACAACCATCCTGCTTTACCAATAGAGCATGCCAGAGGCTCTACATTGCTATCAGTAATCATGTCCATACTGTAATAAAGAATGCATCTTCTCCACCAATGTCCTTCAGAAAGGGGAGTCTGCTGTGTTTACCCTGTGTAGCTATGCATTGTTGTTGTGGATATTGGGAACTGGGACTGAGTCAGTCCTGGCTGTCTTGTTATTTAAGTTTGCAGATGACACATCTGTGGCAGGTCTTATTACCAATAACATCGAAACCGTTTACCGTAGTGAAGTAGAGGAGCTAGTAAGGTGGTGTGAGAACAACAATCTCATACTTAACATCTCAAAAACTAAGGAGCTGGTTGTTGATTTCAGAAAGAAGGCCACCCCCCTCCTCCCTCTCTTCATCAATGGAGAGGTGGTTGAGAGGGTCTCATAATCAGTAAGTGCCACCAGCGACTCTACTTCCTGCGGCTGCTCAAAAAATTCAGGGTCAGTCGACCAGCCATGACCCACTTCTATAGGTCTACCATAGAAAGCATACTCACATTCTCCATGCTTGTCTGGTATGGTCACACAACCTCGCAGGATAAGATTCGGCTGGAGAGAATAGTGCGCCGAGCTTCTAAGATCATCGGTTGCAGCAGACTTCCTTCAGTGACATCACTTTACTCAACAAGACTCACCAGAAAGGCCAAAAAAATCATAGCAGACCACTTTCACCCGGCACATTACCTCTTTAATCTCCTCCCATCAGGAAGGAGATATAGAAGCATTAAAAGTAAAACATCTCGCTTCAGAGGCAGCACCTACCTCCAAGCCATCAGATATTTGAATTTGCACTAATCACTCTGCACTTTCTTTTGCACTTGCACTTACGCTTAACATGACGCTGCTGGGTACTGTCCTTCCTGTATATATTGTCCTTCGTACGGTATTGTCTGTATTATTTATTGTGGTGTATGTGGTGGTTGTATTGTACTGTATTGTATCTGTCTGAGAGCGAACCAAGACACATTCCTATCAACTTGTTGACATGGCAATAAACTTCTTGAATCTTGAATCTTGAATCTTGAGCCTATGTTAGAACTTCAACAAAACTGGTTTTCTCTGCATTCCTTCCTGATAATGTTAATAAAATTCTGACAAGCCAATTTAAAACGAACATTTGATCTTCCATTGTATTTTACCTTTTATTTATTTATTTTTCAGTACATGGGCATTGCTGGCAAAGGCTGCATTTTTTAATGCTGAGCCACTGTCTCAAATTGCTGTAGTCCTCTCAATGAAGGTACTCCCATAGTTATAGTCATAACAGGACCCAAACCCCAATTAAGATGGAGGGACAGGGATACAGGGATACAGGCACTTACATGTACTGGTGTTCATATGTTTTCAACGTCTTGTCCTTCTTGCAGCAACTTCATTAAATGGCCACTCTGCTGTGTTATTGACGGAAGAGTTGAGTTGTTTATTTCAGTTCAGTTCAGTTTAGTTTAGTTTAGTTTAGTTTAGTTTAGTTTAGTTTAGTTTAGTTTAGTTTAGTTTAGTTTAGTTTAGTTTAGTTTAGTTTAGTTTAGTTCAGTTTGGTTTAGTTTAGATTAGTTTATTATCATTGCCATGTATACTGAGGTACAGTAGGTATGTTGCAAAACCTACCTTCAGCGGGGCTTCAGATCTGTCCCAGCCCGTGTGCGTGATTTTGGCGCCGTTGAGAGGGGGGCGGGTTTAAAACGCGATTTCCATAGGCTATTCAAATCGAGGTTGTTCAGCCTACTTAGTTGCTGATGAAAAATCGCTGGGAGATTCTTTCGCTGGAGCTATTTTTATATTTATTTGGATAATTTAATTACTATAGTAGGTTAAAAATTATCCTCTAAACCCGCGACCACCGACAACAGGATGGATCTCATACAGGAGACAATGGAAGGTAGGTTGTTTATTTTTACATTAAAAAGGGCTTCTTAAGATCCCTTTATACAAAGTTTTATGTTGCGAGTAGCTAATTTGGGGGCCCATTAAATCCCGCAGTATTTTTCTGGGCATATAGGGGTACAAATCTACCGCAATGGGAACATTCTAAACCAGCGCGTTCCACAGAGTTCCACAGGATCCCACTCGAAAGCTGATTTAAATGGCCATTAATTAACAGCAATTGAACACTAAATTCCTTCCATTTGGCCTATAAATTAATGTAAATGAGATTTTTAAATCATGATTTATTGTGAATTCTTTGTGAATGTTATTTGGACACTTAGGCTATTTAAAAATGTTAATCTTTTCTTAAGAAACGGATAGATGTTTAGATCTAGTAATTGAAGTTTGGAATTAGCTACAATTGGGTAACTAACTAATTATATGCTTTAATTTCAGGTCATCCAAGTAAGATTGTTTCATATTTGTTTCAGAATGCTTCAATCTATAATAACTGAAAATTTATTTCAGTTCTCTTAATTTTTAAGAAAGTTATGGCCATTTCACTGTCCTCGATCACAGCTTTTGTGTTAAGTCAATGGAAAATCAATAGGGAACAATATGCTAATTTCCGAGTATGAAAATGGCCATAACGTTTTTAATACAGAAGATATGAAAGTGAAATAGGTGTCAAAATAAACTTAATTTTGTGCTTTATCTGATGGGATAAATTGCAGACTTGATTTTTAAAATATCAAAATTTTGTAACATTGCTAGGTACAGTGAAAATCTTTTTGTTTGTGCTATCTAGTCAAAGAAAAGACTATACATGATTCCAATTAAGATGTCCACAGTGGAAAGATACAGGATAAAGTCCAGTAAAGTCCAATTAAACATAGTTTTAAGGTCTCCAAGTTTAGTTTAGTTTAGTTTAGTTTAGTTTAGTTTAGTTTAGTTTAGTTTAGTTTAGTTTAGTTTAGTTTAGTTTAGTTTAGTTTAGTTTAGTTTAGTTTAGTTACTGATCACCCGTTTGCATTCATTCTATATCATCCCATTTTCCCATCCACTCCATGCACACTAGGAGAAATTTATAGCGATCAATTAACCCACAAACTTCGGTGAGAAGAAACTGGAGCACCCAAAGGAAACTCATGCAGTCACAGGGAGAAGGTGAAAACATCAGCACCCGCGGTCAGGATCAGAACTATGTATCTGGTGCTGTGAGGCAGTAACTCTACCAGATATGCCACTGTGCTGGCCTTAATTTTTCAGTATTTTATCAAATGAGAAACAATTCACCTTGAGTCTGAAGAAGAGTTCCAACACAAACTGTTGTCTGTCCATTACCTCTCTAGATGCTGCCAGAACTACTGAGTTCCTCCAGCATTCTGCGGTTTATTTAAGATTCCAATATCTTCACTCTCTCGTGTAATAGTTTCTCTTTCAGGTCAAAACCCTTTTTCTCAAAACTGAGAAAGAGAGAGAAGAGAAAAAGAAGAGAGGGTTTTCTCTCTTCAGATGAAGGGCCTTCAACCTGAAAGATCGGCTGTTTATTTTTGCATAGGCGCTGCCTGACCTACTGAGTGTTTCCTGCATGTTCTGTTCTTATTTCCAATTCCAGCATCTGGAGTTTGTTTCTAATTCTCTATTACAAGCTAATATTTAAAATCCTTTTTAAAATTGATATTGTTTTTGCTAGGAATGGGTATTGAGGGTGAAGAACCAAATCAGGTTGAGGGAATAGTGATACAGAGCAGCCATGATCTAACCAAATACCAGAGCAGCTTCATGCTCTCAATTCTCACTCCGACATTCCATAATGCAAAGGCTTTTTAAGTCACTTAAAGAACAGACGGATTATGACTTCCTGGATTGTAATGGGACTGAAGGCAGAATATTCTGCTGTTGACTGTGGTCACATACTGTATCTGTTATGAGTCTGTGAAAAATATGTTGAGACAGTTTCATTCCATCCCTTCCATCTACAATGCAAAACTGTCTGAATATGGCACAAAGAAGACCAATCTGTCCATTCAGACCACATACAAGGGCAGGACAGTGGCACAGCTGATAGAGCTGCTGTCTCACAGCGCAGGAGACCTGGGTTCAATCTTGACCTCGGGAGCTTTCTGTGTGGAGAACCCCCCCGGGCACTCAATTTTTCTCCCATATCTCAAAGACTTGTAGGTTGATTGGCCTTAGTAAATTGGCACTACTAGTGTGTAGAGAGTGGATGCAAAAGTTGGATAACATAGAACGAGTGTGAATGGGTGATCGATGGTTGGAGTGGACTCGTGGGCCGAAGGGCCTGTCTCAATGCTGTATCTTTCAATCAATCAGTTAACTTGTGCTGGTTGAGAAGCAAGGATTTACTGTGCCTCTTACCTTTCTGATCATTCTTTTTTCCCATGGCATCAAGATATTCTAAACTGCAGGAATAGCACCTCATATTCTGCTTGGGTAGCTTACAACAAAATGGTATGAACATAGAATTCTGCATTTTTTTAAACTACAAAACCCTCCCCCTCTCCCTTCTTTCCTGAACCCCCTCACACCTCCCTTTGTATCCCGCCCTTCCCCTCTCCCCGTGCCCCATCTGGATTTGCACCTATTTCTCACCCCTGCCTCCCCTTCCACCGACTGTACATTCCTTCCTCTAGCTTCACAATTTTCAACTCTTCAATGATTTTGTCTCACACCTGCTATCTTTTCATCTCTGGCCTTTGACCACCGTCTGCCTCTCAAACCCCCCCTTGCCTGTATAAACCTTTTATCTGTGTAGGAAGGAACAGCAAATGCTGGTTTAAACCAAAGATAGACACAAAATGCTGGAGTAACTCAGCGGGTCAGATAGCCTCTCTGGAAAAAAGGAATGCATGACGTTTCAGGTCGAGAGTCTGCAGAAGGGTCTCGACCTGAAACGTCACCTATTCCTTTTCTCCAGAGATACTGCCTGGTCCGCTGAGTTACTCCAGCACTTTAGTGTCTATTTTTGTAAGCAGCATCTGCAGTTTTTTGTGTCTATATTCTACAGGCTGCACAGACTGCCAGGCCAGATGTAAAACTAGTTTGGCTTCATGATTTAAACTTGGGATCACTTTTCTAGCAACACCTCTTCACGCGGGTCGTACTTTAGTGTCAAACCAAGTATGGTTTGCAATCTTCAGCAGTCTAAGATGCCATAGCCCTAGCAGTCAGTCGATGCAAAGCCTTAATTCCTCGCTCATGGTCCTGCTACCCAGTGCAAAATGAGTGAGTCATTGCTAAGAGATTAGCCTCCCCAAATGATATCTGAGCTGTACAAAATCTGGGATACTAGGAAAGGGGGAGAAGAGGATTTCAAAGGGTTTAGTTCAGTTTAGTTTAGTTTAGTTTAGTTTAGTTTAGTTTAGTTTAGTTTAGTTTAGTTTAGTTTAGTTTAGTTTAGTTTAGTTTAGTTTAGTTTAGTTTAGTATAGAGATCAGTGCGGGCACAGGCCCTTCGGCTCACCACGTCTGTGTCAGCCAGCGATCCACTCACATTAATACCATCGAACACACACTGGGGACAATTTACAATTTTACCAAGCCAATTTACTTAAAAATCTGTACGTCTTTCAAGTGTGAGAGGTAACCGGAGCTCCCGGGAAAAACCAATGCAGGTCACGGGGAGAACATACAAACTCTGTACAGACAGCACCCATAGTCTGGATTGAACCCAGATCTCCGTTGCTGTAAGGCAACAACTCTACTGCTGTGCCGCCCTATTGAAGGTTTTTGTTGAGGGAGGCCCTGTAGTGTGAATATTTCCCGATCTCGTGGCAACAGTCACATGTAGAGCACCATTGAAGGAAGCCTTAATGACATGCTTGGCACAGTGGTATACAGGCTGATGAGTGAGGAGGCCAGAACACAAGTGCTAAAAAGCATTGTGATGCCAAGCTGGCTCTTATGTCTCATCACAACCAGTTTGAATGTGACTGGAGTGACAGCAGGATGGCCAAATGCAGCAGTCTTTCTGAGTTACCACTAGGTTGGGGTAGACTTTGCTTTGGACTTCAGACTTTAGGGACATAGCGTGTAAACAGGACCTTTGGCTCTTTAAATAGTGATCACCCTATACACTAGCACTATCCTACACACTAGGGACAATTTACAATTTTTACCGAAGCCAATTAACCGACAAACCTGTACGTATTTGGACTGTGGGAGGAAACTGAAGCACTCGGAGACAACCCATGTGATCACAGGAAGAATATACAAACTCCGTACAGACAGGACCAGTAGTCAGGAACAAATTATTGTCTCTGGCGCTGTAAGGCAGCAACTCTACTGCTGCACCACTGTGCCACCTAGGTTTAGGTTTATTATTGTCATGTGTATTGAGGTACAGATAGAAGCTTTGTTTTACATGCTATCCAGACAGATCAGATAATACGACACATAAATACAATCACGTCAAACTCAAGTACAATAGATCGGGGAGAGTTTGTGCGAGTGTGTGCTTTGGACCAAGTCAGTATGAGCCAAAGTCTGGGCGGAAGCTTGTGTGGATGTTTTGAAACTGGTAATCTTGTGTCTGAGCCTCATTACTTGTCAAGGTGAGCATCGTCATGATTTGGAAATAAAATGCATCATGTATATACCTGGATTAGGGAACAGCAAATGGCACCGTGAGTTCACTAAAATTCAACTCTGGGGTTCTGCTGATGTTTGTAAAACCCACTGAACTTCATCCTCTGGTTTTATGATACAATCAGTGCTGCTCAATTATGTGGCTTGTAACTCACTGCAGCCATCTACTGTCTTGCATCTCCCTGTGATTCACACTGAAACATTTCAGCAGGAGCTTAAAATATTTGCTCCATTATATGTGGTTGTCTGGTCAAATCTTTTGATATTATTTTACTAGTATTCGTATATTTTGGTTTGGGTGAGTTTGTATGAATGTGTCCTTTGGAGCAAGTGAGGTTGTGTACAAAATCATGAGGGGAATTGATAGGATGAATGCACAGAGCCTTTTACCCAGGGCAGGGGAATCAAGAACCAGAGGACATAGGCTTAAGGTGAGAGAGGAAAGAACGTGGAACCTGAGGGGCAACGTTTTCACACAGAAGGTGGTGGGTATATGGAATGAGCTGCCAGCGAAGGTAATTGAGGCAGGTATTTGGATAGGTTCATAGAAAGGAAAGGTTTAGAGGGATATGGACCAAGTACAGGCAAACGGGATGAGCTGAGATGTAGCATCTTGGCTGAAGGGTCTTGTTCTGTGCTGTATGACTGTGACTCTAGTCCATTATAATGGCACTGACATAGCATTTTTAACGTAGTAAAATATCCCACTGTGCTAGACAGACATGTAACAGCTAGATATATAAAGAGATATTTGGGCAGAGTTCCAAATGGATTGTCAGAGGTGGATAAGGTGTGGATGGTTAGATTCCCAGATGAGGGGAAGGTCAGTGGGTGGGTTTTACATTCCACTTATTTTCTCTCCATTTTTCTCCTTTCATCTCCAGCCTCTGCCCCCCCCCCCCCCCCATCTACCAATGAAACTCACGCACGCCTGTATCCACCTATCATTTGTCAGACTTTGTCCCACTCTCACCTCTCTTTTCCAGCTTTCTTCCCCCTACTACTATCAGTCTGAAGAAGGGTCCTGACCCAAAATGTTGCCTCTCCATTCCCTCCACAGATGCTGCCTGACCTGCTGAGTTATTCCAGCAATTTTCAGATTAAGTAAGCATGATGTTTCTGGAGGGTGCAGAACTTACCAAGAGACAGACTTGTGAATTATCCCATAGACATGAGAGTGAGGGCAACACCCATAGTTTAGTTTTAGTTTAGAGAAAACTGGCCCTTCATCCCACCGAATCCAAGCCGACCAACGATCCCCTTACACTTGTTCTATCTTACACACTAGGGGCAGCTTACAGAAACCAATTAACCTTCAAACCCACACGTCTTTAGGATGTGGGGGGAAACCAGAACACACAGAGAAAACCCACGCGGTCACAGGGAGAATGTGCAAACTCCATACAGGCATCAAACCTGGCTCTCTCACGCTGTAAGGCAGCAATTCCATGGGCTGCATCAATGTACCACCCCCATCGTTTTACACTTTCCTGAGGAAACATCTGCATGAGACAATGTGACAAGGGATGCGGGTATGGTACGAAGGAAGATGGTAGCTCCCATAAATTTCTGAAGCTGTGTGCTTGCAACAGGCACAAAGAGAACATAAAAATCACAGGCATTTATTCTTCTGTTGAAATATGCGGGAAACTTAAAATCTGTATTACAAATAGAAAACATGACAGGGAATCAATACTTTCTGAAAAATAAACCACTCAATCAATTATTTTTATTTATACACAGTATCTTAGCTACAGGATCCATGTTAGAGGTCATGGGAAGATGGGAACTTGCTATTTGGGACCACTTATAGTGTAACGGAATAAATATTAAGATATGAGTGAAAAAAACTGGCATATTATTGCTAATCTGCTTTATTTTTAATTGTGTATTTATACTTCAGGGTTAGTATCAAAGTCTTATTTCGTGGCAATATCTGGAAAGCAGAGTCCAGGATCTAGACTGTTTTAATGCTGGATAAAGGCATTTAATGGCACTGGGCCTGTACTCGCTGGAGTTCAGTAGGATGAGGGGGCATCTCATTGAATCTCACCGAATAATATGAGGCCTAGACAGAGTGAATGTGGAGTGGATGTTTCCAGCAGTGGGAGAGTCTAGAGCAGAGGGCACAGCTTTAGAATAAAAGGATGTACCTTCAGAATGGAGATGAGGAGGAATTTCTTTAACCAGAGGGTGGTGAATTTGTGGAATTCATTGCGACAGATGGCTGTGGAGGCTAAGTCACTGGGTATTTTTACAGCAGAGATTGACAGGTTCCTGATTAGTTAGTGTGTCCAAGGTTATGGGGAGAATGCAGGAGAATGGGTTTGAAAAGTAAAAAAATGCTGGAAATACTCAACTAGTCTGTGGATGTCACAGTGGTGCAGTGCTAGAGTTACAGCACCAGAGGCCCGGGTTCGATTCTGACTATGGGTGCTGTCTGTATGGAGTTTGTACATTCTCCCTGTAACCATGTAGGTTTTCTCTGGGTGCTAGGGTTTCCTCCCACTGTCCAAAGACATAGAAACATAGAAACATAGAAATTAGGTGCAGGAGTAGGCCATTCGGCCCTTCGAGTCTGCACCGCCATTCAATATGATCATGGCTGATCATCCAACTCAGTATCCCGTACCTGCCTTCTCTCCATACCCTCTGATCCCTTTAGCCACAAGGGCCACATCTAACTCCCTCTTAAATATAGCCAATGAACTGGCCTCAACTACCCTCTGTGGCAGAGAGTTCCAGAGATTCACCACTCTCTGTGTGAAAAAAGTTTTTCTCATCTCGGTTTTAAAGGATTTCCCCCTTTTCCTTAAGCTGTGACCCCTTGTCCTGGACTTCCCCAACATCAGGAAAAGACGTGCACATTTGTAGGTCAATTGGCTTCTGTACATTGTAAATTGGCCCTTGTGTATGTGATAATGTTAGTGCGAGGGGTGCTCCGGTTTCCTCCCACCTCCAGTTTAAATTCCATTTGGAATATTTTGGAGGACCAAGAAACCAAGGGGGGTGATCACTGGTCGGCGCAGACTTGGTTGACTGAAGCCTGTTTCCATGCTATATCTCTAAAGAAAAGCAAGTCAAACCATATCTGGTACATATGTGTGCCTAGGTGTACAGGTACACACTTCCCTGAACGTGGCGACTCAGGTAGACAGGGTGGTGATGAAAGTGTTTGATACATACGTCTTCATTGGTAAGGATACTGACATCATGCTACAGCTGTACTAATTGTTGGTGAGACCACGTTTGGAGGATTACATGCAGTTCTAGTCACCTTGCTAAAGGGAGGATGTTATCATGCTGGAAAGGGTGCAGGAAAGATTTACCAGCCGTTACCAGATCTTGAGGGCTTGATTAATGAGAAAATAGATATGCTTAGTTTAGTTTAGATTTCAGTTTAGTTTTAGTTTAAGGGCCTGTCCCACTTGAGCGACATTTGGGCGACTGCGGAGCGTCAGTGACTGATGCCCGTAAAACCGTCAAGTTGCACGACATACACGCTGACGTATGCTGTCATGCGGGTGACCCCCGGTTAGGGTTGAGGCTGTAAAATATTCTTCCTTCAATGCATGGATTTTAAGCATTAATATATTAAATTTATGCTTAATACATTCAAGGTGCCATCAGTTCGGGCGGCACAGTGGCGCAGCGGGAGAGTCATTGCCTCACAGAGCCAGACACCCAGATTCAATCCTGACCTTGTGTGCTGTCTGTACGGAGTTTGTACGTTCTCCCTGTGACTGTGTGTGTTTTCTCTGGGTGCTCCGGTTTCCTACCACATTTTTAAAGATGTGCTGGTTTGCAGGTCAATTGGCCTCTGTAAAATGCCCCCAGTGTGTAGAATGTGAAACTGTTGGTCAGCATGGACTCGGTGGGCTGACATCTGTACCTCATTGGAGACCCTCGGACTATCTTTGATCGGACTTAACTGGACCTTGTTTACCATGTAGCTGTACACTGTGTATGGCGTGATTGTAATCATGTATTGTCTTTCCGCTGACTGGTTGGCATGAAACAAAAACTTTTCACTGTACCTCGGTACACGTGACAATAAACTGAACTAAACTAAACTCATTAAAACATCTGGTACACTAATCCCCTCCAGGGAAGGATATCTGCCATCCTTACTGCCTGCAGGCACTTGGAAGTCCTTCTCACTGGCTCTGCCTTCCCAGTGACTCCAGACTGTCCCATAATGTTGACTCTCCTCTGTCTTTTGAAATGTCTTGGCAGGCAATTAGCAATGAACAATGAAATACTGAACCTGCCAGGGACATCGACATCCCTGAAATGAAATAAAAGCAACTCCCATCACGTCGCTGGGGTCAAATGTCATTCGATAATATTTCTGTGAAGCACATATGGAAACATTTATAGTTCACAACTGACCATTAGTGTCACCACAGACTCAATGTCACCATAGGAGGAGATTGATCGAAGTTGCTGTGAAGCTTAGAATCTCCACTTTGTTAAATGGACTAAATTATTGTTGCTACTAACATGGAAATTGCATTTATAGAGTCATAGAGTGCAAGCTAAAGTCCAGTAAAGTCTGACTAAAGATAGTCTGAAGGTCCCCAATGAGGTAGATGGTAGGTCACTATCATTACTTCATTATCAATTCACTGTAATTTGCTGCTTCACTTTTATAGCCCATTCTACAGATCCTTATAACCTTCCACAATAATCCTCTTAGGGTCATTTCGCACCCTGTCATTACCAACCTCATCCTAACACACAGTGGGGCAAACAACTCATCAGATGCCTTTCTCAGTGTTTATCATGAATTCCCTGCCAATTGCTATTATCTATTGTACAGAAAGAAGATCATGGAAATGCCATCACCAAGACTCACAGCATCCTGACTTGGATGTACTTGACTATTCCTTCACTGTCACAGGCTAAAGGTCTGCAAATATTTCACCCCAGAGCCGTGGGGAAACTTTACCAACACAAGCTCACTGAAGTTGGCAGGACAGGTAGATGGAGCAGTGAGGAAGGCGAATGGTATGCTTACCATCATTGCTAAGGGCATTGAATATAAATGTCAGAAAGCCCCAATGTAGCTCTATAGGACTTTGGTTAGGTCACATTTGGAGTATTGCATGCAGTTCTTTCATTCCATTACAGGAACGATGTGGAACCGTTGGAGAGGGTGCAGAGGAGGTTTACCAGATTGCTGTCTGGATTGAAGGGTTTCAGCTACTGGGAGAGGTTGGATAGACTTGGATTGTTTTCTCTGGAATGTCAGAGGTTGAGGGGAGACCTGATAGAAACAGATAGAATTATGAGAGGCATAGATAGGGTAGACAGTTAGAACCTTTTTCCCAGGGCGGAAATTACCAACTCTGGTGAGTATAGCTACAAGGTAGACAAAATACTGGAGAAACACAGCGGGTGCAGCAGCGTCTATGGAGCGAAGGAAATAGGCAACGTTGTAAATGGAAATGTTGTCTATTTCCTTCGCTCCATAGATGCTGCTGCACCCGCTGAGTTTCTCCAGCATTTTTGTGTACCTTCGATTTTCCAGCATCTGCAGTTCCTCCTTAAACACTGAGTATAGCTATAAGCTGAGAGGGGGAAAGTTTAATAGAGATGAGGCAAGATTTTTACACAGAGAGTAGTGGAGGTGTGGAATGCATTGCCAGGGGTGGTGGTGGATTCAGATACGATAGTGGCATTTAAGCTTTAAGATAGGC
Source organism: Amblyraja radiata (assembly GCF_010909765.2). Classification (NCBI taxonomy): domain Eukaryota; kingdom Metazoa; phylum Chordata; class Chondrichthyes; order Rajiformes; family Rajidae; genus Amblyraja; species Amblyraja radiata. The sequence goes on along the minus strand of NC_045972.1, from coordinate 22,134,301 downwards.
ACATGAAAGTGCAGGGATTAGAGGGATATGGATCGTGTGCAGGCAGGTGCAATCAGTTTAAATTGGCATCAAGTCCAGCACAAACGTAGTGGGCCAAACGGCCCGTATCTGTGCTGTTCTATGTTCTATGTTCTTTGAGGACAGTGGCAGTCTAAAGTGAAGGTACAAGATCTTCTCCAACCAACTACAGATTAGCAATTGTAATAGCAATGACAACAAAGAGAGATTTTTGTGCATTGATATCTCAAATGTGATCTATCTGATCTCCCAATGCATTGAACGTACAAGAACGTCTGTCTTTACAGAGTGGGATATTCATAACATATTTGAAAGGACTTAGATCTCTGCATGTTGCATCTCCACTCAATGTTGAACTGATTTGAAATAGGCCGTGGGAAAGTTTGTGAAGACGGATATTCTCAATGATGTTGGATTGTCTTTGGTGCTGTGTTCCTACGTGGCCTGGTTCTGCAGAAAGTCCATAAAATGAGCAAGAAGGTTTGCTTTATGCACTGCTGCATTTTTAAAATATCCTCATTCTTAACATGCCACAATCTCCAGCTAGCCTCCGTGTTTTCTCAATCCAGCATTTGTTATTTTTCTGAAAGATGCATTGTGGTGGCCCACACTTTGCGCATAAACTGTGCCCTGATTCTATTCCTTTACTGGAATGTCCAGTGTTCTCCCTCCCTACCCATCCGCCCCCACCTTTCCTCCCCGCCTCCCTAACATCGTCGACTCTTTACTGCAACGCTATCCCCTTGTGGCAATAAACTGTGGAAAAAAATTGAAAAAGATAGATTAGTCACACAAATGATTTATCGTTCATCTTTTGCCAGCTGCAGAGCTCTAACCTGCTCAGAGCATAAGCATTAATGCAATTTTATTTCATTTTCTCCTTATAATAATGTTCTTTTGGTCAATCTGGGGATATGTGTGAACCTTTGTCAGTCAGGGACATGTACCTGCAACCCTTTCCCATCCTGATGACATGCCTTCTCTTTGTTACTGCATTCATTCTTTTAAAAGACAACAGTTACCCTGAAACAATAGAACATAGATAAACACAGAACAGTACAACACAAGTATAGCCCTTCGGCCCACAATACTGAACATAATGCCAAAGCCATTTCTTCTCTACCTACACATAATCTAAACCTTCTGTTTCCTGCGTATCCATGTGCCTATCCGAAAAGTCTCTTAAATGCCACTATCGTATACGCCTCCTCCACCACCTCCGGCAGCATGTTCCAGGCACTCACAATGGTTATTTAAAATGCCATCTGGAGCACTGCAGCCTTCATTTACTTCCCATGCCTCATTTCATTGCCTCAGAAGTGTCTCAAAGTGATCCCAGTACAATTATATATTATGATCCAGAAAGAGGTGTACAAAATCATGAGAGGAATACATCATGTGGACGCACAGAGTCTCTTGCCCAGAGTGGGAGAATAGAGAACCAGAGGGCATAGGTGAATGGGGGAAAGATTTTATAGGGGGCTAAAGGGGTAACGTTTTCACGCAAAGGGTGGTGGGTATATGGAATGAGCTGCTGGAGGAGGTAGTTGAGGCAGGGACTATCACAACACTGAAGAAGCAATCAGCCAGGTACATGGATAGGACAATTTTAGAAGGATATGGGCCAAATGCAAGCAAGTGGGACTAGTATAGATGGGAAATATTGGTCAGTGTGGGCACGTTTGGCTGAAGGGCCTTTTTCCACACTGTGTGACTCTGTGACTATGAGAAACTCAAGGACCTTAGATGCTGGAAACATGTGTAGAACACAAAGTGCTGGAGTAATTCAGCGTGGTCAGGCAGCATCTCTGGAGATCATGGATAGGTGACGTTCTGAATCTGGAAACCTTTCTTTAGAATGTATATTATGGTAATTGATTTCCACACAGCAAGATCTCACAAGTGGTGATAAGTTGCAAGGGAAGTCAGTTTATTGTTTTTTAGTTTAGAGATACAGAGTGGAAACTGGCCCTTCGGCCCACCGAGTCTGTGCCGACCAACAATCACCCGTACACTAGTTCTATCCTACACATTCGGGACAACTTTACAGAAGCCAATTCACCCACAAACCTGCACTCTTCGGAGTGTGGGAGGAAACTGGAGCACCTTGAGTAAACCCATGGTTACAGGGAGAACGTACAGATGTACAACCGCACAGACAGCTCCCACAGTCAGGGTGCAACCTGTGTTTGGCTCCGATGCTCTAAAACAGCAACTCTACCACTGAGTCACCCTAATTGATTCAGGTCACGCTGGTTGAACAAGCAATGATGCTTACTACACTGAGATCTTAAAGAGGTGTATAAAATCATGAGAGGAATGGATTGTGTAGTCTCTTGCCCAGAATAGGGGAATCAAGAACCAAGAGGGCATAGGTTTAAGGTGAAGGGGGAAAGATTTTATAGGAATCTGAGGGGTAACTTTTACACACAAAGGGTGTTGGTGTATGGAACGAGCTGCTGGAGCAGGTAGCTAAGGCAGGGCCAATCGCAAAGTTTAAGAAGCAATTAGACAGGTATTGGACAGGTCTAGAGGGGTATGGGCCAAACACAGGTCGGTGTGGGCAGGTTGGGCCAAAGGGCCTGTTTCCACACTGTATGACTATGACTCTATGGGAAATTACACTACCATGGCCTTCAAACGTCCACATGCCCTGAGAAGAAGAATAGGACAATGCAATGCATAATCTCCTCAATTTTTGGCCCAGCTTGTGCTCAAACCCTGAGATTTGGCCCATGCCAGCATCTGAGTGGTGATGATGCAAACTAGAAGTCAGGAGTTCAAACTCCTCCATGTCAAGTTGACAAATAACCTTGAGATGTTATGGGACCACAGATGATTCATAATTGATCATCAGGGTAGGGAAAATACCATCTGCAATACGTCTTAAACAGTGTAGTGTCACCAGATGGAGTTGACACTTAATGTAATGGTGATAATCTTGGTGGACTACTGAATGTCCCTGCATTATGAAGGGATTCCAGAAAATAGTATAGCTATTTTCTGTAAAGTAAACTCTTGACAAAAAGTGACACAGTTTGCCGTTTCCTTCGCATTTAGTGTTTCTTGAGTTTTTTTTGTCTCTCGCATAAGCCTCATTGTTAATGACTCATGAATTATATAAGAGCAAATGCTGTAATGTGGGTACACTGTATCTCTGCTATAAAACAAAATAAACTAGCCCCCAAATCATAAAGGAGAGCCATCATCGCAGCCTAGAAACAAGCTCAATTTCAGCCCATTTTGTCCATGCCAACCTAGTTGCCCCATCTAAGCTCGTCCCATTTACCCAAGCTTGACCCATATCCCTCCAAACCTTTCCTATCCATGTACCTGTCCAAGTGTCTTTTAAATGTTGTTGCCGTATCTCCGTCACCTGCTTCCTCTGGCAATGGTTCCATATGTCCACCACCTCCTGAGTGAAAAAGTTTCCCCTCAGGTGCATATTAAATCTATCCCCTTTCACCGTAAATAAATGTCCTCTTGTTATTGATTCTTCTACCCCATGACAGAGGCCAAAAATTAAAGGGCATGAGTTTGGGGTAAGTGGCAAAAGGGGATTTAAGGAAGAATGTTTCCACCCAAAGGATAGTTGATCTGTATTGTATTGCTTGAGTGGTGAAAAGTGCTCCCACAACCTTTAAGTTTCTGGTTGAGTACTGGCATGTGAGACCATGGACCTGGTAAACAGGATTAATGTAGTTGGGTACTTTATTGTCAGCATGGACATGGTGGGTCAAAGTTTGTTCCTATACATTCCTCTTAGACTATAATTCTTTATATGTAAATTAAATCTTTCATCGGATTCCTCTGTCCAAATTAAACAGTGCTACGAACTTTGGCCACTGCACAACCAAAGTGATACTTTATTTAAAGTGATTACTGAAGCTACATAAACAGAGAGTGCACGTTGAAGAACAATGCTTTAAGATAACGTTGCAAATGGAGAGCATTTTATCCACAGATTGAGATAATTTGCTTACACACACATCAGATTCCTTTGTTTCCCCAATATAAAGTCTGTTGATCCAACAGGCATTATTTGTTTCTGGGTAACACTAGGTGTTTCAGCATTTCATGGTAAGATCCATTAATTCATTGTAACTTGCTCAATTTGCTCAAAGTGGTAGAGCTGCTGCCTTACAGCTCCAGAGACCCACGTTCGATCCTGATTATGGGTGCTGCCTCTGCTGGGTGGAGATTGTACGTTCACCCAGTGACAGTGTGGACTTTCTCCGGGTGTTCTGGATAGAGAGATATCAGGCCCAAGTGTATTTTGGTGATGCATTGTTTCTGAATAATTGAAATGGATAAGAAAGGTTGAGAGAGATATGGGCCAGGTCATAATGTCATAGTCATAGAGTCATACAGCGTAGAGCCCAAACTGCCCACACACCGACCAACATGCTTCATCTACACTGGTCCCACCTGTCTGCATTTGCCCATATCCCTCTAAACCTATCCTATCCATCTACCTGGTTCAGGCAAATGAGACTAGCCTGGATTGGTCAGCATGGATGAGTTGGGCCAAAGGGCCTGCTTCCTTCCTGTATGACTCTGATGCTATATCTCTGTTGGCGTCTGCAACATGAGTGGACTATTGGAGATGTTTGTGGTGTATTTGCTCTGGAGACGTTTGTGGTGTATTTGCAACATGTCCACAGCTGACACCATGCACATAGACATGACTGGGGGATGAAGTGCGAGAAGAATGTCCATCTCTCTTGCCTTCGTCCCACTTTCTAACACTGAAACAATAAACACGTCATAGCTTCAGTTGAGATCACAGGGATTGAGCTGCTTCCAGGAAGTATCCACTCAGTGATTCATTGCAGTGTAGTGTAAAACTGTCTCATCATGCCTACTGAATGAGCAAATTCCATTCTTTCTTGTATGTACTAAACCTGCAACATCATACTGAGGGAATAATGAACAATAATTCTGAATTTACATAATTGACTTAAACTTATTGATTCTCAAATTCAGTTTAGTTTAGGATGCAGATGCTGGTTTATACTGAAGATAGACACAAAATGCTGGAGCAACTAAGCAAGTCAGGCTGCATCTCAGGAAATAAAAAAGGTGGCGTTTCAGGTCGGAACCCTTCTTCAGACCTTTCAGTTTAGTTTAACTCACCGGGTCAGGCAGTAACTGTGTAGATGGTCTTGATTTGTTCTTTTCATACCTTTCATTCTTTTGTTCTTTGTACAGCTTCCAATCATGGCTTTAAGGTGAAAAGTGCAAAGTTTAAAGGAGATGTGTTGGGCAAGATTTTTACACAGAGGTTGGGTGGTGTCTGGAACGTACTGCCAGGGGTGGCCTGAACATGGCTTTTAGATAGGGTAATGGATATGCTGGAAATTGAGGGGTATAGATCATGTGCAGGCAGTGGAAATAATTTAGCTTGGCATTATGTATTTGGCATTGACAATGTGGGCTGAAGGCCCTGTTCTTGTGCTGTACTGTTCTATAGAAAGACACAAAATGCTGGAGTAACTTAGCATCTCTGGAGGAAAAGGAAAGGTAATGGTTCAAGTCGGGATCTTTCTTCAAACTTGGCATTTCGGGTCGGGACCTTTTTTCAGACCTGACCCAAAACTTCACCTATCCTTTTCCTCCAGATCCTACCTGACCCACTGAGCTACTCCAGCACTCTGTGTCTATCTTAGGTTTAAACCAGCATTGTTTTTGTTTTTACTATACTGCTATAATGTTCTATTTTCTAATCCTTGAATGTGTCAGTTTAGTTTATTGTCACGTGTATCGAGGTACAGTGAAAAGTTTTTTGTTGCGTGCTAACCAGTCAGCAGAAAGACAATACATGATTACAATCAAACCATTTACAGTGTATATAGTGTACAGATGCATGATAAGGGAATAATGTTTAGTGCAAGGCAAAGCCAGCAGTCCAGTCAAGAGCTAACCCTGTGATTTCCCTTCAGTAGTAAATATACATTTTAATGTTCCTTTCAACACTTCCTCAATTAGTTTGGATTCATAGAGTCATACTGCACAGAAACTGGTCCTTTGGGTCACCACATCTGTGTCCATCTTTTACCCATCTACAGTTCACATTTGGCTGCAGTAGTTCTGCATCCTTCCACGCTTTATGTGGGAAGCAACTGCAGATGCTGCTTTATACTGAAGATAGACACAAAGTGTTGCAGTAACACAGAGGGTCATGCAGCATCTCTGGAGAAAAAAGATGGATGACTTTAGGTCAGAACCCTTCTTCAGAATCTTCTCTGCGTTGGCTGCCCAAGTTCCTGTCGACAGGTCACTTAAACAAAGTGATCGTAACAGATGGCACAATGGGCTAAGTGTTCGGTTGGCAACCGGAAGGTAGCTGGTTCGAATCCCGCTTGGAGTGCATACTGTCGTTGTGTCCTTGGGCAAGACACTTCACCCACCTTTGCCTGTGTGTGTCCTTGGGCAAGACACTTCACCCACCTTTGCCTGTGTGTGTGGATGTAATTATGTGAAGCACTTTGGGGTCAATGCAAGTTGACTAAAAATGTGCTATATAAATAAAGACATTTATTTTATTCTGATGCTATGGCCTCTGGTCCTAGACTCTCCCACTAGTGGAAACATCCTCTCCTCATCCACGTTATCCAGGCCTTTCACTATTCAGTAAGTTTCAACGAGGTCTCCCCTCATCCTTCTAAACTCCAGCGAGTACAGGCCCAGTGCCGTCAAATCTTCATCATATGTTAACCCAATCATTCCTGGGATCATTCTCGTAAAGAATGAAGAGCCTGTTGAACTCTCCATAAACTCTCTATATCTCTATAACTCTACCAAGTGCTGCATCTTGTTTGAAGTCTGCTGAGGCTCATTGCATGGTGCTCCTCGTACACAGCTCTACAATTCACGGCAACTCAGGTGTAGCTCCGAGATTGAAATCCGAGATGTGAAAACTTGGCATGTTTGTGAAATGTAAGACAGACAGAGTGTGTAAAACATTCACAGTTCTGCTGAAAAATAAATAAACTCAACTAATCCCACCTGCATGCCAATTTTTCAACCGCTGTCAACTTTTCAAGGTACTGTATTGTTTGACTTCTGAAATGGAGTGAATATTAATTTACAATTGAAATGATACAGTAGTGTACAGTGTACTTATACTGCCAAGGTGTCTGAATAATTCAAATTCCACTTAGAGTAATTCAAAGTATGCGTGACAGCATGGATGGAAGAAGGCTGTTTCCATTTGTTAAAGAGTCAAAAATGAGGTACTGCAGACGTGTGATTAACTGTACAAGTCTTCCCACAAAGAGGAAGTTGAATGTCTACAAAGGAAAAAGTTCTGAGTCTGTGGAAATCACATTAAGGAGCAAGTGGTTGAGATGAAAGATAAAGTGCGCCACAGGATCACTAAGGTGGATGCAGAGGGGACTGACAGAAGGATGTCACAGGTAATACCTGATCTGAGAAGAATTGGTTAATCTGGGGTTGCTGAGTGAAGCCAGCTTTATAGATGGATCTACACCTCTCCAGACACTCTTGTTGCCACTCACTAGCTATGCACTGTTGCCGATAAGATCCCTATCACAAATGGTAGAACAAAGTAGGTAAGAGCAGCCCTTGCTTGTCCTTTTCTCTGTGTATCATCACTGAGCGTTGATCTCCTCTCAGCATTGCTTGAGTTGGATGCACATTTTTCTGAGGAATAGGAGGCCATTCAGCTCTTCAATTCTGTTGTGATCTAGACCAGTGATAATCTTTATCTGAGCTCAAATTCAATCATTTCGTCCCTTATCTAAAACAAACTAAATCTGTCTCAGTTTGAACATTTTTAATTGAAGTTACGAGGAGAGATGGCTCTTTCCATCCAACCTGAAATGTTAACTCTGCTTCGTTTTAGTTTAGTTTTAGAGATACAGCCTGGAACAAGACTCGTTGGCCCACCGATTCCATATCGACCAGTGATCCCGCACACTAACATCATCCTACAAACACAAGGAACAATTTACATTTATACCAAGCCAATTAACCTACTAACCTGTATGTCTTTGGAGTGTGGGAGGAAACTAGAAGATGATCTCGGAGAAAACCCATGCAGTCACGAGGAGAACGTATAAACCCCATACAGACAGCACCCGTAGTCATGATCGAACCCGGGTCTCTGGTGCTGTAAGCACTGAAAGGCAGCAACTCTACCGCTGCACCACCGTGCCGTCCAAGCTGCACTGTGCCACATCTTTTTCCACAGATGCGTTCTGACTGGTTGAGCATTTTCAGCATTCGCTATTTTTAATTATATCAAGGGAAGTATATCAAATTATGAGAGGCATAGATAGGGTGGACAGTCAGAATCTTTTTTCCCCAGGGTGGAAATGTCAAACACCATAGGGCATAGCTTTGAAGTGACTGGGCCAAAGTTTAAAGGCGATGTGCAGGGCAAGTATTTTTCTGCAGAGGGTGGTAAGTGCCGAGTGTGCACTGCCAGAGATGATGATGGAAACAGATACAATAGTGGCATTTAAGAGGCTTTTAGATAAGCACATGGATATGCAGGGAATAGATCGGGTATAGGCAGATGAGATTAATTTATCTTTGCAACATGTTCAGCACAGATATTGTGAGCCAATAGGCCTGTTCCTGGTGCTGTACTATTCTACGTTCTATGTCCTATCCCATCAAATAAAGTTCTTTATGTAGGTTATCAAATCTTTTAACCATCTCAACAGCTCAACTAAATTTCATCTCCATTCACAGTCATCCACACCAATCTCAGCTCACCGACACATTCCACAAATACCTTGTGGTATGACTGATGGGCTGCAGGTGGGTTTTGAAGGTTTCTCTTGCTTGGATTAGAGTGGATTAATTTGCTTTCCATTCATGCCTGATGGAGAAGGAATCATCCCACCCAGCATCTTCAAGAACTATCTCCACATGAAACTATACTTGGTCTTTGCAGGTGTCCATCAGTCGCTCACCATGCAAGCTGTACATCTTTGTTCTTACATTTTATGATTCTTTGATATCTTTGCATTTGAACATCTCAGTCTGCCTTGGCAATTTCCTGTAGCAGTTTTTTTTTAACAGTGATTAATCTCTTCATCATTGCAAAGACAGTCCACCAGTTGATGAAACACGTTTACAAAATGATAATCATCCCACTTCAACCCTGTTCGTGCCAAGAAAACTGAATGGGTTTCCATTCACAGAGTAGGAAACATCTCTATAAATTTTACCAGGCCAGGTGACCATGAGATTGGATTATTTCTATATTTATTTATGGGAATCGGTTCTCACGGGCAAAGTTGAAATTTGCTTTCCATCCTTAATTAGACTGGACAAGATCTTGAGCCCATTTAGTGTGAGTGGGACAATATTTATGCATATGGATTAGTGGTCGGCACTGACTCGGTGGGCCAAAGGGGCTGTCTCCAAACTGCATCCCTAAACGAAACTAAATTGAAGTCCGCTAAAAAAAATTTAAAGGGTAATATATCGGTAATTGGCATTATAAAAATAAATAAATTGATGGATTACACACACATGTGTACACATAATTAAATGGGTGGAATTAAAATGTAATAGAAAGCTGTATTTAGCTTTTTTTCCAATGATATTTCAATGGGCTCACTTTGCTTGCACCAGATTCATTTGACCTGCATTTTGTATACTGATCTTCTAGAAGAGGGAAACCTGCCGAATTCAGTGTGCTCCATGAGGAATCCCTACAGTCTAAGGACTCAGACGAATGTCCCATTTTATCCCAACAACCTGTTGAGGGGCTTATCTGCTGCAGATCCAGGTGGATCCCAATGTTACTCTGGGACCACCATTTCCTAACGGCGGCTCCAGCCTTATGTTAGAGTCATACTGCATGGAATCAGGCCCTTCAGCCTAACCCGTCCATCCCACCCAAGATGTCCCATTTAATCTAGTCCAATTTGTCTGCATTTGGACCATCTATATAATTAAATGTCTATGGTGGTTGCTTTGAAAAAGCAAATGTGGTGGTTGCTTTGAAAATCTATATAATTAAAAGTCTAAACTTGACCACTTCCTGTTTGCACTGTACATTGATTTTAGAAAAAATGCAACCACTTACGGGTGTGACTTTTGGTCACCTTACTCAGAGTCCCCTTCCAGCTGTCAGGGCCAGAGGATTTTTCCCATCAATGAAAAATAAAAGACATTAATGTTTTAAAAATGTTGAGATTCTCTCTCCTGCCAATCACGCCATGAAGGCCACGCCCCTTCTGGTGGGAGGGGGAGGAGCTATAGAAACAGGTCGTGTGGGCGTGGCTCAGTCTCTGCAAGATGAGGGAGGGAGAGGGTCATGACAGTCTGAGCTGGAAATCTACAGAACACTGAGAATACTGACCTGCGAGTGCCCTTTATGTGTTTTTAAACTGTGCATTTTGCAACTGTGTGGCTATTGAACTGTATGCCTTTTGCAACTGTGTGCCTTTTGCAACTGCGTACCTTTTGCAATTGTAAAAAAAGATGAAAATGTCTAAAATTAATTGTACACCCTCTTCCCCTTCTCTCTCACAGTCTCTCACATGTTTTCCGCAGAATTTCTGGCAGTTTCTGAGCTGCCAGCCTGCCAGGCCTGAGTTACTGAGCTGCCAGGCCTGAGTAACTGAGCTGTCAGACCAAGAATCCATTCGGCCCACAATGTTCAAACTAGCCCTCTGGAAACCAGTCCCTTTGGCCCACAACACCCATGCTAGTTCTCCAGTGGGGTTTATGTGGGTTTTATGGTGGTTTTATGGTGGTTTTACCCTGCTTGAAATGGTATGAATGCATTTGAATTTGGTGGTCTTGCACCCTGCTTGAAATGGTATGAAACTGCATTTGAATTTCGTGGCCTTGCACCCTGCTTGAAATGGTAAGAAACTGCATTTGAATTTGGTGGCCTTGCACCCTGCTTTAAGTGGTATGAAACTGCATTTGAATTTGGTGGCCTTACACCCTGCCTGAAGGTATGAAACTCCATTTGAATTTGGTGGCCTTGCACCCTGCTTGAAATGGTATGAAACTGCACTTGAATTCGGTGGCCTTGCACCCTGCTTGAAATGGTATGAAACTGCATTTGAATTTGGTGGTCTTGCACCCTACGTGAAATGGTATGAACTGCATTTGAATTTGGTGGCCATGCATCCTGCTTGAAATGGTATGAAACTGCATTTGAATTTGATGGCTTTGCACCCTGCTTGAAGTGGGAGGAAACTGCACTTGAATTCGGTGGCCTTGCACCCTGCTTGAAATGGAATTTCAAGGAATAGCAGTGACTCAACTGCCAGCCCACCAGCCATGAGTGAGTGAGCTGCCAGCCCAAGAATCCATTCGGCCCACAATGTCCATACTATCCCTCTGGTAACCAGTCCCTTCAGCCCACAACACCCATACTAGCACTCCAGAAAGCCCCCCCCCCCCCCCACAGGCCACCAATATTGAAATTGGTGGAGAGGTGGAATATTGCATTGGGGGACCAGCCCTCCCATGTGAACATGGGACCCTACGGGTCCCACTTAGTCTAGTATCCCTCTAAATCTTTCCTATCCATGGGTCTATTAAAGGCGAAGTGAAAAAATAGATGGAGAAAAACAACGAGAGGGAGAGTATGAAAATTAGATCCATTTCTGTGGGATTATTTGGAATACCTTTGCAAGCAGAAGTTTGTAGACATTTTAATTCCCTCACAGTGATAGATGATGATCAATTGTTAAATCTGAGATTAATTTATTTCCAATAATCAATGTATTAAAGGTGTGGGAAAATATGGGTATCTGGAGTTAATAATGATCTCACTGAATGGTAGCATAGGCTTGAAGCTAAAATGTCCTGTATGACTCTGTATAAGCTGGTCCCGTTTGCCCACGTTTGGCCCATACCCCTCTAAAAATGTGGTTTTTATGTTCCTTTGAGAGAAGTCCCTGCCTTCCTGTTTAAACATGGCTTTGGTGTTTCTGTAATGTGCAGTTGGTTGTTCTTATGTAGTAAACCAATGCCTTGCAGCCTCCACCAAATACACGTGTGGCTCCCAGATTATCAAGGGCAGGAGAAAACCCAAATTTGATTACTTTTGTTTTTAATTTCATTACATTTTAGGTAATAATGAGTGAGAACACTGAGTCCTGCTTGGTGGGACTTGAGACGTTAGTATAAAGTAAATCTCAACCAACCGACACTGTGAGAGCCAAGATCCAGTACTCACATGGTTAATTCAACAATTGTTTTTCTCTTCCTTCAGGTTAATCAACAGCTCCACAAATGCTAGCATTGACTGGTTGTGAATTTCCAGAGTTAATTGCCAATAACAAAATGGACATAGGGTGAGGTTAATGAATTAACATTTGCATGTGTTCTTGTTTTCCTTTGCTGTCTCTGGTGCACCTTCAGGATGAACCACCTTCACATCAGTTTTTTTAATCCTAGTTTCACTGTGCAATTTTCCATTGGAAGGGAATTGAGAATAATCTGTTTCCCCCCCCCCCTGTAAATAATAGTATGATGCTGTGCAAAATGGGAAGAATAGTATTTTGCTGTCATTAAAGGTTTCAGTTCAATAGCTAACACAAAAATGTTTCATTGCTTTGCACAAGAATACACTCTTCTGGCTCCACCTTCTGAATTGAAGCGTGCCAGCTGGGTGCATGCATTGTTTCTCTCCATTGGTCACCACCTTTCTCTCAGCTCACCTTAGTTTTGTTTGGTTTAGAGTTACAGTGTGGAAATATGTCCTTCAGCCTACCGAGTCCACGCCAACAAGAGATCACCCATACATAAGTTAAATCCTACACTCCTCTGTCAATTTACAGAAGCCAATTAACCGACAAACCTGGACATCATTTGAATGTGGGAGGAAACCAGAGCACCTGGAGAAAACGCACATGGTTACAGGGAGAATGTACAGACTCTGCACAGACAGCACCTGTAGTCAGGATGAAACCCGGGTCTCTAGTGCTGTAAGGCAGCAACTCCACAGCTAAGCCACTCTGCTGAAAAATAAAGATTTGCGTTACTTTAGCACCTGACATGTCCTCTCATGTTAATGCTCTCCACAAAGAGTTTGCAACCAATAAAGTTGCTCTGAGTTGGAGTCACTGATTTAATTTAGGAAACATGGTAGCTAATTTGTGCACATGGATGGCAGCATTATGACAATGTTCGGATTATCTTTTGTTAAACCACATTAATTGTGGAATGAGCATTGCCACAGCTGTCAGGAACTGTTCTCAGATTTTTCTTTGAAATTGTATCATTTTAACAATGTCTGACCAGGTCATGGTTGTAGCAAAGATCTTCTCCATTTGTGAAAACTGGAAAGCTTCATGCATTCTACTCCCAAAATAGACATTATTATTATTTAACCTAGAAAAACAAAGATAGCGACACAAACAGAGTCCTGCATATGCTGTCTGGATGCCTGTTTGTTCAAAGATCTAGATAGGGAGACGGGCAAATATTATCAGGAACTAAATGTGTACCTTACCTGATTGAAATGAGCCCCTTTGTTAAGATGAGTGTCAACAACATATTTGCCTTGAAATAAAGATTTTCCATCTATTTTAAACTTTAATCTTTAGACTTTAGAGATATAGTGCAGAAACTGGTCCTTCAGTACTGAGTCCTCGCCGACCAGCTATCACTTCGTAAACTAATGCCCCCGTCCCACTTATGAAACCTGAACGGAAACCTCTGGAGACTTTGTGCCCCACCCAAGGTTTCCATGCGGCTCCCAAAGGTTTTTGTCAGTCTCACTACCTGCTTCCACTACCTGCAACCTCCGGCAACCACCTGCAACCTCCGGGAACCGCACGGAAACCTTGGGTGGGGCGCAAAGTCTCCAGAGGTTTCCGTTCAGGTTTCCTAAGTGGGACAGGGGCATAACACTATCCTACACACAAGGAACAATTTACAATTTTACCAAAGCCAATTAACCTACAATCCTGCATGCCTTTGGAGTGTGGGAGGAAACTGTATAAAACCCACATGGTCACAGGGAGGATGCACAAACTTCATAAAGATAGCACCCGTAGTCAGAATTGAACTTGGGTCTCCGGCGCTATAAGGCAGCAGATCTACCACAATGCCACTGTGCCACCCTTTTCTTCTCATCTACAGTATCTTACATTTTAATGAACATCGAATTATGAAAATGAAAGTTTCCAGTAATAATGTAGTCAGGTTGTTATGTTATTGTGTTAGTAATGATCCAGGAACATGAATACAAATTCCTCTAGTGGGCTGCAGAATTGTATAAATTCTATCAGTCACAGAATTGAACGTAAAGGAAGGGCCACGACCCAAAATGTTGCTTATCCATGTGCTCCAGAGATGCTGCCTGACCAACCGAGTTACTCGAACACTGAGATCCATGCAAGATTTTAGCATCTGCAGTTCCTTGTGTCTAAATTGAGTAAAGAAGTTGAGATGATATGTTACTGTTGTACAAGACATTGGGTCCTTTTAAGAACCTAATATTTTCTTCCTGCTTTAACTCTTTGCCTTGCCCATTCTCAGTCTTTGTTAATAATTCTAATTACATGGGGATCATTTTTTTGTTAATGATGCTTTCATGTCTAGAAATGGGGTCAAGGAAAGAGCGTTCACGTCACAGCCCTGTTTCCACCACCACGCACAAGAAGCACAAGAAGCACCAGAAGCGCAAGATGCCATTGTGTGCAGATGCCGAGTTAGCTGTGTGTTCAGCTCTGGCTGAAGAATTTCTAATCTTGTGATGTGGACTCGATAAGAAGAATGTCTAGAAATGTTTTGATTCTTCCAAAAGCATGTTCAATTGGTGTTGGGGTGATCAGTTTGCACATCTTGTGTTGGATTTCCTGAGCATATAATTCATAGTACACAATGTACATGTTTTTGATGGGAGGTATGGCACCAAGGTGCTGGAAGAACAAACAGAGTTCTGGAGCATTGGTTCAGAGTTAAGGATTGAAATCCCATTGGAGCACCTAAGGAATTCAAATAATATTCAAATAATAGCATAAATCTGAAATTATAACAAAAGCAGGGTTCAGAAAGAGTAGCAACAAACATAGAAACATAGAAATTAGGTGCAGGAGTAGGCCATTCGGCCCTTCGAGATGGCGGATGTGCGGGAGTGGGCGCCGTCTGTGTATGGCAGCCTGCCCGCAGTCCGTCTCTACACCTTTCTTTATTTTATTTTATTTTAAGTCATGTTAAAAAATGTTAGTGGATGTCTTCTATGTGGGGGGTGGGGGTGTGGAAGGGGGAAACTTTATTCTTAGTCCCCTACCTGGTCGGAGAGGCAGCATCCCTCCGTGCTGTTTCTTCGCTCCGTCCTCGCGGCCTACCACCGAAAGTGGAGCGGCGTTTTCCTGTCGGGACCGGCTGGGACTACAGCTTCGGCGGCGGTGGCGCAGCGCTGGGATACCAACACGGAGCGGGCGATACCATACCTGGTCGCCGTGTGGTAAGCTCCGGAGCGCTTTGGCCGCCGACTTCCAACATCGCGGAGCTGTGGCTGCGGGCGTCCGGCCGCGGGCGGCGCTGGATTTGGAGCGCCGCAGAGCCAGGGATCGAGTTCGCCGGGGTCAGAGCTCCAGCCGGCGCGGCCTGAGGACTACGAGTGCCGCGGTCTCCAGTCTCCGGGGAGGAGGCAGCCGCTCCAGACTTTTCCAAGCCGCTGAGGAATGTTCCACCCGACGCCGATGTTCCATCTTTACGGCAAGAGGGCCCTGAAAATCAACGGACTGGCTGCACGGCCACAGATGGGCCCTGACCTCGGGTGTTTCACAGAGGAAGAGGACTTAACTTTCTGGTGCCTTCCCCCACAGTGGAAATGTTTTGATTCTGCTGTGGGGAGACGTTTGTGTTGAACTCTATAATATGTTGTGTCCATTTTTATTCTCTTTTTTTTAAACCTTTTTCTATGGTTTGCAATGGAACTTATTATTTAAATTATGTGAAGCACTTTGGGGTCAATGCAAGTTGACTAAAAATGTGCTATATAAATAAAGTTTACTTACTTACTTACTTCGAGCCTGCACCGCCATTCAATATGATCACGGCTGATCATCCAACTCAGTATCCCGTACCTGCCTTCTCTCCATACCCTCTGATCCCCTTAGCCACAAGGGCCACATCTAACTCCCTCTTAAATATAGCCAATGAACTGGCCTCAACTACCCTCTGTGGCAGAGAGTTCCAGAGATTCACCACTCTCTGTGTGAAAAATGTTTTTCTCATCTCGATTTTAAAGGATTTCCCCCTTATCCTTAAGCTGTGACCCCTTGTCCTGGACTTCCCCAACATCGGGAACAATCTTCCTGCATCTAGCCTGTCCAACCCTTAAGAATTTTTGTAAGTTTCTATAAGATCCCCTCTCAATCTGCTAAATTCTAGAGAGTATAAACAAAGTCTATCCAGTCTTTCTTCATAAGACAGTCCTGACATCCCATGAATCAGTCTGGTGAACCTTCTCTGCACTCCCTCTATGGCAATAATGTCCTTCCTCAGATTTGGAGACCAAAACTGTACGCAATACTCCAGGTGTGGTCTCACCAAGACCCTGTACAACTGCAGTAGAACCTCCCTGCTCCTATACTCAAATCCTTTTGCTATGAAAGCTAACATACCATTCGCTTTCTTCACTGCCTGCTGCACCTGCATGCCTACTTTCAATGACTGGTGTACCATGACACCCAGGTCTCGCTGCATCTCCCCTTTTCCTAATCGGCCACCATTTAGATAACAGTCTGCTTTCCTGTTTTTTGCCACCAAAATGGATAACCACACATTTATCCACATTATACTGCATCTGCCAAACATTTGCCCACTCACCCAGCCTATCCAAGTCACCTTGCAGTCTCCTAGCATCCTCCTCACAGCTAACACTGCCCCCCAGCTTAGTGTCATCCGCAAACTTGGAGATATTGCCTTCAATTCCCTCATCCAGATCATTAATATATATTGTAAATAGCTGGGGTCCCAGCACTGAGCCTTGCGGTACTCACTAGTCACTGCCCGCCATTGTGAAAAGGACCCGTTTACTCCTACTCTTTGCTTCCTGTTTGCCAGCAAGTTCTCTATCCACATCAATACTGAACCCCCAATGCCGTGTGCTTTAAGTTTGTATACTAATCTCTTATGTGGGACCTTGTCGAAAGCCTTCTGGAAGCCCAGATACACCACATCCACTGGTTCTCCCCTATCCACGCTACTAGTTACATCCTCGAAAAATTCTATAAGATTCGTCAGACATGATTTACCTTTCGTAAATCCATGCTGACTTTGTCCAATGTGTTCACCACTTTCCAAATGTGCTGCTATCCCATCTTTAATAACTGACTCTAGCAGTTTCCCCACTACCTATAGGTTTGTCATAATGAAGCAATGAGACAGGAATATGAAAGCCTAGGTCAGACTGGTGTAGTTGTGAGTCCGGACCAAGCAATGTCCAGAAATAGGAGATGGTCAACAAAAGCCGGCATCGTAAGCAATGTTTACATCCTGTGAGAAAGTGAATAAAGAAAAAAAGCACTAGGACGGTGGCATCTTGCAACATAGATTGGGCTTTAAGTAACCTTGCAATTGTCAACTGCTATTGGAAGAAAGATTCAGACTTGCGGCTTTACATAAGTTAGGTTCGAAGTGCAGAATTAGACCATTCAGCCCATCAAGTCTACTCCACCATTCAATCATGGCTGATCTATCTTTCCCCCTCAACCCCATTCTCCTGCCTTCTCTCCATAACTCCTGACACCCTTATGCCCCTGTCCCACTTAGGAAACCTGAACGGAAACCTCTGGAGACTTTGCATCCCACCCAAGGTTTCAGTGCGGTTCCTGGAGGTTGCAGGTGGTTGCCGGAGTTTGCAGGTAGAGGAAGCAGGTAGGGAGACTGACAAAAACCTCTGGGAACCTCTGGGAACCGCACGGAAACCTTGGGTGGGGCGCAAAATCTCCAGAGGTTTCCATTCAGGTTTCCTAAGTGGGACAGGGATATTGCTAGTTAAGAATCTGTCAATCGCTGCCTTGAAAATATCCATTGACTTGACCTCCACAGCCATCTGTGCCAACATATTCACCGCTTCTGACTAAAGAAATTCCTCCTTGTCTCCTTTCTAAAGGTACATCCTTTTATTCTGAGGCTATGGCATCTGGTCCTAGATTCTACCACTGGTGGAAACATCCTTTCCACATTTACTCCATCCAGGACTTTCACTATTACATAAGTTTCAATGAGGTTCCTCCTCATCTTTCTAAACTCCAGCGAGTACAGGCCTGCTTCAATCAAACGCTCATCATACGTTAAACCATTCATTCTTGGGATCATTCTCGTAAACCTCCTCTGGACTTTCTCCAATGCCAGCACATCCTTCCTCAGATATGTGGGCCAAAACTGTTCATAATACTCTAAATGAGGCCTGACCAGTGCCATTCCTCAGAATATCGATTTTTTGCAATATGTTTTGCAAGGAAATTAAATTTAGAATGTTTTTTCTCTTGAAAATCTCATTTCTGATATTCATCTGGGACCCTTCAGGTCTGAGTTTCTGGAGGTTGTAATTCTCAAGTTCTTATCCTAAAGCCTGGTGGGCTGGGATGTACCTCACAGCAGCGTAAGAAGTTAATTAACAAAGGCACCATGGGCACTACACAGATGGCAATTTGGTTACAATCTCTTGTTGTGATAAACTATAAGCTATGTGTGCATATGTGCGTGGTGGAGTGTGGGGTGTGAAGAAGTAAATAGGGTGAATTTTCTTCCACTGTCGATTGGATTGGGATAAAGCAACCAGCAGACTGATTTCAATGGTTCAATTATGCTTTTATTGTCGCATGCGCAAAGTGCAAATGATGAGTGAAATTTCAGCATCTGCAGTTCCTTGTGTCTCCGTGCAAAGGTATAGAATTTTTAATATACTTCTTCTTCTTCTTGCGTATGGCGTGCACAGCCTAATAAAACACTACATCTATTTGTTTGTGTGCATCAGGTTGATTGCATTAATCGAAACAGGGTGGACCATGTGAAGGTTGCAATCTCCCATCCCACAAAAATATTCTGAAGCGCATCAACCCGAAACGTCACCTATTCCTTTTCTCCAGAAATGCTGCCTGACTCGCTGAGTTACTCCAGCGCTTTGTGTCTATCTTCAGTTGGGAGAGTGTTCAGAAGTGTTTCACGAGGTAATTGCCTAGATTGGAGTGCATCAGCTGCAAGGAGGGGTTGAACAAAATTGGATTATTTTCTCCAGAGTGTCGCAAACTAAGGGATGACTAGGTGGAAGTTTGTGAAAATATGTAAGACAGACATAGGGTAGATAACCAGTATTTTCCCCAGGGCTTAAATATCAAACACTAGAAAGAATATCTTTAGTGTCAAAGGGGAGGGGGAGGGGAGGGGGGGGGGGGTATGGTGGTGGGGGGGGGGGGGGTTATGGTGGGGGGGGGGGGGTTATGGTGGGGGGGGTGCGGGGGGAGTTTAAAGGAGATTTATGAGAACAAAAGAACACATAGTGCTGGAGTATATCAGCAGAACAGGCAGCATCTCGGAAGAACATGGATTTAGGTCGAGACCCTTCTTCAGACTGATTAGGCTATTTTTTTTTACACTGTGAATTGTAGGTGCCTGGGACACACTGCTGAGGGAGGTGGCAGTTGTAGATAGGATAGTAAAGTGTAAGAGGCATTAGTAAGGGATAGAGGGATGTAGGCAGAAGGCATCATAGTTACCGCAGACATGTTGAGCTGAAGGGCCTTTTCCTCTGCTGTACTGTTTTATGTTGATCAAGTCAAGTCAAGTCAAGTTTATTTGTCACATACACATACGAGATGTGCAGTGAAATGAAAGTGGCAATGCTCGCGGACTTTTGTGCAAAAGACAAACAACCAAACAACCAAACAAACTATAAACACAATCATAACACACATATTCTTTTACATGAGGTTTGTTCTAAAATATCAAGTCATTTCTTCTAATTTTCCCCACTCTTTGTGATTACAGTATTTTCACGTAAGATTTGTGGGGCCAGCAGTGTAATATACAGCACTTGTTTAGTGCACCAAAGGAGAATGAGATACAAATTTGAGGCATAAATGCCAATTTATATCATCGCTTTCACTACAATAATCGAATTAGGCTTATGTAATGCTCAACGTAATCTATCTTCCTGTCTTACCCCTGTCCCACGAGGTGAGTTCACCCAAGAGCTCTCCCGAGTTTCAAACTCGTGGTACGTACGTAGAATGTACGTAGGACCCGGTGGATATCCCGCAGCGGCTTATAATGCAAATGGCAGGTATTCGGGAAACGCGGTAACTAACGGCAGGTACTCGGGAAACTCTTGGACATTTTTCACATTGTTGAAAAAACTTCACGAGTTACCGTGTTTCCCGTGAACCCGCCGTTAGCATTACGAGCCGCTACGGGACATCCACGAGGTCCTACGTACCCGCTATGGACATACCACGAGTTTTAATTTTTTTTTAAACTCGGGAGAGCTCTTGGATGAACTCGCATCGTGGGACAGGGGCTTAAGGGAAGAACAATTTAGTTTAATATCAGTATTTCTGTAATGTATCAACACATTTCAGATTGCATGGGTTGAATTGCAAAAGAGATTCAACTGATTAGATAGAATATCTCAGTTTACTAAATGACTTTTGATCGCTTTCGTAATACTATAAAGTAGGCTTGAATGGAGAAGTCCATTGTCTGTTTTCATAGAATGATAGAACAATATAATCGGTATGACACAGAAAGAGGGCTTTTGGCCCATTGATTCTTTGCCAAATCTTTGCAGGACAATCAAATCATTTCCATTCACCTCTGTTTTCCCATGGCCTTGAAAGCTACTTTTTCTCAAGAGACTATGTAATCCCCTTTAGAAAGTCCCAATTCATTTAGTTCCAGCTCACAATAATTCTCTGCGTAAAAGAACTTTTCTCATAATATTTCTACATGTTTCTCTTTTGACATAAAGAAGGTCCATTGATAGGCACAAAATGCTGGAGTAACTCGACGGGTCAGGCAGCATCTCTGGAGAAAATTATCTGAAGAAGGGTCTCAGCCCAAAAAGTCACCTATTCCTTTAAGTAACTCCAGCATTTTGTGTCTATCTTTAGTGTCAATCAGAATCAGCAGTTCCTTCCTACAGTATTTTGCCCATTGAGTCTTCGCTGGTTGGAAAAATCCTATCATTCTCAGTCCCCCACTTTTTCTTTGCACAATCATACACATACCCTTTTTTGCCCAGAGTAGGGGAATCGAGAACAAGAGGACATGGGTATAAGGTGAGGGGGAAAGATTTAATGGGAACCAGAAGGGTAACTTTTTTACTCAAAGGGTAGTGGGTGTACAGAACGAGCTGCCGGAGGAGGTAGTTGAGGCAGGTACTATCGCAATGTTTAAGAGACATTTCGACAGGTATGTGGATAGGATAGGTCTAGCGGGTTATAGACCAAGTGCGGACGTGTGGAGGAGGAGTGGAGGTATGTAGGTTATGTGGAGATAGATGTGATAGTCTTGACATCATACTCAGCAGGGCGGCACGGTTCCACAGCGGTAGAGTTGCTGCCTTACAGCGCCAGAGACCCAGGTTATGGGTGCTGTCTGTATGGAGTTTGTACGTTCCCACCGTGACCGCGTGGGTTTTCTCCGAGTGCTCCGGTTTCCTCCCAACTGCCAAAGACGTATGTGTTTGTAGTTAATTGGCTTTGGTAAAGATTTCAAATTGTCCCTAGTGTGTAGATAGTGCTAGTGTACGGGGTGATCGGTGGTTGGCACAGACTCGGTGGGCCAAAGGTCCTGTTTCCATGCTGTACCTCTAAACTAAACTAAGCACAGACATTGTAGACCAAAGGGCCCGTTCTTGTGTTGTACTGTTCTATGTTCTATAGTGCACAGGCAATGCTGCACTGTCAAAAAGTACTATATGACACTTCTGGCTTTCTTTCCCTGCAATCAGTCTGAGGAAGGGTCCCGACTGAAACATCACCTATCCATGTTCTTCAGGGATGCTGCCTGACCCGTTGAATTGCCCAGCATTTTGTGCGTGTTCTTGGTCAACCAGCATCAGCAGTTCCTTGTTTCTACTAAGTGAAACCGTGCTCCTCAATATTGCACCAATTAGTAAGCAGAAGAAAGTCATTTTAAAAAATCGCTCAGGATTCCTGTGGCACTGAATTAAAGAATTCTTCCCACAGTAAGAAAATATACATATAAATATTTCTGCAAAATGTTCATGCTGCACTACTGCAACATTTGAGGCCACTAGAAAATGGGTACTTTGCAAAGTCAAACTGAAGTATATATTTGTTTCTGATACCAACCACAAGTGATTTTGGAAAACTGAGAAACTGTTCTTAAACAAACAAAATATCAAAATGTTCCCTTGTTTAATTATAATGGTCAAAAATGCTTTAGAAGCTTTTTAAGAGACTTGGCCACTTTGGATTCTAAACTTAAGGAGCAATTAAATTCAGTCTGTCAGTGGTGCAATTTAGTGGTTTACTAAGAAGCCAAACATTCTGGTCTTTCCTCTAGGACTTGAGCATTTTTGTTGAGGCACAGTCAAGCCTGAAACGCTACATTTTGTTTGTTGCATCAACTGTAATAAAGTGCACTTAGAGGCTGGTCCCATTAATAACATTGTTTATTTTAGTTTAATTTGGACATACAGCTTGGAAACAGCGAGTCCACACAGACCAGCTTTCGCCCGTTCACACTAGTTATACCACTATACACTAGGGGGCATTTTACAGAGGCCAATTAACACAAACACGCACGTTTTTGGGATGTGGAAGGAAACTGCAGCACCCGGAAGAAACCCACACGGTCACACATGAAAATCCACACAGACAGCACCCGGGGTCAGGATCAAGGCAGCACCTCTACCGCTGTGTCACTGTACTAACCTAAGAATTTGCCCTTGCAGAGTGGCTGCCTTACAGTGCCAGAGACCCAGGTTCAATCCTGACTACGGGTGCAGTCTGTATGGAGTTTGTACGTTCTCCCCGTGAATGCATGGGTTTTCCTCTGGTGCTCCATTTTCCTCCCACACTCCAAAGGTATACAGGTTTGTAGGTTAATTGGCTTCTGCAAAAACTGCATCTTGTTCCTTGTGTGTAGTGTGCGCTAGTGTAATGGGGACCGGGCACAGACTCGGTAGGCCGAAGGGCCTGCTTCCACGTTGTATCTCTACCACTAAAAATCTACTTCTGTATCTGTTCTGGCCTTCTTCCCACAATTTTACAACTTTACTGACTCCAATTAACCAACAAACCTGTACGTCTTTGGAACATGGGAGGAAAACCGGAGCACCCAGAGAAAACCCACCCGGTAATGGGGAGAGCGTACAGAAACCATGCAGACAGTACCCCTGGTTAGGATCGAGCCTGGTTCTCCGGCACTGTAAGGCAGCAACTCCACCACAACGTCACTGTGCCACCCCATTTATTTGTCTGTAATGTTAAAGGGGCAAACGTGTACTCAGACACTCTTGGCTTGCCTTGCCTATAGGGGTAATTATTGGGTTGTGGGAGGTGCCACTTTGGGCCACTTTGTACATAGCTCCTACTTTCTAGAGTATGGCCTGTCTACCTTGAATTTGCATTGAAAGTTTTAAAAAGTCAAAGGTAGAGGAGCTGATAAGTCTTGTGATGAAATTGGCATGAAAATGAGCTGGCAAACATTTCTTGCGTGACAGTTATTAGTGTAAATATAAGGAAACGAGTTCTGAGGCTTCACACAGTATTAAAACAGATTATTTCTAAAACTTGCTGCTGCATAGCCTGCTCTTTGGGTAGACCAAATTGGAAGGGAACTCAAATATGTTTATTAAGAAGTTGAATTTCCATCTCACCATTTGTTAAAATCAAGATTAATTCATGACAAAAATACGGCTGAACGCAAAATAAGATTGTGGACTGGGTTCCAGTCAATACTACTTTAGTTCATCCCTGCACAACTGATATGAAGAACACTGGAATTGTCAGCAATAGTACTGAGCTCACAGCCATGGCACTGGAAGATGAAGTGAGGTGTGGGGAACAGCCTGGATTTCTGGAGAGAGAACTTGGATTGCGCATTTCCATTTACCATAATAAATTGTCAGTCCATGCTCCACTATTATGGCTGGGCTGTGACTAAAGTACACTCCAAAGTAGTATAGGTTTGTAGCTTAATTGGCTTCGGTAAAATTGTAAATTGTCCTTAGTGTGCCGGATAGTGCCAATGCACAGGGAGATCGCTGGTCAGCACGGGCTCGGTGGCAGCTTCTGCACTGTATCTCTAAAGTCTAATGTAAAGTCTAAAAGCCTCTTAAAAAACACTATTGTATCTGCCTTCACCACCATCTCTGACAACATGTTCCAGCTACCCACCACCCTCTGTGTAAAAAAGTTGCCCCACATATCTTCTTTAAACGTTGTCCTGAACTGCCTCTTTCTATGTTTCAGCTTCCAAACAAATGGTACACAAAATGAATCTCACATTTGGTACCTACCACAAGAGTTTGTTTACTCGTGTGTCAGGCTTCTGTCATCGTCCAACATGTTGACAGAATTGGTCGCCCGAAGCGTCACTGAGTGCCTCGTGTCGTCGTTTCCGG
Organism: Amblyraja radiata; assembly: GCF_010909765.2. NCBI lineage: Eukaryota > Metazoa > Chordata > Chondrichthyes > Rajiformes > Rajidae > Amblyraja > Amblyraja radiata. The sequence continues at coordinate 22,109,718 of NC_045972.1, read as the reverse complement.
GGATCGCCACGAGGAGGCTTCTGTCATGATCCCCACCACAGGAGTGAAGGAAGCCTATTGTCTTTTAGTTTAGTTTAGTTAGAGATACAGGTGGAAACAGGCCCTTTGGCCCACCGAGTCCTTGCCGACCAGTAATCCCTGTACACCAGCACAATCCTACACACTAGGGACAATTTACAATTGTTACCGAAGCCAATTAACCTATAAACCTGCACATCTTGGAGTGTGGAAATATACTGGGGCACCCGGAAAAAACCCACGTGGTCACAGGGAGAATGTGCAAACATCACCCATATTCAGGATTGAACCCGGGTCTCTAGCACTGCAAGGCAGCAACTCTACCGCTGTGCCACCATGCCTCTCTATTAATCTTGGCTGAGATATTGTCTGACATCATGGAGTTGACAGCACTGCACCAATCCTCTCCACAGGGAAGACATAGTTCTTGACCATGGATTCTACTAGTTAAAAGAGATTAAATCTAATTTTCTAAGAAAACATCTCCTAAGTTTTTGTGGTTTGTTAGTGCGAAAGCTGGCTAAATTCCATGCTTTTTTACCGGAATATTTCTGTACTTGCTTAATGGTTGGATCTCCGAGAAATTCTCAGCATGAAGCACCAGTCTCCCATCTGTAGGTCACGAGTTCAAATCCCAGCCACTGCTGAGATTGGAAGACACCTGCCCTCACCGCATGTGGTTCAATGTTGCACAGCCAGACTAATAAATAGCGTGTGCTACAGTTGCTCAGCCTTTCCAACCAGTTATAGAGTTATGTAGAATGGATGAGGGCCAATTGGCCCATTGTACCTATGCTACTTTCTCAAAGGTTTATCCTACCAGGCCCTCTCTCTTGCCATTTCTTCATTGAACTTACAATTCTTTTTTTTTCATATAAAGAGGCAATTCCCCAATCTTCCACCACCTCACTCCATCCTCCACAGGACGATGAGGGATGCTCTTTTAGAGGTGTACGAAATTATGAGAGGAATAGATTGGGTAGACACACAGAGTCTGTTGCCCAGAGTAGGGGAATCAAGAACCAGAGGACGTAGGTTTAAGGTGAGGAGGGAAAGATTTAATTGAAACTTGAGAGGCAACTTTTTCACACAGGTGGGTGTATGGAATGAGCTGCCGGAGGAGGCAGTTGAGGCAGGTTATATCGCAATGTTAAAGACACATTTGGACAGATACATGGACAGGACAGGTTTAGAGAGATATTGGCCAAACAGAGGCAGGTGAGACTATAGGAGATGGGACATGTTGCTTGGTGTGGGCAAGTCGGATCGAAGGGCCTGTATGATATTATATGATTCCAACTCGTAACAACTGACTATGCAAAAGTATTATTCCTAAAAAATGTCAAACAAAATCATATCAGTTATAGAAGTGTGTTGTTCCCATGAATAGTCTGTGCTATTTGCGGAATATACAGTTCTGTGTCAAATTAGTGAAGATTATTTGAAGAAATTGTACAAAGTGTGTCAGAATTCCTCGTCCCACATGTGATGTTTATTTTGTGGTACCTTGTATGTTGACATATAACATCACCTTGGCCAACTCAATGCTGAGTTGGAAAATTGTTTCCCAAGCTTCTTGGGTGGAGATACTGGCACCTCTGGGCAATATTGCATTTATTGCATTTATCACTACTGGCTGCCTGCCCTCCTCAGCCTCTAACCTTATTGTACCCCAGCCCCACACAGCCCAGTTTTATGAATATTGATTTCAAGTAATCCTTGCATTCCCTCTCTCCAATGTTGGATTTTTCCAGTCAGAAGCCCCATTCCTTGTACAATGTTTCTTTAGAAATTTACAGAGTGAAAATAAATCTTACTTTTTCAATGAAGATAGACACAAAATGCTGGAGTAACTCAGCGGATCAGGCAGCATCTCTGGTCAAAAGAAATAGGTGACATATTAGGTCGAGCCCCTTACTCAGATCGAGAGTCCAGAAATCAGCATCTGCAGTTCCTTCCTACATATTACTTATTCAATGTTCAGACATGATCTTCCATATGGGTTATGGACCTACCTCAACTGCAACCACAAGAACCACAACAGATGTGGTTACCAATAAATACATAGAAACACTCAAGTGCGTGACTGTGGTCTGTGGAACACATACTGATTCATTGCCCAATATACAAACATGGAAGAGGAATCTTTGCAAACACTTTGCCGTAACTGAAAGCAATTACCAGGCATAAACTTGTTAAGTGTAATACTATAGTTGCACTTTTGCTACCTCTCCCATTCCTATCATTACTTTCCCACTTCTAACTTTTGTTCGTGGCATATGAATGTCTCAAGTAAGCTCAGTAGTAGAATTAAATTGTCTGCTGGGCTGGTTGACAATATTTTTTGTTCTGAATTTGGAATCGTGCATGGACCATGCAAGATAAGCACATAACAGATTTTCTCCCATGAATGACAGTAGTGACATTTTTTATTTAAATGTTTTTTGGTTACCTCTGTTTAAATTATATTCCCATTTTGTATTTTTAGATTATTTTATTGTCACGTTTACCAAGGTACAGTGAAAAGTGTGTTATCCAGTCAGCATTAAGACTATACATGATTACAATCAAGCCCTTCAAAATGTACAGATAAAGGATAAAATAAATAATGTTTAGTGCAAAACAAAGTCCAGTAAAGTCCGATTACAGATAGTCCAAGAGTCTCCAATGAGGTAGATGGTAGGTCAGGATTGCGCACTAATTGATGATAGGATGGTTCGGTTGCCTGATAACAGCTTGGAAGAAACTGTCCCTGAATCTTGTGATATGCGTTTTTGCACTTCTGTACATCTTACCTTCTTCTTATTGCGTTTGAGGCAGCAGAAGTCTGCAGCAGGGTGATGCCATCCGGTTGGACATCCGTAGGTGCCCGCCCTAAAAAGGGTGCATGCTCCGGGTTGGCGCCAAGCTGCGGCGCTGCTGCTGTCTCTGTTTGTTGTCATTCGCCTGACTGAGCTCAGTTGACAGGGCTCACCACGGGAAGGTCGACAACATGAGCCCCACATCTTACCTGATGGAAATAGGAAGAAGAGGGATATACTGGGATGTGACTACATGTCTGTGCATCATAAGTCTCTGGAATGGTCATTTCTGCCCTACCACACTCCATTGACACTGTAATCCCATATAGTCTTGCTATGATGGGTAAATTCATTGAAAATGCCAATCTATACATTGATAAACATCTCGAAAGGATCACACATCATCATGGTGTATAAGGTACAGTATGTGCCACTGGTTATTTTGCCCAATAACTTTCTGAACTAATGCTCCTCTTCAATCATTTCGGCAGATGCCTCAGGTTTGATCCTTTTCAATACTTGAGCAACTTGGGCAGAATTTGATTCAGGAAGGGACTGACCACAAAACCAGAGTTGCTGCTTTGTCTGGCAGAGCTACAATCAAAGTAATCATCAACATTCAGAGCAAACTTCATTTACTGTACTGCCCGTTGGACCGAAGCTTAAAACCTACAAGTGAATATTGAGTAACTGCAAGTTACTGAGACTGGTAGCAAAGTATAAAATGTATGAAGAAATAGAGATAGTAGCTGGCCATACCTTCTTCACCAAGCACCAAGATCACAATTGTTTTGATTCTTAAAATTCACTTTCTCACTCTTAATTCCAAATATCCATCAGCCACAGTTTTGATATTACTTTACAACTGACGATCTACAGTACAGATCACCAAAGATGAAAAGCTCTTTAGGTGAGGAAATTTCTCTTCATTTTGGTTCTAAATGGCTGCTCCTTTATCCTTGTACTGTGACATCCAATTCGAGCCTCTCCCAATGTGAGGAAAAAAATCCTTGAACCTTTCAGAATCTTTTTAACTCCAATGGGACCAAGCCTTATTCTTCTAAACTCCAGCGAACTTAGCCCAAGTTTATTTCACATCTCATATGAAAATCAACTGATCCCAGGATTGAGTCTAGTGGATTTGCATTGCACTATCTCCAGGGCAGGTATAAATGTCTTTGGATAAGGAGACCCAACCATCCCTATCCTTAAGCAAATAATTGGCATGTGGAGCAATGAAATTGCAAACTGCTGAAGGAACGCAGCAGCATGAGCAGCATCTGTGGAGGAAAATAAATTGTCAACGTTTTTGATCAAGATCCGGAATCCACCCTTATTTGGAACATGAAGGATGCAAGATGGCACCAGAAACATGGTGAATCACATGGTGATGTGGCATAAAAGTTGGGAGGTCAAGTTGCAGTTATGTAAGACATTGGTGAGGCTATATTTAAAGTATTGTGTTCAGTATTGGGCATCATGTTATAAGAAAGATGTTCTCAAACTGGAAAGGGTGCAGAGAAGATTTACGAGGATGTTACCGGGTCTCGAAGGCCAGAGCTGTAGGGAGCGGTTGAGCAGGCTGGGACTCTTTGGAGCACAGGAGGATGAGGGGTGATCTTACAGTATAGAGATGTACAAAATCATAAGAGGAATAGATCGGGTAGACACACAGAGTCTCATGCCCAGAGAAGGGGAATAGAGAACCAGAGGACATAGGTTTGAGGTGTGGGGGGGAAAGATTTATTAGGAACCTGAGGGGTAACTTTTTCACATAAAGGGTGGTGGATGTATGAAACGAGCTGCTGGAGGAGGTAATTGCGGCAGGTACTATCGCAACATTTCAGAAATATTTAGGCAGGTACATGGATAGGTCAGGTTTAGAGGGATATGGGCCAAGCACAGGCAGATGGGACTAGTGTAAATGGGACATGCTGGCCAATGTGGGCAAATTGGGCCAATGGGCCTGATTCCACAGTGTAAGATGCTATGACTCTTCTGCGCTGCCTCAATGGATTCTACTATTCCTAAAATCTTATACATGGGTATGATTGTGCTTATATATAGTAAGATTCAGTAGAATGAATAGCATAAAAAGACTTGTGTACATGTGACATTAAAATACTATTGAACCATTGAAACTTACTCTAGGCTTGGTTTCCACAAACCACTGAACAAATTTAGGGCAATATTATTAAGGTGATATTTTGGGTTAAAGATCACTTCAAAATATACCCCTCGTGGAGATGGAAATTTTCATATTATTAATTCTTCTGTTGAACCAATGTTCAGCACCTCACTACGTGGAACTATATATTCTGCAATAAAACATGGAGTGAAACATACAGTGTTCTGAATCTCTGTTGAATATATTAGATTGGCACTTCTCAAACTCTATTCCCTTTTAATCGTAATATATATATATCTCTATTAATAACCATTCTTTGTACTCTGACCCTATCCTGAAAACTTTTAAGTTTCCTCTTAAGTGCTTGCAATTCCCAATGAGACTCTGAAATAATATCTATCACAATTAACTTAACAGCGCTTTATTGCAAGGCAGTTAGTTGCTGGAAATGATTGCAAGGCAATTGTGCAAAGATATTGGGAATTATAAGCTTGCAAAAAAAAACCTTGACTGTAAGTTTAAAAAATGCCCTGTGCTTTATGGACATGATGGAGCTGTGTGAAACCCTTCTTTCACATCCACTTTGCAGGGAATTTGTTTTTAGCCTCTGCGAGTTCTCAATGGCCATGCAATGGAATTGTGATCATGTTTTATTCTGTGGGCATGATCATTAATTTCAACTACCCAAAAGATCAATAATTCGCATGAATGGAAATTGAAAATGATAATCACTTAACGCTTGGCAATCATGCAAGCCAAGCCATTTAACACTCTTCGCTATAATTGGACCATTGCTGGCCAAAATGTTCCATTCATGTCAATGGTTAAGCAAATAATACCAAGGTTAGGTAAACTCCTTTAAACATGTCTGAGAAAGTAAATGCCCCAATATGTTATGGTAATAATGAGTGGTTGTAGACATTCATTTATTTTGATCAGTGGAAGATTCTCACCCGAGAATATTCCTAGTTTCACTGAGCACATTGAGAAAATCTTCATAGTAGAAACATAGAAACATAGAAAATAGGTGCAGGAAGAGGCCATTCGGCCCTTCGAGCCAGCACCGCCATTCATTGTGATCATGGCTGATCATCCCCCATCAATAACCCGTGCCTGCCTTCTCACCGTATCCCTTGACTCCACTAGCCCCTAGAGCTCTATCTAACTCTCTCTTAAATCCATCCAGTGACTTGGCCTCCACTGCCCTCTGTGGCAGGGAATTCCATAAATTCACAACTCTTTGGGTGAAAATGTTTTTTCTCACCTCAGTCTTAAATGACCTCCACTTTATTCTAAGTATACTGGATATGACAAAAATATAGATAAAGATGACAGCTTCCCTGTATCACGGACAACAGTAAACTGTAAAGTTAACCAGTGCTTTCAATTTTAAATTCTCATCTTTGTCCTTATAGGACCAACCCAGCTCATGAAGGCATGACTTATGTACAGGCCGGGTACATAAACAAATATATAAATTAAAGGCAAAACTTTTAACAGCATGCACAGGGTGATTTTGGGGGTCCAAGTCTATAACTCTCTGAAAGTGACAACACAAGTAGACAGAGTGGTAAAGAATGCCTTCATTGATCGGGGCATTGAGTATAAATGTCAGGAAGTCACGATGCACCCTTACAACAATTTGTGTTAGGCCACATTTAGAGTTTTATGTGCAGTTCTGGTTGACCCATACAGGAAGGATGTGGAGCCTTTGGAAATTGTGCAAAGGCGGTGTAAGTTATTGGGGCAAATCCTCCAAAATTATGGAAGAACTCGGATAAGGACATGGACATTATAAAAAGACAGATTTGCTGGCTGCAACGGAAAAACCCCCAATCCACAAAGAAAGAATCAGTTTCAAGTTTCAAACCTGTCTGGCCTGTGGACTTGGGCATCACACATCTATGCGAATGGTGTGGGCAGGAAAGGCTGAGACGGAGATAACGAGATTATCTTGGAAACACAAAGGAAGGTACCAAGCCTCAGCAGACGGTGGTAAACAGGCCAGCAGCAAGCACAATCACCATCGTGGATGACCCATCCATCGGGACAATGGGAGCCCATCCAGGCGATGGGATAACGATCAGGCTGAGGGATCATGACATCAGCAAACCCCTTATCATCAGAAGCCTATTGTTCATGCCAGATCGAAACTGGGAATCATCAAAAGAACCCTTTTATCCAGAGGACCACCTGGGGGGTTTCAAAGGAAACTCAGGTATAAAAGCCGGAGTCAAGCCAGAACTCGCTGTCTTTCTGCTCTGCTGGACGGCTCGTGAGCCCAACCGATCGACCTAGCTGTAAGTATCCCGGTGACCTGGTGAAGTTCCCGAAATAGGATAGTTGAGAGGAGAAAGGAAAAGGGGGAGTATACTTGCAAGTAAAATTGTGTAAAGTAAGTTTTACGACGTGCCCGATAGTTTTCCGTCCATAGTCTTAGTTTAAAGCATAAGTTTAGCCACGTATTATGTAGTGTTGGTGAGATTCGATTTCTCATTGTTTAATAAAGCCTGTAAATTTTAGACTTGCTTTGAGTCCATCTTGGTTTCTGTTTTCTCTCATCAGCACATTCTGGTCAATTCAACCTTTTATCATATCCCACCATAATTCCGAGGTCTAGAACCAAGGGGAATCCCTTTTGTTGTATTCTCTCTCTTGGAAACCGCTCGAGTGGAGTGGTGGCCGTTTGACCCTCCGACAAGGGAGAGAATAACTCGGGCAGTTGGGCCCGAAGTGGAGTAAAGGGAAACGAAACCCCTACAGAATGGCGACCGCGGCAGGACCTCGGTGGTTTGGGATATGTGATTTGCCAGAGGGGGTGAGAGAACGTAGCAAGATGGAGGAGAGAATCTCCTCTTATCTGTTTAAAAAGATCAATCTCACCAAACAATGGGTGATAGCATTGTTGACAGCACAGCAGCCTGCAGCAGCTGCTGCTCAATGAACAGAAAGCAAAGCGTATAATAAACGTCAGGAAAAGGCAGTTTGGCTAGCGTGCCTATCACAGCAGGTAGCCAAAATGCAGAGACAGGTAGATAGTCTGGAAGAGCAACTGAGAGAAGCTAGGGCCAGCGCTGAGGAAAGCGCTAGAGAAGGGGAAGGGCTATATGAGGAACTCAGTGAAGCCAGGCAGTGTATCTTGCAGGCGAGGGAGTCCCACAGAAATGCCCAGGAATTCCTCCAATGCCAGGTGGTAGGGGCAAAGGAGAGGGAACGGAACGCCCAGGAACTCCTGGCTCAGAGTACACAGAAGTGCAGGGAGCTGGAGGGAAAGTTCCAAGATATCCAAGCAGCATACAGGGTGGCCCGTAGCGAGCACGGGGAAAGTGATCACGGGCCTTGCCAGGCAAGGATAGCGCAGCTGGAGGAGACTCTGTGCAAGACTAGGGGACGGGTTCACCTGGTAGGACCAGGGTGGTCCTCCGGGGGCAGAGGGCTTCCCTCAGCAGATGATTCCCCAGGGGCAAAGGGGAATAGACCGCCTCCTGAGGCGCCGGGGATAGGTCCGGGTCGGCAGGTGGGGTTCGGGTTGTCCGGGGAGGGACAGGCCCAAGGACGGGCGGGAGAGCACCCTCAGTTAGTGGCGTCCGCGCCATGTGTAGCACACCACGAGGTGGTGGGGTTACCGATCATGGTGGGAGAGCCGGGGGTAAAGGGGCAACAGCCCCGAGTAATAATAATAATAATAAATTTTATATTTAATGGGCGCCTTTCATACAAAATCTCAAGGACACCTTACATAATAACATATAATCGGAATATAACAAGTAATAAAGACATCACAGAGACACAAATTAAAAACAGGATTCAATCCAAAAACAGAAAATCAAAAACAGTGTGAAGAGGGAGCAGCGGCAACCAATTCGCGCCAGCGTCCACTCTCTCTTCACGGCAGCCATCTTGGACACAGACCTACAGGACTACAATTAGACAAAAAAATCATCCCCCCACAGTGGATAGCACTGTGGAGGAAGGCACAATGTCCAGTCCCCACCCCATGTTCACCCCAAAGTCATGCCTATTGAGGCCACCGCAATTGCCTCTACGGAGGCCCGATGTTCCTGGCCGTTCTCACCGGGTGGTCTTGCCCCGGCGTCGGGAGAGTCCTTTTGGCGGCTGGGCCACTTGGAACGGCCGCTTCCTGGTTGGAGCCCGCGGCTGCCGAAGCCGACAAGGCCGCGCCGGTTTGGAGCGCCCAGGCTCCCGTTGGTAAAGTTGGTAAAGCTCCAGCGCGTCGCTCCAGCGCGGCGACCCAGGCAAGGGATCGCCCGCTCCACTCCGCTCCGCTCCAGCGCTCCAATGCTGTGCCGCCGCCGAGGCCGAGGTGCTGGGCGGTTCCCGCCAGGAAACGGCGCTCCAAGCCCGCAGGTAGGCCACGAGGACGGGTCAACGGGCAGCCCGGAGAAAAGGCTGCCACACCGACCAGGTAGGGACCTAGAAATTCAGTTAATACCTACCCCCCACATTAAAAAGACCATATCCCCTACAAACAAAAAACAGGACTCACTAAAAACTATTAAAAAAACGGATTTAAAACGGACGGCTGCTGGCTAGCAGCCGTTCACCAAGATGGCTCCTCCTCCGTGAGGGCAGATGTGCCCGGTACGGCAAAGGAAATATGGTCCCCCGGTAGGGCAGGCAGATAGGGGGCCCATAGAGAGTGATATCATCATTCCCCATGGGGCACATGTGCTGAGGGGGATGGTGGCTCACGTTCCCAAGTTAACCAGGGCGGGAGACCCGTCATTGCATTTTATGGAGGTGCAGCAGGCAGCCGACATAAACGATTGCGATGAGGTAGAACGGGTAAAGCTGCTACTGATGACCCTAGATTCATACCTATGCAAGGCGGTGACCTCCAGGGAAGGGGGAAGACCTGAAACATGGGTAGCGGCACAGACAGCGGTTCTGGAGGCCATGGGGTTGAATCAGAGTAGTCCTTTCACCAGGGTGGGGGAGACGAAGCAGCAGGTAGCTGAGCCCCCGGACATGTTCGCAGACAGGCTGTGGGCAGTGTATGAGGGAGCGTGTGGGATGCCTTTAGATAGGCAGAATTTAGATGAGAGAACAGCTCACTGGCTGAAGACTCTGGTGGCGAATTGCCTCCCGCGAGTTAGGGCAAAGGCCGAGCACTGGTTCGACCCAGCAGACCCAAACCTTAACGAGGCGGAGGTGATCAGGAAGCTCACCCTTGCGTATCGCAATGGGGAGAGAAGTGAGGAGGAGCCCTTTAAGGGCAAGGTGCACGAAATAGTACCGGCACCCCCCAAAAGGAGGCAGTGGAAAGAGGAAGGCAGCCGGACCTCTTCCGAGATGAGGCCGGTGTGCTACGGGTGTGGGAAGCCCGGGCACTACAAGAGGGAGTGCAGAAACCTAACTAGAGCAGTGGGGGATAGGACCCCGGTAACAATAGATATAAGAGATCTATTGACCTATTTGCAGTCCAAGGCAGGAGGGTCCGGACAGCTAGCCATGGCAACAGGCCAGGGCGCGCCCGTATCCGCACCCCCGGCACCTTTATAACTGCCAGCGAAACAGCCCACATTCCTATGCCCGTTAGAGTATGGCCCATGTGGGGGACCGTGGGTCAAGATGGAGGTCCAGGATGTGGTCAGGAGTTACCTGCTGGACACAGGTGCTTCCAGTACCATTGTCCACACGGACAATCCCCGTACATCCCCTCTCTCTAGTGGGGTGCCCTATAGTCCACGGGCCGAGGGAAATCAGAGGGCCAGAGAAGGAGCCAGGAGTGGGAAAGCATGGGACCCCTTTGAGGAAGGACAGGTCGCTGCAGCCAGGAAGCAGCCTCGAGAAAAGGAGAGTGCGGGAGTGGTTTTGGCCCCGGACCTGACCACGGACCAGGCACAAGACCCCATTTTAAAGGCTGCCTCAGCAACCATTTGCAGGCAGGAGAAAATAGAGGGGCCGTATGGGGGTAAAGACATGTCAGTAAAGGAAGGGATGTTATTCAAGGGAGATAAGTGGGTAGTGCCTTCCCTGCACAGAAGGGAATTTTTAAAACTAGCCCATGAGGGTCCAGGGGCAGGTCACCCTGGGCCAGAGACCACATGGCAGCGAGTAGAGATGGCAGGATGGTGGCCAGGGCTCAGGGAAGACGTTCGCGACTTTTGTGCAAGCTGTCTGGTTTGCGCAGCAAACAACCCAGACCCCCAGAAAAGGAAGGTTTCCATGGAACACATCGGGAGGGTGGAGGGGCCATGGCAGTCGATTCAAATCTACAACATCGGACCCCTTCCAACCGCTCAAGGGGGTTACAAGTACTGCTTAGTCCTTGTGGATGTGTTCTCAAAATGGGTAGAGGCCTTCCCTTGCAGAGTAGCCACCGCTATGGGTACGGCAAAAATCCTGGTTAGGGAGGTGTTCACCAGGTGGGGACTCCCACAGTTCGTGGAGTCAGATCAGGGGAGCCATTTCACAGGACAGGTCATGCAGTCCACCCTTAGAATACTGGGCATCAAGGCCAAGTGGCATGTGGCCTACCACCCCCAGTCCTCGGGTCCGGTAGAGCAGTTGAACCGGACAATAAAGGAAAGGATAAGGAAGGAAACAGGGGACTCACCCAACCGGGTGGAGGTTTTACCCCTGGTCCTTATGGGGATTCGGACCAGCCAGTCCAGGAGTACGGGGTACTCTCCCCATGAGCTTATGACGGGCCGGGTCATGAGAACGCCTATGCACGTTATGGTCCCAGCCCTAACAGAGGGACAGCTCAGGGAAGTGAACCGGGACAAGTTTGCCAAGAGGCTATTTGAACAACTTAGGCAGGTTCACTGGCAGGCAGCCAGAAACATGGGGGCCCAGCACCAAAGAAACAAGCTACTGCTGGAGCCTCGCAGGCATTGCGAGTGGGCAGTGGGAGACCAGGTAATGGTCAGGAGATATGCTAGGGTAGGGGTGTTTGAACCCTTGTATGCGGGCCCATACAACATAGTGGACAAAGCCAGTCCCAAGGTGTATGCCATTCAGCTTCCCCGTAGAGTCAAATGGTTCCACATTAACCAGTGTAAATTGTTTGACCCCCACAAGGACAGGGAAAAGTAAGAAAGGGGTACATGTCAGAGAACAGGATCAGGAACAGACCCGGGTTGATGTGGAAACCGTAGGGGAGCCAGGCGAGTCCACAGGTAGTCAGCCTGAAGTAGCCGGCTGTGTTCCAGGGCGAGGGCTGGAAGCAGCGGAGAAGGAAGCTGACTCCAGCCCTCCGCAGGCAGGTACCGTAGACTGCCTAAGAGAGGCAGAACTAGCAGAAGCAGAGGAGATGGAGGTATCACCTCTGGTGTGGGAACCCCCGGTCAGACGTAGGAGTGACAGGGTCCCTAAACCCCCAGTAAGGTGGTCCCCATCCCTAATTAAACCTAGGGCTAGGGCCGGCCACAGGAGGGCCGGGAAGGAGAGTAGCCGAAACAGGGCACTACGGAGTGCGGCTGGAGGGAGCCCAGTCTCCACAGGGAACGTAGGGGTATCTCGAAACCCCGTAGTGCAAAGGGAGGTGAGGGGCAGTCAGGCCCCTCAACAGGAGGAGTTCTGGCCTGCACGGGAGGGCCCAACAGAGGGGTGGCCCCAGCGTGACGGGGACCAGTTATGAGTTGGCCACCCGGAGACGGGTGGCGTTGTATATAGCATTGGTTTGTGTGTAAGTAGATGTAGTTAGTGTTTGGTAATTAGATATAGGGTTTTGTATAGATACAGGGGAGTACAGGGACAGACAGTACGGGATCGAAGGGATGTGCTGTGGAAAAGTAGACCATAACAGACAAAATCAAAGCCCCGAATGCCATTTTAGGCGGATAGCTTTGTGGAGGCAAGGAGGTGTTTTGCTTTGTTTTCCAGATGGGTAGCCCCGCCGTATGGATGATGGCAATGATGTGCCTCCGGATGTGCGTGGCGCGTCGTGGGGACACGGAGGAGTCCATTGTATATGGGTGCTCAGGGGACAGAGCACCCCTCGTGTCTACTGGGCAAGGAAACCTGGTAGCGGATAGCCAGGCTGGATACTCCCATGAGGGGAGATGGCCTGGGTGGCTGGGGTCGAACTCGACCAGGTTCTCCAGCCACAGGAGCTTCACCTACGGGGAAGCATCCATACCCTGTGCCGAGATACAGATGGCTACCGACCGGGTTAGGGTGACTGAGGGCAGGCGGGTGTGTTTAACCTGTAAGGGGGACATTCCTTTGGGGAGATGGTGGTGGCGGCTCAGGAAGCTGAGCTCGGACATGAGGGATCGATCCTCGGACTGGGAAAGACTGGACAATGATATCTACCGGACCATCATGGGGTCACCGGGAGGGATCACTGTATGTTGGGACAAATGGTGGGCCTATGACCAGGGGCTTTATTTATGTCTATGGGGGTCTGCCAAGGTGTGTCCGGTAGGGGCATCAATCACTTTCGTCAAGTTGTGGCAGGACCCCGGGAACGGGATAGATTGGGACCGCAGTGGGCAGACATGTGTGGCCCCCAGGACTGGGATGACAGCAAAAGCCACCAAATTGCTGGTTCAGGTGAAGAAGCCCCTACCCACAGCCCAACCGATCGACCCTCACAACTGTCCAACCACCACCAAAGGGCCGGAGAATGGGTTAGCACTTGTCCCAACCAAAAAGGTGCTGTACCAGGGAGTGCATTACGCTGTGGCCTCAGTAGTATTAAATTTGACTGAAGTGCGGTTACCCGCATGGTGCCCCCGCGAGACGGATTTATTATATCAGGCCCTGCTAAAAGACATGTTCCAGAAATTCCACAACCTGGATTTTGGGGTCATAGACATAGAAGAGATGTACCGCGGGGGAGGGGATTTCACTTTGGGGTCCGGTAGGCAAAGACGAGGGGTGGTTAACGACGGGTTTACAGCATTTAACACGGGGGCGTCTATTATTAATAGCATGGACAACATAGAACTGGCCCTGCAGATCAATCAGTTGAAGGGCCAGTTACGAAAGGTTCTGGGGGAGGAAAATGCGGTGGTAGGATCGGGACTGCTCGAAGAGGTGGCAATGACTCTACATCTAAAAGAAATCATAGCACAATTGGAGACACATGCAAAAATGATAAACGCTTTGATTAAAGAGGACCGGAAGGCGTCCGATCAGGCTGCACAGAATGAGGTGTGTGGGCTGTATGGTGCGTGGTTGTTGGGGGAGGGGAGGAGCAACCTGGAAGACCTGAGGCAAGGTCGGGTTCCCTCCTGGATAAGCAACCAGCACCCAGCAGCGCTACACCCTTATAACAGCACTTTGAGTCCTTGTCAGCTTCGTGTGGCCTCCGAGGCCTACCCGGTACCGGTGGATTGCGGAAAATCCAATCACACCATAATGGGAGTGGTCGTAAGAATCCCGGTGATGGGAACCTCGGCACGACCAGCTCCTCTGTACCGAGTGGAGAACGTGGGAGTTGTTCGTGGGGGGGTGCATATTCGCTACGGGAAGGTCCCGCCCTATGTCATAGTGAGGGAGCAAGCTGTGACAGGCATTGACCTTTTGGGTTGTCGGAGCCGGGGAGCACAGGTAATCCTGTGTCCCCAGCACATGGGCGCTGAGGCTAGGCCTCAGTGTGGGTTCAGGACTGTTGGGGCACAGCCTATAAACTGTACCATGGAGGCGATGGCGGCAGACCATGTCCCTCCACAGGTGGCGTATATAGGCAGTGGGACGTACTGTGTCACCACAAGTGCCCAGCGGTATCAGCACGGATCACAGCTGTGGTGCCCGATACCGCACAGCAGCATCTGCTTTAAACCCAGGGCAGAAGTCCATGTGGCACAGCAGCGAATATTACCCATCCCAGAACCTTCTTCGGTTCACCTCTCGGTACGAGAAAATGTAACTGACTTATTTAACTATGTTGCCCATTTTGGGTATGATATTCCCCCAGTGAATGAAAAATTAAAAGAGTTGCTGGTGGCGGTCGAGTTGTCGCACAAACACTTCTTCTCCCTAGAACAAAAGACTCTGGATATCGCCAGGGAGATCGAAGAGATCAAGTCTCCAAGTTGGTGGGACCTGGAGTCCTGGATCATAGTTCCAGCATGGGTCCGCATCGTGTCCCATGTTCTGATCATCTGCCAGATGATAATTGTGGTGTATTTGCTATGCATTAATTGCAAATTTAAAAGGCGGAGGAGGATGGCCAAATTACAACAGCTGGTAAATCGAGCCGCCCGACGTCACCGTAACGACACCCCATCACTGTAAAATGTCTGTACTCTAGTGCAATAGTTTTTGTACATATGTTGTAATCCCTGCATTTTCAGGGAATGGTCGTGAGGGTACTGTATGGTTTGTGGGATTGATGTAAAGTAAAAGGTGTATAGTGTAAGTTAATGTGCTTCGAGGGCCTAGTTTAGCAATTAAGGGGTCTTTCGGGGTACATAATTTCACCTTCTCACCAGGAGTGTTTACAGCTCTTGAGGCTGGAGAATGGCCCACTAACTTTGTCAATCGATACGGTCCGTGCAAGCCTGGACGTATCGTAGGGGCATGTAAGTTATTGGGGCAAATCCTCCAAAATTATGGAAGAACTCGGATAAGGACATGGACATTTTAAAAAGACAGATTTGCTGGCTGCAACGGAAAACCCCCCAATCCACAAAGAAAGAATCAGTTTCAAGTTTCAAACCTGTCTGGCCTGTGGACTTGGGCATCACAGAACTATGCGAATGGTGTGGGCAGGAAAGGCTGAGACGGAGATAACGAGATTATCTTGGAAACACAAAGGAAGGTACCAAGCCTCAGCAGACGGTGGTAAACAGGCCAGCAGCAAGCACAATCACCATCGTGGATGACCCATCCATCGGGACAATGGGAGCCCATCCAGGCGATGGGATAACGATCAGGCTGAGGGATCATGACATCAGCAAACCCTTTATCATCGGAAGCCTATTGTTCATGCCAGATCGAAACTGGGAATCATCAAAAGAACCCTTTTATCCAGAGGACCACCTGGGGGGTTTCAAAGGAAACTCAGGTATAAAAGTCGGTGTCAAGCCAGAACTCGCTCTCTTTCTGCTCTGCTGGACGGCCCGTGGGCCCAACCGATCGACCTAGCTGTAAGTATCCCGGTGACCTGGTGAAGTTCCCGAAATAGGATAGTTGAGAGGAGAAAGGGAAAGGGGGAGTATACTTGCAAGTAAAATTGTGTAAAGTAAGTTTTACGACGTGCCCGATAGTTTTCCGTCCATAGTCTTAGTTTAAAGCATAAGTTTAGCCACGTATTATGTAGTGTTGGTGAGATTCGATTTCTCATTGTTTAATAAAGCCTGTAAATTTTAGACTTGCTTTGAGTCCATCTTGGTTTCTGTTTTCTCTCATCAGCACACTCTGGTCAATTCAACCTTTTATCATATCCCACCATAATTCCGAGGTCTAGAACCTAGGGGAATCCCTTTTGTTGTATTCTCTCTCTTGGAAACCGCTCGAGTGGAGTGGTGGCCGTTTGACCCTCCGACATGGGAGAGAATAACTCGGGCAGTTGGGCCCGAAGTGGAGTAAAGGGAAACAAAACCCCTACAGCGGTATACCAGAGTGATGCCTAGATTACCCCCCCCCATCTCTTCCACCCATATCTCTCCTTCTGGCTTTACTTTTTACCTTATAAACCTTTCCTTACCTTTTGTCTTACCATTTTGTCTCCTTTTCGCATTTTTTAGTACCCTCTTGTCACTCTTTTGTCTCGTTTACATCTCCAGCAATTATCCACCCAATTCCTAAACAAGCACCACTCCTTCAACGTCTGCAGGAAGATGCTGCAGATGTTCTACCAATCGGTAGTAGCCGGTGCCATCTTCTTCGCTGTTGTGTGCTGGGGCAATGTGTGCTGGGGCAGCAGGGCGAAGGCCGTGGATGCCAACAGGATTAACAAACTCATCAGGAAAGCTGGCATCGCCATGGGGGCGGAGTTGGATTCATAGGAGGTGGTTTCGGAGGCGAGGATGCTCCTCAAACAGCGAAGCATCTTGGACATTACTGCCCCCCACCTCCATGACACACCAGTTAACCTGAGGAGTACCTTCAGCAACAGACTGATTCCACCAAGATGCAGTACAGAATGCCACAGTATATCCTTCTTTCCTGTGGCTATCAAAATGCACAACTCCTCCCCCTTCTGTCGTGGGGTAGACTGACTCCCCTTCCCAAATCTTTGCACATCCCCAATCCTTTCCACTCGTCACTTTAATTTCATATTTCATATATCTTGTGTTTTATGACATGGCAGATCATTTTCCCTCCTGGGATCAATAAAGTTCTACCGTATCATATCGTATTGTATCGTATTGTATCGTATTGTATCGTACCGTATCAAAACCCCCCATTCACCTGTTATTAAGAATAGGCCATAGCCATAATCATACATCATTTAAACAAGCCATTTTGTTCCAACTTGCCCATGCTGACCAAGATGCCCCATCTACACTAGTCCCACCTGCCCGTGTTTGGCCAATAACCCTCTCAACATTTCCTATCCATGAACCTGTATTCACCTTTCACTTGCCAGGCTTTGTCACGCCCCCACCTTTTATCTAGCTTTCTCTCCCCCTACTACAATCAGTCTGAAGAAGGGTCTCGACCCGAAAATCACCTATCCATGACCTCTAGAGATGCTGCCTGACCCGCTGAGTTACCCCAGCACTTTGGGTTCTAGGCCGGCTCTGATCTGTTCTGTGCGTGTTCGTACCTCTAGTTTCCCTCTCCCCTGACTTTCAGTCTGCAGAAGGGTCTCGACCCAAAACGTCACCTAAACCTTTTCTCCGGCGATGCTGCCTGACTCGTTGAGTTACTCCAGCATTTTGTATATATATTCGGTGCATCTGCACTTCCTTCCTACAAATTTGTTATGTTTCCCAAGACATGCCTTGTGTCATGGCACTATGCTGAGGGCAGTGCATGAATGCCAATTGGTGCTGAGATGTGAAAGGAAGCCAAGGACTCTCTTCCCACCTCTCTTCCCAAAGGACTCTCCCCCCCCCCCCCCCCCCTTCCCCCTACCCCCGAGGGAGGAGGGGTGAACTGAGCTGCTCTCTCGCTCACGTGCCTTCAGCAGGCTTGAGAGCGACTTTAACAGAGAGGCTTGGGGGATGTTTTCCATGCGCATCCTCTGGGTCGAGCAGGAGTTAGTGACGCAGGAGGAGAAACTAAAGTCAAAGAAAATAGATGTGGAGACAAAAATAGCAACCCTTTAAAATAACTAGTGCAAATCAGCATTATTTCCACGGGACAAAGCAATTTTAAAGAGCAACGAGATGGTAAATATAATCTCAACAGGACAAAAAAGAATGCAAATATGTAATTCCTGCTTTGAAAAGAGAAAATGTAATTTATTCAAACTGCATGTGTGTGCAGCGTAAGAAAATCCATCTGCGTAAGAAATTCAATGGAGGTGGTGGTGAAGAGGTTTGATGAATGTAGACTGTATAGGTTTAGAGCACCTTCAGTTTTATTTATAGCCCAGTGGAACCAGTAGCAGAATAATATGTTTTCTTCCCAAAGATGCTTTACCTCCCTTTCTAAGTGGTTCTATTGCTTGTGAGAAGCATTTCAGAAGCAATGCAGTCATAGAGATGTAGTGACCCACTGCATAGACCCTTGGACCCTCCTGTCCTCTATCAAGCACCAACTCTACACTGCTCCCATTTTATGTTCTCCACATTCCTGTCAACTCTTCCCCAGATCCTCAACACCTCAACACCTGACTAGTTACAACTCACAGTTGCCAATTTACCAGCCAACCAGTATGTCTTTGGGATGAGGGAGTAAACCAGAACACTCCAAGGAATAAATCAGGCAGATGCACGCAGTCCTTTGCCCAGAGTAGGGGAATCGAGAAACAGAGGACATATGTTTGGGGTGAGCGTGGAAAGATTTAATGGAAACCTGAGAGGTGATTTTTTTTATACAAATGGCGGTGGATGTATGGAATGAGTGGCCGGAAGTGGTATTTGAGGCAGGTACAATCACAACGTTTAAGAGGCATTTGGAAAGGTTTGTTAATCGGATAGGTTTCATGGGTTCTGGGTAAAGCGCAGGTAAGTGGGACTAGTGTAGGTAAGGGAATGTTGGTTGGCATGGGCAAATTGAGCCGTAGGACCCGTTTCCACATTAAATGACTCATTGAAGAAATCACACGCGATCATAGGGAGAATGCTCAAACTCCACACAGATTTGACTAGAGGTCAGCCTTGAACCTGAGTCTCTGGTACTGTCAGGACCAGCTGTAAAGTCTGTGTCATGGTGCCATCTCAAATGTTTTTCAATAATTATTTTTAGTCTAAAATCCACTATGACAACTAATTATCTCAAATATCGATGGGGCATGGACCTATTCTAAACAAATCATTGAAATTAAAGTTACAGGTAAAGCCCTGTCACTAACGTAGTGACTGGTGTCAAAACATGTTACTTCCACATTACTTCTAAGTCATCAATTTTGCTGAGATAGCCACACTAGTCTACTGAATATCCAAGCAGTTTCCCAGCTGAAAACTGACAACTGCATGCACCAGAACCAAAACCAAAGGTCGTAAGCATGCTTGATTCAAACCGCTCCAACCACCCTCCCCTTATGCTATTCCCAGAGCCACCTTTATTTTTCTGGATATCAGAAGACATAAATATTTCCTTGGAGTGCAAGGGGCTGAGGCATGATCTTATAGAGATGTATACAATCATGAGGGGAATTGATAGGGTGAATGCATAGCCTATTACCCAGGATAGGGGATTCAAAAACCAGAGGACATAAGTTTGTGAGAGAGGCAAGATTTAATCGGAACCTGAGGGGCAGATTCTTCACTCAAAGGGTTCTATGGTTCTTTATTATCACCTGTACAGAAGTCCAATGAAATTCTGTCAATGTTCTAGGTATATGGAACTGGCTGTCAGATGAGGTAGTTGAGGCAGATACTGTAAAAGCACTTAAAACACACGGACAGGTACATGGATAGGAAAGTTTTAGAAAGATTTATGAAAGTCTGAAGAAGGGTTTCGACCCAAAATGACACCCATTCCTTCACTCCGGAGACGCTGCCTGTCCCACTGAGTTTACTCCAGCATTTTGTGTCTATCCAAGGTTTAGAAGGAAATGGGCTACAAGCAGGCAAGTGGGACTAGCTTAGATGGGGAATATCAGTTGGCATGGACAGGTTGGGCCAAAGGGCCTGTTTCCGTGCTGTATTTCTCTGTAAATGACGTCCCCAAGCTTTACTGCCAGAGCCATCCTGTGAAACAGAGCAGGGATGGGTGACAACTAAGACTCAGGAAATGAATCCTGTGGCCCAACTGGCCCATTTACATCAAAGCTCTGTTCAAATGTTTGTGAATTAATAGAATTAATTTAAGACAGCTGGAATTTTCATAACCAATCTGAAGAAGGGTCCTGACCCAAAACATCACCTATCAATGCTCTCCAGAGATGCTGCCTGGCCCACTGAGTTACTCCTGCACTTTGTATCTTTAATGGCACAACGGCGGTGGCCCGGGTTCAATCCTGACTATGGGTGCTATCTGTACGGAGTTTGCAAGTTCTCCCTGTGACCACGTGGGTTTTTCCCGTGTGCTCCGGTTTCCTCCCACACTCCAAAGACGTGCAGGTTTATAGGTTGTATGGCTTCAGTAAAAATTGTAAATTGTCCCTGGTATGTAAGATAGTACTAATGTACGGGGTGATTGCTGGTCGGCGTGAACTCGGTGGGCTGAAGGGCCCTTTATCACACCATATCTCTAAACTAAGCTACATCTGTTGTGTCTATATTACATTTTTCATTGTCTTCAAGTGTTTAATGAACAGTCAATTCATTACTCACTATTTAACTATTGGAAACACATACAAATCCATCCCTGGCATGTTGAACATTTTGTCAGGGGATGCCAATCTATCAGACAACTTCAATGTTTGCTTTAGACTTGTTTACTCACGAATGACTGATACCTGAGAGATCTGACTGATTCCAGTTTCATTGAGGGATAGAAAAATTATTTAACATTTCCCATCTTGTACAACTACAATAGCTTCCTTGTGATGCATTCAACTAGTAAAATAAATGAATGTACTGTAAAACAAAAGGTCTTCCTCCCATCATTTCTCAACTAAGCAAACAGTCCTAAATCCATACACTGAGAACGACAACATCTCTAAGGTTATAATAATATGGAGAATAGCTTATGTGTCTGATCCACAGTCCATTTCCTTCATTCTACGTTCTGCAAATACAAATCTACTAATTGTTCATATTAGCCGGAAAGTCTCGCCAGCAATAACAGTCTGGGCTAAGCACCCATAAACTGTCACATTATTATAAATATAAAGTGGCATTTTTCCAATAAATTGCTTTCTGTATTACTGTGCAATCCAGTCCCATTGTATTAAGTCTGAACCACTGTAGAAGTATAAAAAAAAGAAGAAAATTAGTCAGTTTTCCACAGATAGTCTGATATTCTAACCAATGGCATTTGTGCTCAAAGATTTTTCTGCTTGGCAGTAAAGATGGACACAAAGTACTGGAGCAACACAGCAGGTCATGCGGCATCTCTGGAGGATAATTAATAGATGACATTTTGGTCTGGGTCCTTTCTTCAGACTGATTGCAGTAGGAGGAAGAAGGCTGGAAGGGGGCGGCACAGTGGTGCAGCAGTAGAATTGCTGCCTTACAGCCTTACAGTGCCAGAGATCTGGGTTTGATCCTGACTACCGGGTGCTGTCTGTACGGAGTTTGTACGTTCTCCCTGTGACCGCGTGGGTTTTCTCCAGGTGCTCCAGTTTCCTCCCACATTCCAAAGGCATGCAGGTTTATAGATTAATTGGGTTCTATAAATTGGCCCAGTGGGCTTTGGATCAGGTCCCTTATTGAGATTGATTGTTGTCTGAAGATTACAATGAGTCGGATGATTGTCTTCCCTCTTCTAGCTTTCTGCTCGCATCCTACAATGTCTGAAGAAGGGTCTCATCCCAAAACATCACCTATCCATTTTCTCCAGGGATGCTGCCTGACCCGCTGAGTTACTGCAGCACGTTGTGTTCTTTTCTGTACTGTATGACTCCTCAGTGCAATAATGCAATCCAGACTGGCTATATCAGCCTTGATCATCTAATGAGGCCTTTTCCTAGAGGTCAAGATACTGTTAGTCAAAACCTGTCCATGAAGCTTTAAAAAAATTGTGCAAAGCAAGGCACTGCATTGAATGGGAAGGGGAATTGAAATGAAATGCAACTGAGAGCTTGGGATAGCCATTGCGGCAATTCAAATTGTTGACCGAGTCTGAATTTGGTTTCACCGATGTACATAAGGTCACTTTGCAAGCACCGACTGCAGTAAACACTGATTGCACCGACTGAGGTTAACATGAAGCTTTGCCTCACCTGGAAAGACCATTCAGATGCATGATAACAGAGGGGAAGAACCAGCTCCTGAAAGATCATAGACTAAAAATACTCCCTGTTTCTCTTTCTGCAACTGCCCTGCTAAATATCTCCAACATTTTCTGTTACATTTGTGATTTCCCATATCTGCATATTTTGTTTTTGAACTGCAAAAACTTCAATTTGTAAAGCCACCTTAAGCACTTAAAAAAGACCCAATGAAACAGCAATTAACAGTGGTCTGAATGGCATACTGAAGGAACTGGATTGTTGGGCTGGATGGATTGTTTAGAGAGACAATTCCAAAGAGTAATGAGGCAAAGAAGACATTTTACATAACTTCTTACCAAATGCACAAAAGCCTGTTGATCGATGCCACTCTGCTGTGAAATGGAGAGAAATTCTTCAAAATAAGGGAGGGAAAGCAGTATCAATCAATGAATAAATAAACCTTGCAAAAATCTCCGAAGAAAAACATATTTAAGTTTGGACTATTGCAACAGAGGAATTTGCCAACATTTAATGATAGTATTCCAGCTGCTTAATACTGAGTCTGCTATTTGACTAATTAAGCATTTATCAGTTAATACCACTGAGAATTTGTAAATAAAGCTGTGGAATATTCCACTTATGCTCCATCAGACTGGAAGTTCTTTCTAACAATATTGCAGAAATGGTGCTGCGCTGATTACATACATTTCAGGGACTCAGTAATACATTCAAAGCAAATCCCCTCTCCCCAATTTCAATGGGGCGGCACGTTGGCACAGCGGTAGAGTTCCTGCCTTACAGCACCAGGGACCCGGGTCTGAACCTGACTACGGGCGCTGTCTGTACTGAGTTTTACGTTCTCTGTATCTCCTACGTGGGTTTTCTCCAGGAGCTCCGGTTTCCTCCCACACTCCAAAGACGTACAGGTTTGTAGGCTAATAGGCTTGGTAAAATTGTAAATTGTCCCAAGTGTGTGTAGGATTGTGTTAGTGTGCAGGGATTGTTGGTCGGCATGGACTCGATGGGCTGAAGGACCTGTTTCCATGCTATATCTCTAAACTAAACTAACAAAACTGAAATGTCACAACTTTTTAATATGTAAATTTAGATAACTTGGAGTCACAGAGAGTCATAGAGTCAAACAGCTTGGAAAAAGTCCCATTGTTCCAACTTGCTCAAACTAACCAACATGCCTCATCTGCACTAGTCCCTCCTGCCTGCGTTTGGCCCTTATCCCTTTAAACCAATCCTATCAAGTACATGTCTAAATCTTTCTTAAACATTGTGATAGTACCTTCCTCAACTACCTCCTCCAACAGCTTATTCCATGTACCCACCACCCTTTCTGTAAAAAAGTGGTTCCTCAGGTTCCTAATAAATCTTTCCCTCCTCACCTCACCCTGGTTTTCGATTCCCCTACCATAGGTAAAAGAGTCTGTGCATTTACCCTATCTATTCCTCTCGTCGACATCACATAAAGCATCCTAAACATCCTATCAGATGCATCACATCTTGGTTTGGCAGCAGCTCTGTTAAGACTGCAAGAAGTTGCAGAGAATTGTGGATTTAGGCCAGTCCATCACACAGACCAGCCTCCCCACCTTCTACACCTCCAGAGATGCTACCTGACCATTGAGTTACTCAAGCACTTTGCATCTTTTTCTGTAAACCTGCATCTACAGTTCCTCATGTCTCTCTTTGCATCTGCTTTATCTACAGTCTGATCCCATCTGTGCAATGCTGTGATACAGGCTTGCTGATCTGATCATCTCCCCCCCCCCCCCCCCCTCAAGAGGTCAACATGCATGTTTACCAAATTGCACTCAGTCCGCCTCTGCCTACCTGATCTCCCTTGGACAGCTTACAACCCAGCGGTATGAACATTGACATCTAATTTTGCTGCATTCCCTCCCCTCCAGCCCCCTCCCCCACACACACAAACACACACCCTGGAAGTCCTACCAGTTCCACTGTTCACATCCCTGCATCCCTCTTATTACCACCTCTTCCCCAGCCACCAATGAGCCATTATGGGCTCCCCACTCCTTGGTCATCTGTTGCCAGCCCTGATTTCTTCTGGCCTTTTCCTACCTCCAGATACCCCGCCCCCTTCTACTTTTAGTCTGAAGAAAGGTTCCGACTCTAAATGTCACCCATCTTTTTTCTCCGGAGATGCTGCCTGGCCCGCTGAGTTACTCCAGCACTGTGTCTATCCTATGTTTATCAATGTCTGTTTATGAGTGCGATAAAGTTTCATAAATCATCATCAGCTGGTTTCAGCATGATGTGTGAGTCCCTGTGACCTCAAATGCAGCTTCATGTGTGCCTATACTGCTTTGCATGTTCTTGATCACCCTCAGTTTCCCAACCTCAAGATCATTCCAAGCCCCAGGCTACCACTGTTAATCAATGACAAAGCTCACAATTTGTTGACTGCTGCACAGCACAACACAGGAACAGACACTACAGCACAGGGAGGCACGGTGCCACAGCGGTAGAGTCGCTGCCTTACAGCACCAGAGACCCGGGTTTGACCCTGACTGCGGGTGCTATCTGTAGGGATTTATACGTTCTCCCCATGATCGCATGGGCTTACCTCTCAGAATTGTGTCATCACTTCATCGAATCTTCCTTCAACATCTGACGCTCCAGAGAAAACGATCCAAGTTTGTCCAACATTTCCTTATAACTTGTACCCACTAATCCATGCAGCATTCTGGTAAACTTAATCTTCCCCCCCCCCCCCCATCCAAAGCCATCAAAGCTTTCCTGTAATGCTGCAACATGACTTTCTGAAACATATTCAATGCCCTGACCGATGAAGGCAAGCACTCCATATGCTTTCTTTACCACTCTCTCTACTTGTGTTGCCACATTCAGAGAGTTATGGATGTGAACCCCAAGATCCTTCTGTTTCTCACTGCCATTGGTTTAAGGGTTTACATTTAAGGGTTTTGACATTAACTGCAAAAACGTTCCTTTACATTCGGCCTCTTAAAGTGCTCGCTCACACTTGCTCAATTGTCTGACACATTTCCTCCCAAAATCTGTAACTGATCTATCTGACTTTACTTTAGACTTTGGACTTTAGAGATACAACACAGAAACAGGCCTTTGGCCCACCAAGTCCATGCTAACTACCAATCACACCATACACTAGCACTATCCTACACACGAGGGACAATTTTCAATTTTTTACAGAAGCCAATTCACCTACAAAATTGTACATATTTTGAATGCGGTAGGAAACCAGAGCAGCCAGAGAAAACCCACACGGTCACAGGGAGAATGTACAATCTCAGTACAAACAGCACCAGTAGTCAAAATGAAACCCAGGTATCTGGCACAACAAACGGCCTCCTGGCAACCTACTACCACTGCACCTACGTAACGAGAATTCTTGCTACTCTCCATAGCGTCACAATTCTGGTCTATATTTGCAGATGAAGCCACAACTAGTTACGAGAATGCGGGATCTACGCACCACCATGCAGGCGACACCCTGGCAACCTCCAGCGAACATGTGACAACCTTGTGGAGGCCACATAGTCTCCTATAGTTGCCTAAAAATTTGCGTAAGTGGGACAGGCCCATAAGGCTGCAAAGGGGCTGTCCCACTTGGGCGACCTAATCTGCGAGTTTAGAAGACTGTCTTCGACCTTCAGATTCGCAGCATGGTTGACAAGTGGTCCTAGGAGGTCCTATGATGTTGCTGGAACTCTCCTTCATGCTCGAGGGAAGTTCCCGAGTACTTGTGGCCTCAGCTAGGTCGTGGAAAATGTTTCAGCATGTTGAAAAATGTTCCGCGAGTAAAATTTGGTCAGCATGGTTCTTTTGAACTCGTAGTGCAGTGGAGTGGGGTTGCTATTTAATTACAGGCAGTCGAGGGCAGTCGTGGGCAATCTCCTTTGCTCACCGGGCATTTTGATTGGCTCATTGGAGTGTTCAGGTCCAAGGAAAACCGACCGGTAGGTAAAATGCCCGCTAAACTTTATTATACTTCTTAAAAGTGTCTCCACTCCTTCTCTCCCCCTTCTCCCCCCCCCCACTTCTCTCCCCTTCTCTCCCCTTCTCCCTTCCTCTCTCCCCTTCTACCCCCTTATCCCCCCCCCCCCCCCCGCGCTCTCTAAATGACTTACCCTTACTGTGCAGCCGTTTTACCTTCCTCTTCATCGCGGGTGTGAATTTCAGACAGCGCTCCCCCACTTTCCCTGGCCCCCGCCTTTGCGATGTGTGTGTGTGTGTGTGTGTGTGTGTGTGTGTGTGTGTGTGTGTGTGTGTGTGTGTGTGTGTGTGTGTGTGTGATTGCAGTCGTTCGATCCAGCTCGTGGTTTCAACGTGGACGGTCGATCCAGCTCAAGGCTTTCCAGGCGAGTGCCCTCGAGCTTGAAGGCCGAAGACATTCTTCTTAACTCGCGGATTAGAAACATAGAAACATAGAAATTAGGTGCAGGAGTAGGCCATTCGGCCCTTCGAGCCTGCACCGCCATTCAATATGATCATGGCTGATCATCCAACTCAGTATTCGGTCGCCCAAGTGGGACAGCCCCTTAAGGCAGCAACTCTACTGCTGTGCCCAACATTTTTTTTCTTTTTTTTAATCACAGCATCCATTCTTGCCGCAACAACACTCTCTGGCAGTTGGAAGAGTGCAACTTGAATGATATGTTTTTAAGCGTGAGTGAAGCATAGTACTGACAGCTGCAAAAACTTACAATATATCAAAACAATAGTGAACTCTAAAAATGGCATAACACAGTAATGCAATACCAGGGATAGCTGACAACACTAGGCTGGAAGTCTTGCAATAGGAGATTTTGATTTTTATAAAACTTTTCAAAACACTGTTGCATAGCTCGCCAAGCAGCAATATTTCACAGCTAATCAAGGAGGGATGAAAATCTTGGGATCATATCTTTCCACTATGTTCAGTGTTTACTTTTCAGGCCCTTAATTTAGTTATTCTCACATGTCTAATAAATAATTTTAAATGAATAAAGAATGAATGACTTCAGACTCCTCCATTTCCCCAGTCAGCTGGTCAGAGTATTCCTCTTGGTAATCTAGTTTAGTTTAAGTTTAGTTTAGTTTAGTTTAGTTTAGAGATACAATGTGGAACCCACCAACTCCAAACCGACCAGTGATCACCCATACACGAGTTTCATCCTACACACTTATGACAGAGGCCGATTAACCCATAAACCTGTACATCTTTGGGATGTGGGAGGAAACCGGAGGATCCAGAGAAAATTCACATTGTCATAGGCAGAACGTACAAACTCCATACAGATAGCACCCATAGTCAGGATCGAGCCCAGGTCTCTGGTGCTGTGAGGCAGCAATTTTACCACTGCTCCACTATGCCGCCCCTTACCCCACTGCTGCAAGTAAGAATTTTATTGTTCCGTTTGTGGACATTTGACAATAAAACACTCTTGACTCTTGACTCGAATAGCCAACGATTTTAATTCTAGAGATGCCTTAGCAAGATTCTGAGCTCTAGAATTCAACCACCACCACCCACCTTCCACTCTGCCTCCTACTCCCACCGCAATCTGCTCCTCAAAGAGATTACTTGTATTTTCTGTGGGGTTTGTCAATTCTCTTGTAAAGTGTCACACCTAGAATTACCATATAAGTCCATGATGTGTTGTTTTTCACATTACTTATCTCAATCATTTTTATTTAGTACCTATGACCAATTAACAGGAAGATTATCATTTTTGTCCTTCTGTCTCGTTGCTATCTCACTGCTCCCCACAAGTTCATTGAACATAACTTGTGTGAAATGCTTTGGGGTCAAACATGAATGTAAATATACTATTTGCAGCTGAAATTAATTGGTCCCCTTTCTTTGAATATGAATATTACCAACAGCCTTAGAAAATAATCACTGAAAAGTCATAGCATGAACGGATGTCATTGGTACAGAATTATTGCTGAGTAACTTGGAATCTA
The DNA here is from genome assembly GCF_010909765.2 of Amblyraja radiata. Classification (NCBI taxonomy): domain Eukaryota; kingdom Metazoa; phylum Chordata; class Chondrichthyes; order Rajiformes; family Rajidae; genus Amblyraja; species Amblyraja radiata. Next base: position 22,081,457 of record NC_045972.1, on the reverse strand, counting down.
ATTATCTCTCAGGCTCAGTAACTTGCTGGTTTTGATGCCAGTCAAAGATAGGACTATCAATGAGCAAGTTATTAAATAAAATCAACAGATTATCATGAACATGTTTTTTCATATTCTATAAACCTAAAAAAGGGAGGCAGGCTTTTTTTTTAAAGAAGGAAGATCTTGGTGTTGGTTCATGATGTAGATACTAATGGAGAATCATTTTTTGTTGAGAACCATGAAAAACAGGGAAAAGGAAGGCATAGGAGGATGCAGTCGACAGAACTCAACATAGGACCGTCTGAAAGTCAGAGCATTAGTAGAAACAAGGAGGTGCAGATGATGTTTTTTACCAAAGATAGACACAAAGTGCTGGAGTAACTCAGCGGTCAGGCAGCATCTCTAGAGAAAAATGATAGGTGACATTTTGGGTTACATAGAAACATAGAAACATAGAAATTAGGTGCAGGAGTAGGCCATTCGGCCCTTCGAGCCTGCACCGCCCTTCAATATGATCATGGCTGATCATCCAACTCAGTATCCCGTACCTGCCTTCTCTCCATACCCTCTGACCCCCTTAGCCACAAGGGCCACATCTAACTCCCTCTTAAATATAGCCAATGAACTGGCCTCGACTACCCTCTGTGGCAGGGAGTTCCAGAGATTCACCACTCTCTGTGTGAAAAAAGTTCTTCTCATCTCGGTTTTAAAGGATTTCCCCCTTATCCTTAAGCTGTGACCCCTTGTCCTGGACTTCCCCAACATCGGGAGCAATCTTCCTGCATCTAGCCTGTCCAACCCCTTAAGAATTTTGTAAGTTTCTATAAGATCCCCTCTCAATCTCCTAAATTCTAGAGAGTATAAACCAAGTCTATCCAGTCTTTCTTCATAAGACAGTCCTGACATCCCAGGAATCAGTCTGGTGAACCTTCTCTGCACTCCCTCTATGGCAGAAGGTTAGAAGAAGGCTCAGTTGGATGAAGGGTCGTCACCCAAAATGTCACCCATCATTTTTCTGCAGAGATGCAGCCTGATCCGCTGAGTTACTCCAGCACTTTGTGTTTATCTCAGGGAAGAGCAATAATTAGGAAATATCTAGGGCTTGTTTGAAGGGAACTGCAATTGTCATGGGAGATTTTAATCAACTTATTGATTGAATGAACCAACTTGGCAAGGGAGTCTTGGAAAAATAATTTGTTGAGTGCAGCACGGATTGCTTCTGAGAACAGTATGTTACAGGCTATTTTAGATTTGGCCATGAGTAACGAAGAAGGATTAAGAAGCGAACTTGCCACGAAAGATGTCCTAGCAGAAGAGACCACTATAGGATAGCATTTCAGATCCAGTTTGCATTTGAATAGTACCAAATCCATGGTCTTCAATTTAAATATGGACAATTATAATAGTAAGAAAGTGGAGTAGTTTAAGGTGGACTGGGAAAAAAAGTGAAGAGACGGGTCAGTAGATGAACAGTGGCAAATATTCATCTAATGGTCCATAACACACCAGACACACAGATTCGATCCTGACTTTGGGTGATATCTATGTGGAGTTTGCACGTTCTCCCTGTGATCATGTAGGATTCCTTCAGGTGTTCCAGTTTCTTCTCACATCCCAAAGATTTGTGGGTTTATTGGTTAATTAGCCTCTATAACATTGCCCCTAGTGTGCAGGGAATGGATGCAAAAAAGAGGAATAACATCGAACTAGTGTGAACAGGTGATCGATGGTTGGCATAGACTGAGTGGGCCGAAGGACCTGTTTCCATGCTGTATCATTGAAAAAAATACAGCCGGAATTCATCTCAATGAGAAATTTGGATTCCATAAGCAAGAGGCAACATCTGTGGTTAACAAATGACATCAAGAATAACAAGAGGATTCATAAGTTGTTTAGGATCCATTGGCAAAAGACTAAAAACAAGAGGAACAGAGAACTTTAATTCTGAGAGAAAATTGCACATAATATTAAAACTCATTTCACCTGTTTCTGTAGATATTGTAAATAGGAACAGCAACCCAGTGGCGCAGTCCGGTTTCGATCCTGACTATGTGTGCTGTGTCAATGGAGTTTCCACGTTCTCCCTTGGGTTTTCTCTGGGTGCACCACTTTTCTCCCACACTCCAAAGATGTACACGTTTGTGGGTAAATTGGTTTTGATAAAACTGTCCCTCGTATGTCGGATGGTCTTAATGTACAGGGTGATCGCTGGTTGGCATGGACTCGATAGACCGAAGGGTCTGTTTCCACACTCTATCTCGAATCTAAACTAAGCTAATTTTAGGTACAACCCCTAGAAGGTTATTATGAATACAAAGAGATACTTCCAGACTAAATTGGAGGCTCAGATAGATGCTCGGCAACTGGGGCAAGGCTTGCTCGCCACCACTTCCTACAAGGTGAATCCAAGTAGCTCAAGTGTCTGCAATGTATCACTCCTGGCCAAGCTCGAGGCATTCTTTGTTCATTTAGAAAGAGTAAACATCGGTGCACCTTTATGAGATCTCATTCTCCGGGCTATGTCAGAGGTGAACCCTTGGAAAGTATTCGACCCTCGAGGTGTACCCGGCATTCTTCTCAATACCTGTGCTTATCAACTGGCTGGAGTTTGCACACCAATCTTCAATTCATTGTTCTGATTGGGACATATGACAACAAAACTCTCTTGACTCTTGTCGCCTCACTACCACAGTCAGCGATCTCCACCTTCTTCAAAAGGACATCTATAATACCAGAACTAGGTCATGAGGTCATAAATAATAGGAGCAGAATTAGGCCATTCGGCCCATCAAGTGTACTCCACCACTCAATCATGGCTGACCCTCCTAACCTCATTCTCCTGCCTTCCCCCCATAACCCCTGACACCCGTACTAATCAGAAGTGTGACATACCTCAGTGATTATCGACTGGGGGCACTTGTGTCCATTGTAATAAAGTGCTTCAAGAGGTTAGTTGTGAAGCAAATCAAATACTGCTTCAGTGATGACGTGGACCCACATCACTTCCACATCAGATCAATAGCAGACGACCTCTCGCTGGCCCTCCACTCTGTGCTCAGCCACCTGGACAACAGAAACGTGAATATCAGGCTGTTGTTTGCGGCATTCGACGCCATCATCCCCTCCAATCACGGTTAAACTCAGGGAATTGTGTTTTTGCACCTCCCTCTGCAATTGGATCCTCGACTTCCTGACCTACAGACCTCAATCAGTAGGGATTGCCAACTGTACTTCCCCTCACTGACCATCAGCATAGAAGTACCTCAGGGCTGGGTACTAAATTCCCTGCTCTTTCTATATCCATGACATGTAGACAGACACAGCTCCATCCCCATCTTTAACTTCGCCCAACAATACCAGCATCATTGGACAAATAACAGGAAATAATGAATCATATAGGAGTGCAGGAGGTTTTATACACAGGCCTATCAAAAAAAACCCCACCTGAGTCCACCTGTCATTCAATAAAAAACTCACCTTAGTTCACCTGCCTCTCAAAAAAAAACCCTCACCTGCCATGAGTTCACCTGCCATGCTTTGTCCTGCCCTTCCACCATTCTAACTTTCTTTACCCCATACTGACCTGAAACATCACCGATCCATGTTCTGCAGAGATGCTACCTAATCTGTTGAGTTAATCCAGCACTTTGTATCTTTCTTTGTCTGTTTTATAACTACTTTTCTGTTCCTGTCCTCCTTGTTTAATTGAGGCTGAGGAATGGAACTGATTTGGTTCCTCTACGAAGTGTTAGCACAGACATCCATTCCACTGCTCCACTGCGAAGCCTACTCAAAGTATGCCTACTTTGAAGAAGTTCTCCTCCTCTCCAACAGGAGTTGTGTGAGACCCGCTCTCACTGCTTCCCCTCTGTAATTCCTGCTGCTCTCCTGCTCTCCGACCATGCTCTGACCCAGACTCGCTACCAAAGTCAAGTGTGTTTTTTCAGCACTTTGTTTTGAGTGTGAAGAAGGGTCCCAACCCGAAATGTCACCTATCCATGTCCTCCAGAGATGCTGCCTGACCTGCTAGGTTACCCCAGCCCTTTGTGTTCTAGTTAGCACGGATCTGAAGGGCCAAATCAATTAATTATGTTCTTTGGTTCAATAATTGTATTGAAAGTAGTTAAACTTTCAGAGCTCCACCTACATGCGATCATTGCTCGAAAATGTAGGCTGAGAGATTACACAATTAGGCAAGATTATGGGAAGATGATGAACCAGTTTAGACTTAGAGAGTTACACAGCGGTGGAGTTGCTGCCTTACAGTGCCAGAGACCCGGGTTTGATCCTGACTATGGGTGCTGTCTGTATGAAGTGTGTACCTTCCCCCTGTGACCGTATGGGTTTTCTTGGAATATTCCGGTTTCCACCCACATCCCAAAGGCGTGCGGGTTTGCAGGTTAATTGGCTTCTATAAATTGTCCCTGGTGCGTAGGATTGAACTAGTGCGTTGGCGTTGGCATGAACTCGGGGGGCCAAATGGCCTGTTTGCACGCTGTATCTCTAAAACTATAAATAAAACTAAAGAGTTAAGCGCCAGGAGGAACATAACACCAAAAGAGACCTTACCTGAAGAATGAATCAGTAACTCAGGCAGGAAATATGAAAAGATCCCTCTGATTTTCGGGAGAAGAGATGAGATTTATCTGCAGGTCTCCAGTGAGAGAAACGTAAATAAACGTGAGTGCAGAGCAAAGAATGGCAGGGTTTGGTGACATGAAAATACGAATCAAGCTGTTCTTGTTATCAGTTTTGTCCGTTTTCTTAAAGTAAATTGGAATTTATCAACCATCAATCATTTCATTGTCCACGCCACTAGGTAAGATCAAGCAGTAATCTACTTAAGTCTCTCTATCACTTCTGTCAGCTTTTATATGTGATCCATTGTTGTCTTATTATTTTCAAAAGCATCTCTGATGAAGAAAACCCCATGGACGCCACATCAACTGTACTCAGCACTGTCATTAAATCTGCCATTGTTTTAGTATGAATGAGTCTTTGTTGTATTTCACTGATGTCAATTTAGATCTTTGATACTGTTCAGTGACTGAGCTATTACTGAAATTACAGAGAGCTCAATGAGTATTGTCAGATTGGAGACTCTTGGTTTGGTGTGTTCATTTCATAAATTTAGGCAGTCAATTCGAGAGTACTGAAGCCACATTTCAACCAATTTGAACTTGAAATTCCAATAAATTTTTTTTTTAATGTATACAAATACCCATTTAGCCATTTAGCAGCAAATGAATCTTGTCAACTTTATATTGTAAACCCGCAATAAAGGCAACCCTTGGATTACCAAAATGCTGGAGTAACTCAGCGTGTCAGGAAGCATCCCTGGAGAACATGGACAGGTGATGTTCAGTTCGGGACCCTTCTTCAGGCTGTAGAGGGAGCAGGAAAATAAAGCTGGAAGAGAGGAGGGGCAGGTCATTATTATTAAGGCATGTGGGTTGGTAGGTTAAAAAGGCCAGTATACATTGATCCAGGCGACGGTAAAGTGGAGGGTGAAGGGGGTTGATGTAAATGTGAGAAGAATAGAAAGGAATTAATGTGGGATTAGTGTAAATGGGAGTTGGATGGTTGGTACTGATGTGGGCCTGATTCCTGATGCATAATGTCGGGATGGTCTGAAGAAATGTCACCAATCTCTTTTCTTCAGAGATACTGCCTGACCCACTGTGTTACTCCAACACTTTGTGTCCATCTTCTGGATGATTCTATGACTCATACAAGTTTTCAAGACCAAAGTTATTCAGTTTATGAATCTAAATTCATCAGCTGCCATGCTGGGACTAGATCTCATGTCTCTGGATTAATTACTCAGGTCCTTGAATTCTAGTCCAGTCAATTAATCACCGTGTCATCTGAACCACTGTAGCAACTTTAACATATCAAACTGTTCCAAGGTACTTCACAGGAACTTTGATATGAAAGAAAGTCAGTAACTTCTAAAATGATGAATAATACGAAACCACAGCCACAAGAGACTAAGAGAAATATGGGTTGTTTGTGTCAGGTAATGGCTTTCATGAAACTTATTTAAGGAGTGATATACTTGCATTGGAAACAGCTTCAAGAAAGTTCACACAGATGGTTTCTGCATCAGAAGCATGAAGAAAGTTAATGAACAGATTGGAGTTATACTTTTTTAAAGTAGAAGGTTAAGAAATGAATTTATTTAAATGTATAAGATTATAAGGGAGTTTAACTTTTGAAAGGTGACGAGGAGGAATTTCTTTAGTCAGGGTGGTGAATCTATGGAATATGTTGCCACAGATGGCTGTGGAGGCTGTCAATGGATATTTTTAAGGGGGAGATTGACAGATTTTTGATTAGTAAGAGTGTCAGGGGTTATGGAGAGAAGGCAGGAAAATGGGCTTGAGAGGGAAAGATAGATTATTGAATGGCTGATCAAGTAGACTTGATAGGCCGAATGGCCTAATTCTGCTCCTAGAATGTATGAACATAAACATAACAGGGAAGGGAGTGATCTAATCAGCACCTGTTATACATTCGTAAGATCAGAGATTCTAGAAGCAGAATTAGGCCCTTCAGCCCATCAAGTCTACTCCACCATTCAATAATGCTTGATCTATCTTTCCCTCTCAACCCCTTTCTCCTGCCTTCTCCCCACAACGCCTGACACCATTACTAATCAAGAATCTGTTAATCTCCGCCTTAAAAATATCCATTGACTTGGCCTCCACAACCTTCTGTGGCAGTGAATTCCAGAGACTCATCACCCTCTGGCTAAATTCCTCCTCATCTCCGTTCTAAAGATACATCCTTTTATGCTGAGGCTGCGCCCTTTAAATCCTGGACTCTCCCACTAGTGGAAACATCCTCTCCACGTCCACTCTATCCGGGCCTTTCACTATCCAGTAAGTTTTAATGTGGACCCGCCTTATCCTTCTAATCTTTAGCGAGCACAGGCCTAGTGCCGTCAAACGCTCAAGCAGAGAGAGAATGGGAAAAAATCCAATTGAGGAAAAGGCAGCTTCACAGAGGTTCTGAAATGTACTTATTTCTATTGCACGATGATTATTAAATGGGTATTAATTAGCTAAGTACAGGTAATTTGTTGAGGGGAAGTTTCACAGGCAACATATCACTTTAGTTTCTATCCTTGTTTGCTTTTTGGCTGAACAAATAAAGCATTTGGCAGGGCATGCATTGGAATCGAGCCCACACTGCTCGAGCTATCACTGATTGGGCCATCCCAGCTTGTTGCTGGGGCAGTCATCCTATCCTGTCACCTCCATCCTCAGGACACTCGCATCAGACTGACGTGATCCGAAAAAAAAAGCCTTGGATTCTGTTGGGGCTCTTCTCTTCCAACTCTGTGATTATAAAAGAACAACAAGCGTTGAGCTTGTGCAAGCAAAACCAAAAGCAGTCAATGCCAAGAACACAAAAGGCAGCCACAGTAGAGCATTAGGTTTTGCCATTGTCTGCCTCAAGCAAAAGCAGTCTCTATTGATTTCAATCCAGTCAAACTTGTTGTTCACTGTTTACATTTTCAGACCCCGGGGAGACAAGTGGAGGCCATTGCATAAAGTCCTGTGATATCTTAATTAAAATCCACGTTCTGTTGCGCGCAAAGTCAGGATACTTTCTCAGCTACTAATAAAGAATATGTTGAGATTAATGACTGCACAGTAAATAGTTATGATTGTCAGTCAGCTTTGAAATTCAGGGTTATTACCAGATAGAACTAATGCAATAGAAGAAGTCATTTAAAGCCGATTACAATCGCGTATTGTCTTTCCGCTGACTGGTTAGCACGCAACAAAAAGATGTTCACTGTACCTCGGTACACGTGACAATAAACTAAGGTGAACTAAATTAAGCTACATATTATGAGGGGGAAGCAAGAATTTATAAATCTGAGGCACTTTGACATTTGGTCCCTTATCAGAGCTGATGGCTTTTTGAGGGCACCTGGTGTGAGTGAGTGCTTGTGGAGGTTGCTGTGTGAAGTGCAAATGACTGTCTATGCCACTGGTATATCTGCTTCCACAGTTAATACAATGGGGTGCCATGTTATCCCTAATGTTCACAAGTTGTGGGAAATCATAAGAATTAAATCTAATTCAAAAGGCTCCGCATTCTTGCTACACAAGTCATGTTACTCTTCACTTTGCTGCATTTTTTAGCTTGGTTAGCATATTTATCACCACAACACTACACAACATCATTCTCATACTTGTAGGTTCCTTTACCATCTCATTTTGCTACTGCATGTTTCAGTAATCCTGTCAGCTGAGGCTTGGTGGATAGTTTGCTTGCCTCAGTATCAGAAGGCTGTGGGTGAAGTTGTAGGCGGGATACTTTTGAACAATGCCAATAGAAGCGTCGGAATCTTGCTCTAGAGTTGTGATCTTTTAGCTAAGGTGTTGAACCAAGGTCTTGTCATAGTTCTCTTGTGTGGCTCTGATACCGTGTCCAATATTTATCCTTCAACATAATGAACACATTGAGAGTAGGAATGCCATCATTTCCCCCGAGCCCTTATTCACCTCTCTTTTCTGTGCCCAACTGGATGTGTACCCATTTATCCTTCTCCCCTTTTGCCACATCCCCTTCCATCTGTATTCCTTCCTCCAGCTTCACATTTCACTCCTCTTTTATCCTTATCTCACACTTTTTGTCTTTTCATTTCTGGCCTTTGTCCAACCATCTGCCATTCAAAACCCTCCTGTCATCAGTATCCACCTATTACTTGCAAACACTGCTCTGCCCCCACTTCTTTTCCAGCTTCATCGCCTCCCCCCCCCCCCCCCCCATTTTATTTTCCAGCTTTTTCGCCCCCTCTCTCCCCCACTACAAATAGTCTGAAGAAGAGTCCTAACCCAAAGCATCACCTATCCATGTTCCCCAGAGATGCTGCCTGACCAGAGATGCTGCCTGATGATTCTGTATCATTACTCCAGCACTTTGTGTCTTTTTTTGTAAATCAGCAGCTGGAGTTCCTTGTGTCTACATTATTTCATTGTCCCAGTACTGAATATGGGACCTTATAGTCCACAGATTGGTTGCTTTGCTTCCTACCTCAGGTCATGATGATGTTCAAAACTATGTATCAGCTCTAATGGGGTACTCATTCTTAGCCAGAATCAAATGGACACCCTCATTAACGGAAAGCCACCCATTTATAGCTGATGCTGCGTAGGAGGAATCACCTTGCTCAGTTGTGTCTTCTGCACATTGAGGTTCATCCACCACTGGGTGGCAAGCCCATGAGTACAGTAGCCTCATATTCTTCTCAGTCAATCCCCTGGGATCAGGAATGACTTGCCTCCACTCTGATCCTCTGAGTTCTGAGATGATTAATGAGGCCATTGTGGAAACTGCACCCTCTTCCATCAATGGGGCGACCAAGACTTGACAGGATGAGTGGGTGTATAGTTAGTGAGCTGGTGTGGTCCATCCACCATTATTGCTAGTTTTAGTTTTAGAGACACAGCATGGAAACAGGCCTTTCAGCGCACCGTCCATGCCGACCAGTAATCACCCAAATACGAGTTATATCACATGCACTAGAGACCCGGGTTTGATCCTAACTACAGGTGCCGTCTGTATGGAGTTTGTACATTCTCCCTGTGACTGGGTCTGTTTTCTCCGGATGCTCTGGTATCCTTCCACATGCCTAAGGTTAATTGGCTTCGGTAAAATAGTAAATTATCCCTAGCCCGTGTAGGATAGTGCTATTGTACGGTGGTTGCTGGTCAGTGCGGACTCAGTGCACCGAAGGGCCTGTTCCCCTGCTGTATCTCTAAAGTCTAAAGTCTCACTATTTCCGCCATTAAGATTATGCTTAACAGCTACTACTGTAGACAGACTTTGCACATTTACCCTGATTATATCTTTTTTTAATTTGGCCCTTGACTGTGCAGCAATGCTAGGATGTTTCTGCATCATTGCCACGATACAAATGGAACATGTTGTATATGACAGGAATGTTGTTGACTAAACTGCCCTCCCAAATGGCCCTGCAAGCCACTTATGCCAAATTCAGACTCGGCAATAAGATCTAGCTATGTACACAGGGTGAATAAATGAACATACCAACTATAGAGGTCAATCTGCAGAAATAATGCTGCATTGGAAATGCTTAGAAGCTGATGAATTACTTAAACTTTACAATTCATCCCAAAATGGATACATTCTACATGCAGATTTAAACAATGTCAAAAGATGCTAATGAGAATGCTTAAACTAACCTCTGCCTCAAAGACGTGTTGTTATAAAAATATCCAATTCACATAATTAAACGGTTGGAGCCCCGGGCATCTGTAAATACAATAATTGATTCAATTTTGGGTGTCCTGGTCCTTTTACACTACTTAAATCTTACCATGATAATTCATTCACTCATTATATGTGGGCAGCAAAGGCAAAATTCATCCCGGGTTTGCACTTGTTGGTGGCGAGCCACCTTTTACCAGTTGAATATTTTTTGTCATCTGCACAAGTACAGCCAGGTATCAGGAAAATTAGAAATTTTGCTTACAGCAGCATCACAGGCACATAGACTTAGACAACACACAAGGACCTAGTTATACATAAATGATACATAAATTCTCCAAGACAGTGAAATAAAGGACCATGTAAAAAAAAAAGCCGTGTAACGCACATTTTGGTTCGATGGTGCAATAGTGCTTTTATTGTCACATGTGCAAAATGCTAATGTACAGTGAAATGTTTTTTGTTACAGTCTAGTAGACTATTGCCATACCTAAGCACATCCCTGATTAGCAAATTGTACAGACATAGTCTACTAATCCCGCATGCAAGATGCGCCATGTTTTGTCACCATTTTCAAAATTCAGTCTGCACTCTAGTTCTTATGAGTGGTGCCCAATCCAGGCGAGCCCCAGGTGGCTACAGGCCTCCAGCCATTGCCTTCCCTTAGATGTGTGGATCAAAAAGCAAACCAACGCTCTCTACTCGGCCATCTACTTTTGTCCCGGGGGGGGGGGGCCTCCTGCAGCCAACCTTGATGGCACGGTCGGCCAGAACCTGGTTCCCTCTCTTCTCCTATGGGCCTTGCTCCTCGCTGGTCAACTCAAGGTCCATGGTAGCGCAAAGTTGGTCATGGTGTTGCAGCTAAGATCAAAGGTATCAAAGGTATTTTATTAGTCATATTCACGTTCACCCAGGTGTAGTGAAGTGAAATGCTTTTTGCTATTTTGCAGCACACAAAAAAAGAATACAGACATAACACCAATGAAAGTCTTAAACACTTTTGTCTGGGATTATAAGAATCATAGAATAAGTAAAAAACATTTATGTAAATCAAAGATAAATGGAGGTCTGGCTTTGCCAAATTTCTTGTTTTATTTTTGGGCAGTCCATATTAAAAACATGAATTTCTGGCTGGAAGAAATGGATCAACAACCAGATTGGCTAATGATGGAAAAGGAAGACTGTCTACCTTTTGAAATTGGACCGATCATATTTGCCCCCACAAAACTGCACAAAAAAACCTATAAAGAAAACCCCATAATACATAGTGGAATACGAATTTGGAAACAAATAAAAAAAGATTTAAAACTGAATAATATACCACTCTGCCTTCCCATTGTAAATAATCCTTTATTCAAATCATCCTTTATGGACAAAGGTTTCACACAATGGAAAAATTATGGAATCAAAAATATAGGACATCTTTATGGGAAAGGTACTTTTCTTTCATTTCAAGAGTTACAACAGAATTATGGACTGCACTCAAATAATTTCTTCAGATATCTACAAATTAGAGATTATGTTAAATCTAATACACAAGTCTACAGGAATAGGGAATCAGAAATTCTTGATGAATGTCTGAACAAGCATCCTAATACTGAAAAACTAATAGTTTATATTTATAACATCCTACTAAACAACGAGGTACCACCGACCGAACCATATAGATACAAATGGGAAAATGAAATAGGTCATCCTATCACGAAAGATATGTGGGACGAAAGTTTACAACAAATACATCAATGTTCATTAAATGCCAGACATACTTTAATACAATTCAAGGTCTTACATAGACTACATTTCTCTAAAATAAAACTAAATAGAATCTTCCCACAAATCTCTCCTATTTGTGATAAATGTCTACATTTAGAGGCTAATTTAACACATACGTTTGCAAACTGTATAAAACTTAAAAATTTCTGGACTGATATTTTTGAAATAACTTCAGAAGTTATTAATACAAAACTGGACCCAGACACAAAATTAATAATACTTGGAATATCAGAACAAAGCTTAACACTCACAACAAACCAAAGAAATTTCCTCAACTACAGTATAATAACCGGAAAAGAATTAATATTAAAATTTTGGAAAGGCCCTACAACCAAACAACTAAAATGTGGATTACGGAAATGTCGGAGACCCTATACTTAGAAAGAATTAGACTTGTCTTAATGGACAAACAAGATCTTTTCCATAAAATTTGGGCTCCATTCATTAACTATCTGAAGGGATAGATTGGCACAGCACGAGGACCCAACTGAAACTTGAACTCAGGAATAGATGAAAAGCAATACTTTATAACCTATGAACCTATCTCCATTGATGTATTACAGGTAACCCATTCCACCTCCCTTGTTTTTCTGTTGTGTTTTTTTTTTGCTTTCTTTTTTATTTGTAACTTTCTACCCTCTCTTTTTCCCTCTTTCTATAAAAAATAAAAACACTAGAAGCAGAAGTAATTGATAATGGAAAATTTTAATAATGTATGACTGATGTATATGAAAAGTTTTTTTACTATAATATGTAACTACATTTTATAATATGTCTACTTCTAATAAATAAATAAAAAATAAAAAAAATAAAGTCTTAAACACAAAGAACATCCCCCCACAGTGACTCCCACCATGAGGGAAAGCACAAAGTCCAGTCCCCAACCCCAGTTCACCCATAGTTGGGCCCATTGAGGTCTCCACAGTTGCCTCTACGGAGGCCCGATGTTCCAGGCCGTTCTCGCCGGGTGATGTTGCTCCGGCATCGGGAGAGTCCTCCCAGCGGCCTGGGAACCCTGGAACGGCCGCTTCCGCACTGGAGGCCGCGGCTTCCGAAGCCAGCAAGGCCGCGCCGGTTGGAGCTCCACAACTGGCGATCTCATCTAGAGATCCCAGGCTCCCGATGTTAAGTTCAGCGCCGCCGCCCGCAGCTGGTCGCTCCACAGTCCCGCAGCTCCGCGATGTTTTACCCGGCAGTCTCAGCTCACCGGAGCTCCAGCGCCACGACCCGGGCAAGGCATCGCTCGCTCCGCGATAGCGCTCCAGCGCTGTGCCGCAGCCGAAGCCGAGGTTCTGGGCGGTCCCCGACAGGAAATGCCGCTCCAGGCCCGCTGGTAGGCCGCGAGGACGGGTCGAAGCTGCAGCCCGGAGAAAAGCCGCCTCTCCGACCAGGTAGGGACCCTGAAAGGTAGTTTCCCCCTCCCCCCCCCACATAAAAAAAGTCTAGACCCCCAAACAAAACACTTAACTAACTAAAATAAAAAATAAAAAGATGAAGAGACAGACAGCTGCTTAAGATAGGATTAAGGTTGTGCAGATTGGCTCAAGAATCTGATAATTTTAAGAAAGTATCTGATCCTGAACCTGGTGGTGTGACCTCAGACCTACTGCCCAAGGGTAGCAGCAAAAGGGCATGGCAAGGATGATGGAGGATGCTTGATGATAAATTCCACCTTCTTGACTCAGAACTTCATAAACCACGATGCATGTTAAGGATGTTGGCACAATGCAATAACCAGAGAAGGTTAGGATTTGACCCAGAAATGATGGGGATGTTGTGTGGTCTGGCTGATTTTATTTTGACATCAAGGATTCAGTATATCACCCAAATAACTGTCAATCTGAAGTTAATGAAAGTCAGACCTGGTAGGTTTCCTTTCCTAAAGATCATAATAAATTAAAGAAATCCCCTCCTCGTCAACTTTCTAAATGTATGTCCTTTTATTCTGAGGCCGTGCCTCTGGTCTGAGACTCTCCCACTAGTGGAAACATCCTCTCCACATCCACTCTATCCAGACCTTTCACTCTTTAGTAAGTTTCAATGAGGTACCCCCTCATCCTTCTAAACGCCAGTGAGTACAGGCCCAGTGCAGTAATCCACTCTTTCAGTAGACTTTTTTTTGTGTAAATTGCCTCTGTGTTCTGAACAATAGGCTATTTGGCTGCAAATCATCCGTCCACCCCCTCTAAATCATCGTTCAATTAAATAAATAATGTTTTATGGAAAGGCACATGAATAGCTCCAAATGCTTTTGAACCAGATTATTTTGAGTAATGGAGATTGGTCTGCAGCCCAACATACAACATACCGTTTTAATGCATTTTCAGATCCAGACATTGCCAGCATTTATCACCCATTCCTAATTACCCTTTGATGGTGAGGGTGAGCATTTTTAAACCTCTGCAGTCCCTCTGGTGAAGCTACACCCACGGGGCTGTTGAAGGCAGAGATCTAGGAGTTATGACATTCGATGGAAATGAATCATATCAAGCAGGTTACATGACTGATTTGTTCCATCAGATTACCATACCAGTGATGATAACTAAATCACTATGATCTTTTCAGTCACTCAGTAGCTGCAATATTGAGTAAGATAAATACTTTGTATAATTATAAATTAATTACCCATACCTTGTAGTTCAAGTAGCTTCTTCCCAACGACCAACAGGCTCTTAAAAATTATACAACATTATAAACTGCAAAGGTCCTGACCCGAAACGTCACCCATCCTTTTACTCCAGAGATGCTGCCTCAAACACTTTGTGTCTATCTTCGTTATATACCAGCACCTGCAGTTCCTTTCTACATAAACATCTATGGGCTGTTGTTGGTTGCATTAAGGACTTCATTTTTTTTGCATGTGCATTGTAGTTATTAATATATTGAATATTTCTTTATTATGTATATTATCTGTGCATACTGTGTTTACAGGCCTGTTTTGCATGTAAGAATGACATTTTTCTGTTGTCGGCAAATATGACAATTAAACACAAGAAAAGACGCAAAGTGCTGGAGTAACTCAGCGGGTTAGGCAGCATCCCAAGAAAACATGGATAGGTGACTTTTCGTGTCAGGACCGTTCATCAGACTGACAATTAAACACTCTTGACTCTCTTGAAATGAAAGTACAATATTATTTGTGTTGGAAGGAACTGCAGATGCTGGTTTAAACCAAAGATAGAGTTGCTGGAGTTACTCAGTGGGTCAGACAGCATCTCTGGAGAAAAGGAATAGGTGACGTTTTGGGTCAAGACCCGTCTTCAGAAGAAGGGTCTCGACCTGAAACGGTACAATATTATTTATTTTACATATTCATTCAACTAACCATCCCCTCCCCCCCAAAGAATTGTTGCGCACAAGTTAAACATAGTACTGAGAACATCTGTTTGATCCCTTTTGTCAAAAATCAGATGATGATTTCACTAAAAGAGCACATTGTGAGGAAGGACCATTGTTGAACACAAAACTGACCAGAGAATATTCAATTGAAGAACAATGCAGCCTGTGACTTCCTAAAGTATAGAAGTGTGAAAACACACACCTCCAGATTCAGGGACAGTTTCTTCCCAGCTGTTATCAGGCAACTGAACCATCCTATCAACAACTAGAGAGCGGTCCTGAATTATTATCTACTTCACTGGAGACCTTCGGACTATCTTTAATCGGACTTTACTGGACATTATCTTGCACTAAACATTATTCCCTTCATCATGTATCTGTACACCGTGGATGGTTCAATTGTAATCATGTACAGTCTTTCCGCTAATGGGTTAGCACACAACAAAAGCTTTTCACTGTACCTCGGTGCACATGCCAATTAACTAAACTTAATTAAAACTAAACTGAGTGGTTTGTGTTCATTAACTACAAAACTGCCTTGTTTGAATTTGTAATGATCTCCTGGCTAGGGCCCAGAAGATGAGGCAGCATAGAGATTCATAGGGTCATACAGCGTGGAAACAGGTCCTTCGGCCCAATTTGCCAATGCCGGCCAACATGCCCCATCAACATAAATCTCACATGTCTGTTTCTGGCCCATATCCCTCTGAACCTATCCTATCCATGTACCTGGTTCCCATTTAATCTCTCTCCTTTCACCTTAAACCTGTGTACTTTGATATCATTTCCTTGAATATCACAGAGATTTATCCTGTGTTTCATTGGGCCTTGAAACTTCTGAGAGTAAACTTGTAACATTCTAAATATTGAGACAATCAGTAACTGTGACAACAGTGAAGTACCAATAAATCCAATAACTCAGAGAATCTCCCATTGGTAGCTCACTCCAATTGCACATACTCACTCCAGGTTTTCTCATTATGCGCTTATAAAGAGGGATTACATCTTGAATTTGGCCCATCAATATCAAACCTCTGCGAAAATTATAAGCAAACTTGAAGTATGCCAGCCCCAATTAACATTGTCAACTCTAAAAATAGTTACTTTTCATTTGATAACATGTTACTGCAATGATGTTCAAGATTCACAAATGTTTGCTTGTGTTCTGACATAACTGTCAAGTCAAATCCGCAATGAAACATTGGTCAAAATTGGGTACCAAAGATGGCAATCAACAGTGAGAGAAAAATAATCAGAGCATCTTTTGATTGCATGTGTCACAAGGTAGACCAAGCGACACTAAAGATCTGGGAATCAGATGAATCCTTTTCTGTGGTTGGAACTGCATCATGTACAAAGGGTCATGATGGAGAGCTTGTTCGCAACCCTTGCCCTGCCCCTTCCCACATACATCTGGAACACCTTCCATACTCCCCACCATTTCGACAACTTCCAGATCTCTGGCTCACCTGGCCTCATCTTCACCATTGGCATCCAATTCTTCAACCCTTCCATTCCCCATCAGTGAGACTGTGGGCTCTCTGTTTCTTTCCAGAACATAGAGCCAACCTGTTCCTCTCTACTGCCAATGAAGGAGGGGAGAGGACCAGGGTGACTGAAGGTTGTGGGATAGTGGGAAAGATGGAAACGTACCTGGCTGGATATGGGTGGGGCACGGGTAAGAAAGAGAAGTTAAGAGGGGCATGACTTGAAGTTGAAGAACTCAACATTCATACCGTTGGGTTGTAAACTACCCAAGTGGAATAAGAGGCACTGAGTATTCTTAGATCATCCATGTGTTAATCTAAGAATACATTACCTTCCCTTCTATTAGATCAGTTGATTCTTTATCTTTGTCTCAAATTTTGGGGTTTCCATGAGAAAGTCCCAAATTTATGCATATCAACAGGATTGCCCCAATGAGTCAGAACCTTTTGCAGCCAATAGATTTTCTATCACATTGAACTTAACATCATTTGCTTAGCCAACAGTTCAATATCCATTGGCAATTCTCCAGATCAGTTCTGTATTTAAATGTTGAATCAGAGCCATCATTAAAAGGATCATGTCCATGCAAGGACTGCAGTTTTAGGTTAGTGAAAGGGGACCATAGGAAGCCAATCAGTGAAGTGAGGGTTGAAATGGTCCAGGTTGATTTTGCACCACCTTAAATAATATTGTGCATTGGAGCATCAGATAGAAGCATGTCATAAAAAGAAACATTGTTGGATAACTGAAAAATTGTGTACAAAAGCAAGGGGAAAAAAGATAATAGTGATTACAAACAATAATGAAGATATCAACTAACATGGGGCAGAAGGGAAGGTGTAGGAAGGAACTGCAGATGCTGGTTATATAAGATAGACACAAAATGCTGGAGTAACTCAGTGGGTCGGGCAACATCTCTAAAGAAAATGAATAAGAATTTGCGTAGGAATCCTTCTTCACACAGTTTGATTGATTGAAAGATATACCGAGTTCACACAGATCATCAATCACCCATTCCCACTCGTTCTGTGTTATCCAACTTTCTCATCCACTCCCTACGAACTAGGGGCAAATTATAAAGGCCAATTAACTCACAAATCCGTATGTTTTGGGGATGATGTTGGAAACTAGAGCACCCGGAGGAAACCCCCGTGGTTGCAGGGAGAATGTGAAAACTCCACCCAAGGCCAAGGCCAAGATTGACTCCAGATCTCTGGTGCCGTGAGACAGCAGCTGTACCCGATGTGCTACTGTGCCACCCTGTTAATACCTCAGAGGGACACGAAAGGTGGAAAAGGGTCTTCTGGACCAGATTAGTTTGAGGCAATAGGAGAGAAAATGGAGAATGGAGCTAGTTTGGTACAAAAACTAGTAAATCTATTGGAAGTTTGGAAAGGGGATAGAAAAGTTAGTTTCTCCAGCACTTTTGTCTACCTTAGCAATATTAAAGTTGTGTACTAGCTCCTCTTATTTGTTACCGGAAGAAAGGTCTCACCGAACAACGACCACCCTGTACACTGACATTACCGTACAAAATAGGGACAACTTTACAATTTTTTCAAAGCCAATTATCCGACACACCTGCATGCCTTTGGTAAGTGGGAGAAAACCGGAGCACTCGTGGAAATCCCACATGGTCACAGGGAGAGCACACAAACTCCATACAGACAGCATCGGGTCTCTGACGATGTAAGGCTGCACCACTATGCAGTCCTGAAACTGGGGAGAAGAGTTGACAGTTGTGATCATGGCCAAAATGGCTTTATGTGATCGAGCCAGGTATGAGACTAAATGGCTATTCTATTGACCCCCATATCTAAACACATTATTCGCCTTTATAGGAGCAACAAGAATGTGAAAGCAAAGGTTTTAGTTAAAGCTGGCACCTTGACATGCAAACGTTTGGAATTTTTTCAGCCAATAATAAATGATACTTCAACTAATGTGCATTTTCAGTGAATCAAGGACATTAGGTCAAAGGGGGTTAAATTAAAAAAGCCTTCATCCCAAACAATAGAGGGAAAGACAATGGAATAAATAGCGTGCTCCTGTTCCTCAGCTCCGTTATTTCCACCGGGAAAAATTTAGATGGTATTCTTAAGAATCAGCATAATGAAATCACATAGGCGTGAGGGTCAGAGTGTTCTGACCATTTTCTGGCAGAGGATAAAGATAGAATTTTGAACATAGAATATAGAACATAGAACACAGAACAAGTGTCTATCGACTATTACAAACCCACTGACTCCCACAACTATCTCAACTACACTTCTTCCCACCCTGCTCCTGCAAAGACTCTATCCCCTACTCCCAATTCCTCCGTCTATGCTGCATCTGCGCCCAAGGTGAGGTGTTCCATACCAGGACATCCGCGATGTCCTAATTCTTTAGGGGACGGGGGTTCCCCTCTCTCATCATAGATGAGGCCCTCACTCGTGCCTCCTCAGTACCCCACAGCTCCGTCCTTGCTCCCCCTACCACTAGTGGCAACAGAGACAGAGTCCCCTAGCCTTTACCTTTCACCCCATCAGCCATCGCAAACAACACATGATCCTCAAAAAATGTTTACACCAAAATCAAGTGGTGGGGGATATATGGAGCAAGCAGCCGGGGGAATTGGCAGAGGCAGTATCAATGACAACATGTAACTGGCATTTGGATTTGTACATGGATTGGATAGGTTTAGTGGGATATGGGCCAAAAGAAAGAAATGGGACTAGCCCATGCAGGCATGTATGAGTATGGATAAAGGGTTTACCCACTGTTTAACACTATGCATCCATGATTCTGTGCACACAGTTCCCTGAGATTTACAGCCAGTGATGGAGATTGCACAAGGGATACAATGACCTCTCATTGACACAAATCATGTGTAAGTAATAATCTCTCTGAGAGCAAATGTACCCAGGTTATCATATCTCGACGATTTAGGGAGAAAAATAATAGGAGATTACAAACAGAAAGGACATCCTTAAATGTCAACTCTCAAGGTCTCCATACTTGTCCTGAGTCAGGCAAAGTTTGTTTAATTTAGAGATACAGCATGGAAAAGGCCCTTCAACCAAGAGTCCACGCCGTTCATTCACACTAGTTCTACATTATCCCATTTTCCCTGCACATTAGCAGCAATTTGCAGATGCCAATTCACCTTCAGACCCGTATGTTTTTGGGATGTTTAGTTTAGTTTTGAGATAAAATGTGGAAATAGGATCTTCGGCCCACCGGGTCCACGGCGACCATCGATCACCCGTACACTAGTTCTATCCTACATGCTAGGGACAATTAATCTACAAACCTGTACATTTTTGGAGTGTTGGAGGAAACCCGAGCACCCAGAGAAAACCCACGCTGTCACATGGAGAATGTACAAACTCCGTACAGATCCCACCCGTAGTCCGGATCGAACTCTGGTCACTGGAGCTGTAAAGCAGCAACACTACCTCTGCACCACTGTGTCGCTCGGATGGGGGAGGAAACCGGAGCACCCGAAGAAAACCCATGCGGTCACAGGGAGAACATGCAAAGTCCACACAGACCGCCCCCAAGATCAAGATCAAACCCTGATGTTGTGAGGCAGTGGCTCCACCAGCTGCTGTACTGTGCTGTCCATGTGTCACAGAGCCCTGATCTTTTTCCATGTTTTAGCACACTATGAATGGGTCAGGTCAACAATCAGTGAGAGGACTGCGAACAGCAAATCCTTGTACTGCTGCTGTTCTTGTTTAGCAGGCCTGGGGCTGAGGCAAGCACCGCAAGATGAGGAGTTTGGCTTTCTTTGTTTAGATGGATTTATTTTAGTATAGAATTTCTTCAGACTAATTGTTAGCAGTGGAATTACTATAATAGTCATTTGACCACAAATAATTTCATCTTGGCCAGACAGGTCTTTTATCATTCAGCATCACCTCATAGCAAGATGCATTTCTGTAGGTAAGAGCCGGCACTAAGCTGCAATAGTCTCATTACTTATTACCTCCATAATGGACTCTGGGGCACACATTCGTGCCAGTGATACAGATGTTTCAATTTGTATTAAGTATTTATGCTCAGTGTTTGAATGCTAATAAGGCAATGAAAATCCAGCCATTCTCCCTTGTTATAATTATTACATCTGCTTTACTATTTCAGTATTTTTTTATTAAGGTTTATTTTCAATTTGTTTGTTCAGCCAGGTCACATAGAGCAGCAATGCGCTGCTATAAGATGCAGTTTGTGTGGGCATCAAATATCAACACGCAAAATTCCAATAACTCCACGGCTATTTGAATTTAATGGGAACCAGGGGTCCCTGCATTTTTAACCTGAGGTAAAGACGGATGGGAAAAGCCTTTCAGCCCATCCATTCTAAACAGACTCTTTGTGCAGTATCAAGGGATCCAACTGTCTCCAAGGAAATTCCGTTGTTATCTTGACTTCCCATTGATGCACAGAGGATTCTTGGGGTCCAACCACAGTAACCTGAAAGTGGCAACATAAGCAACATATGTCCTTTGAAAGTGCTACAGAGGATATAGGTTTAAGGTGAAGGACTAAAGATTTAATCGGAATCTGAGGGGTACCTTTTTCACACCAAGGGTGGTGGGCGTATGGAACGAGCTGCCGGAGGAGGCAGTTGAGGCAGAAACCATCGCAACGTTTAAGAAACAATTAGACAGGTGCATGGACAGGAAAGGTTTGGAAGGATATGGGCCAAACACAGGCAGGTGGGACATGCAGATGGGACATATTAGTTGTTGTAGGCAAGTTGGGCCAAAGGGTATATAGTCCACGCTATATAGTCCACGCTATATATGACTATGAATCTATGGCAAATAGATAGCATGGTAAAGAACACATAATATGTGTTTAAGAAGGAATTGCAGGTGCTGGAAAATCGAAGGTACACAAAAAAGCTGCAGAAACTCAGCGGGTGCAGCAGCATCTATGGAGCAAAGGAAATAGGCAACGTTTCAGGCCGAAACCCTTTGGGTTTCGGCCTGAAACGTTGCCTATTTCCTTCGTTCCATAGATGCTGCTGCATGAGTTTCGCCAGCTTTTTTCTGTACACATAATATGTGCTTGCTTTCACCTGTGGGGTATTTGAGATTGAGTAAAGGAAATTATGTAGCAGTTTTATAGGACATTGGTTAGGGTGCATTTTGAGTATTGCATGCAGTTCTGGTTGCCCCATTACAGGATGTAAAGGATTTGGTGAGGTGCAGAAGAGGATTATCAAAATGCTGCCTGGATTAGAAGTTATTAGCCATAAAATAGATTGGAAAAACTTGGATTATCTTCTCTGTAATGTTGGAGGTTGAGGGGGGGGGGGATAGAAATGTATAATTTTATAAATTGATAAAATTATGAGGCAAAAATAGGGTATTCAGTCAGGGGGTGGGATGGTGGTGCAGCAGTAGAGTTGCTGCCCCACAGCGCCAGAGCCTGGAGTTTGATCCTGACTATCGGTCATGTCAGTACGGAGTTTGTACGTTTACCCTGTGACCGTGTACGTTTTCTCGGGGTGCTCCGGTTTCCTCCCACATTCCAAAGACATGTCAATTAAATGGCTTCTGTATATTGTCTGTTGTGTGTAGGATAGAACTAGTGTATGGGTGATCTTTGCGTGACTAGAGGTGACAGCTTTAAAGTGAGAGGTGCAAAGTGTAAAGGAGAGGTGCTGCACAAGTTTTTTTACACAGAGTGGCTGGAATATGCTGCCAATGATAATGGTGGAGGCAGACAGGATAGTGGAATTTAGGAGGTTTTTGGATGAGCACATGGAAGTGCAGGGCATGGAGAGATAAGGATCATATGCAGACGGAGGAGATCAGTTTAACGGCACTATGTTTGCCGCAGATATTGTGGGCCAAAGGGCCTGTTCCTGTGCTGTATTCTGCGTTCTATGTTCCCCACCTGTAGACCCAATTTAAATATTAACCATAAGAATGAACTAAATGGAATCAGGATTAGGTCATACAATGGACTATCTTGCACTAATCGTTATTCAAGATATTCCCTTTAACCTATAACTGTACACTGTGGATGGTTCGATTGTAATCATGCATTGTCTGTCTGCTGACTGGTTAGTAAGCAACTAAAACTTTTCACTGTACCTCGGTACACGTGACAACAATTTAATCCAAACGAAACTAAACTAAACAGTCCCTTGTGCCTGTTCTATTACCTCAGTTCTATTTTTCAATACTGATCCCCTATTCCTTAGATTCACTGCATATCTAAAAATCGATTGACCCTTGTTTTGGGAATACTCACGACTGAACCTCCATAGTTCTCTTTGATAGGGAATTCCAGAGATTTACTACTCTCTGAGTAGAGGTTTTTTCTCAACCCTGGCATGAATGGTCAACCCTTTATTTTGCAACAGTGGCCCTTGGTTTCATTCAGGGAAATGTCAATTCCATATCCCACATCATTTTATTACATTTGAGCCCCTCGTCTAAAACATTGATAGACTGTGAATAGATGGGGCCATAGCATTGATTCCTGCAGAATTGTTCTGTAATCCACAACCTGAAAATAATCCATGGTTCTTGCTTTCTGTCTGTTAACCAGTGCTCAATACACCCCAGTATGTGACTTCCAATACTCAACACTCTAAATGTGTTAATTATTCTCATGCGTGGCACCTTATTGATTGCTTTCCGAAAGTCCTAATACAACATATCTTTATTTTAACCTTACTTATTCTCCCAATTATAACATGATATTCCTTTCATAAATCCATACAGAATATGCCCAATCCTATTTTAACTTGCCAAGTTCTCTATTACCACTTTTTAAATAATAGATTCCAGCAGTTTCCCCAGTACTGATGTTGCACTAACTGATCTATAGTTCACTGGGTCAACACATTGGCACAACGGTAGAGGTGCTGCCTTACAGCACCAGAAACCCGGGTTCGATCCTGACTACGGGTGTTGTCTGTATGGAGTTTGTATGTTACATAGAAACATAGAAACATAGAAATTAGGTGCAGGAGTAGGCCATTCGGCCCTTCGAGCCTGCATGACTGATCATCCAACTCAGTATCCCGTACCTGCCTTCTCTCCATACCCTCTGATCCCCTTAGCCACAAGGGCCACATCTAACTCCCTCTTAAATATAGCCAATGAACTGGCCTCGACTACCCTCTGTGGCAGAGTTCCAGAGATTCACCACTCTCTGTGTGAAAAAAGTTCTTCTCATCTCGGTTTTAAAGGATTTCCCCCTTATCCTTAAGCTGTGACCCCTTGTCCTGGACTTCCCCAACATCGGGAGCAATCTTCCTGCATCTAGCCTGTCCAACCCCTTAAGAATTTTATAAGTTTCTATAAGATCCCCTCTCAATCTCCTAAATTCTAGAGAGTATAAACCAAGTCTATCCAGTCTTTCGTCATAAGACAGTCCTGACATCCCAGGAATCTGTCTGGTGAACCTTCTCTGCACTCCCTCTATGGCAATAATGTCCTTCCTCAGATTTGGAGACCAAAACTGTACGCAATACTCCAAGTGTGGTCTCACCAAGACCCTGTACAACTGCAGTAGAACCTCCCTGCTCCTATACTCAAATCCTTTTGCTATGAAAGCTAACATACCATTCGCTTTCTTCACTGCCTGCTGCACCTGCATGCCTACTTTCAATGACTGGTGTACCATGACACCCAGGTCTCGCTGCATCTCCCCTTTTCCTAGTCGTCCACCATTTAGATAATAGTCTGCTTTCCTGTTTTTGCCACCAAAATGGATAACCTCACATTTATCCACATTATACTGCATCTGCCAAACATTTGCCCACTCACCCAGCCTATCCAAGTCACCTTGCAGTCTCCTAGCATCCTCCTCACAGCTAACACTGCCCCCCAGCTTAGTGTCACCCGGTTAGTGAGCTCCGGTTTCCTCCCACATTCCAAAGACCTAAAGGCTTGGAGGTTCATTGGCTTCAGTAAGGATTTTAAATTGTCCCTAGGTGTGGGACTGTCCATAGTGTGTAGGATGATGCTAGTGTATGGGGATTGCTGGTTGCTGCAAACTCAGTGGCCAAACTACACTAAACCTAAACTGTTTTCTCTCACCTTCCTTTCTTTGATTGTCTGTCTGTGGAATTCTCTGCCTCAGAGGGCGGTGGAGGCAGGTTCTCTGGATGCTTTCAAGAGAGAGCTAGATAGGGCTCTTAAAAATAGCGGAGTCAGGGGATATGGGGAGAAGGCAGGAACGGGGTTCTGATTGGGGATGATCAGTCATGATCACATTGAATAGCGGTGCTGGCTCGAAGGGCCAAATGGCCTACACCTGCACCTATTGTCTATTGTCTATTGTCTATTGATCGTTCTTTATTCAAAGATCTTATTATCAGTATCCAATTTCCCTTTTCCCAATTTGAACCAGTATAACCTTAACCAAATGGCATTTGCTGCATTCTCTTGAGGGTTTGAAGACCACTTCTGTGCCTTGGTGAATAAAACTTATCTCCCTCTTCACTCCATCAGTCTGAAGAAGAGTCCCGACTCCATTCCCTCCACAGATGCTGCCTGACCCAATGAGTTCCTCCAGCAGATTATTTTATGCTCATGGGTCTACCATCTGTAGTTTCTTTGTTCTCCTTCCTCACACCTGTACCTCTTATTAAGACTACTTATTTGAACATGCTTTGTATATTTGTACTATATGAGATTACATTGGATAACTCAGTACTAAAGTATTTGGGACATTTTACTGTCAACAGTGCATCATAAATGAAAGTTACCGTTCTGCTCAGATTTTCTAATTAAAGTTGAATATGTTCCTGGAGGATTAATCACATGTTCTGCTCCCTCAATAGCCCAACCTCATCCCTTCCATTGGTCACCAAGCATGTCCAATCAGAAGGGAAGGAATAACACAAAGTAATATGCAGATGCTGGAAATCTGAACAAATCAAAAGTGCTGGAAAGGCTCCCCAGGGCCAGCAACATCTGTGGAAAGAGACAATGTTCATGTTTCAGAGCCAGCACATTTCATCAGAATAGAGAAAGAGAAACACAAGTTTCTTTCCAAAAAGTATTTAAAGAAAGATTTCATTAGCTCTGCATCAAAGCTAATGGAGCACTTTTAAGATGTAGACACCATTGAAATATTAGAAACACAACAATCATAAGTTCCCTCGAATATCATTATCATCAGCAGCAGGTAGATCTGTGTATTATCTCAGGTAAATGTAAGAGCAATTTTCACACTAGGCAGCTATCAAAATGCACTTAGGCAACAACTATGAAGAAAAAGGATGGGTCGGGATCCTTTGTTCCGCCTTTGTTGCTCGGGAACTCTGAAAATTACATTGTTGATCTGAGTGAGACCCGCCGAGCTGGAGAAGGCAACTAAAGGAAGAACAAGGTCAAAGGCAAACGTAAAAGAGGTGGACAAAAGAAGAGATTCGAATGCCTTAAAAGCCAGCATGAAGAAATGTGAAATCGACATCGGCAATTGGGAAACCAATGCCAAGAACAAGAAACTCTGGCTGATCATTATCCAAGAAGGAACAGCGACCTTCGAAGCCAAGAGATACGCAGAATTAGAAGAAAAGAGAAGAAAACGGAAAGAGGCCCGTTCTGCCACCTGGAATTCCCTGTCCTGAATGCTGAAGAACTTTCAAAGCCAGGTTTGGACTCATAAGCCACCTGAGAGTCCATAAAAACAACAGAACGTAGACCATCATCCTCGACCTTGATGGATAGCCACAACGACGACCCATCTATCACTTGCAGAAACAAGGAACTGCCAATACTGGGTTACACAAAGGGGCGCAAAGTGCTGAAATAACTTAACGCATCAGGCAGCATCTTTGGAGAATGTGGATAGGTGATGTTTTGGGTCTGAAACAGGGTCCTGACTCAAAACATTACCTAATCATGCTCTCTAGAGATGTTCTGCCTGACCCACTGAGTTACCTCAGCACTTTGTATTACTTGCCAAGCATCACCCCTCCTCCGCCTCTCTTTTCAATCATTCTTCCTCTACTCCATCAGTCTGAAGAAGATAGGCACAAAATGCTGAGTAACTCAGCGGGACAGGCAGCATCTCTGAAGAGAAGGAATTGTTGATGTTTCGGGTCGAGACGCTTTTTGAAGATGGTCCCTACCCGAAATGTTGTCTATCCATTCCCGCTGAAGATGCTCCCTGACTCACTGAGTTCCTCGAGTACTTTGTGTTTTGCTCAAGTCCCTGGTGGCTCCACTTTCTATGTCTTTTACTCTTCTGTGATTCAGCGGGGACCTCGGGGTTAGTGATAGATGGATTCACTTTTGATTCATTTAATGTTCATTACAACCTCACATTGAAGTTTCACACTTGGGTGTTCTGTACATGTGTAAATGCTTGACTTCAAACATTCAGAATTGACTCCCATTAGCAAACTCGGTTACTCTGACATTTAATGACAGCCATACACAGCATGGTGCCTATTAATCACAGTCTCATAGAAATCACTGAACTGGCACTGACAACCTAGCACTTCATAATAATCTCAGGTAGATTCAGTGATTTCTCATCAATCTCAGTATGATCGTTGTAACATTAGAGGAGGTGACAAACTAACCTTTAACAATTCTGGGCAGAATTAAAGTATTTATAAGTAAAACCAGAAGGCTAGTAGGTAACGTATATGTTTGTAGATGTGTTTTTGTTTTGTCTGAGAAGAGAAAGTATTTTAGAGATACAGAGTGAGCACAGGCCCTTCTGCCTGCCGTGTCCATGCCGGCCTGCGTTCACCCCTGCAGTAGCACTATCCTACACACTTGGGACAATTTTACAATCTTACAGAAGCCAATTAACTTAAAAACCTGTATGCCTTTGGAGTGTGGGAGAAAAGTGAACAGCCAGAGAAAACCTGCACGGTCACAGGTAGAACATACAAACTCCGTAAAGACAGCACCCATAGTCAGGATCAAACCCGGTCTCTGATGCTGTAAAACAGCAACTCTAGTTGCGCCATTGTGCTGCCCGACATCACAGCATACGAATGATACAGTACTATCTAATCCATGCTAAACAAGCACTGTGTAATCCACACTAGGCCAAGTATATAACAGTTAATGGGCATTGCATTACATTGTACTTTTTTAACAGCGGTTCTTGGCAAAGTACTTTTTGGCTCCGATATCAGAAGGCATTGATGGTTTATTTAGTGAGAAATGTTACAGTAGATATCCATTGGTTTAGTTTGCAGAACGATGGTACAATACCAACTATTTGCAAATTTTCAGTGTTATTTCAGATTTCAATATTTCACTCCTTATTTTACCTTCTTGAAATCCTGCCAATTCCCTTTGCATGTTGTTGAAAGTCGTATGTGCTTTGTGGCACGTTTTAATAAACCAGTTCTTATTTTTTGTAATGTTTATTTACTTATTTGTCTGCTTCTCCAGCTGGCTTCCTGCTAATTGATGGAATTAATCGATCTTTCTTTCACCTTTATTTTTTTAATAAATATCTTCTGATGAAAAAGTCCGATCATCTTAAAACACTTCACAACCAATTACATTGTTTCAAGTCTCAATACCAATGCAGATAATGTGGAAGATAAGACATGTATGGAAAGACCTCAAAGTGAACTCAATGACTGGACAATATGTCTGTGCGACGTTCTTTCAAAATAAATATTAGCCAGGACAATAAGGACAATATGTTGGAAAAAAGTGTAGAGATTTACGAGGATGTTGCCAGGACTTGAGGGCCTGAGCTTGATGGAGAAGTTGGGCAAGCTAGGACATTATTCCTTGGAGTGCAGAATTTTGAGGCGTGATGTTATAGAGGGGTATGAGATCATGAGATGAAGAGATAGGGTGGATGAGCAGAGTCCATTACCCAGAGTTGGACAATCAAGAACCAGAGGACATAGATTTCAACTGAGAGGGGAAATATTTAAAAGGAACCTGAGAGGCAACTTTGGTAATGCTAAGAGGCTGCAGGGTGACTTGGATAGGTTTGGGTGAGTGAGCAGATACATGGCAGATGCAGTACAATGTGGATAAATGTGAGGAAAAGAAGCCAGATTATTATCTGAATGTTGTCAGATTAGGAAAAGGGAAGGTGCAACGAGACCTGCTTGTCCTTGTACATCAGTCACTGAAAGTAAGCATGCAAGTACAGCAGGCAGTGAAGAAAGCTAATGGCATGTTGGCCATCATAGCGAGAGGATTTGGCTATAGGAGCAAGGAGGTCCTACTGCAGTTGTACAGAATCCTGGTGAGTTCACACCTGGAGTATTGTGTGCAGTTTTGGTCTCTTAATTTGAGGAAGGACATTCTTACTATTGAGGGAGTGGGACAGACATATGATGAAAGAATGGATTGACTGGGCTTACTGTATATTCACTGGAATTTAGGATGAGAGGGTATCTTAAGATATTGGACAGTCTAGATGCAGGAAAAATGTTCCTGACTTTGGGGTGTCCAGAACCAGGGGTCACAGTTTAAGAATAAGAGGTAGTCTATTTAGGACTGAGATGAGGAAAAATGTTTAAAGCCAGAGTATTGGGAATCTGTGAAATATTCTGCCATAGAAGACAGTGGAGGCCAATTCCCTGGATGTATTCAAGAGAGAGTTAGATAAAGTTCTTAGTGCTAACATAATCAAGATATGGGGAGAAAGCAGGAACAGGCTACTGCTTTTGATCAGTCATGATCATATTGAATGGCGGTGGTAGACAACATTTTTCAGCATCTGCAGTTCCTTCTTAAACATATTGAATGGCGGTGCTGATTTGAAAGGCCGAATGACCTATTCCTGCACCTATTTTTTATGTTTCTATCTTTCGGTTTCTATGTAACTCAATAGCCAAGTTGCTATCAACTGATCAGATGTAACAGATCAGAAAACAAGGGAATCAATATTGCAGGCATTACACTGAATGAAGCAAAGTGCAGGAGTTACTCAGCAGGCCAGGCAACATCTCCGGAGGACATGGCTTGGTGACATTTCAAGTTGGGATCCTTCTTCAGACAGATTGTGAGGTGCGGGGGGTGGGGGGGAGGGGAGAAGGTAGCTGAAAGAGGAGGGAGGCAGGACAAAGCGTGGCGGGTAATAGGTAGACACGGGCATGGGGAGGTTGATACAAAGATGGATGGAACAACGGCCAGAGAGAAAAGCAGAAGGAGTGAGACGGGATTGAAGTTGGGCAACTTGTGAAGAGTTGGACATCCTGGTATTATGAGGAAATAATTTGAAATGATTTGATCAAGTAATGTTGATTCCCTGGTGTTCCTGGTATGCAACCCCTCCTGCATAACCCCAGGAGGTAGATTTGTGAGCAAAATCTCAGTACCGTCCCCGTCCCCTCCCGATTGTCCCATCCCTGTCCGGGGGTGGCCGGAGATGTCCGGGGTGAACCTGGACTGACGGGATACCGGCCCGGAGCAGTGGTAGCCCTGGGCCAGTGTCCCGTCAGTCCAGGGTCACCCCGGACATCTCCGGCCACCCCGGACAGGGTTGGGACACTCAGGAGGGGATGGGGATGGTCCAGTAGCAATTCAACAGCGCCTGCAGCGCCGGTGACCTTGATTTGATCCTGACTGTGGATGAAAAGCAAGTCTGTACACACGCAGCAGCTCAGCTGCCGAGAATGTCTCTCCGCCGGTCCAGTCTTTCCCCCTGTCTCCCACTCGCATCTGCCCCCTCTCTCTCGCTGTTATACCCCACTCTCCCGCTACCTGGCACCACCGTTCCTCAGATTAAATCTATTTTTACACATAAATTAAGAATAAAGATAAGAAAATGTTTAAAACACGTAATATTTTCTTATTCCAGTAGCAAACACATTAAGGATTAAACAAAAATAATAAATTCTTTAACTTTTAGAATATCTCATAATGAACTGAACTAGAACTGGGAGTGTGTAAGTAGTCTGTGAACAGCAGAACAAGAAAGGAAGCTATTGAGTTGACAGAATTCTAGATTAATTCATTGGTAGAATAGTTAACAATTTATACACCGTTTATACAGCCAGCGCTTCATTCACTTTTTCTTTATCACAAATTAACTTTGACAAATCCCATGATTCCTTGCGTTTTTCGGAATACCGAACTCGCTTATTAGTCGCAACTTGGTCTTTGAGTTTGAAGTGTAGATGAACATGTCGGCCGGTGTGCGCAAGTTGGGCCGAAGGGCCTGTTTCCACGCTGTGTAACTCTATAGGGCCTGTCCCAATTGGCAATTTTTTCAGCGACTGCCGGCATCACTGACTGACATATCAGATCACTGTAAAATTTGCGGCGTGATGCGGCATGATGGGGCGGTGACGTGGCATGATGACGTATTGACGCTCGGTGTTTTTTCAAGTGTCGCAATATTTTTTTGTTGTATTTTGAAATGTTCAAAATCTTTTGGCGACCCTGATATGACACGGCAGTCGCTGAAAAATCGCCAAGTGGGACAGACCCTTATGACTCGTTGACTCGGGACAAGTCGGGGCAGTTGTGTTCACTTTAATAACTGTTTTATACTTGTTGCCAGTTGATTAATAAAACTTTTTCAAACACATTTATTGAATCAGGACCATATTATAATAATCTAGCATTATGCTAGCTTTGTTTTTATTATTTTTGTCCCATGAGTTTGAAGATGCTGTTTAAGTAGCTTTTGCAAATTGGTACGGTGCTGTTTGTACAGCCCCAGATCAGGAGTGGCGAGGAGCATGAAACACTTAACAAAGAGCTTTGTAAGATTAATATAGAGTACAGGATATCTCCAAGGGCCTCGTCTATCCAAGGATTTCATTTGCCCCATTCTGAGGGTAAAGTGAAACGTTGGCCAGAATTGCTGGAAATCGTTACACGATGACGGAGCTGTACCCCGGAGAGATCGAGTGCAGACATTAGCTGCACTCGAGGGATGCTGGCTTTGTGCCCTGCACGCTGCTGGAGCATGAAGATGTTTGCACAACAGTCCCGGCGTCATTCACTGTGCATTTGTCAAAGTAACCTCGAGTGCCTCATCGTGAAAACGGGTGTCTAAAACAAAAGACCATGATCATCAATGATTGATATCCCGTTTTGAATTGATGAAACCACTATTAACTACATTGGAAGTGGGCATCAGAAATCAGACCAGAGATTCTTGAGGATTTTATTCCAGCTTCTGTCCTGAATTGTTTTCCTGAAACGTGTCTGCAGTCCTTGTGTACACTCGGAACAATCGCTGATTGATCGACTGATCAATTAATCGATTTTGAATAAATGAAACTGATGTGAAATTGACGAGCAAATGCTTTCGATTAAAGGGCACGGCTAATGCACACGGATGGTGGGTTTTAAACCCATGGTAGGTCTTTGGACAAATCGATCAGAAATGTATTTACATCTTCCGTGAGTGATTACTCTGGAGAACAGGTTTATTTTTTTTTAAATGCGGCGGCGTAGATACATTATTGAAGTTTAAGTGAAGTGGGTAACTTGACCTGGTAGAGGCGAGTGAATCTGTCACTTCTTGTAGACAACCCGAGATGGGAAAAGTGGGTGTGGGGACACGGTTAAATTGGAAGATCGATGACCAAGAACAGTTGCATGATCCTGCCTAGACTTCGCCTGTCCGACCGTGACGAAAATCCCACTGTTCGCTGTTGAGCAACATTTTGTTTTAACTGCAGATGCTGTAAATCTGAAATAAAACCGAAAATGTTGGAAACATTCAGAAGCTCAGGCAGTATCAGCGGGAAGGAAATATTATTGACGTTTCATGCTCGGGACATTAACTGTATCTCTCTCCAAAGATGCTGCCTGACCTGCTGAATGCTTCCAGCAAACTCGGTTTTTTATTTCAGATTTCCAGCATCTGCAGATGTGTTTTGTGGAGGGAATAAGCAGGCTACTTGTGGGGATTTGGACCCTACAGACTGAAGAAATGTCCCGCCAAGAAACCACAGCTGTCCATTCCCTCCACATGTGCTGCCTAACCCATTGAGTACCTCCAGAACTTCAATTGTTCAATGGAACGTAAGTGTCGCGTGTACAGTGAGATTTAGTTTTTATGACAATCCTATATGTTAGGCACAACCATACTAAGTACAAGGGTGTAAGATAGTTTACCACACTGAGTCAATACACAAGAGTCGCTGGGTTTTCGGCGTCACCCTGCATCCTTCCAGAAAGAAATGTTAAAGTCCTTTTCTCCAGAGATGCTGCCTGACCAGCTGAGTTACTCCGGCATGTTGTGCCTATGTTAGAGTCTTAACTTGGCTGTACACTGGGTCGGCCTGGACAGGCGTTTTGTATTTTGCTCAAGATTCCAGCATCTGCAGTTTATTGTATCAGCGCCGTCTTGTTTAATTTGAGTTCCCCATTGGACTTTCCCACAATAACTTCCATCAGCCTCTCCACACTAAACGCGGTCTAAACAAGAATTTAATACGTTTGCAGACCAGAGGATTCGCCTATCTGCGTCAGTACAAATGTAAATTTGTTTTGCAAACTAGTCTTGATGAGCTAGCTTGACTTACATCAAATCTTTAATTGAAAGATAAAGATTGAAATGCAGATATTTTAATAAAAAGGGGGCACAATAATGAGAGCTGGAGAGTTCTTGTAAATTCGCCACACCTTAGCCTGTTATGAGTAGGAAGGAACTGCAGATGCTGGTATAAACCGAATGAATGAATGAATAAGTATATTGGCCAAGTATTCACATACAAGGAATTTGCCTTGGTGCTCTGCCCGCAAGTGGCAACATAACATACAGTGACAATTAGGAATTACACATAAAACATTAAACATTTATAATAAAACATTATTGATTAAACATGTGAATTAAATAAAATACCAGAGCAAAAAGAGGCTACAGATTTTTGGTTATTGCATAGAGCTACTACTCATGGAAAATAAGTTGTTTTTATGTCTGGCTGTGGCAGCTTTGACAGTCCGGAGTCGCCTTCCAGTGGGAAGTAATTCAAAGAGTTTGTGGCCAGGCTGAGAGGGGTCAGAGACGATCTTACCCGCTCGCTTCCTGGCCCTTGCCGTGTACAGTTCGTCAATGGAGGGAAGGTTGCAGCCAATAATCTTCTCAGCTGACCGGATGATTTGCTGCAGCCTCCGGATGTCATGCTTGGTGGCTGAGCCAAACCAGACCACGATGGAGAAGGTGACAGACTCGACGATGGCCGTATAAAATTGGACCATCATTGCCTGTGGCAGATTGTGCTTCCTCAGCTACCGCAGGAAGTCCATCCTCTGTTGTGTCTTTTTGACTGTGTAATCAATGGTAGCCCCCCATTTAAGATCCTTGGAGATGATGGTTCCCAGGAACTTAAAAGACTCCACAAATGTGACTGTGGTGTTGTTGATGGTGAGTGGGGTGAGGGGAGGGGGAGCTCTCCTAAAGTCTACTATCAACTCTTAAGAGCATTGAGCTCCAGGTTGTTGCCATGGCACCAGGACGCCAGCTGTGACACTTCCTGTCTGTAGGCAGGTTCCTCCCCATCTTGGATCAGTCCAATCAGGGTTGTGTCGTCCGCAAACCTGAGAAGCTTGACAAGGAGACAATGGATAAAAAGTTGGGAGTAACTCAGCGGGATAGGCGGCATCTCTGGAGAGGACGAATGGGTGACGTCTGAAGAAGGGTCTCGGCCTGAAACGTCACCCATTCCTTCTCTCCAGAGATGCTGCCGGTCCCGCAGTCCCGCTCCAGCTGTTTGTGTCTATCTTCGGCCTGTTATGATATTTGTATTGTTGTGAGTGACAAAAGTAACAAAAAACATAACATACTGTAGAACACCTACAGTGGCGCATTTGGCAGATCCGATGCCTCGCAGCGTCAGAGACCCGGGTTCGATCCTGACCTTGGGTGCTGTCTGTGTGGAGTTTACACGTTCTCCCTTTGATCGCGTGGGATTGTTCCGGTTTCCTCTCAAATCCCAACAAACGTGCAGGTCTGTAGGTTAATTGCTCTCTGTAAATCTGCCTCCAGTCGGTAGGTATAACATAGACCTAGTGTGAACGGGTGATCAATGGTTGGCGTCGACTAGGTGGACCGAATGGCCTGTTTCTACCTTGTGCCTCTAAACTAAACATTGTGCATTTTAGGCAGATGGGTTTAATTAAATCAATCTTCCTTCGTTTAAAACTCAGTAAAATAATATATTTGTTGTCGGAGTCATATTATTGAAGAGAGCGGACAAGGCGTGTTAAATTCGGGTTACTGTAATGGATATGCCATGAAGCATCAATCTAACCTGAGCAAAAGTTTGTGTGACCGAGGATTAATGAGTTCAGACTTCATGTGTGAAGTAGAGAGGGAGGGGCTGGAGGTAATATGACAGAGAGGGAAAAAAACTAGAACATGTTTATCATATTAGAACAATAATCAGACCAGGCTCGTCGTGAATAACGAGCTATCGTGAATATCTGTATTTTTGCATATATTTCATTAATCTGCTCACAGTACCTTATGTATCTAACGGTTCCCTCTCCCCTGACTCTCAGTCTGAAGAAGAGTCTCGACCCAAAATGTCACCTATTCATTTTCTCCAGAGATTCTGCCTGACCAGCTGAGTTACTCCAGCTTTCTGTGTCTATCTCAGTGAATAACAAGACCCCTTGTATTGCCCGCCCCCAACTCCAACGTGCCAAACTCCAATGATGGCGTGTTTGGAATTTATATCCAATGAAACAATGTAGTGAGATATGATCTGGCCTGGCATTGCCGTGCAGTGCTGCACTATCCGAAGTGTCCGTTTTTCTGCTGAGACGCTGGGATTCCACAGCCAATTGTTAAAAAAAATATCCAGCGTGTGTGTCAACGTTTGACTCCTGATCAACAGGGTCGTAATGTATCATTAGCATCACATTACTGCACTCGAGAGCATGCTGTGTACGATTTGGATCCCAGATTTCCAACATTACAACAATGCTTATTACACTTCAAAAACATATTTTTAATTGGCTGCAAAATGATTTCGGAAGTCCTGAAAGGCGCTATACAAATGTAAGTATTTACACGCGTTAATAATAATGTGTCCTTCATGCCGTGCTTGCCAGAGTTTTAAAAAAATTGGGCCAATTCTTTATTGCCTTTTGGATTTGCGTGTTGCTTTCGCTGTGAGCACGCGAAGTGTTCATTTGTTTTCATCGTGCGTACAGAGTTTGACCGAGATTGGAGTTCGTAACCCTTTAGCCCAGAAACAACACTCAGTTCCATTGCACCTGCGCTGTGATTTTCTGTATCTGTCAGTGAATGACAAGAGTGGGAAGGGGAACGGTTCCCCTGTGCCCTAGTGCGTGTCGAGTTACTGAAAACTTGTTGCAAATTATTTCAGGCGGTAACTCATTTTCCATTTGCTGGGATTGACAAGAAGGATTAAGATCCACGCATTCAGCGCAGCGCTCCAGCCCGTTGTAGTTCGACCCTCCGTCACCTCCTTTCAACGTTCGCTCAACGATCCGATTCGGCTGAAACACTTCATTCAGCCTTACAAACAAACAACTTTCCTACTTTGCATTTACACTTGCTACGCATTGTCGTAGCCTAACAACAGCAAAAATAAGACTGGTT
This sequence comes from Amblyraja radiata, assembly GCF_010909765.2. Taxonomy (NCBI): domain Eukaryota; kingdom Metazoa; phylum Chordata; class Chondrichthyes; order Rajiformes; family Rajidae; genus Amblyraja; species Amblyraja radiata. The sequence continues at coordinate 22,045,133 of NC_045972.1, read as the reverse complement.
TGCATCTATATTATCGCTTTAATAGAAAGAGAAAACCATTCGGCCCCTCGAATCTGCTTTCCCACGCTCTATTAGACCATAGCTAATCAGTGTGTCAAATCAATGCTCTCGCATTAGATCCATCGTATTCTCGGGCTTCAACTGACCCAGCAGTTAGAGACTTTTCGGCAGAGGGGTGTTTTTCCCACTGCCCTGGCTAACGTTTTAAGATTACATCCCCCTGTCTTGAATCTTTCGGTAAGAATCAGCGGGGTTCTCCGTCCATGCCCTCTGGGGATCTTGTGCCATATTTAAAAGTTCCGTCATATCAGGCCTTATACCGCATTCAGTTGAGTATAAGCCATGTCTAAATAGTCTTACACGATATAACCCTCAAAGATAGACACAACGTGTTGGAGGAACTCAGCGGGTCAGGCAGCATCTCTAGATAAAATGGATAGGTGACGTTTCGGGTCGGAACTCTTCTTCAGACTGAAAGTAGGGGGTGGGGGTGGGGGATGGAACTAGAAGTAGGGAAAGGCCATAACAAATCAGGGCCGGCAATAGATGACCAAGGGTGGAGCCTATAATGGCCCATTAACCTTCTAAACGCTGGAATCATCCCAGAACATATGTACTGTGATGTCTTTCTTTCTTTGATTTCACACAAGTGTCTTCTTGGGAGATACTCTGAAATTAGTAGCATCATTCAACTTGGGTGAAAACAAAAATAGTATAGGGAATTCGCGGATCGCTGTTCTGTACTTTGACAACGTCCTTGAGAACATATTTCATTGAAGACTGTTGCCATACTAGATACTCTACATCTTAACCGAAGATCATGGTGCACGATAAAAGTTGGACACATTTTTTCACATGACATGCCGATCACTCTAACGGAATTGACTGACTTGGAGATTTCTCCATTGAATGTCCCAAATGCCACACTTTTTAACCCACTGGGAGACATTAACTCTTGAGATTTGGAATTGAATCTCCCATTGTTAAGAGATACGTCTAAGATTATAGCTCCTCCTGTAAAAACATCTTCTTATCTCCCCTCCGGTACTTTTGCCAATTAATTTCACACGAACTTTTTCTCACAAAGGGTGGTGGGTGTATGGAACAAGCTGCCAGAGGATGTAGTTGAGGCTGGGACTATCCCATCGTTTAAGAAACTGTTAGACGGGTACATGGATTGGGCAGGTTTGGAAGGATATGGACCAAGCGCAGGCAAGTGGGGCGAATGTAGCTGGGACATTGTTGGCGGTGTGGGCGAGTTGGGCCGAAGGGCCTGTTTCCACACTATCACTTCATGACTCTAAATCTCACGCAAGTAATGAATATTGATTTAATTGGAGAACCACTAGAAGCGACACAGATAAATGATTTGCATTAAGTTGACCTACATTTACTATATTCTCCAATTCTCTATCACTTCTATAGTTATGCTCCTCGAGTGATATGTGGCATCCAACACATGTATCATAAGATGAAAGCGGACGTTAGTGCTATCCTATTGAATGGATGAGCTGATGAAGGTGCTGTTAAGATCTAGACCAGCCCAAATTTCTGATGCGTTTACGTAACTCGTTGAGCCTTATTTGCGTTTGCTTAGCTTCCAAGTGTTAGCTGCGATCTCTCACGTGATATTCGATGGGACTGATAGATCAAGAATTCAAAGAGCCGGTGCAATTGAACGTTTCCAGATGAACTGTGCAGATTCAGTTCATTGTCGATACCCCAGTGGTATTGGGGCAATATTATTGCGTAGGAAGGTTGCAGATGCTGGTTTGCACCAAAGATATACACTAAAAGTTGGAGTGACTCAGCGGGTCAGGCAGCATCTCTGAAGAAAACGGATAGGTGACATTTCGGGTCCAGACCCTTCTTCAGATTGAATGTCAGGGGTGAAGAAAGCGAGAGATGTGAAAAGGTACAGAGAACAAATGAATGAAAGGTATGCAAAAGGACAAATCAAAGACAACCCCTCTACTTTCAGTCTGAAGAAGGGTTCCGAACAGAAATCTCACCTATTCCCTTTTCTCTAGCGATGCTAGCTGACCCGCTGAGTCACTCCAGAACTTTGTGTCTATCTAGGATAAAATTAGTTTGGAAACGTTGTTCATCTAAATGTCCCCTACCAACTGCGCTGTTCTATCTATTTGCAAGCTGTCTGTAAGGAACGATTGCTTATGCATAACTTTCATTAGTGATAATTACTATTAAAATGTTCCATCAGAAAGTGAAACTATCCAATTCGTTGACGTTCCCTCTGATGTCTTCTCATTCTTCATCAATGGAGCATCACAATGCCTTCCTTGCTCAGCGCGCGGAGTCTTTCATGCCATGAGTGGATTGGACGATATATCGATGCACGCACGAATTAATTTATCAACTTCAGAGCTCCCTATCCCCGTCCACTATCCTCGCCACCAGCACCCCGTCACTGGTTGATTCTGCTTTGAACTGGCCCAGTCTATGATCGATTTCTCCCCGTCACTCGCTTTCTGAGTAACTTCCTCTCGCAAATTCACTGTCATTTATCTTCCCAGTTGCGAAAGTGACTACAATGTTCTTTGGGTGATTGATTAAGACACCGGATTGGAACCAAAACAGGTCTCTATGTTCATTCTTACTTAAGGCTTTTACCGCCATCCACCTCAACGTTGACTCTTTCTCTCTCTCCACAGCTGCTGATCTGACCTACTGAAAATTTCCGGTACCAGATTCCCAATGTGACTGCAATTTTGCATGTGTATCCATTTGGCTGTTTTGCTCTACACATGCAATGTATATCACTGGTTATAGCACGAGTACTTTGTGTTTCAATTGTAATTTAATGTGCAAACGGTGGAGTGAAACCAACTCTTACTGGACTGTGCACAGAATGAAGAATAGAGTGTCAGATCACGGAAATGAAAATGGGTTCATAAGCGGGGAAATAGACACAAAATGCTGGAGTGACACGGCGGGTTAGGCAGCATCTCTGGAGAAAAGGAACAAGTGACTTTTCGGTTCGAAACCCCTTCTTCATAGTGAGAGTCAGGGGGGAGGGAAACTAGAGGTATGAAACGATTCAGAAGACCAAGGAAAGGTGGAGCCCACAATGGTCCATGGTTGACTGTGGAAGAGGTGATAACGAAGGAGGAAATGTATGTAATACAAAAATGAATTATAAAAGTGTCATGTGAAATGTCACAAGCCTGCGATTTAAGAATATAATTAATCGTCAATAAATCCCTCCAGGCAAATCGTAGCAGGTCTTGAGGTGCACACGTCACGGTCCCTACAAATAGGTGGTAGATTTGGCCTGTGGGTGGTCTGTGCGGGGAGGAAGATGGTTGGGTATAAGTAATGGAATTTTAACATTTTTATCCTTCATTGGAACACAATGTTTAAGTGTTGAATCTGGTTTGCATTGTCTTTTAAACCCCCAATTATAACTTGAGGCATTTAGAAGGATAACATTCCTCGCGTGTCCCTGCTTTGGTTGGCTAAAGGCCCCGAACAGAAAGGACGCCTATCCATGATGCTGCCTGACCCGCAGATCCTGATCCAGCACGTTGGAGCTCTTTCCAGCACTTTGGCGTGGGTGGGCTCCACCTTTCATTGGTCATCTGACTTGTTCTGAACCTTTTCAGATCTCAAGTTTCCCTCTCACCCCACTCTCAGTCTGAAGAAGGGTCTCGACCCGCAGCCACCCATTCCTTTTTCTCCCGAGATGCTGCCCGAACCGCAAGTTACTGGGTGACTGCAACATTCTGTGTCTATCGGCGGTGTAAACCAGCATCTGCAGTTCCTTCCTAAACACTTTGTATTCCCTGCTTTGTAAGTTCAGTTTGGCAGAATCGTATCCCTTTTCAAAATCTAAATGGCAGCTCACAAGCACGAGCCATTTCAGCCCCAGTAATTTGACCAGGGTTTCGACTTTAAAAACATGTCACCATCTGTGCATGGGCATCTGATCTGCAATATCTCCATATTAAATCCATTGTATTGTAATGCCCTGCATCCTGGTACACTCTAGTGTTAACGGCATGAAAAACACGTTTACTTGGGGAATTTGTAGAGAAAATACATTACATTTAGTGTGTAGGAAGGAACTGCAGATGCTGGTTTAAACCGAAGATAGACACAAAATGCTGGAGTAACTCAGCGGGACAGGCAGCATCTCTGGAGAGAAGGGATATGTGAGGTTTCGGGTCGAGACCCTTCTTCAGACTTCTTCAGAATTTAGTGTCGCTGGTGCTTAAGGAAGATATTTCGAAATCAAAATGCAATTACTGATGGTGTGATATCGATTGACAGTTCTCACTTAAAATAAAGGTTGATATATTCCGTCCTTGCTGTCATTCCGATTGTGCGTTTGTATTTTTAAAAGTGTGCAACAGGAAGGGGAGGGGGGGGGGGGGGTCGTGGTTGCTCTGTGCGTGCATTTTTCATACGGTTAAAGGCTAGCGGTGGGGAGAACATGCGAAGCCCAGTGCTGCCTGTTTTAAGTTACTGCTGTCAGATGCATGGTTCGTGGAGTCACGTGTCAGATAAACAAGCTGACTGACGAGCCTTAAACAGTCCTCGCCCCGGGGCCAGGCAGTTTATCAATCAAAAAATAAACACAACTTTGTAAAGCGATTGATCTGACCCTTGCACGTTTCAAAACTCGCCGAAGAGCTTGCTGTTTGCATTCGGTTTCGGATGTCATGGCCCCTGCGTGAGATTGATACCCACCACCCTCTCGGGTGGCTCTTCGGGGCAGGGACTTAGAACAGGCCTTCTAACATTCAAAGATCAAAAAAGTTAGATCGTATCCTTCATATATATATATTTAGCACTGAAATTGCTTTTCACGATGTACCGCTGTTAGAATCTTTCGTCCAAAGACGTACATGTATGTAAGTTAATTGGCTTTGTAAGTGTAAAATTTGTCCCTCGTGAGTGGAGAACAGTGTTAATATGCGGGGATCGCTGGTCGGCGGGGACCCGGTGGGCCAAAGGGCGTGTTTCCGCGCTGTACCTCTAAACTAAAGAAGTCATCGGGTTATTTGGGCAAGCGTTTTGCATTTATATAGCACCTGCTTCAAATGAGAGGATTTAGAAGTCAGCCACAGAACAAGATCCCACCAAGCTTTTGCTGGACACAAAACGCTGGAGTAACTCGGCGCGACAGGGTAGCTCTGGAGAGAAGGAATGGGTGACCCAGAGATGCTGCCTGTACCGCTGAGTTACTACAGGTTTTTGTGTCTATCTTCGATTTAAACCAGCATCTGCAGTTCCTTCCCACCAAACTTTTGTTGGATGAGGTGTAGACATTGCCTTCTTTGAACTGGCTCAGGATATTTTGTGTGTGTGATCATTTCGTCTTCAACTGCAAAGAAAGGCCGAGCATCTTACTCGTCCACCCACGCGCAGCAGTCTTTCCGAGAGATTACACCCCTCCATCCGGAATTGAATGCAGAATATTTCTATTCGGACATAGACAAAAAATGCTGGAATAACTCAGCGGGACAGGCAGCATCCCTGGGTCTGGACCCGAAACGTCACCCATTCCTTCTCTCCAGAGATGCTGCCTGTCCCGCTGAGTTACTACAGCATTTTGTGTCAATCTTCGGTTTAAACCAGCATCTGCAGTTCTACACATATTCTATTATTCTACACATATTCTACACATATTCTATTCGGGTGTAAGTGCTGTCATGGCGTATCTGTGAAAATGCCATCCAACGGCCAGACGCACCGAAGTATTAGTTTATTGCTCCGAAACATGGAAGAGCTGCGATGAACAAAAATATCCGCCTGGGTCCAATTTAAACAAAAAAAAACAAAACTGGATCAACCCTTAAGTATCTCTCAATTATTGCCTTTTGGCGGTGATCTAAAACCGTGAACGCCCACGCGTTTCGCACATATAATCGACCTTTCTCTCACCTCGATAACCCATCCATTCTATATTTTCGGAACCCTCGCTTCTGGAAAACCAAGTGTAAAGTTTAAAAGTGACACGCCCAAGTGTAAAAATTGACAACATGAAATGTTGGCGCTGGATTTTAAGGTTTTTTTTTAAGTGACTGAGCAGCATTTAAGCCTCCCGGACATGCAAAGTAAACGTGTCGGGAAAGCACCAACGCAGTTCGGATCTCGAAATCAACCAAGCCGGATCTTAATGGCAAACATCGGAGCCCGGTCCACTTTGCCCAGGTCCTGCTCTCTGGATGACATCGCTTCCTGCGGACATAGCACGAGGCAGCGTATCTAAAGGGGATCGCAGATTTCATTTAGGTTCACCAAGAACAATATGCCTTTACCATTAACACAATTGTCCTTGTACTGGAAAACCCCAACCCCTCCCCGAATTTAAATCTTCCAGATTTTCATTTTAAACAAGGCTTTGTTTGCAATAGCGAGATTTCACCAATCTTGCATAGATATTGCCTGCCACCAGTCTTTCGTTTTGTGAACCGGGCCCATTTATGGAATACATTTGCACTTTCCAATGGGATTTTCTTTTAGTGTGCTCGTTTAAAATCACTCTGCCGTACAGCGGCGGCGATGCCAGCTAAGTGGCTGGTGGAATATTTACTGAGGGCTTTTCTTTCTTGTCGGAAATTTATATTCGCTGTAATCGACCCCGAGCGGCTCAACAATTAAAGAGCGCAGTTGCCGGCTTTCTCCGCTAGGGGGTGGCTCTGGTTCGAATAGAACTGCGACTATTTCGCTCAATGTAACCGTCAGAGGGAAACCTTTTGTGAAATAATTTCACTTCTTTCGAGAGCTAGTTGCATGCAATTCAACACATGCATCGATTTTCACTTCTGGCGCTTACTCGTATATCCTCGCCATGTCTTTTACATTTTTAACGCCTCTTGGGTTTTTTTAAGTCCATAAATTCAACAACAGCATTCTCTTTCAAGTCTGTGTTACCAACTGAAAGTTGGGCATTTTGATAGATTAATTGCATCGAACATATTGCGGGGTTCTTTCAATGCCGCCGATTTTTCACTGGTTAGAGTGCCCGTCGGAAGATTAACCCCGCTCCATGTGGTGCAGGCTTCAACTCCCTCCTCTCCGCCCCTCCCGCCCTTTATTAAGAGCAGCGTTGGATCGCCAGCCGAGAAGCCCGTTCACCCGGTTAAAGTTCAAAGGCCAGCAGAGAGCCTCTGATAAACAAGATATCCTTAGAGCCAGCGACTGGTCTGAAAATGTTTAAATACTATTGCACCAGCACCCTCGGCGCACTGGACATAAACAGCGGGCAGTTTCTGAATCGAGCGGCCCGGATCAGATCAAGGATTTCCTCAATACATAATAACATTAAGAATTTACACATGTCCTGTATCATTGACAGTGTTCCATATCGTATTAACACGAGCACAACGCTCGTTTCTATTCCACGCTATCCTGATTCTGGGTGATGTTGGTAACCCCCTCCCCTTTCCCCCTCTCCCTCTCCCATCTCCCTCTCCCCCTCCCACTCCCTCTCCCTCTCCCACTCCCACTCCCACTCCCACTCCCTCTCCCTCTCCCACTCCCTCTCCCTCTCCCATCTCCCTCTCCCATCTCCCTCTCCCCCTCACACTCCCTCTCCCACTCCCTCTCCCTCTCCCATCTCCCTCTCCCCCTATCTCTCTCCCCTCCCTCCCCCTCACCCTCTCCCTCTGTTCCCCAGCTGACAGTCAGCTGATGCCAGCGTGTGATTGACACTTTGAAAAGTTTCCCCTGTTCCACTCTTATGCTAAGCAGACCCGCTGACGCACCACCCCATTGGTTGCGAGTCTCAGTCAATTTCCCATTTGAAAGCTGACGTCGAGTCCGATATAAAAGAAGCGATGCTTTTAAACAGAGAGCCGACGGTTCCCGTCCTCCAGCTAAAATCTCAACACGCGTTGGACTTCGCTCCTCTAACCCAGCAAACTATTGCAATCGCATCGTATCTGCTTCCTCGCCCTCTCTCTCTGCACCTTTTTACAAACAAAAACCTCGTAATTTATCTCTCTCTCGCTTCCCCCTTTTATTTTCCTACCCAAGCATTGTAAACCAACAGCAAACCGAGATGAAGCAGTGAGAGAGAGAGAGAGAGAGAGAGAGAGAGAGAGAGAGAGAGAGAGAGAGAGAGAGAGAGAGAGAGAGAGAGAGAGAGAGAGAAAGAGTGAGAGAGAGAGAGAGAGAGAGAGAGAGAACCGGCATCTAGATTTGCTCTCCAGATTCCATGAAGCTAAGACTTAAGAGAGGGAGAGAAAAATCGTATTCTACCGATGCATCTGTATTATAACAGATCGGAGCGGGAACGAGCATAAAAAAATATCTACTTGATAAAAAAAAACAAGCTGAAACGTGCAAGATTTCCAAATCCTACTTTAAAAAAAAAACAAGCAACCAAGAACAAAATAACAAAGAAATCAAGCTGGCTCTCTCTCCTTCAGCTCAGAGCAGCCTGATCGCGGCGATCGCAGGCGTGTGCCCCGGCGCTTGGAGGTCTGGACGACCTAATACCATCTGCAGTAAAAGGATGGCATCCGAATTGGCAATCAACAGCGCCGACCTACCCAACAGTCCCCTTGCGATGGAATATGTTAATGACTTCGATCTGATGAAATTCGAAGTCAAAAAGGAACCGCTGGAGTCCGAAGGCAATCCGGGCAGTCACTGCAACCGCATCGGGGGCTCGTTGTCTTCTACCCCAATGAGTACCCCGTGTAGTTCGGTGCCACCGTCCCCCAGCTTCAGCGCCCCAAGCCCCGGGGAGCAGAAGGCGGCGCACCTGGAAGACTTCTACTGGATGACAAACTACCAGCAGCTAAACCCGGACGCTTTGAGCTTCACGCCGGAGGATGCGGTGGAGGCCCTGATTAACAACGCTCATCAGCAGATGCAAGGAGGCTTCGATGGCTACCGGGGACAACAGCAACAGCAGCAGTACGCGGCGGCCGGGGCCGGCGCCGGGGCCGGAGCTGGAGCGGGCATGGCCGGCGAACAGATGGGTCCGCCCGGAACCGTGGTACCTCCTCACCACCAGCACCAACACCACCACCACCACCACCACCAGGGGCACCAGCACCCGGGGGGAGGAGTAGCCGCCGTTGGCACGGCTAACACCGGGAGCACCGGCCCCGCTACCGGCGGCATTCACCAGCACCCGCACCTGCGGAATAACGACCGCTTCTCCGACGACCAGTTGGTCAGCATGTCCGTGAGGGAGCTGAACCGGCAGCTCCGGGGTGTCAGCAAGGAAGAGGTGCTCCGACTGAAGCAGAAACGCCGGACCCTCAAGAACCGAGGTTACGCGCAGTCCTGCCGATACAAGCGGGTGCAGCAACGGCACATGTTGGAGAGCGAGAAGACGCAACTGCAACAGCAAGTGGAACACTTAAAACAGGAGATAACCAGACTCGTTCGGGAGAGGGACGCCTACAAAGAGAAGTACGAAAAACTTGTGTCCAGCGGCTTCAGAGAAACGGGCTCGTCCAGCGATAACCCTTCCTCCCCGGAGTTCTTCATGTGAGTTTGTGGGTTTGCTATGCACCCCATCCCCCCCAAAAAAAACTAAAAAAAAACTTTTTCAAAAAGTTTTTTTATCACAAAAAAACCTGCCGTCTCTCTCTCCCTCACCCCGTCATCTCATGCATTATATGCTTGCTATATTATTTTTGTTTGTGTTTTTTTAAATGAAAGAACCATATTAATAATAACCCTGCATGCTGGACATGTATGGATTTAATTAGCTAGTTGGAAACGGATTTTCTTTTTTAATGAATTATGGCATGGCAAGAAATGATACCGGTGACTTTTTCTTTTGCTGTTTTTTTAACATGGAAGCAAAAACGAAACAATATTGCACCGTGAATCCCATCAACCCCTCCTTCCATGAAAAAAAAGAAAGTTTGCATCTTCAGGGGGGAGTTGCGTTGACTTTAGGTCTGGCCTTTGAAAACATCAGACTTTTCTCGTTATGTATTATGCACTGAACTATTTCTGCAAAAAAAGTATTTGACAGACTGGATTTCTGTATTACAAAGTCTGGGACTATTGCTGAGGAATATCGGTTATTACCGTAATGTTGAGACATTAAATATATATACATACATATATTAAAAAAAAAGTGGTGTGTTGATCGGAGAACGGTATATAAGTTTATTAAACATGGGTTAAACCCTCTCCACGCGTTTTGGGTTAACTGTGTAACTCGCTATGAAGTCGAACGCTTTAGTGGGTGCTGTGAGTGAGTGTGTGAGAGTGTGTGTGTATGTGTATGTGTTCGATAACATCTAATTTAATTACGTTATATATGTATGTGTGTGTGTGTGTGTGTGTGTGTGTGTGTGTGTGTGTGTGAACATAAAAAGGAATGTGTACCCTTTTATGAGCTGTTGATGCAAAATTAAGGAATGGTGTGTGGAATTTAGCTCCCTGCAGTCTCTTGGTGTTTTCCCTGAATATGTGAAATCCATGCACCAAGGTAAGGCGATTTTTCTTTAAAAAATATAAAGAGTTTAATTGTTTTTGATGTGCAGCGAAGAGGAAACACCTCGGGGTGAATATGCAGAATGACATTTCCATGGTCACAAATAAATATTTTTATTTAAATTAAGAAAATTGAGCATTTTGTAGCATGCACTTTGCACCCCGGAAATAGAAAGATGAACGTTGAATGGCCCTTCTTGTTTATCGATCAGATTGCATTTCAGACCGAAGTCTTGTTAAAGGGGTGGAGCTCGTCTTCAATCTCCTGTGTTTATCTGAGGTGGTAGTGGTTGAAATTTTCCTGGCGCTGTATATTTACTTGTCCCTAAACGCGAAGTACAGAAACGGAGAGTAAAACCCCCAAAATGACTGGAAATCACATTCGGGATGCGGGGAGGGCTGAGAGAGGGAGGGTGGGGGGGGGGGGGGGGGGGGGTAGAGATGGTGAGAGGAATATCTCAGTCATTGAGAACCCGAACTCATTGAAATATATGTGTATACATACACATACGTTTAGATAAATAGATATTTAGATTTATTAATATTGATTATATATTGATTATATATATATGTATGTACATGTGTGTGTATGGATATATATATATATATATATATTCGTTTAATTACATATAAATATACGGATATATTGCCTATTGATTTATATGAAATGTATGTATATTATATTCCATATATATATCATAATATGCATATATAATATCAGTAGAACATGCGCCTACTCCTTGCAAAGCGATGAAGACTTTCTCAGCTTGACACAACTGGATCGTACGTTTAGGGGCGATATTTTACGCAGTCCACAAGCAAGAATCAGGGTTTGAATGCCCACTCTTTTATTTCAGTGAGGATTGAGGATGTTGGAGTTTATTACTAGTGCATTTTCATTTGGGTCGATGTCCATGTGGGGTTATCAGTTCAAAATTAAACAAACACCGGCTACAATAAATTTTGAAATCTTGGCAATAATGAAGTCCGTACATCTTGCAGAAATCTTTCAAAAATATCTTGAATTCTTGAATCCCCACAAGTGAAATTAACTCACGTGCATTGCATTTTGCTTCTCCCCCTGTTTTCTTTAGACTCCATAATTACAATTGCTGAATTACATTAACATTTTTTGTGATGGTTTTGAATTTGTACGCATTTGAACATATTCGCCTGATGAATCTTGTGGCTCGCCTATAACTCGGTAAACATCTGACCAGGGCAATATTGGAGCCATTTTTTGTCATAAATAGTTTTACACCCGCCGCATTTTACAACCTCCTTCAAAAGTCACTTCGGTTAAGAGTTTCTCGCTCTGTGACCTATCTGCCCAAATATTAATATGACTGCACCAATCGTAATTTTTCAAAGACCAGTGTTTGGTTAAAACATAACTTTGTGAACATATATTTGGATATTTCGAAATAGCAGTGACATGAATTGGATACATTAAATTATTATTCGGGCTCAAACGTCGTGTTTTTTGATATGAAACATTCGTGCATTTTAGTGGAAGGTAAAACTTTTATTATTTTGAATTTTTTTAGAGCAATAATCAAAGACAAAAGCAAAGTCAGTGTATAAATTTGCTGTAAAAGTACTTGACGTTTCCGACGCTAAATTGATGTTAGCGTTTATTCGCCAATGTTTAAGAGGAGAAACTTTACAACCTGTCCATTTGTTTTTATGTTCTATTTGTGAAAAATCAGAATATAAATAATTTTCTCCTCTTTACATGGGTATAAAATGTCCATAGAAAATTACACTTAACAAGCGTAGGCAGGTGTTAGTACTCTATGCATTTAAAATATAGTTTAGCTTAGTTGTTCGCGCTGCTGCTGAATTTATTACACTTAGCAAAATGCGTGGACAACATCAATAACAGAATACTTCAATATATAGTGTACAATAGCAATCTGTCAACCCGTTACTCAAAGTAAAATGGGCACGTTCTCCTCACTCTTTAGAAGCTGATCTCCAAGGCCACAGTGTTTCTCTCAGAGAACCAGATTTAGCGCCTGGGTCACCGACTATTACAGTGCTAATACGCATTTTAAACAATAAAGTGGCTGTGTAAATTTCAGGATACATCCAGTAAAAGTTGAGATTGAGGGAACTACTATAAAAAATAAAGCTGCTTTTAATCGGGGCACGGTGAAGAACAGGTGGATTGTATGCACACGGTGTTTCCCCTCATATGGGTCAGAGATTACAGGCACCACAACTTCAGGGTAAAATATGGTAAAGGTTAATTCTTGGGGGCTTTCAGGAAAATGCATCAGACTTTCCTAGTCTTGAACCTTCGGGGTTCTGTCGAACAATTCAATGCGGAGGCAGTGTGGGATGGGGGATTGGATTGGTGTTTGAGGTAAAATAGGTCACCTGGTGAATTGCGTATTTTCTTGTCCACTTTTGATCAATCCTTTGTGATTCATCAACAACACTTCGGCGTGAGCGGTGGCCACGGTCGGCGTGTAAAATGTACAGTGAAAGCCAAACTCATTAGTCAAAGCTTTAACTGGGTGCTTTGTTTTATATAACGCGGCCTGGTTTAGGGCAGGTATCAATGTTTACTGCAGTTTGGTCGTCAGCGGGTTGGGAGACGTAACAAATCACATTTCAAATCATGGCCAAGTCAGCCGCAGGTTTAAATGCTGGGTGGCAAACGTAAATATTATCAGATTTTCTGAGTGGCGTTTTGTCAAACATCCACGATAGGAAGTGATGTTGTAAACGGGCGAAGGGAGAAGACTTTTCAGCGTGTCCTGCACTGCGCAGCTGGAAGGCACAGGCAGCGGACTGTACAGGGATATATTTTAAGTGATGCATGAAAGAGGCCCGGAACTGAAAATTATTGTCCATGAATTTTGCTACATCGTTAGCCCCCTGACATCCTGCCGCTGATGTCAGTCGATATTTCGCACACACCATAATTTCGAGCAATCTGCAATTCCCCATCAGACCCACAGACCTATTGCGAAACACAAGACACTTCCAAAGGTAGATTTCTTCAAAGTTACAAAGCAAAATCAAGTACAGGAAGTCAATGGGGCGGTTGCCAATCGTTTTTTTCCCCCTTCGTCTCGCTTCCCTTAAAATCATTCAGGTCCTGTGCGAGTCAACTCCCAAGAAAAAGTCGTGCGTTGGAAAACAGAATATCAGGCGCTGCGTCTTGCAAAGATTAATCTGCCTCACGTCTGCGTGTCAGTGGGATTTGAGAGCGCAGAGTTGAATTGCGGACATTGGTTCGGAGTTATTCGTTATTTTCCCTCAACACAATTACTCTGTTCTTTCACCGGATCTTTGGTTGCAGTCGCCGAGACGGAGATAGGGACAAGGGTGAAAGTCAGTGGATGATAAAATGGTCGAGCTTTGGTGGGAAGGAAAGGAGGCATTTTATTTCTGAAGTGTGAGAGCTTCCAGCTTTAGACTAAGCCCAGTGTACAAAGAGGGGGATAGGTGTCAGGAAAAGCTGTCCAGTCTTACAACTCAATCTTTCACTCTTTCTCGTCTAAGCGCTTTCGTTCTTTCGCTGCTAAACCGCTACATGCAGGCGACCGCTCAGTCTCGCAAATCAACTTCCTTTCCCTTTACTCGCCCACCCCTCTCTTGTTCTTGTTCATTAGCTGCAACTCTTCCTTCCTACACTCGCCTGACGCGAAGTCTATCTAATACATGCCTCTTTCGCAAATACTTGCTTGTACAATCCACACAGATGCATTGCAGTGTCGACAGGAAGATATAGGCGGAAATATCTGGGTCCAGATGGGTGGAACTAGCATGAAGCGTTTTCCGGATGAACTTTAGAAAAATCTATTCTCCAGTAGCTTATTTCCTAGAATTAGCACGGCACAGAGGGGAGCCGGTCGGCCCATGTGCCTGGGCTGTATCTTTGCAAGATACATTCAATGGGTTGCACGTCCCCAACCCTGACAAACAAGCACACGCTCTTTCCTCAATAGCATGATCTTTTGCTCCACTATTTTCCAGCAATATCATCAATTTCCCATACAGAAATGCCTATTGAATCTGCTTCAACCCAGTGTAATCCAGATGATAGCTCGCTGCGTAAAATATAGTCCCCTCAACCTCCCCTCCATCGATGACACCTAATAAGGGTCTCGACCTGAAACGTCACCCATTCCTTCCTCGAGAGATGCTGCCTGTCCCGCTGAGTCACTCCAGCTGAGTTACTCCAGCTTTTTTGTGTCTATCTTCGGTTTAAACCAGTATCTGCATTTCCTTCTTACACATACATAACAAGCTCATTGCTCGCTTTCCCGTATTTGGTTTTATGTTGTTTGCCGCTATGTACTTGCAAAAGACAAGTGTAAAACTTTCATTTTCACAATGCCTTACTAATGGCCGGGCAGATCCACACTGTGCTCGCTGCCCGTCCGCGTTCTGACTTATAGAATCCAAAATTGAGGTCTTGGAATGCTGCAGGGCTGTAATGCGTTGCAGGAGGGAAGGGTGAATGAGGTGATATTACAGTAAAATGTTCCCCCTGACAGCAGCTTTAAAACCAGTGCTAGAAGAATGGGGCGTTATATCCCATTGCAAATCTGCAATTGATGTATACGTTAGACACCTCGTGCAAGAAATAAGTGTGGGTCAGTGAGATGGAGAGAATGTGTGGAGAGGATACATTTACATTTTAGCTGTTTGGATTCTTATAGAATTACACCAGGAATGGATTCTTATTTTTTTGTAGGTTTACAACGTTATCTGTCAGCATTCGGTTTGCTGTTGCGCTTTGCGTGATGCGAGTATTCCGCATTCTTAAGGAATATGCGTGAAATTGACCACGGGTGTAGACGACACGTTCCCAAAATAGTCCGAGTTTTGCAAGTTACTTTAAGCTTATAACGTAACGTGTCGTCAGGCAAGGAAGAGTTAAAATCAGGGGATGGTTGGGGTGTTTGCAGTCCTTGTAGGTGGGTTTATTATTTTTTGAACTCTTTGCAGCCACACAATAATTGTTTTTAAAAGTTGTGGATGGCCATATAGGGCAAGATGGTCGCTCACTTTATTACGGGAAGCGTTATTAAGAAAAGCATTGTGGACAACGATTATCAGACGGCAACGGAAGCATCAGCTCCATCTCAACTGCAAGGACTGCCGCGTTTTGCTGTATAGAAAAGTACACTTGTCAAGAAAACACGTTCTGATGCCATTAGCTATAATATCCGGGCAGTTTCAGTTAGAATTAATTGCACACTCTAAAGAGAATAACAATGTAAGAAATCACACGTTCATGTACTCTTTAGCACTATTTCCCAATGTCAAATATTTGACATCTAGAGATAGTGCGGTCACATGAGGTTAACGTCAATCCTGCACACTCGCCTGAGAATTCCTAGTTCAGTTCCCCCCGTTGAACACAGATCTCTGCACCAACAGTCCCAATGCAGCAGTGGGGGAGTGCTGCATTGTTGCAGGTGCATTCTTTCGAATGAGGTGTAAAACAGGTAGACATTAAAGCATCCTCGACATTATTATTTCGACGACAAAGACTTAAATGTTAAAGTAAAACTTAAATTAAAAACTGGTCATTCATCGTGATGACCACGAAGCTATCGGATCAGTGATTCTATCTGGTGCACTATACGCTTGGAGAAGAACATCTGCTATCCTAACCCGGACTCTTGTTTGACTCTTAAAGGTCTATGGAAGTGGATACGGAAGTCAAAAGTAATTGAGAATGGACAATACATTTTAGCCCAGGTATTCTAGAAGAGAATAGAAAAGCCGGATGTACTACCTAATATCTATCCCTCATTCACATGTTCATTTTCAAAGGTTATAGGAGCAGCATTAGGCCATTCGGCCCATCGTCTACTCCACCAATCAACCATGGTTAATCTATCTTTCTCTTTCAACCCCATTCTCTCTCCTTGTCCCCATTAGCATCGACACCACGTACTATTAATTGGTCTTTACTAAAAAGTAAATGGCTTTAGGTGGGTAGCGAGTGGTGGTCCATGGTTGGGGTATGGTGGTCAATGGTTCGCGCTGTGGGTGGGAGCACAGTTTGTGCAAGTTGCATTGTATCCATTCAGAAAGGAATGGGGCTTCGTCAGTGCGACTCTGCTCTCTGGATCGCATGCATAATGGATATAACGTGTAATTGAACAGAGGAATGTCTGAATTTAAATAGTGCCACCTTATATTTGCCTTGTCGTCAATTATTAAACCTCGACTGAGGTTTTGAAAAGTAAAACATATATATGTTTTCGACTAGCTTGGCGCAGATCTGCGTTATAAATCTGTGGTGGCATAAGTGGGAAATTGATGTCCAATGTGACATTTACTTTGGATCCCAACAGAATCCAGTAAGATAGGGAATGGTAATGGCTGGGTACATGGTAATTCAGGTGCACCGAAAGAAGCAACATTACTTCATAAAGATAAGGCGCTTCAAACAACCCATCCAAACATCTACAACTTCGCCTCTTGATGTGGATGGATGCTATTTTCGTGATTTTTCTCTGAAAAAGACGTAATGGATTTTTGTTGCGTCTGGCGACCGGTGTACCTGCTCGCATGTGATTGGATCAAATATAGGCGCATTTCCCCCCCTGCTCCCCTCCCACCGCGCTCTCTTCCGTCACGGAATCCAATGTGCATTGTTGAGCATCTGTGCAGAATGCTGATCGAATCATGCATCACCTCAACCCGCCGACCAGCATGACGCACTGCACGAGGTAGCCGCAATTAAAATCGTTGGAGGAGCCTTCCCACGCATAGTCTATGATACAATCCATTGGATTTCATGCTTGGCTCAAACACAAATAAATGCGAAGCAACACAATTAAATGCATTACCGGTAAACTTGAAATTGGCAAAAAATTAATATATCGGAACATTTCACGTCCTCGATTTCTCTGGAACAAAAAAAAACACAAAGTGCGTCAGACTTTCTTTATTTCAGAAAAAGAGTCCCGACCTGAATTGTCGCCTCTTCATGTCCTCCAGAGATGCTGCCTGGCCCGATACGCACTTTGTAGCTTTCCTTTTGTAAACCAGCATCTGCAGTTCCATGTGTCTCGCTTTCTCATTCTCTCTCGCTTCCTAACAAAGTTGGACCATGATTTTAATTGACTAGAAGGCGCAAAATGTGTGTGTGTGTGTGCGTGTGTGCGCGCGCGCGTGTGTGTGTGTGTGTGTGTGTGTCTTTTGCAGTTGCATATTTTAATTCTGAATTTCTACTTCCTAATATGTTTCAAACTTCCTGTCAAAGAAAGGAGCAAATATGTTTTTCTTCTCTCTCTGAGTTGGAATTGAATCTCCTAAGCCTGAGCCATGACGATAAACAGCTTCTGCCGCCAATTAGAAAGCATTCATTGTATTATAGTTCAACGAAAACACGGCATACCTACTCAGTTATTAAATGAACATTTTTTGGTGTAGGGGAATGTTCAGAGCACGCGGCTCGACATTTAATGAATATGGGGGCGATTCCTTATCGCTGACTAGAACCTTTTCAAGGTTAACGTGGGAACATTGGCGAATATAGCTTCGAAACACACGGTCATCAGTAATTACTGCTACTATATTTATGCACTGATTTGTCTCATGTAATATATACAATCACGTCGTGTAAGCATTGCTTCGCCTTGAAGAAAACAACTCAAATGTTGAATTGAATGAAATCATGATTTTTTCCTTAACTGGAAATTGAATGATATGAAAATGTAAAAGATGAGAAATGCATCGACCTCTAGTCCCGTTGTGTACTTAGAATTATTAAATGCATATTTTTGCTTTGAAATTCCCTTTGAGAGATTCGCTGTTTCATCAGTGGTTGCACCTATACATTGACTGAACATGGTGCCTAGAATTGGTGAAAGGCGCTATCTAAAGTCGAACCTATTTTATTTGTCACTTTTACCCATCGTGTATACAACACAAACAAAGTTCATCGTGTAGACACACAAGGAACTACAGATGTTGGGATCTTCAGCAAAGTATACCGTGCATCATGCAAGGAAATTAATCTTGCATCCTGCAGTGAAATAGGACTGTGGATTCAAAAGCTAAAGTTTGAAGTTAACTTTTCAAAAGAAAGGTTACGAGCAAACGATTGTAAATATATTCCTTGAGGCTAATGCATAGCAGATTAGTGGTAATATTAAGTAACACGAAACAGTAACATTTGTCGGCTAGTTCTTCGGTAGAACGGGTGGCCAATTATAGAACATCATATCGCGTTGAAGGGAACTGCGTTCCTTCCATCCAGAGATGCTGCCTGTCCCGCTGAGTTTCTCCAGCATTTTGTGTCTATCTTTTGAACATTGTCCAATGCTTACTTTACTGAAGATTATATGAAAACAAACATTATACTTAACCACCTCTTAAACCTCAATGGAACTGCTATAGAGAAATACAACGGGCATGGCATCGGGAATCTCGTGCAATTGTGAAAATATTAAATAATAAAAAGGGTAAATCTGCAAACTGTTTCACTAATCACTTTTTATCTATGATGTGTATGAAAGAAAGATGGAGCAGTGGTAGATCTTGCTTTTATTTTCACACAAATCATATGCAGCAGATCATACCTGGTTTATCTCATAACTAAACGTTTAAATTCATGTCCGGGAATTGCTTGGGTGGGTTCCTGCATTAAATGCATTTAAAAAAAACAGTTTTCCTGAAACATCATATGTTTTTTCCGCCTCCTCTAATATCCTCTCCTCAATTTGAAATGAACCCTTTAGAAAGAGGGGCGATTTTAGCGGAAGACGGAGTTGACCTTGAAGCAAGGATACCACCAGTAAGGTCTTCACATCTGCAGAGATTTCAGAATGGGAATGTGAGAGCAGGGTAAGCAAAATAGGCAACTTTGCCAAAGAACAGATGCACCATTTTGGAGTCCATAACTGAGACAGCGGTTTCTGCGAACATTAAACAAATAACATTGGGCTCTTTTATAAGTTGCAGACATTATCGGGTTCACCCCCTTCTCCCTCAGTGTCCTTGGACAAATTTCCCCGCCCCGGCCCGCCTCAATTTCAGCTCCTCCTCTCGATCACCTCCCTTACGTCTGCATTATCTAGCCTCTCCTCGAGAAAAATGAACGTAGAATCTGAATAAATATGCACATATGCAATAAACACAATTCACGTTTATTATAGCTACTTGTGTTGGTGTTTCGAAAGGAATACAGGAACAAACGCTGCCATAACACTGGGTCTGTACGATCAGTATCAATCTATCCCCAACGAGAAATTGCCTGCTGCCAATGTCTATTGTAATATTGGCGCAGGGTTTGTCTATTAGGAACAGCTGGCGTGAAGGCAGAGTAAAAACACGTTAGCATAAACATTAAAACACCAACATTCCCCATATTTGAAAATTTGATTGGATACCAATTAAAAAAATCAATGCAATGAGCAAGAGGACTTTGATGAGAAAGATGGTATAATTTGGGCAGCGAGGCATGCAGAGTTAGCTCAGTATGTGCAACTGTATAAAACTTTGGTTAGGCCACATTTAGAGTATTCGGTGCACTGCTGGTCACCACACAGCAGGAAGGATGTGGAGGCATTAGAGGGGTAGCAGACGAGGTCCCGAACCGCAATATCACCTATGTTCTCCAGAGATGCCACTTGACCCGCTGAGTTACTCCACCACTTTGTGTCTATCCCCGAATCAATGAGAAAGGTAATTTTGCACCAGCAAATAGTTCAGAACAGAGAAGTTGATAGAATTGTGGACAAATACGCGCAACTCTACTCCGAAGTAAATTCATCTCAGTATACCTTGTACACATTCCCTTCTTCGTTGCCAACAACGCCCACTAGTTCTAGAAGCTTCTAACCTGGCGAAGATACAGTGAGTATATAGTCCCTGAATGGTGTCAGATTAGGTGGAGGGGATGTGCAACAAGACCTGGGTGTGCTTGTACATCAGTCACTGAAAGTAAGCATACAGGTACAGCGTCAGTGAAGAAAGCTAATGCATGTTGGCCTTCATGGCGAGAGGATTTGAGTTTAGGATTAAGGAAGTCCTACTGCAGTTGTGCAGGGCCGTGGTGAGACCGCACCTGGAGTATTGTGTGCAATTTTGGTCTCCTAATTTGAGGAAGGACATTATTGCTATTGAGAAAGTGCGGCGTAGGTTCACCAGGTTGATTCCCGGGATGGCGGGACTGGCATATGATGAAAGAATGGATCAACTGGGCTTTAGAAGGATGAGAAGAGTTCTTATAGAAACATAAAATTCTTAGAGGATTGGACAGGGTAGATGCAGGAAAATGTTCCCGGTGTTTGGGGAGTCCAGAACCAGGGGTCACAGTTTAAGAATAAGAGGTAAGCCATTTAGGACTGAGATAAGGAAAAACTTTTTCACCCAGAGAGTTGTGAATTTGTGGAATTCTCTGTCACAGAAGGCAGTGGAGGGCAATTCATTGGATGTTTTCAAGGGAGTTAGATTTAGCTCTTTGGGCGAAGGGAATCAAGAGATATGGGGAAAAAAGCAGGAACGGGGTACTGATTTGGATGATCAGCCATGATCATATAGAATGGCGGTGCTGGCTCGAGGGGCCGAATGGCGTACTCCTGCACCTATTTTCTATGTCTCTATATTTCTTTTTCCCCACGTCCCCGTTTCATCTCTCTCTCTCTCTCTCTCTCTCTCTCTCTCTCTCTCTCTCTCTCTCGCTCTCTCTCTCTCTCTCTCTCTCTCTCTCTCTCTCTCTCCCTCTCTCTCTCTGTCGCTCTCTCTCTCTCTCTCTCTCTCTCTCTCTCTCACGAACTTTCGAGCTCTTTTTCTCACCCTCCCACGCACACATGATATCCGGATGGTGTGACACAGGATATGTTGTTCGCACCGTCATAACTTACAATAGTCTTGAGTTTATTCTGATTTTAACACCGTGTTAATTTGAGTCCGATTTTCGGAAATGTTAGATGTAGCTGCTATTGTTTTGGCTTTAACTGGGAGTTTCACAATACAAACCGCATGTTTGGCCTCGCTCATCTGTTCCGACCTAAAGTGGTAACTTTAATGCTGCAAACGTGTCGGCTCCTTTTTTCAGATTAAAAAAAAATCCTCATCATTTAACCGCTCAATTAAATACAACCCGTCAACAATAACCGCACACGCGAATCAGCGAGTTAGTTCTAGAAAACAATGCACAAGAGGGACTGTTCTTCAATGGGATGAGAACAATGCGTCGGAGCTGCATGCTTTCAAATGTCACCCCACCCACATCGGCGACCGCAACTGGCGACAAGTAGCGTGGGTTTCACCAGTGTTTTGAGATCAGAAACTGGGAGAAGGAAGGGGAGCTGTGTCGATCAACAAATCCGAGAATTGTTGCAACACCACCACGCTTTACCAGAACAAACGGAGGCGACAGGTGTTACAAGAGTGGAAACACTCGTCAACCCTCACTATACACTTAGTAATACTGAAACTGAGGGTGCATCGA